>NC_137073.1:89289284-89889284 GCF_951640355.1 Cnephaeus nilssonii | reverse complement strand
TCTTGGTCAGGGCACATGCCTGAGTTGCGGGCTCAATCCCCAGTAGGCGGCATGCAGGAGGCAGCCAATTGATAATTCTCTCTCATCATTGATGTTTCTCTCTCTCTCTTCTCTCTCTCTCTCTCTCTCTCTCTCTCTCTCTCTCTCTCTCTCTCTCTCTTTCTCTCTCTCTCTCCTGCTCCCTTCCTCTCTGAAATTAATAAAAAATGTATTTTAAAAAAAGAATTTGACCCTTCAGAGAAGAAAGGAGTTTTGGACCTGGAGTACTTACCAGTAGCTGCTGAGAAGAGGGTGGAGCCAGGTGAACTGCAAGGAGCCTGAGCCACACCATGGGGCAGAACTCACCTTGTGGTGGCTGGGGACAGGCTTTAGATGTACAAAGCAACATCCCCATCCCTGGCACACTCGCCTTTTAAGAAGAGGAACAGAGGAAAGTTCAGGAGCCTCTGTAGCCATTTTTTCTCCTTGTTCTGGAAACTTTGGTGCAGTTCATATATTTAAAAAGTAAATTTCTTTTCTGCTTTGTTAGTAAAATTGCCATAATAACTTCTATCTAATTACAGGATGGTGCCTGTCACTAGACCCGAGGCCCCATGGTCAAACCCATGTGCATTGAAGTATCAGATGCCTCCTGGCGATGACCTTTCAGCCCTCCATGAGCACAAGAGTCAGAATCAGCCTCTTTAAGTTCTTTTCATTTTCCTGAGCAACTGAACTACAGTCAAAGGAAATAAAACAGTCCTGGGTCAGCAGAGATGGTGAGCTCCCTCAGAGACAGTGGGTACATCACTGATTGGCCACATGTCTCACCCACCCTGAATAAAATGACTCTTCCTCTGGACCTGTGACCCTCCTAACCAGCTGACAACAGGAAAGGAGCAGAAGGGAGGCCAGACATGATAAGCATGGCCACCTGGGCAGCTTCACCAGGAAGCTGCAACTTTGAGCTCCGCAGGGAACCACCCGTCCATTCCCTGCACAGCACTGGGGGAAGGGCTCCAACAAAGGGGAGCTGGGCCCGTGCACAGTGAAGGAAGGATGATGCAGAGAAGGTGTGGACCCCACACACACTGGACTGCAGCTGGGAACACAGCTAAGCTAGTCAGATGCTGGACTGGACTGGACTGTAATATGGAGCAAAGACTCTGGGCATTGGCTTTGAACTTAGGCCTGCTGAGGACAAAATGGGACTTTTCCATGGTGGACAGAGGGAGATGGGACCTTGGCAGGGAACTCCCTTAATGTTATCTCAGCAATAAAGTTTTCCACAATGCCTCATCCTCCATGGGGGCCTCAGAAAACTCTTGTTTCCATGGCACCACAAGAAGCCCACTTCCACCAGCAATGGGTGGGGACACAGAGGGCACCCCACCAATAACAGATCCATCCTATCAGCCATAGAGACACTGGTGCCCTTCTGCAAAGTCACCAATCCCCCATGCCACTCTCCCATCACAGCTCAGCATGCTGGCTGCCACTTCTGGGCCCTGGCCAGCTCTCCTGGCAGCCTCCCCTGAAACACAAGTGGACTGCTCAGTTCCAGGGGCCACCCCTCAGCCAGAAAGGAGAAAGCTCCTCTCTACTGCCTGAGAGGCTGTGGCACCACCATAGGATGGGGGAGAGTGGGCAGGTAGGTATGACCCTGTGGAAGGAAAGACAACCACCTTCTGCCTGCCCTCACAGACTACCAGTGAGTGACTGGCCAGGCTCCAGAATTAAAACAACAAAAGAAACAACATTTGTGTGTGCTCACACACATACACTCACACACCTTGGCGTCTGAGTCAGGACAGTCCTGCTGTGACCACAGAAATCAGAACCTTAGCACACCCATGCCAGCCGCCCTTGTGTGGCCAGACAAGAATAAGAGGCCAGCGAGCTGCCGTGGAGGCAGGGGGGGAATACACAGCCCAGGCCTGCCTGCTGATCCGTCATCAGAAGTAGGTCAGCTCAGTCAGGTGCTATCGCTGTGCCAGCCTCGCAGGCAGGCAGAAATCAGTCCTCCAAGTGGGGCAGGCCCTGGTGGCCACCTCGGCCAGGAAGCCGAGGTCAGCGGGGCTGGACACAGGGGCGGCCGACCAGGCAGATGCACTGTTACCTGGGCCCGAGAGAAGCACAGGGTGGGCAGAGGGACATTGCAGCGTGCAGCCTCCACAGCCAAGGTGCTCTGTCCATACCACCAATGCATATTCTGTGCATCTACAGTTTAGTTCTCATTTTTCCTTTTTCTGCACAACAAAATAAAACTGAAAAACAAATTCCCTGGGCTAGAACCTGTATAAGCTACTTAAGCATTTTAAGGGTGATTAACTTATCAGCACTTGACAATTCAAGCAGAGCCAGGGAGCTGACACACACTCACACACATCATACATATGCACAAACCACGCACACACACACTCACATGCATGCCCAGACACATGCATGCACACACATTCACACTCATACACATACAGCATACACACACAAATAGATACTCGTATATCTACATACACACACTCTCACCCATGCTTACACATATTCATATACCACTCACACAAGCACCCACACACACGTGCATTTGCTTACACATTCACACATACACATGCTCACATGTGCACACACTCGTGCATGCACACCCTAATATTCTCTCTCTCTCTCTCTCTCTCTCTCTCTCTCTCTCACACACACACACACACACACACACACACACACACACACACACACGCATGCACACTCACAGGAGGAAACCAGAGCCAGGGAGGGTCCAGCTCTTGGCAGTGAAATCAGGATGAAAGCCCAAGTTTCCAGACTTCCCGTCCAGGGCTCCGGTGCCAGATCACAGAGGCATCATAGCGAAGAACTCACTGGCCCCTCATCCGTTCCACGCATGAATTGAGTGCCTTCTGGGTGCCAGTGCCTGTGGTCAGTAGTGAGCACACAAGAGATAACACCAGCACGGTCTCTTACCTTCCAGTGCAGGGCGCAGACATCACTCAACTATCGCTGTAAAGATGTAACAGCCAGGAAACCAATGGTTTTCCTAACAAAAGGGACAGACCCAGCTGGCAAATAAATGCCTTTTGCCTCTCAAATTTCCCCATCTTCCTGCCTGGAATATGACTGTAACATCATCTGAGGCCAGAAAGAAGAAAGCCACATACTAAGGACAGAAGAGCCAAAAGACGGAAGGAGCTGGGGACATGGAGACCATGGCACCAGCTCAGACTGCCTCCCTCCAGACTTCTTATTACATGAAGGAAAATAAAATCCTCTTTGGTTAAGCTGGTGTACTCAGCTGTCTGCCTCAAGCAGCCAGGGAAACTGCAGACATAGGTTGTTGGCTACCATAGCGGGCATTCAGTGAGGCCAGCAGTAGCCATGCTATCAGAGCCATTCTGGGCAGAAAACAGAATTAAAAACCCAGAACTGGTGTCCATTCAGTTCGGAGAGAGAATTGCCCCCATCCAGATGAAGAAGGTCCAATGGAATCCACCTTCTCTCAAATAAACCATGGCCTCCTGGAGACAGCACAACAGGTTGGGGGTGGAGAGAATGTAGAGAGGCTAACAATGTCAAAAAAAATTCTAGAGAAACAGACCGACAAGGTCCAAGGGGTTGGGAAGACCTCCAGTAGCAGGAATCACGCTGTAGGCTTATCAAGGTGTCAAACTGCAAGTGGATTAATTCCATTCTAGCATCACTGTGCTTAAGAACAGAGTTCAACACAAAGCTTAGATCTCTGGCTACACCTGTCCATGACAAATGTCTCCAGCATATCCCCACACCCAAATCCCAAGACATGAGTTTTTGTGGAAGAACTTAGTTTTTGTGGAAGAACTTTCTCTACATACCAGGTAGAGAAAGGGGTGTGCCCTGTGTCACGCACTGACTTAGCCCCAGGGCCTCCATATCCCTGAGTTTTGTTAACCCCCAAAATAAAAGGCCTTTCAAAGTGAGAGGCAACCAGCATCTACTGAGATCAAAAAGCACAGCTACTCGGCACACACCGAATCAGGCAGAAGCCCAAATAGAGTTTCGATTAGGAGACAAAAGCAATGAGTATTTATGAGCAAGGAAAAGGGAACAATGACATCAATAGAATGAAGGCATTTCTATTAGTGCCGATAACATAGTGATGCTAACTCTAGACAATGTTTCAAATTTTCAGTCTGCTAGTCATCAGTTCAATCTATCTATATAATAGAGGAATATGCAAATTTGCCAGGATGCCGTAAAGTCACAACAGAACAGCAGGGACCTGAAGCTGCATGGCTCCTGGCCCAGGCAAGGGATCTCAGGCTGCACCCCCCTACCCACCCTTCGGGGCTTGACAGGGGACCTCAGGCCACGCCCCCTGCCCTATGGGGTTTGATGGGGGACCTCAGGCTGTGCCCCTCGCCTGGCAGGGCTTGATGGGGGACCTCAGGCCATGCCCCCCACCCTAGCGCCAGGCCGGGGAAACTCAGGCTGTGCCCCCTTCCTGGCAGGGCTTGATGGGGGCACCTCAGGCCACACCTCTCACCTGGCAGGGCTTGACGGGGATCTCAGGCCATGTCCCCCACCTTGAGGGGCTTGATGAGGGTGGGGCCGGCCAGGACTGGGTATCACCCAATGGGGATGGGGCTGGCCAGGTCTGGGTCTCCTATGTTTTCAAAGCATGTGCTGGTAGTGGGTGGGGACTTGACTCTAGGTCCCATGGCACACCCCAGACTCTGACAGGAGGGAAATTTTCATATACATTCTACTAATTTTCTTTCATCTCTGACACTTCTATTATAGAGAAAGGGCAAGTGGCAATATTAAAATATTTCCTCTAATTAATTCCCTTTTAATGTGCATGAATTTTGTGCACTGGGCCACTAGTAGTCATAAGTGTTTTCTTGTTATCTTTGCAAACAGTTCTTTGGCAAGGCACAAGGCTGCTTAAGCCCAGTCCAAAGGTTATTTTGCCGTTTTTAATATTCCAAGATTTGGGGAATACAACATGCATGGCAGTTCCTCTGGCATAGCAGCTCCGACTCCATTTTAAAGTGGCTTTGTTTATATTATTGTTTATAGTTCCAACATTTCAAAATTACAAATTTCCTCTTGAGAAAACCTCATTATCACTGCAGTGTGCCTCTAATAAATCAGCTATGACTGCAGGCCAGGGTCATATATCACAGACAGAGGCGGGATGTGGTGGTGAGAAGGAGGGGTGTGGGAGCAATGGACACAGAGCTTGCACCACAGAGGGTTGGAGAACAAACATGTAGAAAGTTAGAAAGTGTCACCCTTAGACACCTTTCCATAACTAACCACTGGTATTTCTGCAACGTCTTTCCTATTTACTTCCCTAACATCTTTGGATAGATTATTAAAATATTTTTATTGATTTCAGAAAGGAAAGGAGAGGGAGAGAGATAGAAACATCAATGATAAGAGAGAATCATTGATCGGCTGCCTCCTGCACGCCCCTACCGGGGATCGAGCCTGCAACCCAGGCATGTGCCCTTGACCAGAATCGAACCAGAGACCATTCAGTCTGCAGGCCAACGCTCTATCCACTGAGCCAAACTGGCTAGGGCCCCTAACGTCTTTTAATCACAAATCATAGTCTTGATGAATTTTCCATGTTCTCATGTTTCCTAATAACCCTGGTGAGAAGTCTCAAATTTGGAGAAGGTAATCTGGGGGTTACATTCCCAAAAGTTTTCATGCACCCCCAACTACACTTCTGGGAAGCTCTGCTGTGATAGTTACATCTTTAAAGATGCAACTATAAACATAGAACATAGTGGCAGTGTTTTCTTAACTAAGCCGA
The DNA here is from genome assembly GCF_951640355.1 of Cnephaeus nilssonii. Classification (NCBI taxonomy): domain Eukaryota; kingdom Metazoa; phylum Chordata; class Mammalia; order Chiroptera; family Vespertilionidae; genus Cnephaeus; species Cnephaeus nilssonii. Next base: position 89,883,499 of record NC_137073.1, on the reverse strand, counting down.
CATCTGTTTTTTAGTATTTGTTTTTCTCATTGAATTTATTGGGGTGACATTGGTTAATAAAATTATATAGGTTTCAGGTGTATAGCTCTATAATAAATCACCTGTATATTGTATTGTGCTTTCACTACCTCAAGTCAAGTATCCTTTCATCACCATTTATGCCCTTTACTATCTTCTACTTCCCCCCAACTTCCTTCCCCTCTGGTAATCACCATGTTATTGTCTGTGTCTGTGAGTTTTGGTTGTTGTGGGGTTTGTTTGTTTGTTTGTTTGTTTACTTTGCTTAATCCCTTCACCTTTTTCACCACCCCCCCCCCTCAAGCCTCCTCTCCTCTGACAGCTGTCAGTTCGTTCTCTGAGTCTGTTTCTATTTGGTTTGTTAGCTTATTTTGTTCATTAAATTCCACATGAGTGAAATCATATGGTACTTGTCTTTCTCTTACTGGCTTATTTCACTGAGCACAATGTTCTCCAGTATTTGTATTGGTGAAGAGAAAGGGGCAGAATAGGCAACAGGAGGGAAGAGACCCCATTCATGAGGTCTGTGGCGCTGGGGACAAATAAGTGAACAGGCCACTTCACTGTGAGGAGCATCCCAAAGCACTCAGCCTAGGTACTGGGACACAGGGAGACACACCTGACCAAGTCTTGGACAGGAGGCTCCCCAAGAATGGCCCACCTGAGCTTCAGGGCACAAAGAGAGTCATGCAGCAAAAGGATGCATGGCTGTACATTGGGTGATGGAGGTATATTAATTACTTATTACTGCATAACCAATTACTCCAAAACCTAACTACTAGGTAATAAAAGCCACAACATTTATTTTCTCCCAGTTTGGGGGGATCAGGAATCCAGGTGCCTTTTAGCTGAGTTCTCTGGATCGAGGTCTCTCACAGGCTGTCGTCAAGGTGTCAGCCGGAGCTGCAGTCATCTCAAACTCACCTGGGGAAGGACGTCCCCACTCACTTGATTGTTGGCAGGATTCATTTCCTTGTGGGTTGTTGATCAGAGGTTGCCCTAGGTACTTGCCACCTGGACCTTTCCAGTGGGCAGGTCAGGACATGGCAGCTGGCTTCATGAAAGCAAGAGGCAGGAAGAGAAGGTGGAAGTCATAGTTCTTGGGAAGCCAGTCTTCTCTCAAGAGGTCAGTCCAGGAGAAAGCAGGAGTGGGTTGTGAGCAGCTGTGTCAATGACCTTATTGTGGAAAAATGATCGGGGTAGACTGTGAACATAGTGTGAAGAACCACAATTATGAAGTATTTGGTACAGAGAAGCATATGTTCATTATTCATCAAACTCTAACCTGTATTATTGAATTAGAAAATTGTTAATAAGATGCAGGAGGCATCTCCTAACTTTCAAGATTCATTATCATGTGCCTTAAGTGTTGTTAATGGAATTCTTATTGGGAGTAAAAGTTGAGCTTAATTCCTATCAAACTGATAGAAAAAGTACAGATCGTCTTACGCAATTCAAAACCAGAAAGAATTCGGCAATTCCTTTGTAAATAATGTTTGGTTCTTCAAGGGTAAAAGTCTGTACCTGTGTTTTTAAGAAATACACACTCCCAAAATGAATACTTTATTTGTCTTATAAAGCTGAATTCATAAATATTTAACATTGGTTATTTTATGTAAAGTATAATCCACTACAGTTTAATCTATTATATGGAAGCAAATATTAGGATATTAAGAATCATAAGATGGAGAGATAAATATTATTTCAACCTAGTTATTTAAGAACTAACAAACATTTCTAGATTATCTTCTCTGTCATTCAAGCTCTCTTTAGCCTACTTCATTTATTTGCCAAATCACTATCAAAAGTGATATTAAAGAGTAAAGCTAGGAATAAAAATCCAATTAAGATAGCGTTGTTCTGTTTATGGGGCTTCAACAGAAGCAGTAAAAATAGTGATTTAAATTGTGACCATAAACTTGTGAAATACAAATCTTTATTACTCCTAAATCCTGGTTTACACAAATTCTGTTTTCCAAGCTTACTGAAAAAAGAAAATGTTTTTATGCAAAGAAATTGCCATCATATCTTGTTCATTCTCTTAAAAATATAAAAGAACTTCAACCCAGAAGCCATAAAAGGTGAATAAATAAATTAGATTGCAGAAAACAAAACAAAAAATCTAAGCAGTAGAAAAATAAATTATCCAAAGTTATAAAGCAAATGGAAAACTAGAAAAATATTTCACAAAGAAGAGCTTATCTTCTTAACACATAATGATCTCCCATAAATCTTTAAGAAATAGGCCAACACAATAGAGAAAAAGGGCACAGTAATAATAAGAGAGTTCACAGGAAAAAAATGAAAATGGCTCTAAAACATATAAAATGATTCTTGAATCTGTCCTCTTTCTCCCCAAACTTGGAATCACCCTGATTCTTCTCTTTCTCTCTCCCCATATCTAATATGTCAACACATCCTATTGGCTCTGTCTTCTGAAAAGATCCAGAATCTTACCCATTTCTCCCCACCATCCCCTCAATTTGGATTATTGCAATTCCTAATTGAGATGCCTCTTTCCATACTGTCCCCCTTTACTGTTCTCCAGAGGGCTTTCAGGGTAACCCTTTTAAAATGTAACATTACGTTGATTTCCCGTCTCAGAGTTAAGGCCAAAGTCCAGTGGCTCCAAGGCCATCCATTTGGCCCCTATGACCTCCCTAACCTCCTTTCCTATCATGCTCACTCCACTCCTGGCCTTTTCATTCTCCTTCAGTGTGATGTGGGTGATTGCATTTTCCAAAGATGGTCACAACAATATTGCCTGTCATGGTTAAATTTATGTATGAATTTGGCTAGAGTCCAGTACAGATACTTGGTCAAACGCCGGTCTAGATGTTGCTGTGAACATATTTTTACATGGGATTAACCTTTAAATCAGTGGGCTCTGAGTAAAGTAGATTATCCTTCCTAATGTGGGTGGGCCTCATCCAATCACTTGAAGACCTTAAGAGAAAAAAAGACTGAGCCCCCCAGAGGAAGACAGAAGCCTGCCTCCCGAAAGCCTTCAGACCTGAGCTGAAACATCCACGCTTTCCCGAGTCTCAAGCCTTCTGGCCTGTCCTGCAAATTTCAGACTTGTTGGCCCCCACGATTGTCTGAGCCAGTTTATTAAAATATATTTCTCTTTCTTCCTCTCTTTCTTATTAGAGATATAGATATAGACATGAGATGTAGAAATAGAGATATGCAAAGATGGATGTAGATATATAGATAGGTAGAGGGGTGGATAGATACATAAATAGATGAATGATAGATCAATCTGCATATATATTGAGAGAGATATGTCCTATTGGTTCTGTTCTTTGGAAAATCCCCATTAATGCATTGCCCAATAACATAACCTTCTCATTCGTCCCATAAAGAGGTGGAGTCCATGGCCCTCCTCTGGGTGTGCACCAAGTTTGACCAACAATAAGGATTCTGAGTCCTAGCCAGTTTGGCTCAGTGGATAGAGCATAGGCCTGAGGACTGAAGGGTCCCAGGCTCAATTCTGGTCAAGGGCACATGCCCGGGTTGCTGGCTCAACTCCCAGTAGGGGCCATGCAGGAGGCAGCCGATCGATGATTCTCTTTCATCATTGATGTTTCTAACTCTCCCTTCCTCTCTGAAATCAATAAAAATATATTTAAAAAAAAAGAATTCTGAGATTAGGTCTATGCCACACTGCACCATCTTCCTGGACACCCTCCCTGACGCTGCCTGGCTCTCTTCCTCACCCCATTGGGCCTTACACAAATTTCAATCACTCAGAGGGGCTTTACTCACCCCATTTGAAACTATAACCCTCTGCCCTGTGCTCTTTAGTTTTTCCCCCTGCTTTCTCTGTCTTCATAGAACTTATCACCATCTTAAAGGCTATTTTACTTATTTACTTTTCCTTCGCCTACCTCCTCTGACTAAAATGTTTGATCCATGAGAATAGCTGATTTGGGGTTCACTCTGTCCTATGCTGCATCACGAGCAGCTAGAATGGTGCCTGCACACAGTAGGTGCTCAGCTAATATTACAGAATGGATAAACAAGTGAATGGATGCACAAACCTCATCAAAGAGAGCTATAAATCAAGACTTCCATGACATACAATGTTTTCTCTATCAGATTGACAAAAATTTAACCATTTGGTAATACACCATGCTGGTGAGCAGGTGGGAAGACAGACACTGTCATACTTTGCTGACGGAGAGCATAAACTCGTGCAAATCCTTCAGAGAATAATTAAGCAACATAATCCAAAATGTGAGGTGCACATCAATTTGACTCAGCAAATTGTTTCTTAGGATATATTCTACAGAAATGCTCAGACATATTTGAGATGGCCTGTCTACAAGGACATTCATGAGAGCACACATTTCTGTGAACAAAAGATTCAAAAACCAAATGTTCTTTAGCACATAACTGTTTAATAAACATTGGGATATTCCTGCTAGGAGGCTTAGACAGGTGTAAAAGAAGATATGGCCATTCTATACTTAAACAGAACTTAGACTAAGATCCAAGGTATAGTGTTAGACAATAAAGCTAAGTTCAAAATAGTGTGAGGTTTTGTCACCAATTTAGATGTGAGGTGTAGACTATCTCCAGAAGGATAGAAGACGATTGAATAACAGGCATGTTGTACTATGTGCATTTAGAAACTATTGAAAAAAAATATGCATCTATTTTTAAAAACAAATACAATAAGTTGGAAGTATTTTCTCTTCAATCGCTTCCACAAACAGCAATCACATGAGCTCTTGCTTCTCTCTGGGACAGACAGGTGCAATCGCATCGACATCTTGTGGACAAATGGGAGGAAGGGAGAACTTTGGCTGTTTCTCCAGAGAGAAGCACATAAATGCTCACAGCCACCCTCACCAATGCCCAGGACTTAGTAATCCATGAATAAGCTATAAATGCCTCAGTAAAATTTACAGCAACAGATCCAGCTTACAGGACTGCAGGAAACTTTCTCGATAGAAGAAATTATGGGACAAACTGCTGTGTATGTTTAGTACACATCATGATAGCATGTGGATCATTGCACCTACAGATGGTTACTTCAATAAATAGAAGTGGGGCAGGGAGAAGCATGAACCAGAATATATTCTCATTTATATTCCCCCTGGGGGTTTTCTTCATCAACATTCTGAGGCTGGATAAAGAAGACAGATTTAAAATGCATTACGTTCATGACTTTTTTAATCGATGAACTTGAATAACTGTATTTAAGAACAATGATATATTAGCTTTAAAAAGAAAACATGACATGTTACTTGGTAACAAACTATTGTATGTCTTTATCTTTCTCAGACACCTTCAGGGCTAAGATAGTTAATAGCATCATTCATGCAACTGTTTTTAACCAGCATCAAAACTGCATTTTTAGAATTCTAAATCCAAATCCTATATAATAAAAGCCTAATATGCTAAGTGTCCAGTCATCCGGTCGTCTGTTCAACCAATCAAAGTGTAATATGCTAATGATATGCTAAGGCCACTCAACCGCTCACTATGACATGCACTGACCACCAGGGGGCAGACAGTCGACTGGTCAACCAGTCACTATGACTGGTGCACTGACCACCAGGGAGTAGACACTTCAACTGGTAGGTTAGCTTGCTGTTGAGGTCCGGCCAATCAGAACTGAGCGAGATGGACCAGACATGCCCTGGAGCCCTCCCACAGTCCCTACTTGGCTGGCCAACCTCCCGCGTCCCTCCCTAGCCCCAATCGTGCACCGGTGGGGTCCTTCAGCTTGGCCTGTGCCCTCTTGCAATCCAGGACCCCTCGGGGGATGTTGGAGAGCCAGTTTCAGCTGATCCCGCAGGCCAGGATTAGGGACCCCACTGGTACAAGAATTTGTGCACTGGGCCTCTAGTATATCTATAAATGTGATTAAGTTCAGGATCCTCTCAGGATGAGATCATTCTGGATTCAGGTGAGCCCTCAATCCAATGGCCTGTGTCCCTCTAAGAGGGAGGAGTGGGAGAGTCTCCCCGGGAAAGCCCACATGAAGACAAGGGTGCAGATACCAGCCAAGGGACACCACCTGAATCAGGGCCTCCAGAAGGAACCCACCCTGCCCATACCTGGACTTCTGGCCTCCAGACCTGTGAGACAATAAATATGTTGTGTTAAGTCACCAAGTTCATTGTATTTGCTACAACAGCCATAGGAACCTGAGACATTGCCCTTTTTTGGCTGACCTTGATATCCTCGGTACCACCAAAGGCCTGTAGTAGGATGGTGCTCAGGAAATATGGGCTGAATAAATGACTGTGGGGTGTGGAAGTGCATATGGGCCACTTCTGGGGAGGTGGGCAAGGCAGGCTGGGACGGAGGGGGTCTCTGTGAGACTCTTTAAGTTTGTTCTGCAAAGCTTGAAGAGAAATTAAGGCATTTCAGAGGAATAGGATGACTTGTCAGACAGGTGGATAAGCAGGTAGGAAATTAGGCCAACTGCCTGGGACGGTGGTAAGAGGCCTGAACTTGGACAATGGAGTTCACTGGTCTCATGGCCACGGCTCACCCCAACAGGAACTTGGGTTTTGCCATTCCAGAATTTCTGTCTTGATGGCTAATGTGGACTTGAGAACAGGCAGAGGAGAAAGTCCAAGGAGGGGAGGGCACTTGTCTCCCCCCATCATATTCACCCCCAGCATCTCTGTGCCCTAGGTGCCAACTGAAAGTCCCTGCTGCTTTCTGAGGTCCCAGTGCCAGTAAAGTCATTGGCTCATCTCTCTTGAGAGTTTATCTCCACAGGTAACTATACCTCCTGAGGCCCGCTGAGCCTGGATCAGGTGGACGGTATTCTCAGTTTCTTGATGCAAACAGAACATGAGCCCAAAAGATCAAACGCTGGAGTCTGGCAGGGCCTGGCACCCTGTCATTGCTCACAGTTGCCCTGCACCTGGGGACATTTCATGCTGTAGTCAGCAGCTATGTCTACCAGGTGGTATAAAGACAAACTAATAAAACAGATCCCGTAAGTGGACAGAGCTGGCACTCGCTGCGACGTGGAACTACACACCCTGGAGCTCTGGGCACGCCTCACCAGGCTACACAGAGCACACCACAGAGTGCCAGCCACGCACCTCCATGCATGGGTCCCTGTCATTGCATCACTCACTTCCTCAGAGGGGAAGTTCACTCACTTCCTCCCAACCACTTTGTCTGCTGAATAATTCCCACCAGCATTGAGTCACTTCTCCCGGAGGCTCAGAGTCCCGATCGCAGCGGCTCAGAGATGAATATGGAAAATAGCCTTGGGCCTAATAAGCAGTAAGAGAGAGAGAGACTTCAGGCTGTACATTGGAGAAATAAATTAGCACTTTAAGGCATATTAATCTCGCCCTTCACTAATGTCTTCCACGTTCCTTTTGTGACCCCACAATTACGTCAGGGGGTTGTGTAATTTATGCTCTGCAGCAGCTTGCAGACCTTCTCGTGACCTCCGCGTAAATCAGAGGACTGTGCAACTCCCTTTGGAGAATAAAGGGAAATGTAACTGAAGCTCTTTTGCAGGGAGACCTGAAACATGCAAAGCTCCTGAATTAAACATAACGGGGACATGATTTGGTCATCACCCTCCCCTTTCATTTAGCAACCAAATCTTTGCCAAGAGGAAACCAAGATGCTGGTATGTTTGAGGAAAATCATTTCCTAATCAGCTGCTACTGAAAATAAAACACTCTCATGTTTATTTTACTTCCAGACGGTGCTAAACGGGGAGCCACCCAAGCAACACCTGGATGTAAGAATCGCCAGTTTCAACTCATTTTTTTTACTGCAAGTACCTTGGAAGCTACCTAACAGGAGGCCTTTCATTTTTCTAATTCAAAACCACATAGTCATTCCCTCTCCCACTCTTGCTCTCTCTTCTCCCCTCTCTCTGTTTCTCTCTCTCAGCCAGGTTATCTTCCTCCTTCAATATTCCATTTCTTTCCAGTCCACTTTCACCTGCCTGTTTTCCCTTCCTCCCTGCTGTCCTTCTTACTGTTCTTAGAATCAGGACCTGCCACAACATTTTTGGGTCCTACTGCAAAGTGACAACGTGGAACTCCTTCAAAAGTTCTAACAATGTCAATACAGTGACAGCAGAGACTGCACGGAGCCTGAGGCCCCGTGTGACTGCACAGGGCACCACCTAGGAACCCAGCCCTGCCTGCAGCGCCTCCTGCCACAGCCATGGTCTCCATCACTGCCGCCTGCTTCAGGAGACTTCGTCACTCACACTACCTGCTGCTGACCAAGCCCTGACAAGATAAGAAACAGAATTGTCCTTTACCAGCAGCACATGATTCTCTACCCTTCCAACCAGGCACCTGAGGGCCCGGAATCAGCGTAGTTGCTTCTCAGAGGAGAACACGTTTTCCCCAGGACACTCACTAAAGGATGACATATTACTGTCTATGGTCCATCACGCTTTCAGACACACTTTAGCTTTTCAAAAGCCTGTTCGATCACATCTCAGTAAAACAAAACCACTTGCTGAATGGAGACTGAGAAGGAGACCTGCAGTGAACCTTTGATGATTCTAGATTTTTCGCCAAAACCTTTGCTTGGAGTTGTGTCCACTCCTCCCTGTTTTTCATCCCCAGACTTAGATTCTTGGCCCTGGATGGCTCCCTTCCCATCCCTGAGATCCGAGAGCCATGTTTTATGGAGGCCTTTCTCTGTGCAGGGCTTTTGAAAAGTGCAGTGTTCTCACTGCCTTGAAGATAAATGTCTTCAGACTCTATTCCTAGCAAATTGAACTTTAAAATTCCCGAGACTTGGACTTCCCTGCAATAGTTTTATGCTACTATTGCCAGGGATGGAAAGAATCCAAATTCTCAGGTAAGGTCACCACGACTAGTTCCCAGCACCCTCCCCATCCTCAACTTGGCAGCCCCTGACCTCTCCCCATCAATCAGGCTTGTAGGAAGCAGGAGAGAGTGAGAGAGCAAGAGCGCGAGGATGAGAGAGGGGAGAGGAGAATACAGGAAAGGAAGGGGACCTGACAGCCACAGAGAGAGTGGTTTCACACTTGGATGTGCAGGCAGAGCTGGCTCAGAACAGAGATAAAAGGAAAGCGTGCATCTGAAAGGCAGAAACTCCCTGCCTGTTCCTCCATCAGAGGCTGTGCATGCACTGAGGACAGAGGGACATGGGAACTCGGGGTGGGCTGTGGAGGGGGGTGGGCTGCAAGTCTCCAAGGAGGCCAGCTCTTTGGGCTTACTGCCATCTAAATGAAAGCTCCGGTCCTTTCCTTTGTATCAGAACTCCCCAGCACCATGTGCCAGACGGGTGAGCCCAGTAAATTGCCTCTTTTATAGAATCATGTTAAATGTGTGCCCTGCTTTCCCTCTCTCCTCACTAGCCATTCTCCCAAAACAAAATGACCCTGCAAATCTGAAGAAAATGCAAGTGAATTGCCACCCAGCCCGGGTTGTCTGTTTGCTTGAGAACAACAAATAAGTGCTATTCTCCTTGGATAAGCAGTGAATTAGCAAATGTCTTTCTCTATCATAAACATTTGCTGAAAACAGCCCCTGGCTGATTGCATGAAGGATGCAGAACAGCTATTTTTAACTAACTAGTGAGAACAACAGTGTCTAATTTTGGATTACTGCTCAGCTTCTGTGCTGGGAGCTGACTCTGTGAATGGATGGACAACTCAAAGGGGCCTTTCCTCCTGCCTGGCCCTCCCAGCAGCTGTGACAAGCACTCAGACAGCCAGTTTTGAGGCACGGGCCGTGGTGACCTGTCTCCTTATTCCAGAAGGTCATCAGCAGACACAGTAGTTCTATTGAAGGACTCCCCTGCCTACCTTTGTCCCCAGGGGACTAGGAAAGGAAATGTGTGTGTTGGAGGGACACTGTGTGCGGACACCCAGGGCATCAACAGAAGAGGTCTTGGAAGGGAATGAGGGAAGGGGGAGGCTGGGAGACCTAACTTTCTAGAAGAAAATTGGCAACAAGCCCAATATTATAAGAAATTAGGCCTTTAAAATGTTTGAAAAGAATGATCTGACATTACTTTAAAAATATAAAAAGACCAAGAGTCAAAGAAAAAAATAAAGATTAGATAGATGGATAGATAGATAGATAGATTAGATAGATAGATAGATAGATAGCATTGCTAGTGCTGAAAATAATAGAAACTGTTATCCCCTGAGGCAAACCCCCACATTAGCAGTTGTCCAAAAAGCACCATTAATACGTATGTTATAGCACCAAAGAAATGCCTGGTTTCCTCCTTCTGGCTGAGTGAAGACTTCTCCTGTGGGGAGGAAGCTCCCAGTCCTGCCCATTTAGCACCTTCACCTTACCAACAAGGATGAAAGCAAGAAACAGAAAGAACTAAGACCCAGGGGAAATGAAACATTTCCAGCCTGACTCTCTTGCAAAGTCTTTCTCTTAAAATATCTTAGACCACTGGAATGTCATATGCTATATGATCTGCTAACAGATCTGTGAACAAAATTGAAAAGCTAAGGAACAGCCCTGGCCGGTTTTACTCAGTGGTTAGTGTGATGACCCTCAGACCAAAGAGTTGAGGGTTCGATTATGGGTCAAGGGCATGTACCTGGGTTGCAGGTTCAATCTCTGGCTTGGGTCTGGGTGTATGTGCTAAAGACAATCAATCGGTGTGTCTCTCTCACCTCTCTCTCTCTCTCTCTCTCTCTCTCTCTCTCTCTCTTTCATTTCTCCCTCTCTCTAAAAAATCAATGGAAAAATATCCTTAGGTGGGGATTAACAAAAAAAATCTAAGGAACAATGGGCCTCAGGAAATTCAGTGTTTGAGAGAGGCACACAAGCACCTGGTGTGATGGATCTCTCCCACTCTGCTCAAGAGATTTGTTGAAGTACATACAATAAAACATAAGCACCATCATTTACAATGATTCCATGAGAAATTGTAACACCTCGATTCCCATGAAAAAACACCAACGTCTGACCAAATAGACTTTTATCAGGTAATCTTGGTGATGACATCTATAAATTGCATCGCAAGAGAGTAAGGAAGAATTTCTCTTTCTGAATCCCTGGGTTGTGATTTGTGGGGTGCTAGAGTGCTGGGAAGGAGGAGTAGGGATGAGAGATCCAAAAACTTCGTCCACTCATGGCTGGAAGGGTGCAGCCTTGGGGACTCTTCAGGCAAAGTGTCACTGCACTCGTGATCAAAAGTCCAGAGTCACAGCCAATGTCAAATAAAGAGCATACTTCCGGGCACATGTATTAAAATGCATTACCACCTCTACCCACTGTCTTCGCCAAAGTCCCCATGGACTTGAACATGCTCGAATCCCTCAGCCAACAGCTGGCTCCATTGATTTTTTTTCCTGACTTTAAAAATTCACACCAAATGCAGGTCATGCAAATGCTTACTTAGGGTTAAAGATGCAGGTTTAGCTGCAAATCTACTGATGAATGTAATCTGAATTCATGAAATGTTTTCCAAAATTTCTTTATGAAAAAAAAATCAGACTTTAAACACCACATCAGGCAAATTACTTGATAAGGAAAGTCATTTTACAAAAGCTAATAACATGGTGTAATATAAAAAGGCAATTGTTTGCAAGGGAGAAAAATAAAAATCAACCCATAGAAAACAGATTTAATGATGAAAGAGTCTAAGAATTGGGGCTCTGTGTTCACTGCTAATTCTGACCTCTTATTCCTCAGAAAAATAAATGCTTGGGGGCAAGTTTTCAGAAAAATCCTTCTGAACAGTAAGTTATCAGGAGTGTTTGTGTTCATTAAAAGCCAGCCCAAAAACAGCCAGAGACAGTCCTCAAACAACAGCCCAGAAGATATTTCGGATGGAAACACGGCTCCCTGGGAACCGCAAGCAGTGCCTTTAATGATTACCAGTTGCAGCCATGCTAAACCTATTAAAGTCTACTGGTTTCGGTGCACAAATGTTAAGCTGTGAAAATCTCCAGCTCCCAGATCAAGAGGACTAAATATTTCTGTAATGCATTATCGGCTCTAATTAATAGCAGTTCTTGGCTTCAATGATTTAGAGTCTTCACACATGACAAACCTTCAAAAGGTAGGACAGTCCAATGCTCTTCTCTCAAACCAGCCTCAAAGCCAGCCTGACTCTGCCAGGCTGCACTGAGCTGAACCAGCGGGAGACTGAACACACTTAGGCGAGGCCTCCACAGTGCAGGAGCACATTGCATCCCCTGGGCACCAGCACTGGTGACCAGAACTCCTGGGGCGGACCCAATGCCACCTGTCATTCAAATGTGCCCCCAAAGGCCTCATGCAAGGAAAACCTCTCATGATCACAGAAGGGATGCGAATCACCTCCAAAAGAAAACGAGTGAAGTCTCTTACTTGGGGGCCAGGAGGCGGGTATTTTGGGCTCCTACATTTGGTGGAAAGAGCTTGGAAGACTCCTCTGGGCAGGAATAAATGGTTCTCTAGTGGTCTTAAGACATTCACAAGCTTTCTGAGCCATTCTTAAAACCATGACTTTAAGTGCTGCCAATTCTCAATTAGCTCTGCTAATGCTGGTGAAGAGAGGCATGGATAATTCAAAGGAGTGGATGCCAAAAGATTGTATTTAGCCTGGAAAGGCAATTTGCATCTACATTTCAATGAGAGCAAGTCCTACCCTCTGAAGCTGTTCAGTAGTTCTGATGAAATGATGAATAATGTCCTTATTGGAGGAGGACAGGCAGTATTGCCTTCCCGCCTTTCGCACATGATACTGAAGATGAATTGTGTTCCCTCCTAAGCTAGACAGCAATTGCCCTGAAGTGACCTTACGGTCCTGAATATCCTTATATCAGCTCAGGGCTGAGCTGGGAGCAGTTGAGGAGAGAGCAGAACAGGAGGGAAGATGATGCTTGCTTATGTAGAACTAAGGAAGTCTATAGCTAACAGCCATGCATTTGAGTGAGCCACCCCCATCCCCAAGCCCCAGGAAATGCTCTTACTTCTCTCCTTAATTTTTTCCCAAAAGTCTGCTCAAAGAATTTGCTTTAGTTAAAATGTACCATATAGAGATCCTGCCTTCTTGACCCCTAAGCAGGGTCTTATATCTGACACACTTCTGATCCAGTGATTTACAGGAGCCAGTAAGTAGTTACAGGCTTCCGTAGACACCATTTCTTTGACCTTCAGCACATTCCTAGTTGGTAGAAAGACAACAACTGTTTTCTGAGAATACAGAGATCTTGATTTGCCTGAGTTTATTCTTCAAGTTCATAGGGGGGCAAGACTTCTCTTGTCCAGGGAACAGCTTAGCCCACAAGTAAGAACGTTTGCTTTCAGATGGTGGGCACCCAAATCAAATGTCCATGTCCGGCTGGAGCCAAAGTCACATGGCCAAGTTCAAGAGAGAAAAACCTGGATGAGCAAAATGTCCCTGGGGAGCCCCACTCCTCACTTAGCTGCCGGGTACTGCTCTTCCTTCTCCTGATGCATCTCCAAGCAGATAAGAGAGTAGATGTGTGATTCCGAAAAGTGATTCATTGTATCTTTCTTATCTTAACCTGCAGACTCAGGCCCATTTTCCTACCCCAGCCAATTCAGACAATCCCTCCATTAGAAACTCTCAGACAATTGTCATCTTCATTCTTATCCTCAGCAAATCCAGGTGGCTCCACCTTTGAAGTCATCCAGTGTCTGCCCACCTCTCAGCATCTGCCCACCTCTCAGGTGCATGCCACCATTATCCTCGGATTCCTCCAGACTGGTCCCCTGCTCACAGACCGCCCTTCTCCTCATAGCAGCTGGAGGAGCCTGTTAAAATGTTGAGAGATTCTGCTGCTCCTCTACTCACATCTTCCATAGATGCCTCTCATTTCCTCAGAGTAAAAGTTAATGTCTCTCTAATAGTCTGCAAGGCTCTTAAATTCTGTCCACAACACATGCACACTTATGCATACACACACACATGCACATTCCCATACATGCACACTCACACATGCATGTACTCACATGTACACACAGGTATACTTGCATACCTTCACACATGCTACTTCTTTGCCCTTTTCTCTGCTGTGTTCACTACGTACAGATCACACTGGCCTTCTTGCTTTTCTTCAGATTCCAGCAGTATGTCCACCTCAAGGCCTTTGTACATGTGTCTCCCCACTGCCCCATCCTATCAGGTTTTTTTTTCCATGAGTTTTTCCCTGACACGGGAATATACATGGAACTCTCCATATACACACTCCTGACCCCTCCCTGGTATAAGTTTCTTCTAAGCATTCATCACCACCCACACATGTGTGTTCCCTTATTTGTCATGTTTACACTCTCCTCTGGTGACAATGCAAGTCCCTTGGGGGGCAGGCTTCGTTACCCCTGCACTAAACTAGCTGTGGCATGAGTTAATATACTGCCTCAAGTGCACCCCTTCACACCTGCCTGTGGTGTTGGATATGGACACTGCCAACCTTCTTTACCAGCAGGCATGATGCTGAGCTTTGTCAATAGAGGGCACTGGAGGGCACCACAGGAGAAAGCGGATTCTCTTCTTTATTTTGGTGTTAAGTATATTCGCATTGTTGAGCAACCCATCTCCTGGACCTCTCCACTTTCCCCAACTAAAACTCTGCACCCAAAACTCTGGGGGGTGGGGGCATATATGGGAGTGGGGTGTGGGGAGGGCAATGGTAAGATATGTACACATATAATACCTTAATAAAAAAATTGAAAAAAAAACAAAAAAACTCTGCACCCATTAAGTACTAATGCCCTGCCCCCTTTCCAAAGTCCCTGGAACCCACCATTCTACACCCTGTCTCTATTGCATGTAGTCACTGTAGGCACCTCATAAAAATGGACTCTTACAATATTGGTCCTTTTGTGACTGGTGTATTTCACTTAGCACAATAGCTTCAAGGATTATCCATACTTTAATATATGCCAGAATTTCCTTCCTTTTTCATGTTGAATAATAATTCATTGTGTAGATAGACCACATTTTTTAATCCATCTGTCGATGGGCACTTGGGTTGCTTCTACCTTTTGCCCATTGTGACTAATGCTGCTATGAACATGGGTGTACAGATGAGGTTGGTGTTTTTGTATCCATTTTTATTGAGGAAGTAGGACCCAGAAGGGCAAACAAGTTCTCTAAGGTTACATAGGTCTAGGTTTGAGCTGAATTCCAATGCATTTCCATATCTCACACCATTTTCACACTCTGACTCAGCTATGGAGAAATGACCGGGGCAAACCACACAGAGCCAACAGGGCACTGTCCTGAGACCCTACATGCTGAGGAAAGTCACCTCAGAAAAACAACTGCTTTGCAAATGTAGGTATAACCATTAATATTTGTTAACACGGAGGAGAGGAGTACAACTGAGGGTAAAGAAAGCACATCTTTATTTTTATTGAACTATTTCCATATTTATTTAATGGTTGGACATGAGCAGCCACCACCTGTGCCCACAGCTATGAAACTGGATACTTCTCTTTTATACTCAGACTTTAGGTTCCAGCTTTTGTTTGTGCAGCACCCCACCCCCCATAAGCAGCTGAAAGCTGAGGTGGGTGAAGGTACATGAGCATTGCTGCTTTGGGATCCAAGGCCCCTAAACTTACATTAGCAACCCCAGCCCATCCTAACTTCAGCCAGCTGATGCTCACTCATCAGGGCACACTGACAAGGTGGTGGGAAGGACCCCAGTCCTGCCATCTCACAGCACCACTCAGCCAAGGCCCAGGACAGACAGAGACAGGCCAACCTCCTGCTACTGTTGTCCCTGCCACACTGTAAACACTGGTGCACATACTTGCCCTCTTCATTTTCCTTTTTCTTTGCATCCTCTGCCCGGGGAAACACTGAGGCCTTCAACAAATGTCTTCCCTCCTCGGGGTGTTCTTTCTGTCACCTGTGAATAAGAAAGGAGCTCTGACACTATTCCTTAAGACCCTTTCCAGCTCTAAATGCTAAGATTCCATGGAGAGCGAGAGTTAATGATTTATATGTCTAAAACCTTCCCTTGGCAGGCAGTGGGGGCAAAGAGCCACCCAGTGAGCAGCGTGAAATATGCCAGTGATGTCAGGAAGCTTTGCAATAATTTAAAGATGAGACATAGGATCCGGTCAAGACAGATGGGATATCAGGATTGTCAAGTGGTCATGGACAAATCTGTCTTCAGATTACAAGCAAATGTGACCATACAAAGCACTTAGAAATCTAAGGAACACCAAATTATGGTGTTTTAAGTCTTTAGTAACAGTGTTCGACAGTGTCAGCTTTTAGAAGAGACGGCTCACTAGCTCTGTGCACTTCAGCTTTCTCTACATGACACCTGTTCAGACCATCCTTTTTAACCCATCAAAGAATTGCTTGTGGCCAAATGCATCTGGGTCTCACCTAGCAGCACCTGTGTCTTTATACTCTTGCATCTGAGAACCAGGAAATTGAATTTTAGACCTAGTGTACTGTCACCGTAAAATATTAGCTACCGATGAGACTGCTCAGAGAAGGCAGTGCCTCTGGAGCTTTGGCAATTCATAAAAAGGATTTTGCAACATCCCCTTGAAGAATATTTTCTAGCACTGGAACAGCCCAGGGACCAGTTACTTGGCACGTGCCAAGTTTCTCTGAGATGGTCAGAGAATTTCAGGAGCTCATAGCACCTGCATGAGGCCACATGCTACAACTTCCTCATCACGTGACAATGTGGAAGCATCTCCATCCATCTCAAAGGATCCATAAATAGTCCGAACAGAAGAAAGACAGCCTCAGGAGGCGATTTTTTGAACAAATTTGAGAAATAAGATCTAAATAGAAATAAGATGTTTAAGCTACTTACACCAGGTCTTTGCTTACAAAGACTCAAAGGCAAGCAAATATCACCTGCACTCAATAGCCAACAGGTGCAATCAGTGCAAAAGCCAAGATGTGCTGACTAAATACCCCTCAAATATAAAAAGGAGATTAAGTGGCCAAAAAAATCCATTTTTCTCTTCTGAATGTTTTCTCTTCTCTTCTCAAAAGAACCATTTTTCTCTTCTCTTTTGTTTAGAATTGGCTTCATCTTTTCCTGACTCTTGGTAACCTCCTTAATAGCAGCGAATGGTAGGGAGAACTTGTATGCCGACACCCCTGGAATATTGCCATAAATGTCAGGATTCCTGGCAAGGGACAGAAATGTCCTAAGGGGGGGAGTCTATGGTGAATTTCCAAGAGGCCGGATCTGGAGGCTAAAGCAATGCCTTCAGGACACCCTGACCATCCTTTCTGCCTCTGTGCTCTGCTGTCTGTTCCACTCTGTGTGTTGATCCCATTGGCTCTCACTACAATGAAACGATGTCCACATGGTTAGGAAGATTGCTTCTGACAGTGAGGCCACAGGTTTATAGGCTACATGACTAGATCAAGAGCCACTCCTTTCCATCCAATAGCAGGGAAAGTCTAGAGAGGTGCTCCAAGCAGCCTGGCTTTAATAAAATATCCACCCAGAGTCAACAATGTGGATGCTGTAATTGTATTTTCCCATCCTATCAAATACTCAACTCAACACCTGGGGGAAGAGGGTGTGACTGCCAGTTCCACGGGACATAAGGGTTAGGATGTCACTTCTCCAAAGAAGGGATCCAAGGCAGACTAAAGCAAGAGAAGACTCCACAACTGGTGTGACCAACCTCCAGAGAGCAGAGTAAGAAAGGATATTTTGATGCTTTCCAAAAGACCCAGGAAGAGCCTGTAATAATACTCATAAAATTCAGCTCATAAGAAAAAACACACAACGGTTCAAAAAATAACTCTAGAAATCAGAATCAGCTAGTGAAGACATGGCAAATAGGTTATTACTCAGCATAAGAATCATTTTATGTGGTGGCTCTGGCTGGGCTCTAGCATACAGGTCTTCAAATCTACTTTTCACAGTCACACACACACACACACATACACACAAGCTTAGAAAGTGTCTGAGTCAGACTAGGACAGGCTGTGCCCTAAAATCTCAGTGACTTAATACAAAAACAATTTATTTCTCACTCAAATAGGCTAAAGATACTAGGAGTTTCAATCCTGTAACTCGGCTTTGATCTCCAAAGCAAAAAAAAAAAATAATAATAAACTGAGGGAGAGTTCTGACACTGAAAAGAAGCTCACTGACCAGCAACGGGGCTGGAAAATATGGAGGAGCCCATAGATATTGGGTGAGCAGTGTCTGTGCCACAGTGTCCATGAATATGTTCTGTGCTTCCAAGTAAAAATGTGATGATTGATTTTATTAATTTTGTTGACTGGGCCAAGATCCAATATTATTCTGGATGTTTTAATGAAGGAATTCTTGGGATGAGATTAACATTAAAATCAGTGAACTCTGAGTAAAGCAGGTTACCCTACATATTGTGGGTGGGCCTTGTCAAATCAGTCAAAGGCCTGATAGAATAAAGGCTGACCTTCCTTGAGAAGGAAATTCTACAGCAGACGGCCTATGGACTTAAACTGCAAGCTGCAACTCTTCCCTAAGTATCCAGCTTAATGACCTCCTGCATCAGATTTTAGACTCTCCAAGCCTCCACACCACGTGCATCAATTCCTTAAAATAAATCTCTGTGTCTGAATCTCTCGCTACACACACACACACACACACACACACACACACACACACACACACACACAGTTAATGCTGTTTCTCTGGAGGACCTGCCTGATACAAAGGTTTGGAAAGCACATTTGCTCAAAGACTTTTCGTAAGAGGAGAGAAAGTAAGAGCACATTTTCCCAAAGCTTTCAAGCTGTGGTTAGCATCTACTTGGTATTCAAGACCCTGACAATGAACAGCCTTTCCTTTCCTCTGTTGGAGCCATCTCACCTTCGTGGCCTAAATGAGCCCCTGGACCACCTGAGCGAAGCCAGCATAGGCACCACTTTTCTCGTTGGATCATTTCTTTAACACTCCACACAAACAGCATTGACCATTGTCTTATCCTGGGCTTCTCCAAGAAAAAAAAAAAAAAAGTTGAAACAAAAGCCTGTCCTTTTAGCCCTCTCCCTCACTTACTCCTCTGTGTGCATTGCCGTGAAAACAGTTGTTAACCCCAAGTGGGTTTTCTAAAATGTGAACATTGGTTTATGTAACATATATGCCAACCAACACAACTCTAAGAAAGGAAAGATTTCTATTCTGCTCTAACTGGCACAGTTCACCACCAAAAAAACACACCGAAACTAACCCTGGTTCTCTCTGGTGAATAAGCCAGCCAAGAATCCTCCAAAATCCAGGAGAGTTAGATGCCAAGAGCACAGAAGCAAATGCTGCCAAGATCCAGCTTTCTCCTCTCAGACCGTTATTCATGACCCTGTAGTGCCCCATGGAGAACAGATATTGACACCAACTCTCAACACAGCTTTCATTTCTATCCCAGCCTGCTGTGACTCAGTTTCCCCATCTGTAAAATAAAAATAAGAAAACAAAAATGTCTTCCAATTTCTTGTGAGGATTAGTGTAAGCAATGACAAAACAATCGTTATGTGGAAAGTGTGTTAACATACATAATATAAAATTGATGAACAAGTTATGTCTGAGAGAATTAGCAGCATAACTAAAGCAGCCTTCGTTCTACTTGCAGCTGAAATAAGGAGCCCAGTGTTTTGCAAAGGCCGCCCATTGCCCTCTTCTGTTATTACAGCTGAATGCTTTTAGAAACGGTCCTGCACCGCTAAAAATAAAACCCATATAAGACCTAGGAGAACCATGCCTAATCACTGGAGCCAAATTCAGGTTTTTTTTAAAAGAACGGCTGTAAAACCATCTATAAATAGAAAGGCTTTCCCCTTATTTTTAATTACTTCATTTTAATGAAAGCACACTCTACTGGGTAAGGATTGGAAGACTGCCCCAGGGGCTCGCAGCTGGAATAACACAGGGCCCGCCCTTCCAACGGGAAGGCTGGCTCCAGCCAAAGGAATCAGGTTGGGGGTGTCTCTGGTGGGTCCTCATTCCAGGTCAGTGAGTACAAAGCCACTGGTGGAGATTCTATGGGTGTTTCACATCCTTTAAATCATATGCATAATTCTAAACATTGAATGAGGATGTGATTTACCCATATTTAAGGTGAATGTGGACACAGAGCGCTTCTCTGTGAGCTGGAGGAGGGGACATTCCTGATGGACACTGGATGAAGGCTGCAGCTCCAATGTCTGTTTGCAGATGGGGTGTCTGAGAGGAGCTGAGCTAGGAGGTGAAGGGGGAGATCTCCTGTCCTACACCCCCTCCCAGGAAGAGGGCTCACTTCTGCTATGATGGCCCAGGGAGGATGGTACCCCCACTTCCACCCAGACCTGGGTGCGATGCTGAGCTCTGGACTGGTCCTGCCCAGGGAAGTCAGACAGGTAGAAGAGTCAGACCCAAGGAAATCCATTCTGCTTCTTGTGAAAGCCCAACCTTCATGTCCTCAGCCCCAAATGGCTCCATCTCCTGATGGGAAGGTATGCCCAGAGCTAACTCCAGCCAAACGGTCCAGCCAGCTGAAGTGTAGAGCTCTCTGTCTCCCATTTCCTGTCTGTACCTGAAGAGACCAGGTAATACTCATCCAGCAGCAGAAGGTCGTTACTCTGCCAATTACCAGCTGTATGAGCTCAGGCAGATTCTTTAATCAGTCTGTGCCTCAGTGTCCTCATCTATAAAATAGGAATGAAAATTACACCTGCGCATTGGATGACTGTTTGAACTAAGTAAGCTGATGTAAGGAGCCTAGAATAACTCCTGGCACAGAGTAAGCCCTATGTAAGTATTTAGCTGATATTATCATTACACATACAAATTAAAATAATCGTGATGATCATGGACCCATAGTATTAATTAATTACACAGAAACATTATAAATCTGTTCTAATCAATTATGTCCTGTCTGAGAGGAGAGAATAGACACTCCATAAAATGTAGACATGTAGATACACATATTCCTGTTTATGTGGTTTGAGTGAAATAATTTGCAATTGTTATTACCCACTTATTTGTTCTCAAGATGATGACTTTATTATTTCCTGTCCCTGACTCACAAGAAACAGGTAGCAAAGCCATTCATTGGTATCCTAATATATAAAAACCCTGGGTCCATCATATCCACAACGACCAGGAGGTTCGATGACCGGGAGGTTCGACCAACCGGAAGTCAGTCCTGCAGTCAGCGCTGGATTGCCGTGGTGACCCAGCACTGACTGCTACGGCTGCAGGCACAGTGAACCAGCACTGACTGCTGAGGGGGCTGCAAATCAGGCCCGGAGAGAGGCCTGAAGAGAGAAGCAGGGTCTGATCTGTAGCCTCTGTGGCAGCTGTTGATCAGTACTTACCAGTCTCTTTCTTTCTGGGCCTGGTCAGCAGCCACACCTCCATTTCTCTCCAGGCCTCCATCAGGGCTGCTGATCAGTCCCGCCTTTCTGATCAGGCCCCATTGATAGGCCCAGAGATGCTGACTAGCATAGAAACCGACCAATCAGAACCAAATCTGGGTCAACAGTGAGGAGCCAATGGCTGCCTAGGAGGCAGAGCTTTTGACACTGACTGGCATAGAAACCGACCAATCAGAACCAAATTGGCTGGCAGAGGAGGGCAGTTGGGGGCGAGATCAGGCTGGCAGGGGAGGGCTGTTGGAGGCAACCAGGCTGGCAGGGGAGGGCAATTGGGAGCAACCAGGCTGGCAGGAGAGGGCAGTTGGGGGGCACCAGACTTGCAGGGGAGGGCAGTTGGAGGTGATGAGGCCAGCAGGGGAGGGCAGTTGGGGGCGATCGGGCCAGCAGGGGAGCAGTTAGGTGTTAATCAGGCTGGCAGAGGAGTGGTTAGGGGGTGATCAGGCTGGCAGGCAGAAGTGGTTAGGGGCAATCAGGCAGGCAGGCAAGCGAGCGATTAGGAGCCAGCAGTCCCGGATTGTGAGAGGTATGTCTGACTGCTGATTTCAGCCCGATCCCTGTGGGATTGGGCCAAAACTGGCAGTCGGACATCCCCCAAGGGGTCCCAGATTGGAGAGGGTGCAGGCTGGGCTGAGGGACACCCCCGCCCCCAGTGCATGAGTTTCATGCACTAGGCCTCTAGTATGTAATAAAACAGATCCATCAAGGCAAGAAGTAGTGAGAGCCCACAAGAGTTTAAACTGTCCTCATGCCCTGGGCCACAAATCCCAGTGAGGAGGATTCACCTGTTCTCTCCTCGTGGGGGCTACCCTGTTGTCACATCTGGAGGGCTCTGGGCCACCTAGCACCCCAGCTCAAAATGAGGATTTGGACCAAATTAACTCTAAAGGTCCACACTGACTTCTAAATTTTATATTGCAGAAAGAATGCTGGTAGAAGGAAGGAAGGGAGGGAGGAAGGGAGGGAGGAAGGGAGCCTCACTAATCCATGACATTTCTGTCCTGGAGACACAAATGGAATCTGAGAAAGAAGACCTGGCTACCTGCTAGTAGAATTTAAGTATTGTGGGCTGGTTGCTCCACCGAGCTCTGTCTGTTGTCTGCTTACTTAGATGTCAGTGACACAGATGCTCATATGCTGTAAGGGCCACACCTCTTTGTATATTAGAAAGGTGTCTATAGAGGACCATAATAGTCATTAGCCACACTAGGCAGGCAGCTCCTGCAAGAATATTTCCAATAAAGAAAGCCAGCTGTTGACCCTGAATGTCAGCATGACTTGAGGGAGTTGGTAGAACCCACCAAATTCAGGAAGGATTCTTCCAAAAAAGGAGGGGCAACAGGATGTGGGACTTATAGGTCAGAAATGTCCCTGCCATGTGCCACATATGTGGGGGGGGGGGGCATAGAGGAGTTAAAAGCAAAATGTACAGTCCCTTTTGGAATATTGGACAATCCTATATAATAAAGAGCTAATATGCAAATGGTCATCATGCCCTCGTGCCCTCTCGCCCTCATGCCCCCGTGCCCTCACGCCAGGGCCGGGGGACCTGAGGCCATGCCCCCACCCGGCGGGGCTTGACAGCAGCCCTGAAGCTGCACCCCCTGCCCAGCAGGGCTTGACAGAGGACCTGAGGCTGAGCCCCTAGCCCTGTGGGGCTTGACGGGGATGGGGCCGGTCCGGATTGGGTCTCGTGCGATTTTGAGGTGTACACGGGTGGGTGGGGACTTGACTCTGGGTCCTGCAGTGTGACCCAGACTCTGACAGGAGGGAGATTTTCATATACATTTTACTAATTTTCTTTCATCTCTGACACTTCTATTATAGAGAAAGGGTAAATAGCAAAATTAAAATATTTCCTCTAATTAATTCCCTTTCAATGTGCACAAATTTTGTGCATTGGGCTACTAGTAATTTTATAAAATGTAAAATTCTACTCAAAACCAACCATGGGTTACTCTTTGATGAAACAGCTACATCTGGGTGCCTTCCTCAGATTTTCATTCAGTTGCTTCCTATTCCTAGATGAACCATTGCAGGTGTGTGCCCTCCAGTCTGTAAAGCAGTGGGCCAGCACAGAGCTTGGATCTGGCCCTCAGGTGCCACCACCAGACTGTGTGGCCTCATGAAGTCAATGAATGGCCTCATCTCCATGGTGACAGTGCTGGGGCCTTTCCTGTGCATTTATTGTGATGGCTCACTGGACTGATATTGGAAATTAGTTCCAGAGATGCAGTGAGTGCTACCTCATTATTAGTTATTATCATGGTTACCTCCAAAACTCACCATCGAACCCTCAGGTAAGTGGTCCTTGCTTATTTGGGACATGCGGCCACAGTCAGGAGTCCTGGGAGTTACGCTTAAGTTCTTGGCATCTTTAGCTAAGACAGAGGTCAGTAATCAAAGGTAATTCAGTAAAACAAATAAATTTACTTCCTACTTTTGCATTTTTAAATGTTTGTTAGAACCCTTAAAGGTCAAATGTGGGATGTGGTCTATAAGTCAGCAAACAACAACCCAAAGGCCAATCTAGCCCATCATTCGTTGTAATGTGACCCATAAGCTGAGAATGTTTCTTTGATTTTTAAAAACTCAAACCACAATTAATATTTTGTGACATGTAAAACTTACATGAAATTGAAATGTCAGTCTCCTCAAATGAAGTTTTATTGGAATTCAGCCATATGCACTCATTTCATCTCATCTAAGGGCAGAGTTGAGCCACAATACACACCGTCTCGCTCACAAAACAGAGAAGTTTGCTGAACCCCGATTCGGTTTCTTTCTAACTTGATTCTTAATTTCCTTTTATCCATCTGTGCCACTGGTAACATTCACAGACTGAAGAACCGAAGGGCGAATGAACACCGAAGACACAGGTTTGAAAGTGAGAAGACAGCAAAGTACTGGTTTTAAAAAAGACACTCAGCAAATGCACAATCCTCACTCATTTAATTTCTAAGGAAAACCGATTTCCAGTGGAAATAATAAAATAAAATATTAAACTATAAATTGTTCTGAGGAAAGAAGACATGAAACAAGAGAGCCTTCTTTCCTACCTCCTCATCTACTCTGCACATATTTGGGATTTTAATTCCGCCCATCTGAGATATATATTCATGAAACCTCAGGAGGAAATATGATCAAATGTAAAATAACACATACAAATGTTCCTTGGATTTGTTACTTTTTTTTTTTCAAGCCCAGCGGTTAGCAGGTTGTTTTAATTTTTCTTTTCACTTTTACTGATAGCCATCACTCTTCTGACTGATCTTTTGCTTTTCTTTTTTTCAAAACATCTCTTGGAGGAACCACATGAAAGCAAGACAAGCTCTCTATCTTCTGCTGATTTACATAAAAATACACTCCGTGCCTGTGTTTTTATACCCTGTCTTCCATGAAGTGCTAGTCTTTACCATAGTAAACTTCTAGGGCTCTGAAAAAGTGAGAAGGAACATTCTATCACAATCTTCTGAGCGTTAGCCTGCGTTTTGGTTTGTTCTGTGATTGGGGATGCAGAGGCTCGCCCCTCCCAGGTGACACACAGACAACACCTCCTAGAGTAAACAGGAGGGAGAGGTGACGGAGCAGACCCGCCCCATGTTGCCAGTTAGCACCAGGAAACTCGGCTGGAGCAATCACGTCAGCAGTGGTGACGCTGTGATGTTTCCTCTTGTGGAAAAGAATCGTAGGTAGCCCCATGAAGACTGTCCAATGCCATTGTGTTGAATGGTGTCTTAAGGCTTTGAGGTGATATAGAATCAACTGCAGATGCCCCTCACCCAGAGTACCTGCAAGCAGGATGTGTTATCAGAGGGCACTTCATCATCGTCTCAATGGCCCTTGGAAATAAAACTCAGAAGCAACCAAGGCATCTCCGTAGTGTGCTCTGGAGTCAACCCCTTTGGCACAGTCCCTCAACACCCACCTCCCCATCTGCCAGGAGTTCTTATTATTTCAGAGCCTTACCCTGAAGGCCCGCACCAGTCAGTCACTGAAGGAGTAACCTTGGGTTATATGCACAATTCAATTAAGGGAATCCTCTCCGTGCATGAAGGAGGCCTCCCTGTGTGCCCAGCTTAATCAGTACCAATTTACATCTTCATGTTATTCATAAGAGAGAATGAATTTGAGCTGAAGTGCTAACGGGAAGGAATGACTTCACCTGTCTCCCTCCTTCTCCAAGAACATTGCCTTTTAACAAGAGCTTCAACATCCTGGACGATTATCAGCCCAGAGAGTCCAGAGGGGACAGAACCCCACACCTCAGTTTCAAGGCCTCCAGAGGAGTGAGCTGAAGGAGAAGGAGCAGGAGTGGCCATGAGCCCAGGGAGCAGCAGTTCCTCTAAAATGCCTTCCTCTGAAGAAAAGAAAGAGCTGTAGCCAATATGCCCTCAGAAAGCCATACTGAGCCCCTGTCTCCAAAGGACAGGATATGAGCAGCTCAAGAGGGCAGGGACCACAAGGCAATGGAATAGGATGTGCAGTCAGAGGCCACAGGAGCACGGGATACCCTGGGGGATTGGCAGGAGCCTGGAGTCAGGGGCTGCTTCCACCTAGGGGACAAGGCCATGGCCACACCCCCAGTGGGGACAGCTGGGGTCAGTCTCAGGCTCTTCTCGCACCACAGAACTGGATTGAGAAGCCAAGATTAGAACAGTCTCGTTTTCCCAACTAAAGCAATGTTGTTTACGAGGAAGAGGAAGCTTGTACTGTCAGGTTTCCCAAGGCTTCCCATTTAAGCTGGGAACACCAAGGGCACAGGCATCCAGGCATAGTGATTTCAGGCTCACACTGGTAAGGTTGGAGCTGTAGATACACTACCTGCCTCACACTCTATGTCCAAGGACTCAAACGCTGGTGGGTCCAGGAGCACAGAGTTCTGTTCTGGCCATCACACTTTAAATGTGATCAAATCCAATTCACAGGAATGCATTGGATCAAGGTACCACACAGAACACAATACAGCTCTCTCCCCTCAATGTTGCTCCAAATTTCTAGAAATGACCAAGGAAAAACACATTCAAAAACAGAACAAATTCATTAGGTTTATGACATGAGAAAGAAGTACAGCTCCAATGTGGAGACCACTGAGATTTTTAAATTGTTTGTTGCATCAGCTCACATTCATTACCCTAGGACAAAACTTAATAACTTGAAAGGGGGTATTTACAATTAAAAACTAATAAAAATCTAAAATATATAGCATTATGATAGCAGTCGAATGGCAAGAACATTGATACTTAAGACTGGAAAAGTGGATCAACATTATCTTGTGGCAATATATTTGATAAAAATCTTGGCTTTTTATTTGTTGGAAGGCAAACCACATGCCAGTGCATCTTAGTTCTAAAGAGGAAGATGAACAAAGGATGTTAGAAGAGTGTACTGGCTATAGCTTCTCTTGGAAAGCAATTATAATAAAGAGATGAGTGCAGAAAAGGAGGGCCTAGTGTGCAAGCAGTAATCAGAGGCAATAGAGTCCAGAAACCCTCAGCCTTGCATGATTGGAATGGAAAGAACTTGGCCTAAAATCAAGGCTCAGATGAAAATGGACCAACTTGCATCCATTGTCCAACAAGAAACAAAACATCCTACTGTTAAAGTACTGAAATGCTAGCTGTTTCATACAGCAGCTAGCACAAATTCCCCAAGACAATTTTCTATGTGCTAGTAATAAGCAATTAGAAAGTATAATTGGGAAAAGAAGGTTCCAGTCTCAAGGTATGCACACAAAAAAAAATGTGCAAGAACTATAGAAATATCTGTAAAAGTTAAGCTACAGAATACCAAGCTGCAGTGCGTGGTGGCGACCCCTAGAGGTTAATAAAGAGAAATGTTTGATTTAAACTTCCTTCAGCATCTCTACGCTCTTGGAAGATTCATGAATCATGGATAGAATCATGAATGGATGGAGGTTTTCCTTTCTCTTCTGGTACTACTCACACCCACAGTACTTCCTCCTAAGGTAATCATTTTCTTATACGTTAGTGGAAAATGACTTCCTTTTGCTGTTTTAGTGTTCTTGTCTAAGGAGAATATTTTTCCTGTCATTTCTACTTATGAGTGAAAACATAAAAGTCACTCTAATTATGTTTGGAAACTATATCAATGTAACAAAAATGGAGGCTTTTGACATGAAATCAAACAACATCACTCACAGCTAGCCCTTTTTCTCCCTAAAACGCTCCTTCCTAGAAATTTCACAAATTCCATTTTTTAAGCACCAGGATTCAGGCTTTTTAAAAAGCTATTAAATTGCTGATTACCTCTTTTGTTTGTATATTAGATCCTTATTATTTACTAGTGGCCTGGTGCACAAAATTTGTGTGGTGGAAAAGGGGGGGATCCCTCAGCCTGGCCTGCAACCCTCTCCAATCTGGGATCCCTCTCACAATCCAGAACCACTGGCTCCTAAGCGCTTACCTGCCTGCCTGATGCCCCTAACTGCTCCCCTGCCAGCCTGATGGCCCTAACTGCTCTCCCCTCCTGGCCTGATGCCCCTAATTGTCTATCTTCTCTGCCTTCCTGGCCTAAACCCCCTAATTGCCTATCTGCTCTGCCTTCCTGGCCTAAACCCCCTAACTGCCTATCTGCTCTCCCCTCCTGGCCTGATCCCCTAACTGCCTATGTGCTCTCCCTTCCTCTCCACACCTTCAGACCCCAGCACAGGAGTTCTGAGAGCTCTCAGCCGAGGCCCCGCCCCCGTCCTGACACCCACTCCGGACCGGGCGGCACCACGGGCCTGCACACACCTCTGCAAGGGGGTCCATCCCCTGCAGCAGCCTTATGTCCCGGTGGCGCAAGTTCCCGCAGCCTGGTGGTGACTGTAACACCGTTAGGACCAATTAGCATATTACCTCTTTATTATATAGATTGTAAGCATAGCATTTGCTAGCATTTGAATGCTTTGTGTAGAAGTCAGAATAGGGTAGGTTATGCTGTAGAAATCTCAGTGGTTTTGTATATAAGGGTTACTTGTCTTCCTCACAAAGTCTTCTATGATTTTGTTGATTTCTAGGGACTCCTGCTTCCAAACAGTGGTTCAGAGGTCCAGGTGAATTGCTTCTTAGAGCTACACCATCTGGGTCCCAGGGTTTTCAGCTCACTGCCTCAGTGGAAGAGAGAGTGTAGCCTCATACACCCTCTCTTAAGTGCTTAAAAGTCCAGAAGTGATGCTTATAATCTTGGCCCACGGTTCAGAACCTGTCACATAACCCTACCTAAATCCAAGGGGCTGGGAAAATTGAGTGTCATAGGGGTATTCACTGAGCAGTAAATGCCTTGCCACACAATATATTTCAAAGATATTTTAAGTTTGATGTTGTTGAGGAAGGAGTGGGTCTAACCAGGAATTTCAACCCCACTTATGCCACTATCCATGAGAAAAGGCAATCTTAACCAGTTATAAACTGCTGTATTACTTTAATAAATACAAAAAGATAAGGAGAAAGTAGCTTCCTTCAAAATAAACTCCTGGAGGAATAACATTAGCGAGGTACCACTGCTGAGATAAAGAGATCAGCTCAGACATCTGAAGCAAGGTATGACGAAGAAGAAAAATAACAGGCAGTAATAAGCCACCAGGCGAGTGTTTCAATAATTCTTCATGGAGCATAAACAATGTAGCACATTTATGAACAGAGAGAAGAAAAATTAACTACAACTAAGAGGCTGATGGCTCGGCCACACTTAGCCCTGGTGGAGAAATAGCACCTCCCAGTGATGCCTCCTCATATATCTCCAATTCCCTCCCAGGCTTCATTGCCTCGGTTGAACTCTCATATGTTTCTGGGCATTTTAAGTTGCTTCCAAAAGAACTGGGGAGCCATGATCTTACATAACCGTCTATCACAGATGATTTTTAAGTCACATTTGGAGCTAATCAGTGCCACTAAAAAAGATGCATTGAAACCACATAACACTCCTTCCTGTTGAGATAGCCCACAAGGGAGGCAGCAAAACAGGACAGAAGAGGGAAAGTAGGTGATGAGGGAATAAGAAAACATGATTTGTGGAGAACGCACACAAGAAAATTGCATATGTCCAGAGCTGATGGCATAAAAGAGTGATCACATGTCCATGGAATGGGGAGAGGTATGAAGTTTTGTCTCCTGGTAGTTTACATGAGACATGAAACAAGTCCTTCTTCTTTTTGCAGCCCCTGTACTAGTAGACATTCATGTACACACACATACACATACATGCACACACATACACACACATGGAGTCAGGGATATGACTAACCATTGGGTTCAGTGAGGAGGTAGGCAGGTGAAAAAGGAAAAACTGACAGCATCCCCTGACATCAAACTATGTTGTTTTCCTTTTGGACATAATCTCTCAGAATAGTAACCTCAGACAGGTTACTCTGAGAGCAAGAAAGTGAAACCAAGCAAGCCCCCTGCTTAATTTTGTGTAGGCACAGACAAGAGGTCCCTGTGACACCCACAGAATACCTAACTCTCCCCCTCAGCCAAAATGAGTGATCACTCTTGTACCAATTACAACTTTGTCCTCACTCTAGTCTGCCTTGCCCATAGATAACATGTACGGAGACTCCCAACCATAGAACTTCCCTGCTTTGTGACAGCATCCAATCCAGAGCAAAAACCTGCTTCCTTACATCCTCCCCCAAATCACCACCCAAAGCCCAAATCCTACACCAAGTTCTTTCGAGCATCCTCACACTGAGCTGCCCATTGTTCCTCGTGGAGCGAGTCTCCTTCACCATCATGAATAAAACATCCAACTTGTTAACCGGTAGTGCGCTCCTGGTGGCCTTTGGCTGAAAAGCACTGACACTGGAATGAAACCGTCCTAATTGGAGAGAGATGCTGCTGTATCCCCAGTAGAGTGACTTTAATAAAAAAAAAAGACTAACAGTACCAGTGTAAGGAAGGATGTGGAGAACTGGGAACCTCATCTCTTGCGGGGGGGAGGGGGCGGGGGCAGGGGGGGTTGGGAGGGGGAGTGCTGGGGGATGTAAAATGGTATGGCTACTTTGGAAAGCAGTTTAACAGTTTCTTTGAAAATTAAACTTATACTAATCTACTTATACCCCGCCATTCTACTCCTAGGTATCTAAATGAAAGCACATGTCCACACACAAAGACTTTTGCACAAATGTTCACAGCAGCAGCAATCTTTATACCCCTAAACTGGAAACCATCTAAATGCCCATCAATAGGCAAATTAGCAAAAAGGGGTATATCCGTGCAATGGAATTCTACTCAGCAGCCAAAAGAAACAGACGAAGATACAGGCAACAACCTGGATTAATCTCAAACCATTATGCAAAGTGAATAAAGCTAGCCATGAGAGAGTACACTGTATATTAATTCATTTATGTGGAAATTTCTAGAAAAGACAAAAAAACATGGAAACCAAAAGATCTGGAGCTGACTGTGGCTGGGAGTGGAGCAGGGGGTCACTGCAAATGCTCAGGAGGAAATGCTTTAGGGTGATGAAAAGTGAACTGGTGTGGTGATGGTTGCCCAACTGTACATTACTAAGAACCGCTGAACTTACATACTTACAGTGATGAAGTGTGCGTTACATAAACTGTACTTCAATAAAGCTGTAAAAAAAAACACCTGCAAACAATGGTTATGCAGTCAAGAGTGCATTATAAAATCCTTTTAAGACTCATTAGTGAGTTCCTCCTTAAACAAATGAACTCTCATTTGTTTGTACTACTGAATTCTGATGTCAGGAAAGGGAAGTGTCTATGTACCCATTGGTAAATGCACTCCCGAGACAGCCCTGCATCCCAGATGTGTGCCTCTAGAGGAGGTGTCAGCTCCATCTTATTTATCAGATAGCTTGTACCTGCATCGGCAGCTCAGCCACAGAGTGAGATAGGAAGGTTACATGCCACAGCCCCTGTGATGCTCAAAGGAGCATATAGGGCTATATTTTCCTATTTCCTATTTCCTTTTCTCATCAGGTACTAAATCATGTGCTTTCACACTGCCGTTCGGGCTCTGAAAAGGTGCTGGGAAACATGAGATAACACACGTATGTGTTCCAAACGTCCCCGGCACTGGCACGGCAGTGCTGGACCTGCGAAAAGAAGAGCAGCCTCCTCTGGATCTCAGACAAGGTGTCCGATGGGTTAGAATGGCCCCTTCGGCTGCAGGTGCTCCTAATACCACTTGATGATCACCACCATCTTCCTCAATGAGATTTCCAGGTTTTGCATAGAGAAGTTATGGCCTCCAGGCTGTAACAGTGTTAGAAGCAGTGGTGTGCTGGTAAATGTTTAACAAAGAGCTCTCCTGGGATTGGGAAGGACCTGGTTTGTAGCTTTTGCTGATTGTCATGGTGTAAATACTGCTGCCATATCAGATTTCAAGCTACTGACTTGCTGTTACTGAGCATGGAGTTGGGAAGGTGGTCACAGTGGCTCTGGTGAACTACCTAATGGGAGCTGGCTCCAGCACACCTGTGCCTGGGTCAGAGCACAAAATTACAATTTTTTATTAAACCTTTAATCAAGACCTAGAATGTCAGAGTAAAACCATATAACTTTTTTTACTTAACAGTTGAAATAAATTTTAAACATTCAAAATTTAATAAATTGCTAATTTTATAATTTCTCTGCATTTAGGTGTTCTATCTGCAAATTTTTAATAGGGTCATTTACATAGATATGGTTTATATATATACACACACACATATCACAAACATATCCTAACTAATAAAAGAGTAATATGCAAATTGACCGTCACTCCAAGACACAAGATGGCCGCCCCCATGTGGTCAAAGATGGCTGCCCCCATGTGGACACAAGATGGCCACCACAAGATGGCTGGCAGGGGAGGGCAGTTGTGGGGAGTTGGGGGTGACCAGGCTGGCAGAGGAGAGCAGTAGGGGGAGACTAGGCCAGCAAGGAAGGGCAGTTGGGGGGTACCAGGCCTGCAGGGGAGGCAGTTGTAGGAGATCAGGCAAGCAGGGAGGGCAGTTAGGGGTGACCAGGCCGGTAGAGGAGGGCAGTTGGGGGGGACCAGGCCTGCAGGGGAGGGCAGTTAGGGGAGACCAGGCCAGCAGGGGAGGGCAGTTGTAGGGGGATCAGGCCTGCAGGGGAGGACAGTTGGGCGGGGGGGACCCAGGCCTGCAGGGGAGGGCAGTTGGGGGGGACCAGGCCAGCAGGGGAGGGCAGTTAGGGGAAATCGAGCCAGCCGGTGAGCAGTCAGGCATCATTCAGCTGGCAGTGGAATGGTTATGGGGTTATCAGGTTGGCAATGGAGGAGGGGTATATGGTAGCAATTACTAATTTAGCACTTAGGTAGCAGCTGGCACCTGCAAAGTGTTTGTTGCTCAGCTTTGCTCATTATGGCTCCCACTCCCTGCAGGTAGGGGTCAATGTGATTATTTTGGTTTTCTCCGAGAAGCAGGTAAAATACTAACTTGACACTCCTTAGAGAAAGATAGCATAGCAGCAAATAAAGCTAGCAATAAGTGACAACCCTTTCATTCTATAAGAATGCCACTTTTAAAAGTTGTTAATAGAGAGAAGTAAATTTCATCAGCTGTGTTAATAAGAGGGTGCTGGTGTTTGTTTTTCTTCTGACTATATGAGAGCCAGATAATCAAAATATGTATCTAAAAATACCACCAACAGTAGAGATCAAGGCAAGCCACTGCTGTAATTAGTACCTTGGGACATAGCTTTGTTATTTGAAAACAGAGAAAAGTACATTTGTATGTGTGTTCTCCATTTTGAAGGGATAGACTGGAAGGCCACACACCATCATAAACATGAAGTATGTGTGTCAACTATTCAACATACAGAGCCAGCACCCGGCAAGTGCATTGGCCAGTCTTCTGCACTGTCGTAAATGTGAGACTAGCCGGTAGCAGGGAGACTCATCTTTGCTTTGCTGAGCCCCTGCCTGTGGCACCGTGTGTGTACACTGCCCCCTGCCTGCGGTGGAGGGAAGTGTATGAGCCCTATGAGGAGTGGCATGGTGGTGAGCACAGAAGACCGTGACTTTGTCTGATGGAAAAGGGAAAGGCATCCCAAGGAAGTGACCTTCGGCTGACACCTAAAGGGTGAGAAGGTATTAACCGGGAACAAAAGGAAGAGGCACTAGCATGAGGTGGCTTCTGTGTGAGTCACTGGAGAAACTGCAATGTCCAGAGTGGAGAGAATGAAGATGCGGAGACAGGAGGTGAGGAAAACACTGACCTCCAAAATCAGAGAGGCAGGCCTGGGAGCCGATGGCGTCCACAGAGGCCAGGACTTAGCAGCTTGGGCTCTGGAGCTGAACCTGACCGCCGCTTAGTGGCAGCCACCATTGATGAGCCCTGAGGGACTTCTGTGCCTCGGTTTCCTCACCTGTAATCTGGTATCTGGAGGAGCTGTTGCAAAGATTCAAAGTTCTGCTGTATATTATATGCAACTTGATCATTTTCATTTAACGGCTGTATGGTCCTGCTCCTGACATCTTCTTACCACCTGACCTATATTCTGTGGAGCACTGCCCTATAACAGTCGGGAAAGGGCATCCTGATTAAATGACTTTGGGAAACACTGCACACTGGCATACGAAAGAATCTGAAAGTCCCACAGCTTAAAAAAATTAACGTTCTTAACTTAGTGTGTTCAGAAATTAATTGACTACCCACCCCATGCCACTCCCTTTTTGCTGGAAGCAATGCCATCACTTATTAATAATCTAGGTCCCTACATCCCCAAAAGTTCCTGGGGAGGACGTTAAGAAGCGCCAGCCAAGACTGATTTTGGTCTCTGGCTTAGCATTTGGAAGGCTACAGCTGAGCATTTCAATGTTGTTATTTAGAAAATAAATTGCCTCAAAGCTCCCACTTATCCCACACTCCCAAGTATTCCTCATTTCTCAGAACTTTTTCCTGACCCATACCTATAATTTTCAATGTATCCAGGCAGTGACTTTTGGGGGAACAAATCTGTGTCACTAGAACAATAAGACCTTGTTAGCATCATTTCTTCTGAGCCTCAGTTTCCCCATGAGTAATCCTTGGTGTCAGACTAAGTAATCTGAAAGCCCTTCACACACTAAGATTGTACAATTTTATGTTAAAATCTTTTCACTTTGCCCTGGCTGGTGTGGCTCAGTTGGTTGGAGTGTTGCCCCATACACCAAAAGGTTGCAGGTTTGATTCCTGAACAAGGCACACACCCAGGTTGTGGGTTCGATCTGAGGTCAAAGTTTCTCTCTCACATCAATGTTTTTCTCTCTCTTTCTTTTCCTCTCTCTCTAAAAATCAATAAACATATCTTTAGGTAAGGATTAAATAAATAATGTTTACAGGTTACCTGATGTGTGTTCTTAGATGGTTGTTGAGACCCAGCTGGTCTCAGGATGAGTGGACAGACATACAACCATCCATAAACGGACAGATCGCCAGCTCTTGTCCTTCCATTATGTTGTCTGTGCTGACCATGATGACTTTTGCAATGTTTTATGTCTCCATTTTTTAAAAACTCATTAAATGCAGCCCAGCTGGAGTTGCTTAGTGGTTCAGCATTGACCTATGAACCAGGAGGTCACCATTTGATTCCTGGTCAGGGCACATGCCTGGGTTGCGGACTCAATGACCAGTGTGGGGCAGGAGGCAGCCAATCAATGAGTCTCTCTCATCATTGATGTTTCTATCTCTCTCTCTATTTTTTAAAGTTCAAATAGCTTTTTGTAAGACCCCTCCAAAAAAATATAATTAAATCACAATAATTAATCCTTCAGAATAATTTCATTGGTTCCAAAAATAGCCCTTCCTGGAATAAAAATTGTTAATAAATCCTTGCATATGAAAAGGCCCTGCATCTTATAAATATTTTATAAACATTTGTAAGTTTATTTGTTTTTTTAAGGATTTATTATTATTATTTATTTGTTTAAAAAGTCCTGACCCGTGAGCCTATCATGTCCTGGGACTGCAAGACAGATGATGTCTTTCGTCTAATCACATTGTTCTCCATAACTCAGTTTATCTCACTGCGGAAACTCAATTCCTTGGCACGAGGACAGCTGTCCTGCGGCTGACGCTGCCTCCGGGCAGAGTGTCATGCTCACAGCCAGGCTCTGCCTTCTGGCCTGACACTGCCACTACCCTCAGGTTTCTGCTGGAGACCACCCTCAATCGAGGGCAAGCCACAGGAGAGGCTCGTTGGGGTTGCAGTAGTCAGGGAAGGGCCGATCCCTAGCAGCCTGAGATGCCCATTCATTTATCCAGCAGATACACTTTGAGCATCAGTGATGGGTCACATGGAAGGTGAAACCGGAAGCTCGGTTTCCTCCACTCACCAGCCTCAGAGGGCGGTTCAAGCACAGGGCATCGCGGCAGTTGCATTGAGTTTCCAGTTTCCATCTGCGTCCCACTGTGACTCCCTATCCTCTCACCCTTCCTTCCTCAAGGTCCCACTCCATGGGGGTCAGAGTCTTGCATTTCTTCCAGGAAACCCCAAATAGGCAGGCCTGTAGGTGAGCACACCCACCCCTGTAGACCCTCAAACCTTGGGCTGTCTCAGCCTCAGACCTTGGCTGTCACCGTTTATGATTAAGATCCCTGTGGATCTGGAAGCCCAACCAGCTTTTACAAAGTGCCCTGAGATATTTTTCCCTGTGGATGGAGGCTCTTTCACTAAAAACGCTCTCAGCGACCTCCTAGGCAAGACGCAATCTCTATCACCAAGGAGCTGACAATCAAGTAAAAATAATAATAATAACATGTATTTAAAGGATAATATGTTCTAAATGCTGCATTTTATTAATTCAGTTAAACTAGTAATAAAAGTAGCAGCTACCATTATTGAGTACTCGGTGTGCTCTAAGTGCTTTGGTCATATTAATTAATTTACATGTAAGGACTTATTTAATACTCAAAAACTCAAAGTTGTTGCCAAGATCTGCCCTATTTTACAGATGGGAGCGTTAACTTGCCCTCCATACAGTTAGTGAGAGCAGATGCAGGGGTTTGCACCCAGGAAACCTGCCTCCAGCGCCCACTCTCATAACAACTAGAGTATACCGCCCTCCTGTGGCCACACCAGGAAGCAGAGAGAAGACTGTCACCCCTGAGGACAGTAACAACTGATGTGGTGCAGAAATGATGGCCATGTGCTTTAGGAGTGAAAAAGTGGGGGAAATCACATCCAGCTGAGATAATCGGCAGGTTATAAAATGCAGCGTCAGTTGTACCAAGCCAGATGTGATAGGCAGAAGTGGAGAAATAATTTCAATCCAATTGGGTCACATGCAAAGGGTAGGAGATGGCAATCTTGGCACACAGGGTACCCACAGCTACCCACACCTGCCCGCCAGTGCAGGGAGCATGCAGTCCACCAGCATGATGCTGGCCTCCTTCCCTTCTCTCCGGGGAACAGGTGCACCAATGGCTGGTGGCGGAGGCAGTGGGAAGTTAGGGGTGCATAATAAGACAGCTCCTCTCTGGCATCTGACAAAGTTTTCACCTATTTCTTGTGTGAAATAAGTGGTTGTGAATTGGAGTTAAGGCCAGTCCACTTTTCCCAGTGCAGCTATAAACCCAGAGAAACTTTAGAAAATGTAGTCATTGGCCTTAACTATAGTTTTCTAAAATAATCTGTAAACACTCATGTCATTTTTTTCAGAAGGCAATATCAAGCTTGAGCAGGAAACACAATTCAGAGTGTGTGGGGTTGCCCTTGGGTGCTGTGGGATGCACCTCCATGATGCTTGTGAGTTCCAGCAATGTATTGTAGCCTCTGCTTCCACCCCATCTGACCCGTCGCTTTTGGCTCCATCCCACTCACCTCCCAGGACAGGAGGATTGGGGACAAGCCACAGCAATGCCAGCTACTGCTGCCCAGTACAAACCCCACCTGCCCATGTTTTAGGTAGTGCAGCAGTGGCCAAGCACATCTTTAAAACCAACTGACTCAATTAAAACTGAATGCACTGATCATGATTCATTGTTCACATTGCATCAAACTAAGCAGATTTCTTGTGGGCCCATTTCCCTTACAATCTTCCTTCTGAGTGTCCAGACCAGCATTTCAAAGGTTTGATGAAGCAAATCCAAGTTAAGACTATTTGCTAAAAATTAGAGATAAATATGGGAATCTTCCCAGCAGGGAGGGGACTCCACCCTTTTGACTTAATAATCTCCCAAAGGCCCCACCTCCTGATGCCATCACATTGGATATTTAGGATTCAACATATGAATATTTGGGGGATACAAGCATTCCATCCGTAGCACACAGTGATGAAAAAGAATGAACTGCTGATGTCTGTAACACCATGGATACATTTCAAAGTCCTGGTTAAGTGAAAGAAGCTTTATAGAAAAGAGAAGGTCCTGTGGGTTGCCATCTATGTCAAGGTCAAGACCAGGCAAAGCCAGTCTATGGTGATAAAGGCTGAGCCAGACATTACTCTTGGGGGACACGAGTGGTGACTTAAAAAAATACAGCAGGTCCTCAAATAACGTCATTTTGTTCTAAATTGATAAGATGCCCTAGGAACTTCACTCTGGTTTCTGTCAATTAGCCTAGGGTAAAACTGGTTTCATTATCCATCGTTTCGCTGCAGTTCCATGAACCATCTATGGCGCTGAGGACTTACTGTACAAGGGGGAATTCCAGGGGGTGGAAAGCTTTATGTCTTGCTCTGGATAATGGTTAGTTACAGGGGTGTGCTCAGTATGTGAAAATTCATGGGGCTGTGTGATGACGAGGGAAATAAGAAACAATGACTAAATGAGCTCAGCAGGGATTCAGAAATGTCCCTGTAGGCTTATGGGTGGATATAGGTATGACACAACCAAAATTATAGTGCCATTTGGGGCAGCTTTTGTGGCCTCGAGCACTGTTCGGAATCCCACAACATTCAAACACCAAGATCATGAAACATTGGGGTTAGCAGACCCGATGTTTGGGACTGGTGGTGCTGTGCATCCTGAGGAGATAATATAAACCAAGCTCCTTGGTTTGCAGACTCAGCAGTGAAGGCGCCAAGGCTTCTGTGCATGCACAAATGTTGCCTGGGAAAGTAATGCCTCCCATTAGTGGAGCTCAGCTCCGGCCCCACCTCAAAAACGCCAAGAGAGCTTTAAAATATTGGCATCCAGGCTAGACTCCACCCAACCAAATCCTAATCTGTGGGCATGGGCCCAGCTGCCATGTTTTATGAGTGTCCCAGGTGAGTGAAATGAGCGGTCAGGGTGGAACGCTGACCACCTGGCTTTCTCTCGTAGCTCACGTCTTACCTGCAATTCATTCCCATCAACCTGCCCCCGGCCCCTTGCAGAGCCCTGAAGCAATGACCCCGGAGGGGTAAGTTTTGTTGGGGTGGAGGGGACGTGGGAAGAGAAACAGCCCATAGTGTAGGGCCTGCCACAGAGAGAGGCTGGAAGGGGGAGAGGGCCACCCGCACCCCTATCCTGCCTGCAGCCAGACACCAGCTGCCTGGAGCAGGAAGAAAGCCCTTCTGTCCGTGTGCATGATTTCCATCACTGCCTTGGGCTCACATCCGTGAGGTGCAGTTGCATAACCCAAGGAGCTGTTCTTAAAGTTCAAAGTCGAGATGGATCTGGCACGGCAGGAAACTCAGGATAAATTTAGTCAGGATCACAGCTCTCCAGCAGAGGCACGACTCCGACTGGCGGGTGCTATGCATCCTGACACACAGATTCCTGGGCTGGAGATTCACACCCAAATATCTGACCGCAGCCAAAAACAAGTTAGGCAGCGTCTGGGCCATTTCCACCGCTCCGGGGAGGGAGGGCCAGGGCTGTCACCACACACTGCCTTTGGGTTTTCTCTGCCTCTAATGATTCCGGGGCTGGGCAGCTCCCTGGATGGGGCAGCAGGCTGGGCCAGGGTCAGCCCTTGGCAGCCTCAACTTTCTCAGCTGGTGGTGTTGGAGACTCTGCCATGACACCCGTGTGGAGTCTGACCTCTGGGCTGGGCTGGAGACCCCGTGGGCCCCCCCTCCTGCAAAGCCTCCCTGCCTCTGGGGTCCGGAGAGCACCCCTACTGCTCCAGGGGACCCAGGCCTGGCAGGTCTGCCCAGCGTCCTCACAAGGCTCTTCTGTGGAGCCAGGAGGGAGCACAGCCTGGAGGAGTGGCCCAGCCCCCTCCTGCGCATCCTCACTCCCTGGGAGCCTGGGGTGGGGTGGGGTGGGGTGGGATGGGGTGGGGTGGGGTGGGGTGATGTGATGGGTCAGCATGGCTTTGCCCCCCCATCTCCCATCCCCACAAAGCTCTTTCCACAAGTAGAGACATTTGCCCCCTCACGCTGCTCTTCTCTCAGAGTCACCCCCAACACCACTCTACTTGGTCCGGTGAGGTTGGGCATGATTAATAAAAACCTACTAGTCCTCTAGCACTTGACCTAAGAAAAATGATGCGACAGTTAAAAATCACACAACTGCCTAACTAGGTGGCCCTAAACCACAAGACATCCAAAATATTGGCATCCGGTTCTAGTTAAGTTTAAATGGAGAGAGATGTTTCATTAAATTCTAAACTAAGTTATTTCCTAAGCCTTTTTAAAAGTAAGCATTTGCTACCTAAACTTTAAGATGCTTAATATATGCATCTCTTCAAGACAGCTGACATGCTAAAATACAAATCAGATAAAATTGGGTTGCAACTATTGATTTTTAAAATTATTCATATTATAATTCCTCTCCCCAGGATCTGTAATTCATTGTGGCAATTAAACATATAGATTTTATTTATATGAACACTGAGGCAACATAACATTTACATAAATTAGTGAATAATACCATGTTAAAATGTCTTATATATATGAAGCAGTATCTTTATTCAAAAAAAAAAATCTATAAATCACAGAAAAGATTTTACTTGGACTTGTATTTAAATAATGGGGGAAAAAGAACTTTCCACTAACGAGTATTGCATATGTGTACAAAATTGTTAGGTCACTTTTTATTACAGGAAGCACCTATTATCTTCCAGAACATCTGTGTGCCCCCTCCCCACCCCTCTCTGGCCTGTGTTTCTCTGTAGCCTGTGGGATTACACGACTCACCAACCACCTGCCAACTTTCCAATGGCCCCTTCACACTCCTTAGCTCCGTGGCCTTCTCTGAAGCATTTGTCACTGCTGGTAACACTCTCCTCCGGGGACTTGGGACCCTCGTTTCCTTTCTCTCTAGTCCTCCCCCTCCCACACAAGAACAGCGCATCACACCACGTTCCCCATAGCCCATCGCCGGTCTTTGCTTTCACTCTGAACTTCAGTGGTCACTCATGCCCACAGCTTCCAAGATTACCAAGACCCTCCTCCACCCAGACCTCCCTCCTTACTCCCCCATTTCCACCCCCGCTCTCTCCCAGGCTCCTATCTCCCAGTCAGCATGGCCAAACGCAGCTCATTATGTCCCCAGAAACTCTGAAATGGGTTCTTCTCGGAGTCCCCTTGCTAAGACACACTGAATCTGTCAACTCAATGGGTCTGCCATAGGCATGCACACTCATGGGTGCGCACGCACACACACACACACACACACACACACACACACACACACTAAAAACTGTCCAAAGCTGGGGTTGTCGTGCAGTACCTGTCATGACTCAGCTCTACCACTGAAGCCAGAACACAGCCCTAGAGTCTAGACATTAAGTAAACAAATGAATGTGGACGCGTTCTAATACAACTTCACAGAACTTATAAAACCAGGCAGTGGGCTAGATTTGACCAAGGGGCCATCAATTACTGAGCCATGCCCGAAAATACACCAATGGATCACAGCGGTTACCTATGCCTGTTGGAATTCTAGGTGGTTCTGATACTCCTTATATTGTTCTATATTTTCTAAGTGTGCTAATATGAACATGAACATTGTATTTACGATCAGAAAAAGGACTTAAGCTAATGGCAGTCATTAGTGGCTGGTGCCTTGATCAGCTCTATTGATGGAGGTTTACTCCCCAGTGGAGAGAAAGATCCTTGTGGACCAAACACTGTTTACAAGGAGCCTGGAACTGAATGGGCGTCACTGGGCTTCTTTGAGGCTCCAACAGAGATTTTTATTCCCTTTACTTCTTGTCCTTAATCTGTGCAGGCACGTGGGTGCAGGCTCACATACTCACACACACACACACACACACACACACACACACACACAGATCTTGGGGGAAGTGGATGGACTTCTCTTTTCCAGTACATTTCCCAAATGACCTTCTCATCTCATGGCAGTGTGGAAGTCAAAGAAAATACTTTTATTTCTTACACTACACACTCAATAGAGATGAAAAAATGAGGCAAACTGGAATGCTTTCTCCTCACCACATCTGTTCCAGTCCCCACCGCACTGAATAAAGCACTGGCTTATTTAATGTCCCCGAGACCCCAGGAAAAGGGCCCTGGTGTCAGCAGCTGTGGGTGACACGAGGCAGGAGATGTGTAGGCACCCTCCCTCCCCGCTACCCCCCCTGAGACCCCCATTAGCCGGGCAGCGTGGGGATCCAGCTCAGCGGCCCAGGCCCCTGCACCCTGCTCCCTGTGCCCATCAAAATGCCCTGTTCCTTCAGCACAGCACCACCGTGGGGAGGGGAGCTGCCCGCCCAAGCTGGCACTGGGTCAGCTTGAAGAAGGGCGAGTGAATGGCCCAGGTGAACAAGGCCATCCACTGAGGCTGTGCTAGTGTTTCAGGGTCACCTAACAAAACCCCACAAATGTACCAAGTGCCCAGTGGGGGCCTGGCACCCAGTGAGCCTGCATATAGACTGGCCCGGCCCTAACAGCGGTCAAGAGGAGGTCTAGCCTGTGCGGTGGAGTCTGTGTGCTCCAACGGGGCCAAGAACAAGGCTGAGCTAAACTCCAAGGGGAGCTAAACTCTCCTAAATTCTCCCTAGCCACACCTCTAATCCCCCGAAACCGTCACAGTGAAGAGCCCGAATGTCTTCATTTATGTCAGAAGGGAAAGGTTAAGTCGGGATGAAAAGGTTAAGTTGGAAGGATTAAAAGTGTTCCTGTCATTTTCTAGGTCGGATTGGCTTTCACTCGGTACCTTGCCAAACAGACATTTC
The DNA here is from genome assembly GCF_951640355.1 of Cnephaeus nilssonii. NCBI lineage: Eukaryota > Metazoa > Chordata > Mammalia > Chiroptera > Vespertilionidae > Cnephaeus > Cnephaeus nilssonii. The sequence continues at coordinate 89,841,147 of NC_137073.1, read as the reverse complement.
ACTGAGAATTGTTTCAGGGGAAAATGTAATTATAAGAAGATAATGTCAACAGCCCCACGGCAAGCCCCTAGGGGACTGTGTGACGGGTTCTCCGTGGAGGCTAACCAGGAGTTTTCTTGTGTGTGTGCCCATAAGTAAATGCACGCACGCTGGCATGCAGCTCCCAGTAGCAGAGGCCTGTCCAGCGAGCCAGTGCCAAGGCGGCGGGCAGGGAGGCCCCGGGAGGGGAGAGGTTAGAGAAGGAAGGGAAGGGGGGGAAGCCTGTGCCCCGAAGGCCGAGGTCAGAGGAGAAGCTTGCTGTGGTGGCGCCTGCAGAGGAGCTGGCCATTTACAAAGTGCTTTTGCTCCCCCAGTTCTGGATAAGGCGCTGAGAAAGGTGGTCGTGGCCTTACGGGAGCTCACATGGCCACTGAGGGAGGCCGATGGGACAGGACGCGGTCCTCAACCCACAAGCAGCTCCTGTTTCGGCTCCCAGTCTGAGTCCTTCTGTGGAAGAAGGGCGCCCTGGGGGCAGTCCTGCAGGTCCCTCCCAGCACGTGAGGATCCTGATGACAGTCTGCCTGCAGGTTCTGCAGGGAGGGTGGAGGTCTGATTTCACCCATTTGGGTACCCCCCCCCCCGCCATGGAGCTGATGGGCACCCTCTGGGGCAGCAGGAGTGGCCCAGTCCCCCACCATGCAGCCTCGTCATCACTGTTGGGATTTTACAGATATTTCTTTTTTTTCCCCATAGGAAAAAAATGCAGCCTTATTTCTCTGTTATTTTTTAAACCTGAGCACAAGGTTTTTCAAATACTAACTTAATTCGCAGCCTACCTCAGGGGTCCCCCTCTCCCGGGAAGGGACCCTTCTGCTCCTTGGTGATGTGCAGGCCTGCAACCCCTGCAGGAAAGGGGGACCCACCAGTCAGGAAGGTTCCCAGGATAAGAAAATCTGCTCGTGAGGCGAGAGCGCCCCCTGTCTTCTCTCGGTTGGACTCCGAGGAGCAGCCAGGACCTCCTGAAGGGGGAGTTAAGGGCAGATTTCCTGAACAGTCAGCAGCAGGAAAGGATGGAGGCCTATGTACCTGCCAGGGAGACAGACTGGGCAGCAGACACACCCATCCAGGAACTTGAGGTGAAATGAAATGAAACAAAGCAGAACAACAAAATAAATTCTTGGCAATTATCTGGCTTCCTCCTGACTCCAACTTTTCTTCCTCCTATGCTGATTGATTGGCAGGCACTCTGTCAAAACAAACAAACAAACAAACAAACAAAAGCCCCTCTAGGGTGGGGACACTTAAATAGGCTATGCTTCAGCTGAAAGGACAAACACTTTTTTAAAAAAAATGTTAGAACACATCTAGATTCCAATTTCTCCAAAAAATAAATCTGGAGTCTTGACTCTATTTCCTGCTGCTTTTCTACACATTTTTTTTTTTAATTCACTGAAGCTTTGCAGTTTATTTGCTCCAGACTTTATCTGGCATGTGATACCAGAGCAGGGGAAGCAGGATTCCTCCCTTAAACCTTTGTCCAGCAAGGTCTGGGTGTCCAGCATGGTGCTGAGCCTGTGAGGGACCCACACACGCACACACACACACACACGCCTCAGAAAGCTCACAGAAGAAATACTTTCTCACCATATTATTAAAAAAAAATAATTTGGCCATTGAAGATTCTGGGCACAACACTAGATAAGAGAAAAACAACCATCTAGACCCCCTCCATGTGGCTCTGAGGGGAGGAGGGACCCCATGGACAAAGACAAAGGAGCTAGCCCCACAAAAGATGGACAGAAAAAACGGGTCTCCCCCCCCCCCCCCCCGCATACCTGCCAACACTCACCCTGTGCCCTGCGAGGGATGGGTCACACAGGCGGAGACCTCCTACACTTAGGCAGGACCCCCTTGCCTGCACCAGACCTACCCCCGGGCTTCTCAAACTTCACGATGAACTGGAAACTCAGGGCATGAGGAGAGGGAGACCAGCCCCAAACATGTCCCAGCTGCTCTTTGTGCTGCACCCGGGACAGAGTGCAGCAACATTTAGACCTGACCACGCAGTGTCACCTCCAGCCAGGAAGATGCTCCCATCAAAGGGCACGTGGACCCCACCCTTCAGGGCCTCTGGAGAAGCAGCAGAGGGGGCTGCCCTGCTGGGAGACCTGGAGGAAGGCTGGCTCTGCCGGTCTCTAACGTCTCTCCAAGGCAACTCTCCCTGTCCCTCATCAACGTTTAGTTGTTTCATAAAATAGAAGAGAACCGACGAGGCACTATATGTAAGAGTGGCACGGTTACATGCACATGGCAGCAAAGGAAAATATCCCTTTTGCTGAGGCGGCACAGAAATGGGGAAAATGGTGCTTTCTGGCAGTGGCTCTCAGCAGGAGAATCATCAAGGCGTCAAGTTCCCTGGATGCAGCTCTGTCTGCACCAATGAATTCACATCTTCGGAGGAGGGGCCAGGGCAGCCAGACCTCCTGGGAGACACGCCCACAGGTCTTAGAATCACTTTGTCAAGAACAATGGCGCAGTGTGGGTTCCCACTAGCCGCCCACAGGAAGGAATCAGCACAGATAGTGTGGTGGTTAGAGGCTGTCCTGGGGCCTGAGGTCCACGGGTCATTAGTTCCAAGGGCGCAGGAGGAATGCTCCCCGAGAGGGAGGGCCTGGAGAGGGCTGAGCCTGTGGAAGCTGCTGCCCAGAGTGTGGGGCCAGGTGGGCTCCGGAACCCCAGCTGTGGCCGCTCGGGGATGTGGGTGCAGAGGCACAGAGACCTGTAACCCACAGCACAGCTGGGGTCTGTCCAATCCAGTAACAACGTAGGCTGTATCTCCAGGGTTTTCATTTCACTTTTCGAGTTAATTCATTTTATTGTATTTTACACGAGTATTGGTACATGCATGACTAATAGTATGTTACAAAATAAATAAGTCCTGCTGCCTCTCAATTGAGCATTTGGGAGGCAAGCATTCAGAGGGCAGGGGAAACCATGACCTTCTCCATGGGAGGGACACGAGGCCCACCCACAGGTAGCCACTGCCATCTCCATAACGCGGCCACAGCTGTCCGGGGGTTGAAGGCACAGCCTGGGTCTGTGACGAAGGCCCTCCCCTGCGCCCCACAGGCCAGTGCTACCCTGAGGTGAGGACTGAAGGCTGGCTGGATGGCAGTGCGGTGTCCTGGAGCGGCAAGGATGGGGTGCTGGGACAAGCCCAGGGCTACACAGATGAGGAGGGGCGCACAGGCCTCATTCACGAGGGGGAGTTCGAAGATTTCGGGCTGCCAGGAGGCAGCAGCACAGAGGAGCTTCCTTGCTGACAGGGGAGCCAAGGCCAATGGACAAGAGGAAATGAGAACAGGAGAGATGAGGGAGTTTGGACAAAGTGGGAGACGAAAGCAGTCACTGTAAAAGGGGCACAGAGGAAATGTGTCCTGTCTCTGCTCTGACCCTCACTGAATTACCTAGGCCCAGTTTCTTCACCTCCCTGTGCCTCAGTTTACTCACCTGGAGATGGGAACCCTATCTGTGCCATGGGACTGGGCAGCCATTAAGCCCTTACCAATGTCAGCCTCTTCTCAGTGGTGCCACCTACAGGGTCTTGGCTCAAGTCCCCAGTATTCCTTCCCCTGCCTTACCCTGCAAACGGGCTGCAGGGTGAGGGGAGTAGCAGGGGCCAGAACCCAGGATTGGGGTCTTGCCAGGACCATCAATTGAGAGACAGCATGTGAGAGTGTTTACCACGAGGGGCTGCAGGTTTGTGAAGTATGGGCCATGTAGCTGGATGAGGAGGAGCCGGGGGACAGGGAGGACAGAACAGGAAGCCCAACAGCCTTATGTGGGTGAGGAATGAGGTAAAGCGACCAGATGCTGAGGTTAGGGCATTGGAAACAATCACAGCACACTTTTCCAGGTCCTGTCTTGATGAGGGCCAGCATCTTATAAACACTGACCATGAAACCCCAGTCCAACAGGAACTCGCCCATTTCCTGAGCCCGGTGGGGCTATCATCCATGCACACACATTAGCACAGGTCACTGCCTCCAGCCACCGCACTTTCTCAGGCACACTGACATTTCCTGCGACCTTGCGGAACGCAGTGCTGTGAGGAGGGGCCTCAGGGGTCTCCAGCAGCACCTGCTCGGAGCACCCCCGGAAACCTTCTCTGGAAGGACCGACTGAAAGTGCGGTGTGCCCGAGACACCTGCCTTCACCACACGGTCAATCGCTCTGGACACACAAAGGAGCCGTGTAGCCTGAGACAAGTAGTTGTCACTCACTGGTTTGTAAGGATTTTGATAAACTTCCTTTTAAAGTCTACGCATAAGTTACATTTCAAGATACATTATGTTATTTGACAGCTTAAAATGTGTCATATGTTTAAGTAATATAAATGAAGAAACACATTTCATTGGGGAGTCTAAGTACATAGTATCCCAGTATCGGCGTCAGAAATCACAGACATAGTATCACTTGAATGGTTTGACTGAGCCTGCATCAGCAAGCATGACAGCAGATTCTTCCAATTCCGATTTTTTTCATCCATAATTTGGAACCTCAACTAAGTTCTGAATTTGCTGAACCAATGGATGAAATCATTTTCTATTGCCTAAATTTAGAAAATCTCAGAATGTGAAACTGTAGAAAGCACCTTTCCCCTTGAAAGTTCACACTCAAACAAACACTACATGGTTTCCAAAGTTTATTAAAAATCAAAGAATAGAAAAACTTTACATAAAAATATGTCCATTTAGCTTCATATTGTTGTCTGCACACAAAAAAAAATTGAAACATGATATCCTTTGTGACCACAGTGGTAACCAGGCCAATTCATTTGTTCACCATGATGGGGTGGAGCATGGCACCTGTGTGTGTGAATCGAGCTTTAAAATGGGCACCCACGGGACACTGGCCGCCGTCCCCGCAGTGGTGTCCTTAGTGTATAGGGTTACAGTCAATATTGCTAATATGTAGAGATTAGTACAGACCTACATATCAGTTTTATAAATATCTCTTTATCAATAGGTTTACAATTTAAATATCTTTAAATATTCTGATATCTTTCGATCATTAAGAACTGTAGACAAAATGTGCTACTCTATTCTGGAATGCCTCCTAGGGAAGCTGCAGTCACAGCTGGCAGCTCTCAATGATAATATGGGCCAGTCCTGCTTAAAACCAAACAGACGTAGACATTTTAAAGCTTGTCCTTGCTGGGTGTCCATCACATTCAGATATCACTCTACATATCAATCAGGTGTCATGGTAATAAGTTTCTTGTCTCAACATACTCCACTAGTGGACTCCAAAGGCCAACTTCCCTTTAGTGTTCAGTGGGTGGACTCCAAAGGCCAACCTCCCTTTAGTGTTCAGCAGGGCCAATACCCCATGTTAGAAATGGGAAGTCAGACCTATGAGATGCAAACTCCCAGGACAACTGTGGTGCTCCAAAAACTCAGGGTTAGGCAGGATGAATATATTCTTGTTCAAAAAAAGGTAACAAAGACAGTGGTTGTCATGGCAGAATACACTTGCATAGTATACCTGTATGCTTCTCAAGTCGGGCGCCAGCCCTCCCAGCCCCACACTGGGCTGTGCTCTCCTGCAATGCATTAGGAATACTCCCCACAGCGCGCTGAGCAGCTGAAGCACTTTTCCTATATTTGCTGAGCAGCTGAAGTACTTTTCCTATATTTGCTCTTAACAGAACGAATGCATACTGCTACACAGATTCCTCAATGGAATCAACATAATTCCTTTCTCCACATTCCTAAACTGGGCACCATTGTCCGTCATGATCCTCACCAGCCCCATCATTACAGGCTGTTATTACTAAAGCTGACTGAAGCATGTAGTTCACATTTTTTTTTTTTTTTGGATTTTATAATGTGACAACCTCTTCTCCCCTTAGAAAGTTATACTTCTGGCACTTTAAATGCTGGATTTGTTGTCTAGTTTAAAAGAACCAAAAACCAAAACGTTAAAACTCCATGGTCAGAGAGAGACAATAGGCAGGCTGGACGGCAGAACCGGCAGGCAGCTGGTCAGAAGACTCGGGGGCCAAACCCCTTCAGAAAACTAGGGGGCAACTCGGCTCCTTCACCACAAACTGAGAGGCTTCCCCTCTGACCCAAAGAATAAACATAAAAATAAACCCAAGCCCCTCACTCATGGTGTTTGCAACGGTGCTCACCAGACAACCAGCCGACTCTATGAACCCAACTTAGAAAAACAACTTGGGAAAGGACCTAAGCTTGTTTAAAAAAATTCCCTCTTCCCTTAAATATAACTTATGTGAAAATAGGAAATTAAATAAAAAATATCTGAGTTATTGCACAAATGATAAGTTTTCAATATTTACATAGAAAAACAGTTCTGAAACTTGAAACAAAACGTGAGGGCAGTAAAACAATGTGACCTCCATCCATCTGCCGAGAAAGAGCCGATACAGGGTTGATCTCTGTGGCTCTGACAAACGTAAAATGAAAACACCCAACCTCGAAGTAACAGACACGGCTGAGAAACAAACGCCCAAGCCGACTTCACCCCCTGCAGCTCCAGGTCCAGACCTGCTTCTGGAAGGATCCTGGGAAGGCAGAAAACAGCGTCCACGTGGAATAAGGCTTCACAGATGAGCACAAGGAGCTGTTCTTTAAGATGGACGTGACCACCACACAAGGAACATGCAGAGTGATCAGCGGCGGGCGTTTGAGGGGCCCGGCTGATGTGCTGGATGCTGGTCTCAGTTCCTGCCAGGCGCCGAGGCCACCCGGGTCAGTTTCGGAAGGGTGGTGGCCAGGAGGCGCCACCAGGAGCTATTATCTGCTGAGACTGACAGGCAGGCTGTCCCTCGTGTGCGTGTGTTTTTTCCTCCTCCAGCTGGTACGGTTATACTGGTGGTGTCCTCGGTTGCCCACAGGGGGGCGCACACCTCCACTGCCCACAGAGCTGTAGCTGCCGCCTTGGCTGTGGTTGTGAGAGCCTTTCATGGCCAGCTTCATGCCACTGTGCTGCTGAAGAGATAAAGAGAAACAAAGAGAAGCAGCACAATGAAGGGTGGCTTGGGAACAAGAGACACTACTGCCATGGGAGACTCGCCCATCCCAGCTCCTGCGAGCTCAGCCTCGCGGCAGTGAGCCTAAGCAACAAAGGGTCTGGCTGGAGTGATGGGGGACAGTGATAAATGTAGCAAATACAGCCCATGAGGGCCCAAGGGAACATCGGCCTCAGACACTATACCCTGTTTCTACTGGAAGATGCCGGTCACAGCTCTTTCAAACACCTGGGCACTTCACGATGGACTGTTTTCTTATTACTCAACAGTTTCTAATATGTGGGATTTGGACTTAGATGAGCCACAGGGAAATGGAGAAGGGCATTGGCAGGGACCCCAGGGCCTAGAAAGCAAATGAACTTTGGGCCCTGCCAGCCCACCTCGCCCTCTTGCATGGTGCCAGGCAAAGCACTGGGGAGGGAGTGATGATGTGGGAATGAAAAGCACTGCAGGGAGCCGCATCAATATTTGTTAGAGATTCTATTTGCTTCTTGAAAACCAAAGTTTTTAACACATAAATTAATAGATACATGGGAAAACAAAATATTCTTCACTTCAAATCTTATTTCAAACTTCAATTTTATGCTAAAACTTTCACTTAGACAAATTAAGAGAAATATATTTGGAAAGGAATTAAGCTATATTAAATTTTAAAATAATTTAACCCTTTAAAGTTTTATTTGTTACAAGGGAAAGCAAACATGAAGCTGAATGATCAGAAAACAAATTCCCTTTTAATGTCTCTAGAGCCCTGGCCAGTTTGGCTCAGTGGATCGAGCGTCCGCCTGCAGACTGAAGGGTCCTGGATTTGATCCCAGTCAAGGGCATATGTCTGGGTTAAGGGCTCAATCCCCAGGCGATCTCTCTTTCCCTCTCCTTTCCTCTCTGAAATCAATAAAAATACATTTTAAACACACACACACACACACACACACATTTTAAAGTCTCTGGAATCCTCTCTTTGGCAGAGGCAGCAATTAAGTGCCACCTATCATGAACCTGCTGTGGTAGGTGCCAGGGGCCTGGACCGGACAGGAGACCTACCTTATGATACAGATGAGGGCTGGAGAGCGGGTTAGGAGACGCGGACGGAATGGCCGGGGAAGACATGTGGTGTACGGCCTTCAGTGCTGAAGTTCCTTCAACACCAACTTGTCTGCAAGGAATGGGGGTCACGCCCAGGGTCGGCGGAGGTATAGTAAACCTGGTCTAGGGAAAGAACAATCCAGAGACACCCATAAGGCGCAGAGCCAGTACAGGTCAACCATTCCAGGTCCGGGGCCTGGTTTGTGTTTGACTAGAACCTCACAAGATTTTGTTCTAAATCAGAAACATTTATGTTCTGAAACAGCAATCACAATATGAAGTAGATCTAGCAACCCAAGTCAGAACGTTTCAATATTTATTAAGACCAAATAACAATTCAAAAACCACAGCCATCAGAGTAACTGTCCCTTGAATCTCTGGAAACAGCCCATAGCAGCGACAGCCTGCAGCCGGCGCCGAGGCAGGCAGTCCCTGCCCCTCCTCCGTAGTTGAGGACTGCTCGTATTTCTGCATCACCGTTCCGTCACAGCACAGAGTGCTGGCGTGAAGCCCTCTCCTCAGACTTTCCAAAACTGCACTACTCACATCTTACAGTCCTTTGCCCCACAGACCTCTGAAGAGTGATGGCGACTTTCCTTGCATGTATCTATGTCACTTTACACTCAATTATAACCACGTTGGAGAAACTGGCTTTACTCTTTAAAGTAAATTAATGTGATGGGTTTTATACATATACATATTCAACTGATATATAATTGGGAAGTTGAAACAAAATTTAGTATTTTGGATATTGTCTTTCAGACTTGTAATTTTGTCTAAATTTAAAAAAGAGAGAACATATTCTAATAGCCAAAGTCCTATAAATACTGCCTGTGTGAAAACAATGTGAAAAAGCCAAAGTGTCTATTACACTTGGTAAGAGTGTAAACTCTGTGATTCTCAGAGGAAACAGGGACAAGTGTCCATTTCTGCCTGAGGAAAGCATCAGTCCCTTTCCCTGACACAACCCCAGAACAGTGGTCTCACGCTGGGTATCAATGCAAAGAATGACAGTAGTTATATTCTATGGGACCCACAAATGAGGATAATTCCTACGAGACAGAAATGAACCTTCCAAAGACCTTTAAAGTTCTTTTCCTAAATCAAAGTGTCAGCCACTCCTACACAGTTCCCAAGGACCCATCACAGGATGGGCACCAGTGGCCACATACCTGAGTGTTAGTTGTCATGACCAATGTTCTGGAAGTAGTGGACTGAGGCTTGCCACTTGGCATGGGCAAGGCGGTGGGCAAGCTGGCCAGCAGGGGAGTGGGTGCTTGCAGACTGAACTGGTAAACGCTGGGTGTTGTGCAGGGCGGGGTGTCGGAATCCTGTGAGCAGAAAGAACAGGGAGGGCTGTACAGAGGCGACTACTTAAGGTCCCGAAAGAAATGCCTGCAGCATACTTGCTACGCAAGGCTGCTAGAATCCGCCCATTACTCCTGCTCAACAGGCAGCCCAAAGCTGTTCACATTTGCTTCATTTCAAAACTGAAGGAAAATGTAAAGGAAATACAGAAAGAATGCCTAGACTTGTTTTATTTCCAAGTAAGTTGTTAAAAAACTATTCAAGGAAGTCCACTGTAATTCTACCATCAGTGGCATTACTGTTCACAAGGGGCCACTGAGACTGAGGCTCACAGCAGAGTGGGACCACTCACTGCAGACCTAGGGTGGTCTCACATACACATAGGGAGTGATAAAAACTCCCTGCTATGGACGCTTTCCACAGACACAGACCTCCCAGCTGACACACTCACAATGTCACTTCCAGAAAGTGAAGACACGGAAGACGCAGAGGAGCCCGAGGAGAGAAGCTGGGGGCAGGGCAGAGACAAGGTCAGGTGCTGGCTGTAGGGTGGCTCCGGGTCTCGGCACTGGGACTGCTCCCCATCACATGCGTTTATTCGCTCTTTTATCTTAATTCTATTGTCTGTGGAAGGAAAACACAGCCTAGGTGAGTCATTTTCTAGGAGTGCAGACATGTGGGCCTGATGGGACAGCCACCAGCCACAGATGTGACTGAGCCTTAAAATGATGCTAATGAGGCTGACAAATTGAATTTCTAATTTTATTTAATTTTTTTAAATTATATTCTAGTTATTAGAAAAAATTTAAATATATTTGAAATAACTTGCTATGTAAAGAGTTTTCAACTACACATTTTATGAAATCTAAATACAGATAAGTATTTCTGGTGGAAATTTAACATGCTAATTGGGATGTGCTATAAGTATAAATACACACTGGATTTCAGATCTTGAATGAAAGAAGGTTCCAAAATATCTCAATAATTTTTATATTGATTACATTTTGAAATGTTAATATTTAAACACTAAATTGAATAAATCATATTATCAAAATTAATTTCACCTGTTTTACATTTTTAAGGCAGTTACTAGAAACTTTAAAATTCCATGTGGCACACATTATATTTCTTCTGCATAGTGCTGGCCTGTCTTATAGTTTTAAATTAAACTCTTAAAAGAAAAACTAGGTATTTTTCTTAGTGTGAACAACGTCCAAGGAAGCAACAAAGAGATACTCCTGCATGAGTGGTCAGAAGGCGAAAGGTGACTGACTGAATTTCTCACCAAGGTCGGGAGCTGGGTGGACCTTGCTGCCCCACTTCTCCTTGATCCACCGCCGGTAGTCAATCACTTCCTGAGTTACCTTGACGATTCTTCCTAAAGTACTACAAAAGGACAAGGAGGGACATTAACATAGCACAACAGGACTGTGAAGCCATGAACCCTTTTCACTGGCTACTTATACTTTGCTACGTGAAATACAGGAAAAAAGCTAAAATAAGTTTTAAAAATACATGACTTCTGATGTTTGAGTCCAAACGTACTTTGAGATCAGAGTAGAGTAAAAGTGGATTCACTTATGTAGAAGTTCTTGAACCTAACTGATCTGCAAAAGACTATTTAAATCCAATGCCTAAGTAGGGAAGTCCACCCTCCCCACCCGCCATGATCACGAAGGTGTGAAATTCCCACTTCCCCTGCACGGTGAGAATGGGGAGATAGTACACCCACCACAGGACCCCAAAGTGCTGCCTGAAAACACTGAGTGGACTGAGGCCACAAAACCCATGACAGGTCTACCACCACCAGCGCGGGGCCTCCAAACCTATGTATTCCATAACCCGCCCAAGGAACAGAGTCAATGGCACTTTCAACTACCACTTGTGACAATCACACCATTCTTCCTTCTATCCCCTGCTCTCACTTCCCTTTCTCTGTCCTCCACCACAACAGCATAATCTGCAGATATAAATATTTCTCACTAGAAATAAGTGTGTAAGTGTTCCAGAATGGAGAATGATGAATAGTTGTGCCTAAGAGAGAAGGGGTGGGGCATGGGGACTGGTATACACATTCCTGTAAAGCTGACTACCCAACATTTTGAAGACTGCCTCAAGAAAAAGCATCATGTTCCAAAGTTTTAAAAGCCAAAATTCACCTCCCCAAAACAAAATATTCTAGGGGGTAAAAAATGCTAACTCCTCAAATAAGAAATTTTCAACTCTTATCCTTGGATGAATCAAGTAGAGCCATCCTGAGTTCCTAAAAGGTCTTCCTTTACTGATATTTTCAACTTTTACTAAAATTTGATGGCACATACATTAGAAAACTTCATGGAAACAAACGACAGAGGCTAAGGGTACGAGGACCATGCCCTCAGCTGTGAACCCAACAAAGGTGTCGAATGACTTCTGTTACCTTTCCGAATCTCTGTTTGGATAGGACCTCGCAAGCGGTGACACAGCATGACTGAGTACAATGTATGCGTAATCAAAAACCTGTTTCACCTGCATGGCCCCATAGGAGCTCCGGCCAACATCATTTCCTGAAACAGAAAGGCAGATGTAAAACTCTACCAAACATTTGAGCCATTATCGATGTTTTTTATTTTCTCATATAAAGTTATTCTGAATCAGGCCCTTACCACTCAAACATATCCAGACCCCAAGAGCTAAGCCAGATCAGGCACCTGCAAACACACCTTAATCACCACATGGCATCCCACGTTGTTCTCGAGCTGAGGGGCCTGATCTGCATCATCAGATCAGAGTCTACCTCCATGAACAGAGGAGATGTCACTCACAGAGACAGAGTGAGTTTATGAAAAAGTCAAGTAACTCCCCAGGAGGCAAAAAACACAAGTGAGCCAAAGTAGCAACCTGAATCAGGCTGCCATCCCACTGACTGAGAGCACACTGACTGCAGCAGGCAGTTAACCTCAGGCCCGCAGAGCAAATCCTCTTGGATAGAATGTTCCAGGTCTGAACTCTGGGCGTTGGGCAGTAAATCAAATAAAGCTGCCACTGAAGTCACCAAGCAAGTCATAGTCAAGGAGCTTAGCCTTAACTTTAATTTACATGAAATTTCTTCACAAGTCAGGTAAGAATTTTTTTTAGAAGCAGTATTCTGAGTATTGGAATATTATCTTTTTCACATTTAATTATATAATACTAGAGGCCCAGTGCATGAATTTCATGGAGTTCCCTCAGCCCAGCCTGCGCCCTCTCGCAGTCCGGAAGCCTCGGGGGATGTCTGACTGCCGAGGAGGCAGGAGAGGCTCCCACCACCGCCACTGCCCTCGCAGCTGTCAACCCAGCTTGTAGCTGAGCAGAGCTCCCCCTGTGGGAGCACAATGACCACCAGGAGGAAACTCCTGCATTGAGCGTCTGCCCCCTGGTGGTCAGTGCATGTCACAGCAACCCATCGTTCCAGGTCGTCCCGCCCTTAAGGTCAATTTGCATATTACCCTTTTATTAGATAGGAGGAATATTATATAGGATAACCTAGTGATAAAGTGGAGTTTTTGTTTTTCAAGTACATTTTAGCAAACACTGAAGACAATGTTTAACTTATTCTGTGTTTAACTTATAAACATGGACAGATGATGAAAACCTGCCACACCATGCTGCCGGAAAAATCACTACTGAAAAGACATGGCATAAATCACGGCATTTACGAACAACAGAAGAGTCAGTATGTTTTCTTTAAAAAAATTTTTAAGAAGTAAATTTCATACCCCAAAAGCCATAAAACAAAAATCATTAAATATGAGGATATTAAAAATATATATAGAAGCTAAACAATAAAAAATACCAAATCCAAAGAACGTATATGCATAACCCATGGACACAAACAGTAATGGGGTGAAGGCCTGGGGGGAGGGCAGGTGTGGGGTGGAGGGGGTCAATGGGGAAAAAAGGGGGACATATGTAACATTTTCAACAATAAAGATAAATCCAGGTGCAAATGACAAACTGGGAGATAAAAGTACAGCATGTACAACAAAGAAAGGCTTCCCTAACTTACACGGTCTCACAAAATCGGTAAGGGAACAGTCCAGCAGACACATGACAAAGCACATGAACTCACACAAAAGACATACAAAGGGGCAGTGTACCTGGAGCTGACATCTCCACCACCTTTTCTGTCACCTGTCCGTCACTGACTTTATCACCAACAGTAAGAACAGTGTCTCACCTAATAGATGCTCAATAAACATTTGTGGAATTGATAAATAACAATGTGCTTAACCTCACTATCATTAAAGAAATGTAAGTTAAATGAAAATTTATATTGCATGATTTTATCAGATTGGCAAAAACTTAAAAGACTGTCACAAAGGTTGGGAATATGAGCACCCTTAAAAACAATAAGAGGAATAAAACTGGAAAACTGGAGACCTGCTTCAGGTTCTTCAAGGTGGCTGGCAATCTTTGTTACAGAACAGACCCTACACACATAAAAAAGGGGGTCTTGGATACACTGTTAAGTAAAAAACAAGTTGCAAATCTGCTTGTATTATATTATGCCATTTAATTGATAAGGCTGCAATATATGTAAAAAAAAAATAAAAAATGGAGAAATATACACCAAAAAGGGAGGGGAGAATGGCATACTTTGCTTTTTCTCTATCACATACTTCTGGGAATTAAATGGTTTATGATAAATATGTAATAATTTTATAATAAAATATTAAACTTTTTTTCTTAATTTTCACCTTCTACATCTTTCTGGTTAACTACAGAATGTAAATAAAATTGCAACTTTGCAATAAGTAATTAGAAGCGTTAAATAAGGAATTGTAAATTGTCACTATTAACTGTTAGGACAGTAGGAGTCCTAATGAACTGCCCTTGGCTCCCAGGGCCTGAGGATACACCACCACCACCACCACCACCACCACCACCACCACCACACCGGTGCACCAGGGAAGGAATGCTTCCACATCGCTTGGGACAAGTTGAGAGCAAAGTGCCATTACCAGGCAGCAAGGGGTCCTCAATGCACAGCATCGAAGGTCTATACCCGCTGGTCATGGCTTTCATGATCTCTTCTTTGGCAATATAGGCACCTCCTTCTTTTATTCTAATACCAGTTTTCAAGTAATTAAAATTTCTTCCATAGAGTTCAAAAAATTCTACAAGAAGCATTCCAAGGTTTTCATCAGCTCTCCGGGCATCAATTCTTGGATGCAACTGTAAAAGCAATGGATTCAAGTCATTTCTAAAGAAGACTGCATGTGATGAAATCTGCTATCTAGTGATCTCTTCTAGGACCGCCCTCAGCAGCACCCACTCACCCACAGGCATTGGGACACTCAGAACAGTTGCAAAAATCAGTAACAGAGCCTGGTCAATAAAGAGAATTAAAAAGAAATAAAACCTTCTACCTGAATGTTTTTATTATACTTCAATTCTTTGAAACTGGTAATCTATACAGCAACTTCCTACAAACACAGACATCTGACTAACCACAAGTTCCCAATCACTGATGAGTGGGCCATATTCTGCACAATTTAGCGTCATCTAAATCAGCAATTTTCAACTGGTGTGCCACAGAATTTTTAAAACATGCAATACCTAACTATTCAGTCAGGGGCACTGACCTCTTCTCCCTTAGAGCAGGGATGGGGAACCTTTTTTCTGCCAAGGGCCATTTGGATATTTATAACAGCATTTGCAGGCCATACAAAATTATCAACCTAAAATTAGTCTGCTATATTTGGTCAAACATTTAATTAACTCACCCCTAATACCTTGGCAGGGCCACATCAAATGATTTCTCAGGCCTTATATGGCCTACAGGCCTATGTTCCCCACCCCTGCCTTAGATTGTCAAATGAAAAAAAAAAATTACAACAGCTAAAAAATGTTCCCCTGGTACTGAACAAAATATTGAAGTTCTGTCAATATATAATTCAAAACAAAATATTGAAGTTCTGTTAATCTGGGGGAAAAAAGCCTCTTAATATTTTTTTACCATGTACGGTATCAAACTTCTCTGAGATAGTTTTCAGTATAAATCATAGTCAAGCACAAGAAAAATGTTTTTATTATATATCAAGGTATGAAAGTTTTCTAAATGTATAGGTATTTCCTTGAGTTTAGACTGATATACACTTAACTGACAACCAGATAAGCCCTCCCTCCTCTAACAGTTAAATCAGCTACAAAATAAGCTATAAAGAACAGTAGGAAAGAAGTATTCATCAAAATAGGGTTTTATTATGAAAATTAGAAGTCAATCTCTTCTAAACCAAAACAGAGTAGTGGAGGGAGGACAGCTGGTACCCACACAGCAACTGGTCAGAACACCCACCGAGGAAGAACCTAGTCCTACTGCGGAGAAAGCCCACTCACCTGTAGAAAGCTAATGGCCATTAAAATTAGGCTATATGAGCTAATTCCACCGGTAAAAACTTCATTCAGGTCCCTCTGCAGGAGGAACTGTTTCAATACTAAAATCAAGTAAGGCAGCAATGAATATTTCTGTAAATTCCAAAAGAGAAATATTTACTGGTTAGTTTATATACCTTGAAGAGTTCTTACATAACAAATTTTACAAATTTTAGTAGACAAGAAAGCTTCCTCAATCCTCCTGCCCCTGGGAAAGCTCTAGGTTAATCATCCTCAAAAGGCTCATTAAGATCCCATTGGGGAGCTCCTCCCCAGTTATAAGGTGGGGAACCTTGCACAAGGAAAAACTCGGGATGAATGAGTACATTCCTTCAAATACTTCCCAGGGCTTGCTGCCAGGCAGAGGACTGTGCAGGTGAAGGGCGGGATGTGACAGTGATCAAGGGAAGGTCCTGGAACCAATGCAAGAACCTCCAACACTCAGAGGCAACCAGAGAAAAGCAGAGGATGTTGGAGGGGGGAAGCTCATGAGGCAGGGGACAACAACAGGATGAGTGGTCAGACCTCCCAAGGGGAAAGCAGGGTGAAGGTAACAAGGAAATGCAGAGGCGGGAGAAGGGGTGGGAGACAGAGGAAACTTCTGTTGTTTTCATGTCTGCTGCGGTAGAAATGAGCCCCTAGAAAAGATTTGATGTAAAGGAAAAGTGAAACAGAAGGACTAAGGTCCCTAAAACTGTGGGAAGAGGCAGCACCCAGACTACAGGCAACTGAAACTACATAGCTGTTTTCCAGATTTACTTCAGTTGAGGATAAATAACTCAATTGTACAGGCTCTATTATTATGGACAATCAGTTTAAAGTTTTTAACATTTATAAGAGAAACAATACCCAACATATCATCTTAAGTCCCTGATTTTTACTGTGTTAACTTGCTAATGGCAGTACCTTCATATAATTCTTGATGAACTCTGCTGCCCGGACCCCAGTCTCCATGTTGAAGCTGATGTCAACTTTAACTTCAGTCTCCTGGTCTGTGAGTTTTATTATTGGTACCTGCAAAAGTTTAATTTGAAAAAGTGTGCTTCAATATGCAACATTCTCTACAGTCAGGCAACAAAATGTTCCCAAAGTTGTACAGAGAGGCTTTTAAAAAATTATTCACAAAATGGGCTTAGAGTTCATAAACCCAAGATTTTAAAGATAAGAAAAGGGACTTTGCCAGAGTTAACCTCTAGTACCTGAAACCCAAGAACCCCCCCTCCCCCACCCCAGCAATGCCTCTGCCCAGCTCTGCTGGCATGACTCAGCACCTTGCCAGTGATCGAGCATCAATCATGGCCACTATCTGCTTCTGCCAACGAGATGGGGCAAAGGGGAACAGGTGCAGAGGAAAGGAGAAATAGGGGTGGGAAGGCCCAGGCTCCACACACCTGCCTACCACAAGGAGAGGCCAGATAAGTCCCAGTTTCACCACAAGTGCCTGATTATTGAGAGGAATTCCTGTCCCCAAATTATGTTTGCTAGAATTTCTGAAAACATTCAAGAGAACTTCAAAGCCATTTTTAGAATTATAATTTGTACTGATGTTGTTTCTCCAAACAATTCTACTGTGGGTTTCAATCTTTAAAACAAACTTAAAAAAACAAACAAACAAAAAAAAAACCTCCCCCCCTAAAAATCAGAGAATAAAAGGCCATTTTGGAAATACTCATCAATAGAAATTATCACCAAAAGGCACTCCAAACTGGCCTCAAGACAGGCCAGTGTGGCTCTATTACTGAAGGTCAACCTATGAATCAGGAGGACATGGTTCGATTCCTGGTCAGGACACATTGCCTGGATTACGGGCTTGATCCCCAGTAGGAGGCGTGCAGGAGGCAGCCAATCAATGATTCTCTCTCATCATTGATGTTTCATCTATCTCTCCCTCTCCCTCCCTCTCTGAAATCAATAAAAAGATTTTTTTAAAAAAAAAAAACTAGCCTCATAAAAGATGCCCAAGCAACCATTCAAATCACCCCCACCCCAAAATTGTTTTTTTCCAGAAGAAAAGGCAATGTTTTGTTCATTCAGCCTCTAAGGACTAAAAAGGCTGAATTCCCTTCACCAAAACAAATGGGATCTAGTTAAAGGTTTAAAATGTCCAGAAGTCAATACAGACACAGGCTTTCAGTGAATAACTTGATCTAAAATGCTCACCTAGGGCCAACTGCCAAGGACACCTGGTGACAGTGGACCTCTGGCAGCAGAGGAAAAGGCATGGCTGTTTGAACCCACCCTGGGCTAATTACCTAACCTCTCTGTGCCTCAGTTTCCTCACCTGTCAAATGTGAAAAATAATAGCTTCTGCCAATGAGAATGCCTTGGAGGATTAACCATTTGCACTCAGATGTCGAGTGTGACTCGACACGGTTAGCATCGGTAGCAGCTCGTATGTCGAGCCACACTCGACACATAGTTTCACCACGGGGGGGAAGGGAGATTTTTGTCTATTTTTCCAGTATCTTTTCTTGTTTTCATTAGCATGAAAGGACAAGTAAAATGTAAATGCTGTCTCAACTGATGCAAAAAAAGAAAAAATGAAAAACCGATAACGGATGTGAAATTTATTAGGAAACTAGTACATGATCTTGTTGGAGAATTCAGAGATGATACACTAACTTCCAGGGGTAGATTATTATCCACTAACTTAGAGCAACGTTTAGATGGAAAGCTCCATATAATCACACCTCACCCTAACAAAAAACACAAAGATTGTGTTGTTTGTTCTAACAGAAAAATCAAAGGAGGAAGAAGAGAGACGATTTATATTTCCGAAACATGTGAATGTAAACCAGGTCTTCATGTGGGTGAATGTTTCAAAAAATATCACACCATGAAAAATTATAGAGATTAAAATTACTCTTTGAATGTATCAATAATTTGAAATATAAAAAAATCCAAATAAATAAGTTTGTATGAAAAGAAACTCCAGTTTTTTATTCTACTGCCGCGCTTTGCAAAATCTGGGGTATTTAAAAATTAAATCCTGAGTAGAATAAAGGAATCGAGAAAAAAGCAAGCGAGTGCAAAGGGTTAACTGAGATAATGCCTGTAAGTGGTTTAAAAAATGGCCCAAACAAGGCAGGTGAGAAAATGGCTCCACTACATGAGCAAGATACAGCTTAATTTCTGACAATTTTCTTAAAACTAAAAGGACTTAGTCTGGCTTCATACAGGTTGAAACAATTTAAAAATGAAATGTTAGCCTGTAGTCTAGGTGAGCTAATAACTATCACACAACAGGCAAGTAACTTACAGCTCCTGCACTGTTTCTAATCTTGGACTTAGAAAAACCTTGACAAGTATGCTTCAAAATCAGTCTCATCTTCCAACTCCTCCCAAGATAAGATGTTTTTCATAAATGTGTACTTTTAGAATGAAACAGGTTAAGTATTTCTTTCTGAAGTATAACTTAGCGAACAGTAATCTTTTTCTATGTAATAAAAGCCATGGTGTAATCATTCAGTTACATACTCCAGAAAGGACAGCAGCTGAATGCGTCTTGTTTCAGGTACTAACATCCTTTCCTCACACACCCTAAGAGAAGTCGACAGTCACATATCTTAGTGCCAGGAATAGTCGGATGCTTTCACAACTTGTGATTCAGATTGTTACTGAACCGTTTCTCAGCTGGTGACAACAACCAGGATGCACATTTACACCAAAAGTAGACAAGTCTTCAGAAACATAACCAATACCTGCTGCAGACAACCCCAGTTAATCACCCCGGCATCGGAGCAGGCCTCCACTTACTGTAGCTTTGTCCAGAACTTTGATGGAGCCCGGCTCAGCCACATTGTGCTTCCTCAGGGCCTGCTCCAACAGCTGGAGAGGAGGACGCTCCCATTTTCCAAAGACCACTAAGTCGATGTCACTGGACAAAAGGAAAATGGCCATAAACTACTGCTCACCTCACCATGCGGTAACACAGGCATCTGGGGTAGGCTGGTGCACAGCCTGTACTCCCATCTCCCTTAAGGCCGTACGTAGCCGCATTACCAATATCCCTCTCAGGGAGAGAAAATGTAGCTTATGAAGTAGTATTTGTAACATAAAGACTGAAAACAAAAAGGCTGACAGAATCTACCAACATCACAAGGTAATAAGGAATTGAAATAAAGTGTCTGCCCCTATGAGGTTTCTGGGCCCTCACTCTGTGCTGTCTACACTGGGTCACTCATGCTGACCCAGGACTCCTGGACTCCTTGAAACTATTCAGTTCCCCACTGGCCCTGCCAAAGCCAACCCCAAACCCTGAGATTACAGCCTCTTTAGTCTCCAAATGCTAACAGGGGGTTAATAAAAAAATAGACTTTAAATGAAACAATGTACATAAACTGATTTGGATATTAAAAGAGTCCTTGATAGGGAAACATTGAAGAGTGACTTTAGCATGTAAACTTGTTTGACAATTTTCTGTCAAATAAACAGCTTAACAAAGTATTGTTTAATTAAAAATTTGCTTGAATTTTCATTAAAACATAAGATCAATTTTTCAAAACATATCCCAAAATATAAGCAGAATGTTTTCTATTGCATTTTCTTCCCCTGGCCCTCTTACTCATCTTCTTAATGTTTCTAGTATCCAGCACTTTCGTACAAGAGAAAAAATACAAAGCAATCAATTACCATAATAGTAAATTAAATTTTATTTCCTGCTATGTCCCCTCTGTGCTCTCTAGTCTTTTCCTTTATCTCGTACTTCTAGCCTTAGATTTGAAGAAACCTACTATGAGCCCTGAAAACAGACAGAGACACCAAGATCCCCCTGCTCCCAGTAAACATAAACACTAACCCAGCACTCACCTAGTTGGAAGATAGAGACCAGTACTAAAGCTGCCAAATATCTGGACCTGAAAGAAAGAATGATTGTCTTGGAATTGGTGACAATTCAGTCATCCTTCGATTACTTCTCACTGAAAGGCCTCACTCGTACTACTTCTGGGTAAAATGTAAATTGCCCTGCACGTTGGGAGGACCCAAAAACAATGCAATGAAATCTAGTTAATCTTTAAGTTAAAGACCTGCCCCAAAAAGGAAATTTTAAAAACTCAAAATTAAGAGACAAAATAATTATTGGCCTTGCCCACACCTACCAAAGCCAAGGACTTTTTAGAGCCTGGTTCAAACTCTCCAAAAACTTTCAAACCCACAGCTGGGACACAGAGGCAGGGAACTATGCCAGGGCACTAAAGTTAAAGCCAAGGATATTGTAATAAGTCACTTTAAAAGTGGAGGGGAATCGAGTTGCTGCCTGGCTCACTGGGAGCTCACATGCTCTTCAGCTGCCAGCTCATCTCCATCACTGTGGGCCACCAGTCATGGTCCCTGGTCACCGGTAGGAGAGGCTGACCGATTAGGACAGGAGCCTGTGGGCGGACCATCATAACCTGGTCAGATGACATGTTCATACTGCCTGCGCTAAGCACTAGAAATGTCAGTGGCCCTCAACTCAATGGACTCTAGTTCATTTACTATAAAAGTGGTTGGTGAGGAAGTACTTTCAATTTTCACAAAAATGAACTTATGCTACGATGAGTGTTGGGGAAGAGATAAAATTTCTAACCTTAAGGTGAATTTAAAAGAAAAATAATCGCACCATTTCAAAAAACCTTCCGTTAGGCCAGTGGTCCTCACACTTGAACATGTCAGGACCTCCAGGAAGGCGTGTTAAACACAGACCCCTGCCCCTCCTCAAGGTGTCTGACTCAGCAGGTGCCATTTCTAACAATCTCTCAGGTGAGATGCTGCTGCCTGGCCCAGGACCACACCTGGAGAATCCATGCCTTGGGCCAAAAAGGGAGACATAGGTCTTCACAGACAGGACTGACACGTTACAATGTTGGGTGCTCATGTTGACTTGTATGTGACAAAGAAGTACAAAGACTATACCCACATCAGCTGTTGGCCAAAGATCTTTAACCACAGTTTCGATCCGTTTCACCACCTCTCTTCTCATGGCTGCTTCTTCGGGACAAGGGGACATGAAGTTATAGAAGTCGATTATTTCCTCATGAAGTCTAGTAAACAAAAGAGAAAACATACTAGAGTTACAATTAAACGTAACCACATGTTACACTCTGGTATTAGATCTGTGTGACACTACAATATATTTCTGGCCACTTACAAACCAGTTTCTCTCTTCCTCTGAACACTCTGTGATGGACCAATTACACAGTATTGTATAGCACCACAGATTAAGACTTATTCAAAAGAAATTCAATTCAGTGATCTTACATTAAGGAACAGAGAATTCCATATATGAAAGATAATTCCGGTTGATGTGTCTCTGTGTTTTTCTTTTAAAACACAGTCACCCAAGTTCTGATGTGCTCCGAAGGTCCATTGGGCACCTTTGGTGCCCATACTATGTATGGATGGTCTGAGACAGGCCAAAGCGAGACAGGGACATAAACGACAAAGAAGACACGCGTGCTTAGGAGGCCTGAGGGTTGTCTTAGCAGTCAGGCTCTGCCCTCCCACCGTTGACAACATGCTAGATCCAGTGTCCAATGCCTCCCAACTTGTTACAGAAACATTGTCCCTGGAGGCAGAACAGCCCTATTTATCTCAACACTCCTTATGTGTCCTCTCCTTATGACTCAGAGGCAAGGAGGTCAACAACCAAATACAAGTGGGCAGAAGTATGGCCTGCCCTTTCTTTCCTAACAAAAGTCTTCAGGAGAGAGGAGTGAGTTCCAAAAGCCACTTTATATCTCACCTCTGCCACAAAAGCCACTTCTGTCACTGTCAGCCATGGGCAAAAAGCCAGTTCTGTGGGGGTGGTAACAGTTTGTGGAGTTAAGTTTTAGGGCCAAAAGACCTGCTCTGCAAAGAAGTCCTTTTGGAGGAAGGAAAGATGGTCATTCTCCATTTCCTTTAGATTAATTAAAGATGGGGGTTGGAGTGGGAGACGGGAGATGGTCCAATCCTAAAAATTAAACAAATCAGATTCACCTGCTTCCATTCCAAGTTTGTTTAGAAAAACAAAAGACAAAACAAAATTATCTCAATAATCCTATATAATAAAGAGGTAATATGCAAATTGACCATCACATCCTCACAAGATGGCTGCCTACGACCAGACCGGCAGGGGGGTTAGTGAGGGACGACCAAACAACTGAACAGCAGGCCGTGTGGGGCAACCAGACCAGCAAGGGGGGGGGGGGGGGGCGGCAGTTAGGGGTGACCAGGCCGGCAGAGGGGTGCAGTTGGGTGCAACCAGGCTGGCAGGGTGGGCAGTGAGGGGTACTCAGGCCAGCACGCAGAGGTAGTGAGGAGCAATCAAGGCTGGCATGAAGAGGCAGTGAGGGGTGACCAGGCAGGCAGGCAGACAGGCGAGCGATTAGGAGCCAGCGGTCAAGGATTGTGAGAGGGATGTCCGACTGCCGGTTTAAGCCCAATTCCCAGGATTGGGCTTAAACCGGCAGTCGGACATCCCCTGAGGGGTCCCGGATTGGAGAGGGTGCAGGTTGGGCTGCGGGGAACACCCCCGCCCCATGCACAAATTTTGTGTACCGGGCCTCTAGTAATATAATAATGTCAGCTGAATAGCTAACAAAATAGTCCACATAAGAGCAGGCAATACTTCTCAATAGGACCTTTAATGTCAAGTTACAAAGGTAAAGAGGACCATATTATCTTACATGTTATCTTACACTAGAGGTCCGTTGCACGAAATTCGTGCACGGAGGGGGGTTGTCCCTCAGCCCAGCCTGTACCCTCTCTAATCTGGGACCCCTCAAGGGATGTCCGACTGCCCATTTAGGCCCGATCCCACCGGGCCTAAACAAGCAGTCGGACATCCCTCTCACAATCCAGGACTGCTGGCTCCCAACTGCTTGCCTGCCTGACTTCCTGATTGCCCCTAACCGCTTCTGCCTGCCAGACTGATCACCCCCTAACCACTCCGCTGCCAGCCTGTTTGCCCCCAACTTCCCTCCTCTGCCGGCCTGGTCACCCCTAACTGCCCTCTCCTGCAGGGTTGATCACCTCCAACTGCCCTCCCTTGCAGGCCTGGTCCCTCTCAACTGCCCTCCCTTGCAGGCCTGGTCCTTCTCAACTGCCCTCCCTTGCAGGCCGGGTGCCTCCCAACTGCCCTCTCCTGCTGGCCATCTTGTGTCCACATGGGGGCAGGATCTTTGAACACACGGGGGCAGTTATATTGTGTGTTGCAGTGATGATCAATCTGCATATTACTCTTTTATTAGATAGGATAGAGGCCTGGTACAGGGGTGGGTGCCAGCTGGTTTGCCCTGAAGGGTGTCCCTGATCAGGGTGGGGTTCCCTTGGGGCGTGGGGCGGCCTGAGCGAGGGGCCTGTGGTGGTTTGCAGGCCGGCCACGGCCCCTGGAAACCCAAGTGGAGGCCCTGGTATCTGGAGTTTATTTTCCTTCTACAACTGAAACTTTGTAGCCTGGAGCAGAGCCAAGCCTGGGGCTCCCTCTGCGGCTGGCAGCCATTTCTGTTGGGGTTATAATTGAAACTTTGTAGCTTAAGCAGGTGGGCCCGGCCAGGGTGTGCGGAAAGCTTTGCTTCCCCTGTTGCCGCCGCTCTCAAGCTCCGTTTTGCCGCCATTTCTGTTTGAATTTGTTTACCTTCTATAATTGAAACTTTGTAGCTTGAGTGGAGGCTTAAGCCTGGCCAGGGCAGGCGGAAAGCTTGGCTTCCTCTGTTACCTAGGAAACCTTGCTCTCTGTGGCTGTAGCCATCTTGGTTGGGTTAATCTGCATACTCGCTCTGATTGGATGGTGGGCGTGGCTTGTGGCTGTGTCGGAGGTATGGTCAATTTGCATATTTGTCTATTATTAGGTAGGATAGACTCTTGCTTAAAGTCGACTTCACCTTTCTTACCTGAAGTACTGCCTTCCTACTCCCAAAATTCATTTGGAGTGGCCATTCCTGACACTCAGCAGCAGGTCTGAAGACTATTCAAGGCCACTAGAAGCAGGGGAAATAAATCCTCCAGTAGGAAATAAATCCTCAACACCCTCGTTAGGCCATCAATCTCAGGCCATCACTGGAATCCAATTTTATTCACCATGTTTAATTTTGTTTTTTAATCAAAAAAAGCAAACCTCACCCAAGCATGCTGCCAGTTCAGCCAGCCAGGATCAGTCTTTTAATAAAAACAAAAAGGTAGAGTCATGTAACACTAAAATGCACTACATTTTCCAAAATATCATTGAAGTCCAAGATAGTGAGGGTAAAGCTCCTATTATTTTAATAGTTACTGAGCACCAACCACATCTCTTCCAGCAGCTCAGCAGACACATTAAAGTCTGAGGTGTAAGTTAGGGAGAGGTGGGGGAGATAAGAAATCAAACGAAGGACTTGTATGCATGCATATAAGCATAAACAATGGACGCAAAACTCTGGGGGGTGAGGGCACGTATGGGTGTGGGGTGGGGGGGAATGGTAAGATATGTACACATATAATACCTCAATAAAAAAAAAAAAAAAGTCTGAGGTGTGACCTAAAATTTCTTACCACTTGGCAATGTTGTTAGCATGACTATATGTGTCTGGTTAGCAGGTTAGTGCCCACACCAGCTAAGAGCCACAGGTGACTCCTTCCCTGTTAGTAGGACATCTCTGTGGAGAGCTGCCTGGGAGAAGCACTGGCCTCTTCCTGAGAACATCCTGTGCTGGGGGACCAGCTGCCACCCTGGGTGAGAAGTTAGTGCACTTGAAGCACTAAGGGCACATGCTCTCCTACACCTCTTAGTTCTGGTCTGATAACAACAGTAGTATAGAAATTTAGAGACAAAAATAAAGGTATGAGCCTAGAATAATTAAACAATTGGCCCAGACAGAGTCATGGAAGAAGAATACCAAGGCTAATATGCTAAAATTATATCCACACCCCACAAATATAATACATTAAATCATCTTGTCAACAGGCATTCCAAATGTCATGCAGGTCTGCACTTGCAGAGTAGAACGTCCTGTCACTGTTTTCTTAAGTTGTATGTATCTGAAATAACAACATAAGACAGTCCCTTCTCAGCTTCCCAGGACCCCTGCCCTCAACACCCTGGATGTACCAGGAAAAGGAAAGGCGTGAAGGGAGCCTGTGCTGCCTGTCTGCAGACACTACCCAATCCGCATGACAGTGTCTGTTTTCTCACATGTCTGTTGACTGGCTCATTACATAAGAGAGGTTGTCTAGCACTCCCTCCTTCCCATTACTTTAGGATAAATTTATGTTGGGGGCACAGCATGCCCATATTTCCAGAGCAAGAAGGTGCCAAGTGGGACACACAGGCCTCCTGATTGCAGTGGCGTCTTCCACCAGTAAATACACTGATAATACACCTATCTGAAGTAGGTATTAACTTGGATCTCAAAGTCTGCAACTGTTCTAACAAACATTACATAGTAGAGTATTCTGACTTTGCCTTCTGGGAATGAAGGGATACTGCTGGCGAACTGGCTGGACTAGAAGGCTCTCACTGGCCAAGCCCTGCTAGCCCTTTGTTGAGGCAAGCAGGGGACCTGAAGGCACTGTGAGACTCCTGGAACCACCAGAGGACTGTGTGGCTCTGCACTGTGATTACACCTTTGGCACAGAAAGTCAAAGCAAGGTCTAAAAACCATCATAACCTCTGGACCTACTGGAAAAGCTACAGCAGCTGCCTCCTCTGCTGATCTCTAGGTGGAAACCTCAAAAAGAGAGGAAGCACCAAGGAGAGGCAGGGGATTAGACAGTGAGATAGGACCCAGAAGAACTGTGGCATCGCAGCAATCAACAGAAGCCACAGGACAGTGAGGCAGCACCCTCTCCCTGGCTAAATCCAGCACGCACTGTTCCCCTACGCCCTGCATTCTTCAGGGCCAAGTATCAATGGACTGGGTGGAGTCTGTCTCCACCTAGGATGGAACCTACCAACCTCTAGAAGAAAAAAGGGCTCACCTTCTCACTGCCTGATCTCTAGCACCAGAACAGTGTTTGCTTATGGCAAGCATTCAATAAATATGTGTGGAATGAATCAAATCAAGTTTTGATAAATATTTTACTATGACCTTGTCATTTAAAATCTACATTCCCTACGAAAAGACATCAAAAATCAACATTCCAAGAAGTAGTATTTTACCCCTGTAGTGGCTACCCTAGGTTTGTTAACAGAACCCATTTAAATGGCCAACCGTCCTTTTAGAAATGTAAACAGTGCCAAATAAAAGCATTTGGATTACTTTATTCAATACTAACATTACAAATAGTTTTCATCGCTTTAAGAAACTGCATATATGGGTAGGGACAAAACACTTTCACTATCAGGTACTATCAGCCACAAGTCCAACCACCAGCATCAGACATAACACAGGTCATTTTTTAAAATCTATTACTTCCCATATGCACACACTCAATTCTCCAGTTTCACAGAATTAAGTCCACAAAAAGTTTTTATCATTTCTCCTCAAAAACCAAAATGAGGAAGTTCACTCTTCTCACATATCAAAACCTCAAAGGCATTTCACAGCTGACAAGATAGCTACATAAAAACCACACTAAATCTCCTAACCCAAAGACAATTTAGTCATTGTTATCTCTTACAGCTCAATGTCAGTCCACTAAATCTTCCAAGCTTTTTAGGCTGTGGCCATTATAGAAAAATTCCTAAAATTAGTCAGAGGTGGTATCTCAAAACCCGCAAGAAACTACAAACATCTATCAGTGGGCCCTGGGACCTGTTTCAACCCTGCTTCAGTGGCAGAAGCTGCTGGCTGCCTGCCTCGTGTGCTAAGAGACACATGGACCATCCTCTTCAGCAGCTCCAGGCAGACGCTACTAGGAGATTTCTCGAAAAGTTTCCTAAGGGGATTAGTTCCCACAGCCCTTTACTTTCCCCTTTCTCAGTACTGGAGCACTGACCTGTGGCCGGGCTCCAAAAACACAATCCCCAAGAAACTACTGATGAACACACTTCTGAAGTATTATTTTCTAGGGTACTTTTAAACTAAACATTCTCATCTACAATGGCTCTCTTGTAAGAGTACATACCCATTCAAAAGGTAATGACTGACCTCTCAATTTTTAGTATATATCCTAAATTAATTTCTGTTCTTAGTACCAAATATAAGATCAGCAATGTTTTAGTATCTATCTTAGTATCTGTTATCTGGTTGCAGTAAATATTTATAAAACCCACCTCAAAGAGCTGTTTTAAAGAGCACAAGATGAATTACCTGGTTAGAGAACCAAACTACCTCATTTCACAGCTAATGAAGCTACTGATGAAAACAGATGACCATTTCAGGAGATGATTTTTTTATTTTAGAAGCTCAGCTGGCAGGGTTCAAAGTTCTCAACTGTGTCTAAATTTGAATCAAAGCCAGCTCTGAAGGGGTGCAGGGAGAGGGAGCAGCCCTATTCCTCCCAGTTTCTGTGACTCCCCCAGCCCAGAGACTTGGTATCCAGCCCCAGAGAGAGCTGGCTCCCTGCCCCTACCTTCTAGCTCCCCCACCCTTCTCAATCTATAAGTGGTTTAAAGATGACCTCTTTGTGCTTGACCAAGAAGGACAACAACATGTGTTTAAAATAAAAGTATGGAAACAAAAGGGGCAAAGGAAACACTCCAATCTGTTAGGAATGCTGGTCTGCTCTTCGAGATGAAGGAGGGATGGGTTTGCCTGCTCCCCTAGATTGTAAATCCCATGGCTACTTCTGAGCACAACTATGGTCAGAGTTCAGATATTTATTCATCGTTTTGTTAAGGAAAGAGAGAAGCCAGATGAATGAACGTACCATCCTCTGGTGTACTTACAAGAAGTTTCAGCACCCGAACCCACTAAATAGTGTTAAACTGTTTCATCTTCCCACCTCACTGAACTCTCTGAACTCTCCACACTGGTCCCCCAAATCCCTGTCCCCAGTGTTAACCATGTGTCATTCTATTAACCATGTGTGGTAGTTTACCTTTAACATCCCCCATGAACCTGGTCAATTCCAAATGCTTGAGGAAAACCAGGCTTTTCCATTATGATATAAAATGCAATAGAAAATACTAGAAACTGTCTTCAACTGTTACTCTCTCCCTCCCTCCAATTCTTCTTAAAAGCTTTAAAAAGCCAGTGATATCACATTAAAAATAACAGAATGAAATATGCTCAAGTGTTAGCAGGAAAATCATGGGTAATTTCTTTTCTGTATTTTCCAGATTTCTTTAATAAGTACATTATTGCTTTTATAATAATAACCAAAACAAAGTATTACCACTTCAGCTTTACTGACAGACTTTACCTCCAAAGGTCAAAGGGCAGATATCAGTGTGCTTAGGTCTTCTTAAAGAATCTGGCCTCCTTTAGAGTAAGGACAAACAAGTGAGAACTTTCCTTTCTGGCTCTGTTGCAGCCCACAGTGAGTGAGGCCTGGCATCCTGAAGGTCTGGGAACTACTCCTGTGACTGCTCAGCTCCGAGGCCATGAGGCTAATAGGCCCCCTCAGTGCTATGGCTCTGGTTCTAGTGCCACTCTCGGTCACTGTTTAGGAAGCTACCCCTCACTGCAACATCCACATCCCCCCTCAAAAAAAAGACAGGCTCCTGAAGAAGCTGCCCCACAATCACAGTAAAACCTCTGCAGATGTGGAAGACCATACCCAGAGGAGATGCGTGTGAGCAAGGGAAGGGGAAGGGGATTCTCTCCAGTACCCCACCTCTTTGGTCTTGTCACACCAGCTACAACTAACAGGCTTTCTCTCCAAATAAGCCAGCTCTCACCAAAGGCACTGCTGCCAGAGGCCTGAGCTGGGCAGAATTCTGAGGCTGCATTCACTTAGAAGAAAACTTAAAATTCATTAGTGATACTATCATCAATATTCTTAATATTAGCTGAGATTTACCACCTGCTTACTTTGTCCAGGCGCTGCTTGACACACTTCACCAAGTATGAGCCTGATAACCACCATTATCGCCCGATTACAGAAGGCGTGGAGGTTAAACTGCCCGAGCAGCACGTCTGGAGCTGGACAGCACCTCTACAGCAGGTGTCTCTCTGCAGCTCAAAGTACTCTCTGAAGCCTCCCTGTCTGCTTCCTGCAGACATCTGGGATCTCCAAACCCCATTCTACCTCCACTATGTTAAACTGCTTCTTCTCCATCATCTACTGGCCTGGCCTTTACCATTTAGTAGCAACATCAGACATGCACAGCCTCTCCCAGTGCTGCTGTCCTCACAGGACAAGTCATCCCAAAGTCCCTCAGAGCGGGAAAGCCCATGCAGGGAACACACCTGGTAGAGGACTTGACAATCATCTCCACGTCACCAAGATTGGAAAAAGCACTTGGTAAAGCCTGACCATGTCCAGTTCTATACGCCTGTGTATATACACACAGTAGGCATTCCCCAAGTGGGAGTCAGACTTGCTTCAGATTTCTCCACAGCATTCAAAGCCAGCGACACTGGAGACATGCAGAGGCTCTGATGCAGAGAAACCTGTCACTCGGGCACACTGCAGGCTTCAGAGAATATGGCACCAATTAGCTCCTCTAGAAAGTTGGTCAGTCAACACACACAACAAAAAGATGACGACAAATGCAAGGGCTGGAGCCAGATGGCTTACCAGAGCACAATGAGTCCTCTTCCCCATCCACAGGGCTTTTACTTCTTCTGGTCTTACTCTAAAACCTGCCTTAAAAGGCTCTTTTGACTCTTAACAATTTTGCAAGCTTCAATTCATTCTAAGCCTTACCCTGTGACAATTCTCACAGGTTCTCATTCTTTGGACATTAGTCTCAGTTCTATATTCTTATTTCTATCCTTCATGTTTGTACTTCAGTTAGTACATCAGTTTCTTGTGAGTCAGTCTTTGATAGAGCCACAAACTCTTTAGACAGATTCATTTTCTTTTTTCCCATGAGATAACTTATAACAATACTTTTTAATTTCTTTACATTTCACAGACCATGCAAGGTTATCTATCCACTTTAATATTTTCAGCCATCATTTCAGAGTTGTCCTTAAATTCTTAAAAATCTGTTTGTTTAAAATTTAGAGAAGATGCCCATAACAGAAATACTCTTTAGGGTGTTGCACCATGGCTCCCACCAATTCACCAGGTTCTTGCTTCGCTCTTCACTCAAGTGTACCAATTCCCGCCCGGCGGAGGCAATGGTGAAGTGCATGGGCTTTCTCATCAAGCAGGCCTCCATTCCTTCTGGTTTCTGGCTGCACCTCACTCAAGACACATCTACTGAGGCTTAATTTGTCTCTCTTTAAAATTAGTTATTGCTAGAAGAATAGGGAGAATGCAGGTTCCACACAATGCAGCACCGGACACCGAGGAGGAGGATGGCGAATGCTAGCTGGTCCTGCTTTTGGTCTTTCAATTGTCTTCAGGTACAACAGCAATCCAGCAAATGTTCCTTTTTTGGTAGGATGCAATATCTAAGAATAATCCAGATGGTGGGAGTCCTGCTCCCTCTGTCTCAACTTCCCTCTAGGCCAGTTTTGGAATGCCCCGGGAAGCAGGAGGTTCTAGTGTACTACAGTGCAGGACTGGCTTCCTGCCCTGGAATCCTCCTGCAATGCCAATGCTCCCTGTCTTCATTCTGCACTTGACTGTCAGAGTCCTCACAAGAGGAGCTAACCCACACCCACTTTAAATCTGGGCTCTACAAACACATTTTAACCAGGTTTGCAGGACACGTTAGTTGCTAGTTTCCATCACCCCCATCTTAGGGGTGTCTGCTTCACTTAACACTGCTTGGAGCTCCCTGACTTTAGCGCTAGACTGGCATTTTCAAGTGCAGCACTTTTTGCCAAATCACATTAGCCTGTCTAGGCTTTGGTTTTCTGTCTAAAGACAGGAGTAACATTACCCATTTCATAAGCCTGCTCAAAGAACTCGAGGACTCAGGCAGAGCCAAGCCCCACAGAGCCCCACGCACTGTGCACTGCTGCTACTGAGGATCAGGATCAGGCAGTGTCTGTCAGATAATATCATTAACCCAGAGTGCAAAAGTACCTATCACCTGCATCCTTGGACTAGGCACACCAAGCCGTAAAAGTTGTGCCAGGTCACATTCTACTGTGAACCTATTTTTATCCTTTATGTGTTATTGAACCAGCAGCCCTTTGAAAAGATTTACTCTAGAAACTCAGAAACACAATTTCTAGAGATTTCTAGTGGTGAGTTGCTGGGTAGCACAGCTTTTGCTGTTGTCTGAGTTTCAATTTATTTAGGCAACAGTTACAGAATCAAACACTGTGTTTTGAATAAACAGTCTAAAATTACTCCAGTTCCAAGCTATCCAAACATAAGGCTATTTCAATTTTAATTTAAGTTAAATACAATTAAAATTCAGTTCCTCAGTTGCATTGGTCACATTTCAAGTGCTCAGTGACTCCTGTGTTGGACCACACAAAAACTAGAGCTCTCCCATCTTTACAGACCATCTCCCAGACAGTGCTGCTCTAGCTTCTAACGTTTCCTATCCCTTACTTTCGTTTTCTCCACTGTACACAGAACATATTAGAGCTGCAAAGAGCTCAAAGAACACAACATGCACTTCTACCATGTGCACCGAACAAGAAACTCGTAAACAATTTCACACAAGTTACATGCAGCAACACACACATACCTGATAAAACACTTCAGGAGTACCCTTAAAGCTCTTACTTATAAACTAGAGAACACATTAGATTTTTTAAAATAGAAAAGTATATCTTGACTCAAGAGGAGAAAGTATTTCCAAAGTTTCATGTTGGCCTCCAGCTGTGTCCACAGCTTTTCCTAAAGACTCAGAACTTCAGTCTTTAATAGTTTATCCAAGAGAAATGTTTTGGCCTGAGAGGGAAAGTTGTCCATATTTTCAAAAACCAAGCAAAAGGTTTTTTCTATCCAGCTGGCAACAAGAAGCACCTAACTTTTGGTTTCAATTTCCTCAGCGAAGAAAGAAGAAAGGGAAAGCAGAAGCCTTTCTAATCCCTCATGTGACAAGTCACACACATAGCACTTCCAAATCTTCTAAATATAAAATGCTCTATGAGGAGGATGCCCTAGGCCCTGCTTCCCAGATGGGGGAACTGAGGCTCAGAAGTCAGAACCCAGGATGAAGCTAGCCAAAACCAGACTCGTCAGCCAGGCTACTCAATTGCACGATGCAGGCTAACCTAGCAAGCACAAGGCCACAGGCATGCTTCCCAATGCTGGGAAACAAATGCCAGCCAAAGGGTTCAAAGCAAAAAATAAAATTTGATTTTTCATTGCCCTTCTAGCACTGCATCTAGCCATTCCTTCAGATCCACAGGATTCCAGAAACATTACCATAGTCTGAAATCTCTTTCAAACATGGAAAGATACAAACGACCTATATTCACATGTTATCACTTAAGAAATTAACTCCCATCTTAACCCACAGAAGAGCCTAAGTGGTTGTGCAGGGCAGATGATTTGATGCTAATCAAAGACATTCCCTGCCAATGGGAACCACTGCACTGTTCCCATATAGTCCACCTGTCAATGGGATAGGGATAAGTCTCTGCAGACCCACCTGGCCCAGTCCCAGGTTCAGTCCCTGCCTCCTCCTCTTTGTCACCAGCGTAAGGAACACACGCCTTAAAGCCCAGGACACACAACTGGACACAGGACACATACCAGGTAGCCAAGTTTTTAACTTCTGATGTTAGGTATTACTTTTATAATAATAAAGACAGACCAATTAAAATTAAATGGGGCCTGGCTGGTGTGGCTCAGTGATTTGAGCATCGACCTATGAAACAGGAGATCACGGTTTGATTCCCAGTCAGGACACATGCCCCGGTTTCGGGCTCAATCCACAGTTAGGGGCATGCAGGAGGCAGCCAATCAATGATTCTCATCATTGGCGTTTCTCTCTCTCTCTCTCTCACTCGCTCTCCCTTCCTCTCTGAAATCAATAAAATACACATTCAAAAAAAAAAAAAAACTAAATTAAGGCCTGGCCAATGTGGAGTGGGTTCGATCCCCAGATGAGGCACTCACATCAATGTTCTTTCTGTCTCTCCCCCTCCTTCCCTTTTTCCTCCCTCTTCTAAGATCAATTTTAAAAATTAATAAAACTAAATGGGGATGCCTCAAATTCATTATAATTTTTTGAATGTTTTCTGTTTTATATTCCACATCAGAAGGGATAAAACTGCCTTAACCACACACTCTCTTTAGAAAGACAGGTCAATAAACCCCAATAGATCTAAATATTCTGCATTTAAATAACTTCAGAGATGACAATCAAGTCTTTAGAAATTCTAAGAAAAACAACAATTTGGTTTATTATAACTATGTATATTTGCCACCCCCGACCTGCTCATCTAAGATGGCAGATCCTCCTTTTCTTCTTCCATCCATCCATCCTATTTATTCACAGGTAGTGGATAACACGTGCTTGACTCTGAAAAGGCAGGCTGAGACACAGACCCACGTCCCCTGAGGGGCCGCAGGAGAGCAGTGGTCAGTATTTTAAGAGCAGCAGTAACTCCACAGGAAGGGACCATAGCGAAACCATGTGTAGTATTCTTTGTTCTCCTCCTGAAGGAAGCACAGGGCTCTGAACGGGGCTCTCAGAAAGCCCTCACTCCCATTGCCCTGGGCTGAAAACAGGTGGTACGGGGTCTTCTGCAAAGATGGACTGTATGTACTTAGAACTAGATTACAGAGATGACTTGGGAACTGGCTGGTTTGGCTCAGCCTGTGGATTGAAGGATCCCAGGTTCAATTCTGGTCAAGGGCACATCCCTGGGTTTCAGGCTTGGTCCCCAGTGGGGGATATGTGGGAGGCAGCCAATCGGTGATTCTCTCCCATCGCTGATGTTTCTATCTCTCTTTCCCTCTCCCTCCCTCTCTGAAATCAATAAAGATATATTTTTTTTAAAAAAGAGAGAGATGACTTAGGTTAGTCACCAGCCACCCTTTCTCCCAGCATAGGAATGACCAATGCACAATACCTCATGAACAGGACTTTTCAATCACTAATTTTAATGTGCTTATTTAAATGGCTTTAATGCAAACTTTTCTTAGATAACATATTTTAAGAATAGTCCACATGAGAGAGGCACAGAAAAGCACTTATAGCAATGGTCACTCTGGTTATGAGTTCAATGGTGACAACCAAACCAGAGGACAAAACCAGCAATCTGCAAGAGTAATCCTGATGAGCTGGAGTCCAGTCAAGGCACAAAAGTGTTGGAAAAGAAAACTACCACATCCTCATCACCTATTTTCCCACAGTAGGGGAAGTCTACCTGTAGGAGAACACCTGCATGTGGCAAGCAGCCCCAGAAAATTCTATGCCTTAATCTTTGGAACCTGTGACTATGATGACATCATCATCACTCATGTGACATGCCTTTAAGATAAAGAGAAGGTACCTGGGTGGGCCTGACCCAATTAAATGAGCCCTTAATGCAGAGGGCTTCCTCCAGCTGGAGAAGACATGGTCAGGCAGTCAGGGAGCTGTTGCTAGTTTTAAGAGGGAGAGCCCACAAGCCAACGAATGCAGATGGCCTAAAGTAGCTGAGAGAGGCCCCCAGCTGGCAGCCAGCAAGGAATGAGGGATATCTGTCCTAACACAAGTATATGGAAATGAATTCTGCCAATAACAGGAATGAGCTTGCAAAAGGACCCTGAGCTCCAGCTGAGAACACAGCAGCCAAAATCTTGACTTCAATCCAGCCATCCCTGACTTCCTACCCACAGAAACTGAGAGACAATAAAGGAGTATTGTTTTAAGGCACTGAATTTGTGGCCATTTGTTACACAGCCACAGAAAACTAGCGTAGCATGAAAATCTTAGAGTAAGACACCTAATTTGTAGTGCAAATCCCAAATTGTCAGGAGAGATGTACCCTGACCATCTTACTTGGGAGGCACATTTGCACTGAGGGCAGGTGTCTTGGACTTCTGTCTCCATCATTGTCATCTCCTACCTGCCCTAACTCAGGTGCCACGCTCACTCAGCAGCCTCCTGAGAGGAGAAAATACTAACAAGCTGACCAGAGCCTTCTAGATAGGCCTCTTCAGTCACACTGGCCAGTGGCAATTTCTAGGTAATGCTGTGGCTTATACAATTTCCTGTGAATCTGGTTAGTATGATTCAGTCATCCCTCTCCTGTTAGCCTGATTCTGGCTGCATCATCAAAATCAAGGGTTTTGTTGTTTTTACTACAGCCCTCTTTTACTTCACAACTGAAAAACCAGATCTTAAACTGTAAGGACCTAACCAAGGCACAGAAGGTCCTCACTTCCCAGGGATACTGTTCTCTCTCCTCCCATAGGTCACTTTCAGAAATCCATTTATAATGGGGACCAAAATTTCATATTAGTGACCAAAAGAAGCTCTGAAACTTTACCTTGAAATTAAAATTATGAAAAACTAATTTTTAACTTAAAATATTTACTTAAAAATTACTTACAAAAGCATTAAGTCACATCCATGTCTTTTTTCTAGGAAGCAACTGTTGTGACACCAAGACGGGCTCCATTTCACCCCACTCTGACTTCTAGGGGCTGAGAATTAAGGCCATTTTTTGCAGAAATAGCCAAAGCCTCTATTTTCCTAAAGCAGTGGTCGGCAAACTGCGGCTCGCAAGCCACATGCGGCTCTTTGGCCCCTTGAGTGTGGCTCTTCCATAAAATACCACGGCCTGGGCGAGTCTATGTTGAAGAAGTGGCGTTAGAAGAAGTTTAAGTTTAAAAAAATGTGGCTCTCAAAAGAAATTTCAATAGTTGTACTGTTGATATTTGGCTCTGTTGACTAATGAGTTTGCCGACCACTGTCCTAAAGGACACTCCTCAACCTGTTTGATATTCCAATCCTCCTTTTCCAAAGCATCTATCCTGCCCTCACCCTCCTCTTCTTCCACATGAGCAGCCCCTTCCCCTAATGTTGGCTGTCCGATCTTCATCCAATCTCCTTTATCAGTAACCAGGCATCACTTTCCTCAATTTCATCACAGCCAGCCTCTTGTGCTAGATTTTCAATTTCACTTTGCAGACAGACTGGCTGTGGTACAATGGGCAGGAATGGTGATGCTATTATTAGGTAGGAAGGAGTGTTTGAGCTCATTTCATAAATGGTCAGTACAGCAGCAAATATGTGCAAAGTGTGATCATTCTTGCTTCCCCCTACAACTTTATACTTCTGGGGTCTCAGAGGATGAACACTCAGAAAACAAGGCCCACGTGTGCCACCTCCACATTTTGAGGCAGATCTTGGCAATAATCTCTCCCCTGCATCCTGTGATGTTTATAGGAAGAGATCAGAGTGAAAGAAAGACAACTATAGTGATGATGGCTGTGGTCTGAGGTGGGCCCTGATGGGCTCTCACCTGTGCCCTCCCACATGGTAGCCCCAAGGATGTGCTGGGGAGGTCACACTGGCTCTACTTGAGATAGTGCCAAGTCAGGCTGGAGCCACAGAGAGAGAAGGGATCCTGGCTGCTCCTCCAAGCTCTGACTCCCTCAGGAGAACAGAGGAAAGAGAACACACATGAAATTAGAAAGAACCCATGCCCAGGGCCCTGAGTGGTGTGGCTGACCATGTCCTATTAATGGCATCTACCAATTTCTCATAAAGTTCACACAAAGAACAACATTTTCTTTGGAGGAATGGAAGATGTCAAAAATTAAATATCGTCAAGGACCTACAGAGAGAATACTGCATATGACTGCTGCACACTGCAAGCATGCCTGAGAGGACACTACCTTTGAAAGGCCAAGCCCCAACTAAAGCCTTGTCAGAGACCAGTCCTGAAGGGGTCTGCCAAAGGGCTGGAGGACTTCTCTTGTTGCATTATGCTCTTCCTGGGACTTTCAAGGGCACCAGTAAGGCTGTGGCAAAGTATCTGAGGTCTACACTCCCCCCTTCACTTTTGCAGGCCTTTTTCTTTACCTATAAACTGATGAGGTTTCCGAAGCTTTTGAAAGCAAAATAGCAAAGCACTTCTGGGTCAGAAGGTTAGGGGTCAGGAGTTGAGGGCATGAGAGAATGGCAGCAAACAGAGGCCAGGATGCACAGACGCAGGAACCAATTCACACACTGTCTACATCTCTATGTCAGAAGCCAAGGTAGAGAATATATCTCATACTGTCCATATTGTTCCCAAAAGTGTGCGAGTTCAACCAAAAGATGGAATAAGAACTAGAGCCAATGGCAGCTCCAAAACAAGCATTTTACCTTCACTACTCCGAAAGTTCTTTCATTAACCCCTCTCCTCTTACCTGCTTTTTCTTCATCTTAGTCAAGGATGAAAGCAGAATGCCAAGTCCACAAAGCCAGGTCACCAGGCAAGGTTTCCAAGGGCAGAAACTTCCTCTCCAGAAAAGAACAAACAGTGCAGGTTGCTACATGGACTACCAGGCAAAGGCCCAACTGGGTTCAGTTGATGCCACTCAAACTTCCACCGAATCAGGCTACTGCTTATCATCTCTGAGGACTGCAGACACTGTCTTTCCAGAAACACCTGTCCTAGGCGTAGGTAAGTCTGAGCAGCTTCCCATCAACAAGGTTTTTTTCCTATTGGCCAGGCCAGGGACTCTCTTATCTCAACTCTTTCCCTTTCTAAGCCACAAGTGAAAGAGTTTTTGGTGGCCTCCCCATCGTTCTGGGTAAGCTAGCAGCCAGGGGCAAGTTCCAGACAGAGCTATTTCTTGATATCAAAAGGTTAGTTCCCTTAAGCCCAGAGGGTCCGTGTTAATGATCATCAGACTTGCCTTCCTCCTTTAATCATAGGCACCCTTCAACACTACTCTGAGTGTACTATTCCTCCTCCTTGTCCCCTCTGAAAGGTTAGTCTGATAGATTGGGAGTAGCACCCCACCCTTCCATGAACATGGTAGGCAATCTTAGCAGGCTCTCCTCCAGGCAGAGATAGCAGGAAGTAGATACACTGAGGTCAGTACTGGGGGTTGCTTCAGAGCCCACTCTTATTTCTATACCACATGGCCTGTGAGCTGAGTTCTAACAGGCAGCTCCGAGGTGTGGCAGGGTGGGAATCCTCACAGAGGGGAAACCAACCAAGCCGCCCCCCTGGCAGGGCCCAGAGCAGCAGTGCCTTGTGGCCTGCTGAAAGCTTAAGGCATTAGTCTTTAACCTAAGGGATACAGGGGAGGTGCCATCATAGAATTAGAAGGGGGTGGGATGAAACCTAGCAGGATATCACCCCATTGGCAGTGCTGGGAGAGGCCCCAGAGATGGGGCAAGACAACCACATGGCACTATTTGAGCAATCTCCACTAGAGGTAACAATAGTTCTGTGGAAGGATAAGGAAGATGAGGTACAGAGAGATTGAACAGAACAATGATGAAACACTGTATACGAGTGAGTGATGGGCATGAGATCTGCATACCTGGACAAACACTGCTCATGTGTGCTAGGCAGAGTCACTCTCAGGAGGGCCAGGCTCCAGGGTCAGGATCATGAGATTGTGCCAAACACCGACCCAGATCCTAGCAAAGTAGCTGGCATATGGTGGGCTCATTCATTATGAAAAGCAACAGCAAGGCACTTTCTGAGGCTTACTAGATAGAAACCTAAGGGTGAGGAAGCAGTGTTCAGAGCCCAAGTGATTTGCACAAGGCATGATGCTGCCATTGCTAGAAGCTCATGAAGGGCAGAAACAGGAATCCCAGCTATCTGAGTCCAAAAATGCTCTATAGTGAAGATCACATATCTTCCCATTTCCTAGTACTAAGACACAGAGCCAACTCCAGTTACATGCAGGTTTGGAAACCTCAAGATTCCCCAAAGAGCCCTTAGATATAATGTCATACATCAAGAGAGCGCTCCCACCACCTCTTTTCAACAAGTTGTACAAGTGAAAACTGAGAGAGGGAAAGGAGACAGGTCTCCTACTTCGGTCCAAAGTGCATCCTCAGGCTTCAGGTAATTAAGAAAGTAACACTTTTAACCCAAACCAGGTAAAATAAGTTGCAGAACATGCAGCTTTAACGTGTATCACACATGCTTTAAAGTAGGATCAATTTATTCTCACTTCCAATGAGAATAAACAGACCTATAAGAGAGTTCCTTTAAGAAGTAATCCCAATACTTAGCAATTGTGAAATTAGTAAGACTAATGTTTGTGACAACCCTGACACCTGGGAAATCCTTAGGTGCCTTTTAAATGAGCATGCAATTGTGCAAGCAAAGTTTATTAATTAAATCTTGAAATACTGAAATAAAACCTAGGTGCAAATGTTATTTCTAGATGCTTAGAAAAGCACAGAAAATCACAGGGACTGGATAAGTAACATTGGTACCTGAGCAGGCTCACCTAGGACAGCTCCATCCAACCACACACGTTTTTATCTGGCCTGGCCATCTGTAATTGCACTAAACTTAAGTAGAACTTCTAAGTCCCTAGTCTAGCCTGTTGTGGAAACATTTAAAATAAAAGTGGCATCTTCCAAAAAATAAGTATGTGCAATAAACGTTTTTCTTTTCTTTGAACGCTACTGGTTTTTTAAAAAATGCAGTTGATGCTTTTTATGTTAATTTCAGCACAAAATTAAATTAAATCATAACATACAAGCCCTCTCAAATTGTTTTACTACCCAAAAAAAAAGTCATCTTTTAGAAGGACTTTGCCAAAAAAATAAAATATTAACAATATTTACCTTCAATTTGATTCAAGTTCCTGGCAATACTACATTCTGCAACTTAGCTTACATAAAACGCCATACCTACCTGCATCTCACTTTGACAAAAGGTCTGTCCCTCCCTAAGCATTCTGGGGGTAGGAAAGGGGGAAAGTATCTGATCCCCCTTCCCAGGCTCACGAGACAAAAACAGCACACATCTGCACAAGTCGAATTGATCGCTCGTTTATAAAAGGAGCTTAATATTTCTTTAGAAATGGAAGATTTACTCAAGGGTTTGCAAATATGGAAACACAACTAAGCAATAGCCAGAGCCTTAAGATTAATATTTAAAAAAAAAAATAAATGAGAACCTTCTAGCACAGTCGGACCTTAGCCTCCAACATCCACCCCTGAAAGAAAACGAGAGCCCAGACGGAGATGTCTGAGCGCCCGTAGCACCCACCGCAGGATCGCTCGCTGGCCAGGCCAGGTGCCCACCTCCCTAACCCCTCCGCTCCCTGCCCCTCCCCCGCCCCGCGCGCCCGCCGCCGCCCGCCCGCACTCACCCCTGGATGCCTGGGCTGTACGCCCGGCTCTTCCACGGAGTGCCGGGCCGCGGCGCCTGGGGGCCCGGGCCGCCCCCTCCGCTCAGCGCGGCCGCGCGGCTGCCTGACAGCAGGTAGTTGAGGCCGTACGTGCTGGCCTTGTTCTCGCGTTTCCGGCGGCCCGGGTGGAACTGGTGCTGCGGCGGGGAGCCGGCGGGCGCGGGGCCGCGTGCCCCGGAGTGCCCGTTGGCCGCGCCGGGGGTGCTGGGCGGGCCGTCGGCGAAGTGGAAGAAGGCATCGCCGCGGCCGCCGCCCGCCCGCCCCACCGAGGCGCTGCTCGAGGACGACGACGAGCAGCCCGGGCTCTCGGTGCCCGACTCGGCGTTGGACGAGGACGAGGACGAGGACGAGAGTGACGGTGACTTGTGCAGGCGCCGAGCACCCTCTGCCGCGGGCCCGAGCGCCGTCAGCAGCGCTGGGGGCAGCGCGGCGGGGCCAGCCGCGGGCGGCGGGGGCGACGCGGCGGGCAGCACGGGCCCGGCCAGGCTGCCGCCGCCCAGTCCGGCAGCCCCCGCCGAGGCCGCCGTGTCCAGCGCGGGCGAATTGAGGCAGAAGTAGGACGCGAAGCCCGAGCCGCCGCGGCCCACGCCCTGCGAGGTCTCCCAGATCTGCATCCACAGGGCATTGGCCGGCCCCTTCTGCTCCGGCTGGATCCAGGCCACGCGCGGATCCATCCACGCACCGCCCCGCGGGCCCGCGCGCCCGCCCGCCCCGCCGCGGCCCCGCCCCCGCCGCGCCCCGAGCCCGGCCGCGCCGCGCACGGACCGACGGTCGGGCTGCGGGTGGACAGACGGGCGGGCGGACGAGCCTGCGCTGCGGCTCCGGCCGGGTCGCGGCGGCGGTTCGCGGGGTCCCGAAGCGGCGCGGGTCGACCCGAGCAGGCCGCGGGTCGGCTCGGGCCTGTCGGGCTCCTTCAGGCGGCGCGGGGCGGGCGCGAGGGCCGCGGCGGCGGCGTTCCACAGGGGCCGCGGGGAGAGGCCATGGGAGAGGGGCGGGCGGCCGGGCTGAGGGGGCGGGCCCAGGCGCCGCGGCCCGGGACCCGAGGAAGGGCCGCCGCCGTGCGCCGGGCCCTCAGTCACGCTCGCGCCGCTGGCTCCGTGCTCCTGCAGCGGCGGCGGCGGCGGCGAAAAGACACTCTCAGCGGCGACAGGGCGCGGGGGAAGGAGGGGGCGCCGCCGCCTCCGCTCCAATGAGGGGCGGAGAGGGAGCGGAGCGGGGGCGGGGCGGGCGCGGAGGAAGCACGGTCTTTCTCGGCGGGGCCGGGGCGCCAGTGCGCACGCGCGGGCAATTTTAAATCCTCAGTAGACACCGCCGCCTTGGTTACCGCGCCTGCGCTGGGCACTCCTCCGCGCGGGTGGGGAGAGCTGGAGTCGGAAGGATACGCGACTGGGAGGGGCTGACTCAAGGGTGGCGGCGGTAGCCTGGGCCCTTCCAGCCTAAACTTGGCAGCGACGAGAAAGAAAGTAACGGGGAGTTCAGTGCGCCGTCCTTGGCCCAGCTGCTTCCGCCAGTCCCACCTTTAGCCTCTGTGCGTAGGCGGAGGCGTGGAGACGTGCGCGCTGGGGCGAGGGTTCCTGTCAGCCAACAGGCCACGCTGCGCGTGCGCAACGGCCAGAGGTCGCCACCGCGGGGTGGAAGTTTCTGAGCAGCCCGGTGGGCGGGCGCATCGCGCTATGCAGTCCGCCCGCCTTATATAAAGGCCGGAGCAGCCTAACCGCGCTGCGCCAGCTGCTCGGAGGGGAAGACAGAAATGCCCAAGTTCCCTCCCGTCCCTCTTCAGGGCTCTTTGTGCAGCCGGTCACGTTACAGTCACTCGTGTCTCTACCCGCCCACGTGCTGCCCTGCGGCCTGGGCGATGCCGTGCCAGAGCAGGACGAGGGGCGGGGGGCGGTTGGCAGTACCCTTCTCTGAGGGTCACCTCACCGTATTTTTTTTTTACTTGTTTCCTTTTGTTAATAGTTTTGTGTGCAGCAAACGAGGTTCAGTCTTCCAAGTCGGCTCACTGGTGCGATTTCCGGAGGCAAACTTGGCAGTGCTACCCAGCTGCCCATGGGAGAAACATTCCGTGTACTTGTGTGTAAAGCCTCGTGGCCTTGATTATTCAAGCTGACATAGAGTTGGCAGGACTTACTAGAGAGTCGCTCAGCTGTCTGCTGTTTGACTTCCCAGTGTCCAGAGGATGCTATGAGCCCGGTTTAACAATGGTGTTGTTTGGAAGGCAAGGCTAAGCACGCATTCTGTGACGTCCAAAGCAAACGCCAGTGTCATATAAACCTGCAGTGCCATGCAAGCCCAGAAGGCTTGACGGGACACCACTGGCCCCACCCCACTCCCGGGCCTCAGAGGGACTCCCGCCCTTCCTGGTCTAAGCCCAGTGACTGCACTCACTTCTCGCTGGCAGCTTCAAGGAACCCAAGCCAGGGCCCTAAAGGTGTTTTCCTTGCTCCCACAGCAGCACCAGGGCACCACCGCTTTTTAACATAACCTGAGCAAAGTCTTTATAAGAGCCTTATATTTTAAACTAGAGGCCCGTGCATGAAATTTAGTGCACTAGGGGTAGGGAGGGGGGTGGGGGGGTGGGAGGGTTGGGGACTCAGCCCAGCCTGTGCCCTCTCGAATTCCGGGATCCCTGGCTCCTTACCTGACTTGAGACTCCCCTGGCCATCCCTGGGGCACTCGCAAGCGGTGAGTCAGGCTTCTGGCTGAGCAGCGCAACCCCTGTGGGAGCGCACTGACCACCAGGGGGCAGCTCCTGCATTGGGCATCTGCCCCCTGGTGGTCAGTGCGCATCATAACAACCTGTCCTTCTGCTGTTCCGTTAATTTGCATATTAGGGTTTTATTATATAGGACTAGTGGCCTGGTGTACAATATTTATGCACATTAAAAGGGGATTAGAGGAAATATTTTAATATTGCTATTTGCCCTTTCTCTGTAATAGAAGTGTCAGAAATGAAAGAAAATTAGTAAGATGTATATGAAAATCTTCCTCCTGTCAGAGTCTGGGACACGCCACAGGACCCAGAGTCAAGTCCCCGCCCACCCGTGGTGCCTCAAAATCGCGAGAGACCCAGACCCTGCTGGCCACACCCCCATTGGGCGAGATCCAGACCCGGCTGGCCCCACTCTTGTCAAGCCCCGCTGGGCGGGGGACGTAGCCTCAGATCTCCCATCAAGCCCCGCAGGGC
This sequence comes from Cnephaeus nilssonii, assembly GCF_951640355.1. Taxonomy (NCBI): domain Eukaryota; kingdom Metazoa; phylum Chordata; class Mammalia; order Chiroptera; family Vespertilionidae; genus Cnephaeus; species Cnephaeus nilssonii. The sequence goes on along the minus strand of NC_137073.1, from coordinate 89,796,967 downwards.
AGGGGGAGCAGTTTCAGATCCCCTGGCCCAGCACCAGGCGGGGGGTCTCAGCCTCAGGTTCCCTGGTGCATGCTGGGCGGGGGGGGTGCAGTCTCAGGTCCCCCAGCACACCCTCAGGTTCCCTGACCCAGTGCCGGGGTGGGGGGCGCGGCCTGAGGTCCCTCAGCCTGGCGCCAGGGAGGGTGGCATGGCCTGAGGTCCCCCATCAAGCCCCACCGGGCAGGGGGCGTGGTCTGAGATCCCCCTTCAAGCCCCATTGGGTGGGGGTGTGTGGCCTGCGGTCCCCTGACCTGGCGCCAGAGTGGGGGGGCGGGGGGGAGCCATGGTCTGAGGTCCCCTGTCAAGCCCCACCGGGCGGGGGCCCAGCACCATGGAGCCTCAGGTCCCTGCTGATTTCTCATTAAGGCTGTTAAGGCTCGTTATGGAAACTCGACCTCTGCTGTAGGCGCAGCCATCTTGTGTTACGGAAACCCTGCCTCCACTGTGGGCGCCGCCATCTTTGTGACAGTGTGATGGTCAATTTGCATATTCCCTCCTTATTAGATAGGATGCTCTCTTCCTCATCTATACTACAGATGAGTACATGTTACTAAGCGCTTGACACTTCAAACATTTTACCAACATGAAATATCGTGTGTTGCATACTAAGGCTTTTTGGCAAATGGTGTTAATGTAAAAAATGAACATTTTGGTTCATACATTTTTCAGTACTTGTATATTGTACATATGGAAATTATGACAAGGATTAGAACGTGTGTTAAACTACAAAAAAAAACACACAAAAGTCAGAAAATCACACAAAATCACACAAAAGTGAAAAAAATTGTTATTTTAGGACCCTTTGCTTCCAGTGACTCAGACTAAAATTCTTGCAGTCACACCAGGCTCCCCTCTTCATAACCAACACATCCTCTTGGCTTCACCTGCAAGAAACAGCAAAATCCAACTGCTATTCCTACCCCCCTTCATTCCCCCACCTTTACCCCCTTCAAGCCACCACTTTTTCTAGCCTTTTTAAAAACGGTGCCTCCTAGCTAGTCTCCCACATTCCATTCTTACCTTTTTTGCCATTTTCTCAACACAGCACCTTGAGAGATCTTTATTTAAAAAAAAAAAAAAAGTGCTACTCTTTAAAAATTCAGATCATATCACTCTTGTACTCAAAACCCTCCATGGCTTTCTCTCTCAATCAGCCTTACTACGTATAACCTGCAAGTCCCTACATTGCCTGGTCCTCCCTCTTCCTCCCACCTCCTTTCCCAGCTCTTCCCCTAACCTAGCCTGCTCCAGGCACAGCACAGCTGGCACATTCTCTCAAAGCCTTTGCACTTACTGTTACATGCTTGGGATGCTCCTCCCACAGATGTCCACATGGCTCCCCACTCCAGTCTCAGGTCTTGGTGAGGACTTCCAAGTGACTCTTCTTAAACTGCCACCTAACCTTCAACACTCCCTACTTCCCTTCCTTGCTTTATTTTTCTCTTAGCATCTATCTTCATTAGTTTCCTAGGACCATGAAACAAAATACCACAAATTGGATGGCTTAAAACAACAGAAATTCTCTCACAGTTCTAGAGGCTAAAAGTCTAAAACCAAGATGTTGTCAGGACCACGCTATCTCTAAGGGCTATCCCTTAGAGATAGAATCTGGGAGAGAATCTGTTCCTACTTTCTCTTAGCTCCTAGTGAGGGGGCAATTTTTGGCATTTCTTGCTTATAGGTGCATCACTCCAATCTCCAATCACTGCCTCCTCCAACAGTGCAAGGAATTCTCCCTGTGTCTGGGTCTTTTCTCCTCTTGTTATAAGGACAGCAGTCATATTGGATTAGGGCTCACCCTAATGATCTCATCTTAACTTGACTACATCTGCAAGGAGCCTATTTCTAAATGAGGTTACATTCTATTGGTACCAAACTTTAGGACTTAAACGTATCTTTTGGGCAGACACACAATTCAACTCCTCTACACCATCTAATATAAAAGTTACCTTTTTCATCAGCTGTGCCCCTTACCCCAGTAGAATGTAAGATCCACAAGGAGAAGAATTTTTACTTGTCCTTTTCCATACTGTGGGCCAGCTCAAGGACTGTGTCTGCCATATGGTAGGTCCTCAGTGAACATTGGTGGAATGACAAAGGATCTACTGACCGACCCAATGGGAATAAAAGCAGGCGCTTACCTTGCCAGCTTCCAGGATCTATTATATGGATTGACATTGTTTACTTCTTTTCAATATTTTAAGCTTCCCCCCCCCCCCCACCACCACCACCACCCGCATAGCCTGATGCTCCATCTTTGCTGTTTGCCTCTAGCTAATTCCCTTAGTTTGATTCATCAGCCACCATTCAACTTCTTGTAATTAGACCTGGGATTTTATTACTTGTGTATTTGGTCATAAATCTTTTATGTAAATTAGAAGCAATATATTTCTTAATGTAAATCAAGAAGCACTACTGAGAGTAAAATGCAGTCCCTGAGACTCTGGGCAAGGGATGTCTTTCTCATTGCTTACCCTAGTTTCACAGATGAGCCCAGCATTTTCCCTTTTTGGCCAAAACCCACTCCTCTCTCTCTCTCTTTCTCCTGATATTAGAGGAGAGGTAATAGTAGAGATCACATTATGGTTTGTTCTCACAAATAAATGGTTTCCAAAGTGTGGCCTACAATGGACTTCTTGCACCAGAATTAGATATGCTGATTAGTTTAATGCAGATATCTGGGGCTCACCAGACTTTCTAGGAGTGAGGCCCAGGAATCTGTATTTTAAGTAAGTTCCTGAGCAGTTCTTAAACACAGTAGCGTTTGAAACCTTTGCCTAATATATGGTTCCCAACCTCAACTGTTTACAGGAACTGAATAGGTAATGTAAGTAACTGAAAAAATCAGGGATGTGTGTGTGTGTTAGTCAGCTACTGCTGAGTAATAAGTCACCCCCAAACTCAGTGGCTTAAAATAAGTATTTACTATTGCTCACAAGTGGTTCTGCTAATCTAGGTCAGATACAGCCAAACTTGGCTTACAGATCACTTATATGCTGCAGTCAGCTGGCAGGTGAGCTGAAGGCAGGTGGTCTAAAGTGGCCGCACTCACATGGCCGACAATTGGCTGGCTGGCAACTGGGCACCAGGGACTGGCCCATGTGTCTCTCATTATCTAGCAGGCTAGACCCAGCTTGTACTCAAGATAGCCAAAAGGGAAAGCAAGTGGACACGGACGAGGTCAGAACTGTCATGCCTTCACTTCCTCACCAAAGCAAGTGACGAGGCCTTGACAAGATTCAGGTGGTAGAGAAATAGCTTTCACCTCTTGAGGCAAGGAGCTTCATGCTGCAAAGGGTGTGGGATACTGAAGGGGAATAACTGGGGCCCCAAAGTGACATGAATGAAGAGACACGGGGACCCTAGTGGAAAGGGTCCAAAGCTGCTCCTCTCCAGGATGCCAGAATGCAGGATCCACTCAACTGGAAAATACAGTTGTGAGCCTGTAATCACCTGATCTGAAATGTCAACCCCTAAGTAGATGCAGCTGGTTGCCCACCCACGTCTTTTGGCCCTGCTGCCCTTCTCTGCTCTAGCTGGAAGAGCCCTGATTGTTCCCGGGTGTCTTCATGGCCAGGTACAAAGGAAGATGCCACATTCCTCAGACACAGAGTCTGTGTTGTTCTTGATATTCTTCCTGCCAGCGCTGAGGTAAGCACAGCAGATAACTTTATCCTAGAGGGAAAGACTTGCAGGAAAAGCTGTTAAGACACTCCTGAGAGTCTCCCAGTTGAATAAAAAAGACTTATAAGAGGAAACTTCCTTCTTCACCACTGAACATACTTATATCTGCCTAGGACCCCTCACAATGCTGTTGTCCTCTAGAGGCCAGAAGAGAGACATGACCAACTCTCTGGGGGATGGGCCCAATGATGGGAAGACGCTCTCAATTGCTTGCTCAGCAGCAGATCTAACCGTACCATGGCTCCCTCAGACCCTTTGGCATCTGAGGTGATAACTTACTAGTTGAAGTATTTTCTGGACAGGTCACACTTTCATTTGCTGCCGAAAGCACCATGATATGGCAGTTAATTAAGAAAATGCTAATGTAATGTGAAACCCAGTCTAGAACAGTCAATGGGTTATGTCTAGCTTGTGGGTAATCTCTTGTCATTGAGGGGGGGAAAGAGAGGTAGAGAGAGAGAGAAAGAGATCTGCACCTAGCAATTTTGATGTGTTCACGAAGAGTGGTTTTCTGCAAACGTGAATGCTGAACTTTTTGGAAGTTTCAAGCAGTGGTGCCACTCAATTAGAGGAAATCTTTGGAGTGAGTTTTTCTGTAAAATGAATGAACTCTCTTTTTTCTTTAATTATGGAAAGTTTCAAATTTATATAACAGTAGAAAGAACATATGTAATGAGCCTCTATGTACCCATCACCCAGCTTTCCTAATTATCAACTCATGGCCATGCTTGTTCATCAGAATCCTCACCCACTTCCTCCCTCTTCAACAATTTTGAAGCAAATCCTGGATAATATATTATTTCATCCATATATATTTTAGCACATATTTCTAAGTTCTAAGCATTCTTGTTTTAAAACATAACTATGATACTATCCAAGTACTAGTATAATTACTGTCTTACTTAATCTAATCAAATATCTGACCAACAATAAATATCTTTGAGTATCTTATAAAATTTTTAATTGGTTGTTTTAGTTTTGTTTTTCAAAAAACATCTATACATTACAATTGGTTGATTTATATCTTCTAAGGTTTTTAATCTCTGATTTCTGCCTCATCTTTTTTTTTTTAATCTGTTGTTGAAGAACAGGGTTCATTTTCCCCACAGGCTGTATTTTGCAATTATATCTCCATGTGGTATCATGTAACATGTTTCCTGTCATCTCCATTCTCTGTGAATTGGTCTCTGGATCTGGAAACTTGATGGAATTTCAGTTTGGTCTTTTTAGTTTTGGCAATACGACTGCAAAGGTGGTGCTGTGTCCCACCTGGAGGCTCCAGCATTTGGTGTTCTCTTGTGGTGACGTTAGTGCCTTGGATGAGCATTGCCTAAAACACTAGGTCCACTGTTTCCTCAGAGCTGAGTCATCACATCCAACCAGCACAGGATCCCAAGGCTGCTCCACCCACCTAATCTGAAAAGCAGAGGATGCCCTGCAGATCCCCAGGTCTAACGCCTTACTTTCTAGGTGAGCATTCTGAGGTTTGTCTGAAACCACAACCCAGTCGGGATGACGAGAGTGGGGACCTCAGCAGAGCACATACTATGAGTTAGACCCCATAAAAAATTAACTTCATTCAGTCACATAGAATATGGAAGGTATATTCCAGTGGAAGGAATATGTAACAGAACTGGGGAAATGGTCTGTAGGGGATCTATAAAAAGAAAGCCCCCCAATTATACTTTGATTTTCTTTATCCAAGGAAGCACATGATCCTTCACCAGAAGGTGAGCTCTAGGGGGATGAGAGATTTTCCAAAAGCTCCACCCAAAAAAGAAAGGAAACTTTGTGAGGAGATAGATACATTAGCTAGACTAGTAATCATTTCACTGTGAATAGGTATATCAAATTACCATGCTATATACCTTAAATGTGTACAAATTTAATTATAGAAAAATAAAGAAATAAATTAAATTATATTTTTAAAAATTCATACATAAATTAAATCATGTTAAAAAACAATCTGGGTTTGAGAAGTAAAAAATATTTCAAAATGCTTCAAAATTAATGTTAATATTAGAAAATAGTAGAAGTTTGTGAACATAAAAAATGGTAAGCCTCAGGTATCTGTAATAGAATTTGTGTGGAAGTCTTACTACTTCACAATAAGGTAAATGGAGTGTTATACACGCATGCTATTCTCCATTTTAAATGTTTAGATGATACATAATAAAAATAAATTAGTGGTAAATATTTGGAGTCATTTTTTTAAGGATTCCACCTTGTCTTAGAAGAAACCATCTCATCCCCTTCCCCCAATTTTATTCCTGGAAATAGAATTCCCCAGTGGAAGTTATAAGTTAGCCCTCAATTTATGTCTTGTACCAGTTAAGAATAGTTCCATCAAGAGAACAGAAAACATCTGACAGTGGCTGTATTTGTTTCCCAGGGTTGCATGTGACAAGTGACTGCAGACTGGGGGCTTTAAAACAACAGAAGTCTAGTCTCTCATAGTTGAGGAGGCCAAAGGTCCAAGATCAAGGTGTCACCAGAGCCACCCTCCCTCTGAAGGCTCTAGGGGAGAATCTTTCCTGCCTCCTCTGGCTTCAGGTGGCTCCTGGTGTCCCTTGACTTGTAGCTGCATTTGCCTCTGTTTCCACATGGCCTTCTCTCCACAAGACTCCTTGTGTTCTCTCCTCTTCTTATAAGGTCACCAGTCATTGGATTTAGGGCCCACCTTAAATCCAGGATGATTTCATCTCAAGATCCTTAAACAATTGCCCTTGCAAAGACCTTATTCCCAAATACTATAACGTCATATTCTGAGGTTCTAGGTAGACATGAATGGGGAGGGAGGGAGCACTATTCAACCCACTACAGGGGATTATACCAAGCAGAATTCTTTTCTACCAAAATAAGAAACCAAGAGATAGAGGGCTCTTGCCATGGTGAAGCAGCACTCCAGGATGTCTTAGCTGACCCACTGTGACTCCCCTGGCTTGGCACCATGGCTGTCCCAGCCCTAGCCATATGCCCACAAGTCAAGGATGGAAGGGGAGAGGTGGGTTGTCTGCTGTGTGTGACCATTTTTATCAGAAAAGCAAAAATTTCCAAGAGACTCTCACACTGGATTTCTCCTTATATCACATTGACTATAACTGGTTATAAACCACCCCTACCTGCAAGAGAGGCTGGGATATTGGTACACAGAATGATTGTGAATGACTTGGGGTAGGGAAACTTTTTTCTGTCAAGGGCCATTTGGATATTTACAACCTCATTCACAGGCCATACAAAATTATCAACTTAAAAATTAGTCTGCTATATTTGGTCAAACAGTTAATTAACTCACCCCTAATGCCTTGGCAGGGTCAGACCAAATGATTTTGCAGGCCTTATATGGCCCAGAGACAGGACATTCCCCACCCCTGGCTTAGACCAATCACGAGACGTGCTTGTGCTGGGCATATGGCCATGTTGGAAAAGACTGGGGTCGTTAGCCAAAACCAGATGGCGGGTTTGTGTAAGCCAATGTCTGTCACCCCCAATCTCTTCTGAATTTGGTCCCTACAAGTCTGCTTGCAGGAGCCTTTTTTGACAAAATCCAGTTTCAGGTCAGCATCGACAAAATTGACTCCACCAAAATAATGTGCCTTGTGCTTTCTTGTCAGGGTAGCAGATAGTCCCTTCTCCCACATGACTCCAGAGCAGGGCTTCTCAAGGGCTGATTTTGTCTCCCAGGGGGCATTTGGCAATGTCTAAATGATTGGCACATCTGGGGGTAGCTTTTGAGCGCCTGCTGTGTGTCAGGAGCATAGACAACCAACATAATCTCTGTCCCAAGGGCTCTCAGTGTAGAAAATACAGGGGTATGCATGGTGTGCAAGTGATTCGGGAGATAAAGTGGAAAGGAGCCTGGAAGAAGTGTTGCCTAGAGATGTTAAGCCAACAGAGGGAGGTAGAAGGCAGGCAGATGAAGGATGTTCCCGAGGAGGCATGGTGAGAGAAACAGTCCTGAGAAAGAAATGCCCAGCATTTCTGTGGCCAGGCCCTGTGGGTGGCAACAGGAATCTAATATGAGGGTTACACTGTAAACCAAAGCCAGGCATGGAGAGACCATGTGTCACGTTATAACAGTTGGAGGCCATATTCGAAGTCATTATTAAAAGATTTATACCAGGAGACTTCCTCTGCCTTAGCAGGTGGAATTGTGATGCACACGGTTGAAGGTAGGGACAGAGGTTGGGAGGATGTGGCCTGTTGAGAGAAGTAGAAAGTCAGTCATGGGTAGAGTATTAGGTTTAGAAAGAATTATTTAGGTGAAGGTCAATTAAGGTAAGTAGCCTAAAAGTTCAGTGAACATGGTATAGTCAGAGTTTATTTCCTACTTCCATCCAAGTCCAGTGTGGGTCTGTGATGGGGCCTGGGTGGTGAGGAAGGAGGGTCCCGGTCCGTGCAGTCATGCAGGGATGCAGGCTCTTCTGTTTAGGAGTTCTGCCATTCCCTAGGGCCTGCCTGGCAGTCCTCTTGGTTCTCTGCAGAAGGCCAGCAGGAGAGGGAAGAAATAGGATGGAAGACCCTGCAGGAAGCTTAGAGGCCAGGCCTGGGGGTGGCCAATACGGACCTTCGGCCCACATCCTGGTTGTCAGAACTCAGACTTGTGGCCCCACCCCCATACAAGGGAGTCTAGCAAGCATAGTTGAGCTGAGCGCTCAGAACAGAAAGGAAATGGGTCCGGCTAACATAACACTGACTCTGCCACAAAATGTTTCAGAGGTAAAATCATCAGGGCCCCCTAATTGATTCCACGTGGAGGAATGGGAGAGGGAGAGTCGGAGAGCATCCAGGTTTCCACCAAGGAGTTTGGGGCAGGACGCCCTGGATGGTGAGCACGGGAGCCACTGCCTTAGTAAGGAGGACAGTAGGTCTATTTTGAAAGCACCACAGAGCACTTAGCATTGACTGCCTGTTATACTGTGCAATCTGTAAATAGGAGGAATGCTATATATATATTCAGAGGCTTACTCTGCCATAGCAGATAGAATTGTGATGAACATGGTTGAAGGTAGGGATTTATCCATTTATTTATAAATGGATATAATGGGATTTATGTAAATGAATATAAATCTGCGATGTAAAAATACTTTGTGAAACAGGAAAATTCTCATTTTTGAGTAATGCATTCTATCTAGTAAAGACCCCTTCACTCCATTATTTCTCCTCGATCCCTGATGTTAATATTGACAAGAAGCACTGACTGTTTACACACCAGCTCCGCAGCTGCCACTGCCATCCCAGACACCGCCTGCAGATGGAGTAGTCCCTGGGCTGCTGTGCCCCTCTCCCACTAAGCTCATTGGCAGCCAACCCAAACCTTACTGCCAGAGCCCAAGGTATTAGTAAGCTGTGGCTCTGTACAGGGAAGCAGTTCTAGGTAAACAAAACCTGACTGTCTGTCTTACGGAGTTTGCTAAAAAGTTTCCTGTTCTAGGACTTGAATCAGGGCACACAAACTCAGATTGGTTTCTTTGGTTAAGAACAGGGACTGCCAGTTTGCTTTGCAGTCACTCTGCCTTTCCTCACTGTGAGGCCTTGGGAAAGCTGATTAACCTTGAAGGCCTCAGTTTCCTTATCTGCAGAATGGGGACAATAGTTGTAAATTATGCTTAGCATTGTATAAAGGCATGAGGGGCTTACCAGAGTGACCAACACACAGCAACTGTCCTACAGAGGTTCTTTAAAAAAGCTGGAATTCCCCTGGTTTCTTTTGGGTCCGCTTATCTCCTCCTCTGAGGGGAAGACACGGTTGAGGGCACTGCTCCCTACTTTCTGCTCTTGGTAAGGCTCCAAATTCCATGTTAATGGAATTGAATATCTTACTGCTCCCCAGGTCTAATGAACTAATTAATTTTTCTATTTCTCTAACTATTCCCTGCTCCCTGCTGAACCCTCTGAGCATCTGTTTTGTTCTGTTGTGCAAACCGGGACATGAAGAGGAAGCTGGAGGCATCTCTAGTTCCCATCATTGCTAAACCATCACTCAAGTTATAAGCTTCTGTACCTGACATTTGACAACCACAGACCCGAGCGAGACCCACAGACACGTGTGTCTTTCATCACAGGCCAGGGCAAGAGGTGAAAAACTGGAGGATCTGAGCCAGTCAATCAAGATGGACTTTATATTCTCGGACAGATTACCAGCAGGCTATGTGAAAGGTAACTAACTGGGCAGGGAAGAATGGAGACAGTAAGCCGGTTTGGGGAAGAGACACGGTGTGGGTACCTGGGTGATGGGGGTTGAGGGGGACCAATAGGCAGATTCAGCATGGAGTTTGAAGGTAGAGTCATCAGGATCTACTGCAGAGTGAGGCAAAGAGAAGAACAAGGGGTCCATCTCTGATTAGTGGCCAGAGTGTGCTGAGGGGAGTAGGAAGCGTCCCTTTTGGGAACATTAGGTTTGAGGCATCCCTTGACGTCCTGGAGAGATGTCCAGGAGGCAATTGGACACACAAGTCCTACGTTTGGAAGAGACGTTGGTCTGGAAAGGCGTGTCTGGGAGTGAACACTTCCTTGCTGGCCTGCAATCGGCAGCTCTGGATGAGCTCGCCCAGTGAGTGGAGAGTGGGTGTTGCCGTGGGGGTGGGGGGCGAGTTACAAGAGCAGAGGAGCAGGGTGCGTGGGACCAGGACCAAGAAGCTTGTCATGTGTCTTTGTGAATTAGCTGTGTGGCAATCTAAGCCTGTTTAAATTTCTGAGTAGGTTTAAGATGTGTGTTGTCATTTTTCAAGGCCCTGTTGAATAAAATATTTGGGTAATTACTGCACTTGGGAAACTGGCTCAAATCCACCGAGGCCTAAAAATAGTGAGTTTACAGACCTGTGGATTCTTTTCTCATGACAGTGAAGCCTCGAAATCCCAGCCAGGCAGCTGGGAGGGGCAGGCCCCCCTTAGAGGCGCCGACAGAGGCTGGACACAGAGACTCGCTGGCAGAGACCTTTCAGTGAATTCTGTGCAGCCAGTAAACCAGATGTAGGCGATGGCTGGACTCTCCCTAGTCCACCAGCCGACTATTTGTTGAGAAAAGGTGCTCAACAAATAATGCTGCCTTCCTTCTGAATTCGAGCCATGAAGGGTCAATGGCTGGAGGTCCCCAACTCGAAGGGTAGCCACAGCAGAAATGAGCTGGGGCTTGGAAAAGCATGGGGCAGGGCGCCCCTGAAAACGCATGTGTGACTTGTGGCCGAAAGAGTCCATTTCTAAGTTTTGATTTAGAAAATGATGCTACAGTACTTCCCAACAGAACACAGTAGTTGTGAAAAAGGCGTGGCTTTTACTACCAGCAAAGAACATAATCGACAAGTACCAACATTTAAGAAAAAAACGTAGGAGAGGTTGTTCTTCATTGCTATTGCCCATTTATTTACTTCCTAGAAGGGGAGGAGTGTTGAATTTCAGCGATGAAGTGCCTCAGAGCAGCTCAGAGAATATGGTCATTCCGTGGAGTTTGAGGGCCCGTCTCCTGATCAGACTGGGGTTTTCTGTTCAAAGGGGGTGGGCTGGTGAACAAATCCCTTGCACAAAGGGGCTGAGGACGTCTGCTCCTGCCTGGGGACTATCCTCACCTGGCCTCACATAGACGCTTTGAAGGAGGAGGATGCCTTGAGGTGTGATGGAAGGAGTCTCAGTGTCACCCGGATGGAAGTCACACACCTACCTAGGTCCTACTCCCATGAGCAAAAGGCAGATCCCTCAGAGCAGGTGCTAAATGCTCTGGGTAAAGAAAACCTCAGTGTGACAGACAACATGCACACGGGATGGAATGTGAGCCATCTCAGAGGGAAGGGAAGTTCGTGTTTCCACCAGTCGTCCTGAGGTCAGAGTTTCTAAGGGACAGAAGCCATCCACTGGTATTGAGCACCTCCTGCCTGGGGACACACTGTTATTTGAATAGTGCCAAAATGCTGGTTTTCACTGTAGGTTTACACACTTATGTTCCTGTACAAGCAAACCCCCATGGGAGTTAGGGAGAGTGCCAGCCCTGTCCACTCTGTATGACAGAGCTCAGCAAGGCCTGGCTGAGAGCTGTGTCCCATACACAGTGTCAGCTGAATAAAAGGTCTGACATTTGAGATCTTCCCTGCTGGACCTCAGTCTCCAGAACAGCCTTCCTTCCAACCATTCATGGTTTGCTGAAGCCTCAGGCCTCAGAACTCTTTGCTCAGCGAGCCACGGGCTTTCCTGTCTCTAACGTTTGGTTCAGGGTGCACCAGTTTTCTGGAAGATTTTCTCAGTAGGGTCTTTGCCTCTCCCAGTGCAGCCCAAACCTTTCAGGAAGAGGTCCAATGTAAACTTTATAAAGCTTTCTTGGCCACATCAACCTAACATGATAGGATTGGGAGGTAGTCGTAGTATATGCAGAGACTGAAACTCTGCCTCTGAACAGGAGGGCAGGGACAGACCAAAGAAAGAGGATGGCCACTTCACTCTGGGAAGTGATGGGCATTATTAAGGGAAACTTACACAGTGGAACCTCGTTTCTCAAATCTCGAATAATTCGCTTCTCAACCTGGCAACGCTTTCATGCTGATACCTGTATGATCAGTCACACATCTCTCAGGTGACAAAGGAGATCATGCGCAAATATGAGTCCATTTACCACTGTTAAAATCTCAGGATATTATGCTGTGAATATTTTTGTGTTTTTTTGCCTTTATTGCTGCTTTTAATTATTGTTAAATTTTCATTTTTACTGTACATTTCCTCTCCTTTTTGTTAAATTTTCATGTCCTTTTTGTTTTTAAAGTATTTATTTATAGATTAAACAGCATAATAGATATCTATTGTATATAAGAAAGGTTAAATAGGGAATCTGGAATTTGGGGGTCTGGAATGAATTCAATTTACATTATTTCTAATGGGAAAAAAAATGATTTGGTTTTCAAACAGCCTTCCAGAACAAATTAAGTTTGAGAAACGAGGTTCCACTGTATATGAGGCACGTCTTGGATGGCTGCAAGATAAAATAGTTTCCCAAAACTGCTTGGCAGGTACTAGAGAATTATAGGGAAAGAGACGGTCACAGGTACTAACTAGTACATGAATGCTACGAGCTACAGAAATTACATGCTTGCCCAGGTCAAGACAACAACCTGTCCCAGGAACCAGCACATAGCAGGAGGCGGGCATGGGTGCTGATTTATGTCAGAATGAACATCAGTTACCATCAGACAGTCTGTAAGGGTGGCTGTGAAAAGCAACCTTCATTTTTGCCTGTGTCTAGTTCATGGGACAGACAGTGGTCATCTCATATAACAGTCCTTCCTCCACACGTAGAGATTTACAATCGTTGTGAAAATTACCATACTGATTTGGACAATAAATGAGTAATGGGCTGCTCTCATTGCCTGGATTTAGGTAACTCTTGCTCTACTTAAAATTTCATTCATTTACTCAGTGTCCCAATTGGACTCCAGGCTGTGTCATAGCAGGAGTCCTGCAGGCAGGAGGCGCTCAATACCAGTGGGTGCGACTTGTATTTGCCTGCCCGCCTCTCTGCGCCTTTGTAATTCACAGGGCGGGGCTAGGGTGGTCCTGGAGCTGCAACAGGCAACCCCGAATCAAAGGGGAAGAAACATGCCTAATAGCAATTGGGTATAGATCTTTTAGAAGAACTACGAAGTCCCAAACTAACATGAGACAGGCACGATTCACCTCCAAGTGTTCCGGACCAGCAAAAGGAGGAGTCTGAGGACAGGCATGCATTTGAGTCTAAGGATTTAAGGAGTAACCACTGCATTCCAAGAGTGTGAGGCTCTGAGCCAGTACCGTCCCCATGACCTCAACTTAGGGAACTGGAGAAAGAGCAAGAGACAGAGGCTTTTCACACTAGCTTGAAAATGTAGCATGTAAGTAAAAATTAAAAGATCGAAATGAGTCAATTATTAAAGTAGTATTCATGAACTCAACACATTGCTGACATATAAGGAAAGTGTCACTTAGAGTCAAAGAAGATATTTAATTTATTTTGTCTTCTTCTGTGGCTCAATCAAATAATATTTCTAAAATTATTTCCATTTCTTTTTAAATAGAATATGTGCTTTTTAATTGGAACACTATATTTTATCATTCAGTAAGAGAGAATGATCTTGTTTTTTATTTTTTGTTTTTCCCAAAAGAAGCTGGCTCTTTTCCAGACAATGTACTTAGCATATTTTAATGACACAGGTCAAGACACATAGCTGTGGGAGGTGGGATGGGAGAAACATTTACTTTGTTCTTTTGCCATTTCTAAGAATGAGTTTGTGAAATAGACGTGTCATAGAACATATATGCATAAATGGTATAGTTATGTTATTAGTTAATAATGGCTTGATTAGTGACACACACAAATCCATTTCATGTCTTAACAATAAAATGGCAAAGAAAAATCATGAGTGTGTTTCTCACATTATTTCAGGGTGAGACTGAAAATTCTGTTTCAAAAGCATCATCCTATTTGCAAAATGCCTAAAATGAACAAAGCATGCTGCGGAGGCAAAGGCATTTCCAGAATTCAAAACATTAAAAGAGCTGTGAACCATCGTTGCCAACACTGATACATCCTCCCATATAATAAAAGGCTAATATGTAAATTGTCCCCACAGGCAGGAGTTTGACCAACTGGGAGTTAGACGTGCACTGGCCACCAGGGGGTGGTATGGAACACGACAGGCATTGGCGATGCGGTGCTGGCAGCGGGTGGCAGTGGAGGCACTGCTGGCCCCCATGGGCCCCGAGGAGAGTGGGACCGTGGCAGGATGGTGGAGCAGGTGAGCGGGTGGTGCCAGGCCAAGGTGGGTGCGAGCGGGGCCCCGATCACCCTACTGATCACCCCACAGAACAGCCCTGATCATCAGCCAGGCCTAGGGACCCTACCCATGCATGAATTTCATGCACCGGGCCTGTAGTTATTTATAATCTGCTAGTTAAAGTTTCAAATGCTAGACAAATTTAAATTCAAATTGTGGCCACTCAGGACCTAGTCTTTTCCTGTCATATAAGTTCATGGGGAAATAATTTATGGGAAATATAAACCCAACACTAGAAAAATATATTTTACTTTTGTGAGTTTTTATGAGAGAATTATTTGAGGGGAAAACATGTATACTGTTTTCACCTGGTGGATAATGAAACATAAAATAATGGTTCAATGGATTAATATACTATTTTAAGAATAATGAACAAAAGTGAAGAGAACTACTCATAGACTATTTCTTATTGCGAGTCATGCTTAGAATTTTCTCACACATTTCTGAATATTAATTTTGCATTCTGCTACTTTGCCAAATTAATTTATTAGATCTAGTAGTTTTTTGGTGGAATTTTTGGGATTTTCTATGTACAGTATCATGTCATCTGCAAATAATGACAGTTTTACTTCCTCCACTCCAACTTGTATGCCTTTTATTTCTTCTTCTTGTTTGACTGCTGTGGCTATACTTCCAGTACTATGTTGAATAAGAGTGGTTAAAAAGGCATCTCTGTCTTGTTCCTGATCTTAAGGGGAACATTTTTACTTTTTGTCCAGTGGTTATGATGTTGGCTGTGGGTTTGTCATATATTGCCTTTATTATGTTGAGGTATGACCCCTCTATTTCCACTTTGCTGAGAGTTTTTATCATAAATGGGTGCTGGATTTCATCCAATACCTTTTCTGCATCCATTGATATGATCATGTGATTTTTATCTTTCATTTTGTTTATGTGATGTATAACATTTATTGGTTTGTGAATATTGTACCGATCTTGCATGTCCAGAACAAATCCCACTTGATCATGGTGTATGATGTTTTTAATGTATTGCTGGATCTTGTTTGTTAATATTTTGTTGAAGATTTTAACATCATCAGGGATATTTGCCTATAATTTTCTTTCTTTGTAATGTCTTTAATTGCTTTTGGAATTAGGATAATGCTGGGATCATAAAATGAGCTTGGGTATCTTCCCTCCTTTTGAATTTTTTAAAAATAGTTTGGGAAGGATATGTGTTAGTTCTTCTTTGAATGTTTGGTAAAATTTGCCTGTGAAGCCTGTTCAGGACTTTTTTATTTGGGGGGGGGGGTTTATTAGTGCTTCAATTTCATTAGTTGTAATCAGTCTATTCAGAGTTTTTGCTTCTTCCTAATTCAGTTTTGGAAGATTGTATGTTTCTAAGAATTTATCCATCTCGCACAGGTTGTCCAATTTGTTGGCATATAGTTGTTCATAGTGTTTTCTTACTATCTTTTGTATTTCTGGGGTGTCAGTTGTTTACTTCTCTTTTATTTCTGATTTTACTTATTTGGGTACTCTCTCTCTTTGTTTCTTAATGAGTCTAGTTTGAGGTCCATCAATCTTGTTTATCTCTTGATTTTATTGATCTTTTGTATTGTTTTTTTTAGTCTCTATGTCATTTATTACCGCTCTGGTTTTTATTTTCTTTCTTCTACTTATACTGTGCTTCGTTTGTTATTCTTTTTTTTAGCTCTTTTAGTTGTAGGGTTAGCTGTGCTAGATTTACACAATGAAATACCACTCTACCATAAAAATAAAGGAAGCCATATCCTTTGCAACAGCATGGATGGACCTGGGATTATTATGCTAAGTGAAATAAGCCAAGATGTAAATATAGGAAAAATAAAATGATGCAAATATTTGATTAATACATAAGTCATGAAAAGAGAAAAAAGGAAAATAAGGCCAGTGAGGTCAAATAAAAAGCAAGTAATAAGATGGTAGATATAAATACAACTATGTCAGTAACTATATTAAATGTAAATGGTCTAAATATTCCATGAAAAAGATTAAGACTGCCAGTCAAAGTTTTCAAAATCCAAATATGTGCTGCTTACAAGAGACAGCTTTTAGCTATCAGGACACAGGAAGTTTGAATGTGAAGGGATAGAAAAAGGTATGCTGGGAAAACCAAATTTGTTTGTTAGATAAGCTTCATTCAGGCATAAATTATAGTGCTACTGACTATGGATTCAATATTAATTGATCAACATAAATAGATGTCTTTAATAAATAATTACTTAACAATGAAACAAAGCTACGTATTGATTGGTTGGTAAAAATGTTATGACCAGAAGCTCTTCATTTCATTTAGGAGCAATGTTTCAGTATTTGATAATTTGGTATTTGTGGCAGCTTTATAGAATATCACTAATGTGAATAACAAGAGCTGACTGTATATAATGTCATAGAAATATGATGTGAATCATGTCATAGATGGTGTCATAGCCCTTCCACAGCACCCCTGTTCACCTGAATTCCCAGCCTCAACTTTTGGATAATAAGGTGAAAAGATTCACACGTTTACCCTTTTATCTCTTTTATTTGTCTTGATTATTGGTAGGCTTAGGCACATGTCTAATACTTGTTTTTGTTTTGTTTAGTTTAATTTGTATAACCTACAAGTGTCCCAAGACCCAAATTAAGGGCATCTATTGTTTGGCCTGTGCAGCATTTTTGATATTTTTGAATTAGTTGCTCACATTTAAAACCCCAAAGATTTCATATAAAATTTTGAAAGGATCAGGCATATAATTCTTCTTCACAACTCCTTGTGACCAACCTTTCAATCTTTGGCCTTATAAATCTCTGAGCATCCACACAAATCAGTGGCTGACACCTATAACTGAGGGTAGATCTGTCCTTCTTGTCATTCTTGTCTATACAAAATGACAAGCAAATGAACTGCCTAAAATTCTGCCTTTTGAGAAGATCTCCTTCCAGCATGGTTTTCCTGGGATTTTCCTGACTGGGTTGACATGCTGCACCTGTCTACTTCTAGTTGGTTCCTCCATGATGTGCAGCACCAAGTATAAAGCAGGCATGAGGGCTTTTCCTTCCCAGTCAACTACACAGAAAGAACTCCATAAGGAAAAGGTTACAATGCACAGAGACAGGTGTCAGTCTGAAACACATGCTTATGCAATTTATTTGTGTGTCCTATACCCGCTGGAGGCCAATTACATAGATGCAACACCCACCGGGTGATGAACTCGCTTGATCAGACAACTTGATCAGTATTTTTCAGGGTCAAGTAACAAGTAAGAAACTTTTATTCAAAATGGAGAATATTATTCTGCAGAAGAGAGGTCTTTGCTTCAAAACCTCTGGCTCTGTCCTATGATTTTATTGTTGGGACTTGCCAGAGATACCCCTCACTTAAAGTATCATTTGATCTGCTCTATCATAAGGCTTAAGTGACAATGCAATTGCATTGCAACCTGGACTTGATACAGAATCTTCTCTTGCTCTGGTACCTTTCCGGTTATTCAGTAAATGGGTTGGAGAAGCACAGTACAATGTGATATATGCTCCCTCCAAAATTCAGAAGGCCCCCTAAGTGTGAAGCATCTCTTTAGTTGTGGGTGGAATAATTTGCAGCAACTTTTCTTTATCCTGGAAAAGAATATTCTGACATGCTTCAGACCACTACATGCCTAGGAATTTTATTCAGGTTTTGATACCGTGAATTGTCCTTGCATTTATCTCTTGCCCTCTGGCTGTCATGGATCTTAGTAAGGCATCTATTATGGACTGAGTTGTGTTTGTCTTCGTACCCCAATTCTTAGTATATTGAAGATCTAACCCACAATATGACTGTATTTGGAGATAACGCCTTTAAAGGGGTCATTAAGGGTAAATAAGGTCATAAGGTGGGGCCCTAATCCTATAGGACTGGTGTCCTTATAAGAAGAGAAGGGGATATTAGAACTCTCTACATCCATGCACAAACAGAAGGTTGTATGAGGACACAGAGAGAAGGCAGCCATCTTTAAACCAGGAAGAGAGGTCTTGCTAAAAACCAACCCTGCTGGCATTTTAAACTTGGACGTCTAGCCTCCATAACCGTGAGAAAGTAAATTTATGTTATTTAACCCACTTAATGTGGTATTTTGTTATGGCAGCTCAAGCTAAGATAGCACCTAAGGTACTTGTTACCTACTAATCATCATATTCAATCTGAATAATTCCAGGAATGTAGAGGGTCAGTGTAATATTTCATAGGATATCAAATAATCAACTTCTCCACAGACTGGATTATGGCAGAGAAGGAAGGTGGATGTAACTCTGAGGCAAGATTGTAAAGGTATATTGTTGGCTCTGCCAAGTGAGAGCAAATTTCTTTGGGTACTTGCAAGTTAGAAAAACAAAGGGAAAGGAAGGAAGGAAGGAAGGAAGGAAGGAAGGAAGGAAGGAAGGAAGGAAGGAAGGAAGGAAGGAAGGAAGGAAGGGAGGGAGGGAGGAAGGAAGAAAGGAAGGAAAGAAGAAGAAGTGCATTTGTGAGATTAATAGCTATATATCAAATGCCAGGAGCTGTGTTGATATTTTCCAGTAAAGGTACCGCATCTGGAAGAACAGCTGCTATTGAAGTCACTGTGTAACTAAATTTATGGTGTCCATAGTTCCATTACCTTTTGAGATGACACAAGAAGTAAGTTAAATAAAAACGTAATGCTCTTTCAACTTACAAAAAAAGAGTAATCTGATCAAAACTTACTGCAAAAATATTATATGATCACCACCCCTCCCTGTATCTTTCAAGTCTTTGGCAATCATACTGATCTCTGCAGTCCACCCAGAGACATGGTATTTTGTTTGTTTATTGTCCTAGAACAGTGGTCGGCAAACTCATTAGTCAACAGAGCCAAATATCAACAGTACAATGATTGAAATTATTTTTGAGAGCCGAAAACCGACTTCTGCACATGGGCCACGAAGTTTCAATCGCACTGTACGTGCGCGCCCGCACGTGGTATTTTGTGGAAGAGCCACACTCAAGGGGCCAAAGAGCCGCATGTGGCTCGCGAGCTGCGGTTTGCCTACCACTGGCCTAGCAGAAAGGAAGAGTCTGAGGGACTTCCACTTGTTGCCTTCTATCGTCCAAGCACCAGGGACCCAATGTGCAGAGTGCAGAGCACTCTAGTGTGTATTCCAATCACTACTTTCAGGCACTGGAAAAATTACAACAAAACGGGTCCACTGCCAACAGGACCCACTGTGGGATTTGGATTACAACCCATTTATTATTTGACCAACATAAGTCTTCACTCTGGTGAAACACAGTGATTAACATCAATTCAGAATCAGTGTCTAGTGACCCACAGAAATTGGAGAGTTTCCCTTTCTCCACGGCACTTCCATCCTACTAAATGGATTCTGGCCATTTTGGGGGAGGCTTAGAGGGTGATTTACAGAATATACTTGTAGCAAAATCTCAGGGTTTCCAGCTGTGCAATATTTGCTTAGTGATGGCGGGGCCTTGGACTCTAGCTCCATTAACACAGGGATCATGTTGCTTGGCTCACCCTCATATTCCCAGAACCAAGCATAGTGCCTGACACAAAAGGGAGCACATGAGTAGTTTCTGAATGAATGAACCAGGGAAGAGTGTGGGAAAGGAACACACTCAGCTCTGGGCCCAGCTCACACACAGGTTTGGAAACAAAGACCATCAAGACTGGTCATAGCCCTGGCCGGTTTGGCTCAGTGGATAGAGCGTCAGCCTGCAGACTGAAGGGTCCCGGGTTCGATTTCAGTCAAGGGCACATGCCCGGGTTGCGGGCTCGATCCCCAATGGAGGGTGTGCAAGAGGAAGCTAATCAATGATTCTCTCTCATCGTTGATGTTTCTGTCTCTTCCTCTCCCTTCTTCTCTGAAATCAATAAAAATAAATTTTTTTTTAAAAGGCTGGTCATAAAGAGTGCCCAGTACACAAGGGTGCATCTGTATTCCTGGAGCTCTCCATTGGTGACAACTCAATGGGACCAGATCCTAGGTATCCAGAATTCTGAATCTCAGCCACTTTCAACTTCTTTTGGCAAAGACAGCCTCTTTCCCCCTACTTGCCTCATAGGTCTCCACCTCCAGGTTTACCCAAGTCTTAGTTCCAAGGATGAATCTTGACTGAATACAAAAAGGATTAAAGAAGCACCAGATCATTTTCTGAGAATGAATATCAAGTCACCTTTGACATCCATCTGATTCTGGACTCATTCCCCATACAAGTGCATGGGCATCAGGTGCCTTAGAATCTGAAGCCTTGACTCTCTAGGTCAGTGATGGCGAACTTATGACACGCGTGTCAGCACTGACACGCGTAGCCATTTCTGATGACACGCGGCCGCTGAGGAGGCCGCATGCCAAGGATGAAACATTTGCTGCTCCTGAGGATGAAACATTTGCGAAATAATGTTTTTTTCCTCAAAGTGGCACACTACCCGAGTTATATGCTCAGTTTTTTGGCGAAGTTTGACACACCGAGCTCAAAAGGTTGCCCATCACTGCTCTAGGTTGTAGTTTGCTGGCTAAGATCCTACTTGCCTCTCCTTCTGCCCCACTTATCTTGCCAGGCCCCTCCCACCTCTTGCCAGAGGCCCTTTAGGATACTTCCTTAGGTATTTGATCTGATACCATGTTTTGCAACATATTTTTAAATTTTCTTACTTTTATTTTGTAATAGGTGTAGATAAACACAGAAAAGTTACAAAATAGTACAGAGTTCCCATATGCCCTTCCTGCAATTATCAAACCAGGAAATTAACAATGATAGAGCACACATCACTAAGCCATGATCTTGTTGAAATTTCATTGTTTTTTCCATGAATGTGCTTTTATTATCCCAGGATCCCACCTCTTATTTAGTTGTGTTGTCTCTTTAGCCTTCTTCAGTCTATCACAGTTCCTCAGTCTTTCCTTATCTTTCGTGACTCTGACATATTTGAAGAATACCAGTTAGGTATTTCAGAAAGTCTCTCAATTTGTGTCGTGTGAAGTATTTTTAAAGGTTATATTGCGCCGAAACCGGTTTGGCTCAGTGGATAGAGCGTCGGCCTGCGGACTGAAGGGTCCCAGGTTCGATTCCGGTCAAGGGCATGTACCTTGGTTGCGGGCACATCCCCAGTAGGAGGTGTGCAAGAGGCAGCTGATCGATGTTTCTCTCTCATCGATGTTTCTAACTCTCTATCCCTCTCCCTTCCTCTCTGTAAAAAATCAATAAAATATATATTTTTTAAAAAGGTTATATTGCATCATATTACATCTAACTTAAAATTCCTATTTCCATATCACTCACAGAATAATTTATCTTAAACTTCCCATCTGGACAAGTGGACTCTTGATCATTTGATCTTGCTGTCATTTCATTCTCTTTATGGCTTTTAGAATCACCCCGTTCTGCAGCCATCCCAAACCCACTCTAATAAATATGCTCCAGCATCTTCATCCTCACTACACCTAAAATCCGTTTTTCCTTCCCCCTTATCCAACTCCTAAACTCCTAGTATTATTGAAGACACTATTATTCAGGCAAGTGATGTTAGAAGCTACAAAACCCCCACATCTTAGTGGCTGAACATAATAACAGTTCATTTCTCATTCACTCAAGGTCTCATGTGGATGTTCCTGGTTGGGTGGTTCCCTTGGAAGCTCTCCTCCAAGTGGTGGAAACATCTCGTGGCACTGCCATCCTCAACAAATAGCCTCTAAGATCACCATGGAACGGAAGAAAAAGAAGTTTGTATCTATGTCACATGCTAATACATGTTCACATCATTTCAGCCCATATTACATTGGTCAAGACTAATCATATGGTCACAGCCATATGCAACAGGTTAGGGAAATGTAGTTTCCTGAATCCCAGGTAGAAAATGAAGCAGTTCAATAAAGTTATGGCATTTCTATGCCACTGGCCACCCTCCAGTGACCAAATTGCTTTATATTTCTTCCCACATAATACAATTTGCTCACCTTCTTCCCAAGAGAGAGAACTCAGTCACCTATCCAGCTGTAGTAGGCAACTCAGAGCCCAGGATCTCTGCATGGTTCAGGCCTCCCCATGAAAACAGCAGCAGTTCTTTTTGGTCTGATCTTCTGTGATCTGAGAGATAAGATCTGCCACCCCACTTTCCTGATCTCCAAAATACAGTGGTGGACCAGGACAGGAGAACCGCTGATAGAACCGCATGGAACTCTTCCATTTGGAGAATTATTCTATTAATTCTGGGAAGAAAGTCACATATGGGGACCTTTATACATGGGGACCCACTGCTGGGAAAAGGAGTAAGGAATGTTTTCTTAAAGGTTACGGAGTAGCTTCTTGTGGAGAATGGCTGACGTTTGCAGGGTGTTCTACATCGTCTTTCAATCTCTAATAACTACAATATAACGTCTTCTGATAATTTCACCCTACCTTATAGTAATGGACATACTAAGCTGGTTTCTAATATGTGAAATAAACTGTTTATTCATATGCCCCTGTCAATAGCAGCAGGGGCCTTGTTCCTTAGAATGACTGACAGTCTTTATGCCCCAGAAATATCACAGGATCCAAACCAAAAGAGACCTTCTCATAGCCATGCCACCAGACTGCAATGATATCCACCTGTGGAGCCCTGCTGAATGTATTGCTTAAATCATTTTTTTTCTTCAATCATTTTTGTTATGCTGGTAATGGTAGGCTCCTGTAATGTAGAAGTGACCTGTCTGGCTTTGTAGCATGGAAACAACCCTGAATGCCACTTACAGGTCTGTACATGGAGTAAGTCAAGAGCTGAGTCAGAAGGCAGTTCTAGAGAATTGGGTTTAATTTTCTCCTGTTTATTTTTGCAGTGTGGTTGCTTGCTGCCGTTTTCAATGTCTTCCTCTTTTCAGATCCTGCATTCCCTGCATTCCATCCCCACAAACTGCTTTCAAGATACAAGCAAAGGCAGTCCAGCAGGATGAGACTTTTCACCTAAAACTAATCTCATAGATATGAGATGATAGAAATACCAGTGGGGGATGTTAGGGGCAGAAACAGAATATTGGGAACTAGCTGTAATTATAAGAAATATTCATCATGCTCTGCTAATCATAATTGTTCTGTTCCGATTAGAGAAAACACATTCTAACCTGACTGGGAGTTGTATGCTCTGAGACATGGGAGCTAACAGCAGAATGCAATCCACCCTCCTTTCCGAAGAACTGCCTACCATTATAGAAAGATTTACAACCTCATGGCTGAAACAATCTAGTCCTGGAGCCACCTGCCCTTTGCTACCCCCAGCCCTATTGCCTGTAATCTGGTCCCAGAGGAGCCAGAAGTCACAGCCTACATTATATAAAGGTATAACCATTATGCCTTTCCTCCTTTTTCCATGCCTGTAATTCTTACTCTCCCATGTAATCTTTGCCCTTCTACTCAATATAAGCAGCTGGCTTATGGGGAGGGGAGAGCAAATTTCGTTGGATGACCTGCTGCTCTCCTGTACTGTTGCATTTTTGGAATAACCGCTCATATATGATTTAACCTTGTTTCTGCTTAATTGGCTCAAGTAGCACAGACCCCTTGGTTGTCTGGTTACAGTACCTCCCACATTGCATTAAAAATTATTTTTTTGACTTGTCAGGTAACGAATGCCTCAAGGTTAGGAACTGCCCTGCATTTATCACTGTAGCACCTGAGCCTGGCACAGGGCAGGTGCTGAATGAGCGCTTGTCAAGAGAATGTTGTGGTCGGAGGGAGGCCAGGTTCAGAGTGGACATCAAGAGTCTGTCATCTCTGCAAAGTAGGATGGGGATTCCCAAGTAGGGAGAGAAAAATTAGTGATTATTGTAAGATATATTTTCTAATAAAAATGAAAGTAGCATTATGCTCTTTTTCACTTATTCAAGTAGGAAAATTCCCCACCCCCCAGCCTTGGCATTTACTTGGTCATTGTGCATGTCCCAATGGATTATTCTTAATACAATAAAGTTCTCAGCAGAGGCTATTATTTATTTTCCTTTGAATAACATTTCTTTTCCTGAAATAAATTCTTACTTTCAGAAAAAAAAAAAACATAAAATTTGAACATCAAGTTGCCATTCAGTACTGGGAGAGTGATTGGGACACAGTCCTGAAGATTTAGGACTGTGCCCCAAGACTTTTCTATTCAAGGAGCCCAAGATAGAAAACCTTCCTATTCAGGCAGAACTATGCCCAATTAAGTGATGGGAATACGTAAAAATGTGGAACAGTAGCCACTTGTTTGCTATCTAAGAAACAAAGCGCTCTTGATGAGGTTGCATGAAGGGATTCTGAATAGCATTTGGATGTCTCTTGGCTGCTGAGGGTGGCCTGCAAGTGTGAAGAAGGAAGCTTCTCAGTGTCCTGGTCTGTCCTAGAACACAGAAAGCTGGCCACCAGGAGAGATGTGCCAGGAGCTGAGAGGCAGTGATGGTGGTGGTTGTAGTGACAATTTTCTGACAAGCAGACAGGAGGTGTCTCATGTGGTTTTTTTATTGATTTCAGAGAGGAAGGGAGAGGAAGAGAGAGATAGAAACATCAATGATGAGCGGGAATCATTGATTGGCTGCCTCCTGCATGTTGGACCAAGCCTGCAACCCAGGCATGTGCCCTTGACCAGAATCGAACCTGGGATTCTTCGGTCCACAGGCCGACGCTCTATCCACTGAACCAAATCGGCTAGGGCATGTCCCATGTTTTTATAACTTGCCCCAAAGTACTGCCTAAGCTATCTGCAGCCTCATCCCAAAAGCCCTTAACTCTCTCTACCCAGGGCCCAGTTTGGAGAAGGGATTTAACTGTTTGAATGGGTAGCACAAGAGTTCTAGACTCCCAATCCTTGGGAAGGTGACCTGTCTTTGAGAAATCCGTTTAGCACAGGACTCTTTGAAGCAGCTCATTGAGCAACTATTTGTCACCCCCTTCCATCCCCTAGAGCCACCTTTGGCAGGAGGGCAGTAGAGCACTGCCCTGGGGAAATCAGAGCATCAGATCTGGCTGCTTGAAAACCCTCAGGGGCACTCTAACTTTCCACAGGTTGCACCACCTGGTTAATTTAATCACAGGAAGGAGCAGTCTGTCAAGTGAGTAAAATGCCTTTATTTTCCACTCACCTATTTTTTCTTTAATTAATAGGCTTCACTTTTTAGAGTAATTTTAGATTTACAGAAAAACTGATGGGAAAGTACAGAGTTCCTTTATATCTCCTCTCCCTACATAGCCTCCCCATTAATAACATCTTCCACTAATGTGGAACATTTACTACAACTGATAACACAATTAATACTATGATAAATAAAATTAAACTACAATCTGAAGAGCTTTAAAATTTTAAAATTAATATGTTAAAATTTAAATAATTAATTAAAGTAACTTTAACAAAATAGCTAATAATATAGTAAGTTATTATTAACTAAAGTCCATAGCTTACATATGGGTTCACTCTTGGTGCTGTACATCCTATGGGTTTGGACAAATGTATAAGGACATGCATCCACAATTATAATATCATACAGAGTAGTTTCACAGCCCTAAAAATTGTCTATGTTCCACCTATTCATCCCTCCGCACCACACTCCCAATCCCTGGCAACCCCTAATCTTTGTATTATCTCTATATTTTTGCCTTTTCCAGAATGTCATAGAGTTGAAATCATACAGTATGCAGCTTTTTTAGATTAGCTTCTTTCACTCAGTAATAAGCATTTAAGATTTTTCCTTGATCACTCACTCATTTTTTTAAATCTCTGAGTAATATTTCATTGTGTGACTATACCACAGTTTCTTTATCTGCCAAGTTTTAGACATCCTATCTAATAAAACAGTAATATGCAAATTAACCATCACTCTACGACAAAATGGCGGCGCCCATGGCCACAAGATGGCAGCGCCCAGTCCTCTCATCCCTGCCGGAGTCCCCCAGTCCGCCCAGCCTTGGCGCCCCCACACCACAATTCCCGCCCAGCAGCGGCAGCCTGGGCTGAGTCTAAGTCTGCGAGGGGCGTGCACCCCAATGGCACGATCTCCCTCCCAGCGGCCATAGCCTGGGCTGAGTCTAAGCCTGTGAGGGGCATAAATCCCAACAGCGCGATCCCCCTCCCAGCAGCCTTAGCCTGGGCTGGAGTCTCAGCTTGCAAAGGGTGCAATCCCCCTCCCAGCGGCCATAGCCTGGGCTGGGGTCTCAGAGTTCGAGGGACGTGCACCCCCACAGCGTGATCCCCCTCCCAGCAGCCATAGCCTGGGCTGGGGTCTCAGAGTGCCAGGGACGCACACCCCCACAGCGCTATCCCCCTCCCAGCGGCCATAGCCTGGGCTGGGGTCTCAGCGTGCGAGGGGCGCGCACCCCCACAGCGTGATCCCCCTCCCAGCGGCCTTAGCCTGGGCTGGGGTCTCAGCCTGTGAAGGGTGCAATGCCCCTCCCAGCAGCCATAGCCTTATCTGGGGTCTCAGAGTGCGAGGGGCGCGCACCCCCACAGCGCAATCCCCCTCCCAGCGGCCTTAGCCTGGGCTGGGGTCTCAGCCTGCGAAGGGTGCAATGCCCCTCCCAGCGGCCGTAGCCTTATCTGGGGTCTCAGAGTGCGAGGGGCGCGCACCCCCACAGCGCAATCCCCCTCCCAGCGGCCTTAGCCTGGGCTGGGGTCTCAGCCTGCGAAGGGTGCAATGCCCCTCCCAGCGGCCGTAGCCTTATCTGGGGTCTCAGAGTGCAAGGGACGCGCACCCCCACAGCGCAATCCCCCTTCCAGCAGCCATAGCCTGGGCTGGGGTCTCAGCGTGCAAGGGGCGTGCACCCCCACAGCGCAATCCCCCTTCCAGGAGCCATAGCCTGGGCTGGGGTCTCAGTGTGCGAGGGGCGCGCACCCCCACAGCGCGATCTCCCTCCCAGCAGCCATAGCCTGGGCTGGGGTCTCAGCGTGTGAGGGGCGCGCACCCCCACAGCGTGATCCCCCTCCCAGCAGCCATAGACTTATCTGGGGTTTCAGAGTGCGAGGGACGTGCACCCCAACGGCGCGATCCCCCTCCCAGTGGCCATAGCCTGGGCTGAGTCTAAGCCAGTGATGGGCGTGCACCCCAACAGCCTTAGCCTGGGCTGGGGTCTCAGCATGTGAGGGGCGTGCACCCCCACGGCGCGATCCCCCTCCTAGCGGCCATAGCCTGGGCTCAGTCTAAGCCTGCGAGGGGCACACACCCCTATGGCACGATCCCCCTCCCAGTGGCGGCAGCCTGTGGTCTCAACCACTGAGTCACACCAGCCAGGCAGATATGGAGAAGTCTTAAATGTTTCTTTTTTTGTTACATATATTTTATTGATTTTTTACAGAGAGGAAGGGAAAGGGCTAGAGAGCTAGAAACATCTATGAGAGAGAGACATTGATCAGCTGCCTCCTGAACACTCCCCACTGGGTATGTGCCCCTAACCAAGGTACATGTCCTTGACCAGAATCGAACCTGGGATCCTTGAGTCTGCAGGCCGATGCTCCATCCACTGAGCCAAACCAATTAGGGCTGCCCAATATGTTAAAGAAAAAACCCTATCTAATAAAGAGGGAATATGCAGGGGAGGGCATTTGGGGGTGACCGGGTTGTCAGGGGAGGGCAGTTGGGGATGATCGGGCTGGCAGGGGAACAGTTAGGCATCGATCAGGCTTGCAGGGGAGTGGTTAGGGGGTGATCAGGTTTGCAGGCAGAAGCGGTTAGGGGCAATTAGGCAGGCAGGCAAGCAGTTGGGAGCCAGCAGTTCCAGATTGTGAAAGGGATGTCTGACTGCCTGTTTAGGCCCGATCCCTGTAGGATCGGGCCTAAACAGGCAGTCAGACATTCCCCGAGGGATCCCAGATTGGAGAGGGTGCAGGTTGGGCTGAAGGACACCCCCTCCCCCAGTGCACGAATTTCGTGCACCGGGCCTCTAGTCTATATATATAAAAGCCAAGTGACCAGAACGACCGGAATGACTGGTCGCTGTGACACACACTGTAGCTGGCCAACTGGCCAAATGGGGGCAGGGCTGGCTGGCCAACCTCCCACAACCCGCCCCCCCTGGCAGCCCGCCTCCCACATTCCCTCCCCCCAGCCGGCCAGCCCTGATCAACCCCGATCAGGGCGGGGCAGCCAGACCCCACCCATGCACAAATCCATGCACCCAGCCTCTAGTTATAAATAAAGCTGCTATAAACATTCGTGTGCAGGTTTCATGTGGACATAAATTTCAATCACTTCAATTAGGTAAGTAAATGCCTGGGCACATGATCACTGGATTATATGGTAAAAGTATGCTCAATTTTGTAAGAAACTGTCAAACTTTCTTCCAAAATAGCTGTGCCATTTTGCATTACCACCTGCAATGAATGAGAATTCCTTGTGTTCCACATTCTCACCAGCATTTAATAGTATCAGTGTTTTGGATTTTGGCCATTTTAATAGGTGTGTTGTGATATCTCATTGTTGTTTTAATTTGTAATTCCCTGATGACATATGACATTGAGCATATTTTCAAATATTTGTTACTCCATTGGGTTGCCCTCCCCCTCCCCCATGGGCCTAATGGAGATATTTCCTATTCAAAGCAGAAAGAATTGGCTTATTATTATGGGGAAAAATGTTTCTAGATCAATTGGGCCAAATATTCTCTTAACACATTTTTCAAAAGTGATGGGGAACTACACTAATTCCAAGTAACATTTCCCTTTTTAGATACTTTCAAATTAGACAGCTCAGTCAGAGCTAAAAACAATAGGAAATGATAATACTCCCCGCCGCCAACCTGGGGAGCCTTGAGACCAGATCCTATTGCTTTGCTCTGTGGGGAAGCACCCAGTCCAGACTAGTGAATACTTTGCAAAGAGCGAGACACTAATTAATTTGAGATATTTCTACAATCCTGCCTCCCACGTGTATATTTTAGATCAGACCAGCTAGATTTTAAGAGCTAAAGGAA
Organism: Cnephaeus nilssonii; assembly: GCF_951640355.1. Classification (NCBI taxonomy): domain Eukaryota; kingdom Metazoa; phylum Chordata; class Mammalia; order Chiroptera; family Vespertilionidae; genus Cnephaeus; species Cnephaeus nilssonii. Next base: position 89,767,576 of record NC_137073.1, on the reverse strand, counting down.
ATTGTTATCTCATTGACAGAACCAGCTTGTTTTTAATTCAATGAAACTGAAATTCACTGCCTGCACTGGCTCCAGCAAATTCTCTGCAAGCCAGTATTTATCAGGACATTAACATGTCTCTATTAAGGACCAACATGTCTACCACAGGGAGGGATACAAAGAGCAGAGTGCTGGCTCTCTCCTCATTGTGATGGGGAAGAAAAATTAATAAACAGACACCAGGAGGGATATAGAACATCTACAAATAATACAGCAGCCAGGAGTTTCATGTCCATTTTGACCAGGACACTGGTGCTGTTGCAATTTCTAGTTTGACATTGAAGATTAGAACTGTCTGCTCTGAGGTGCACTCTGAAGAAGAAACTGTCCTTAGTGGGACTATGGGACAGTATGGTGGCTATTTGTCTGAGATCCTTGACCCTCAGCTCCTCTTCCTCGCCATGGCCAAGCTCTGATGAGCATCACTCTATGAAGTGAAATGGTAAGTGAAACATATTTTAACATTGTCTGTCTGGACTTTGTCTCTGGCCTAAGGACCCTTCATTTACTATGGTTTACCCTCAGCTCTGAGTATTACATAAGCTTTTCCAAATATTTCCTCCACAACACCGAGTTTTAACAATTACAATCATTCTTTCCTAACCAGCTCATTTGTAGATATTGAAGAACCTATTCTTCCAGTGTAATTCATAAAGCAACTGGTTTCCAGCATCTTCCTAGATGAAATACAACGTTAGGGAGGTATTCTGGCCACAGGGAGACTGTGGAAAGGTTTATTCTTCTATCAGGAGGGCTGCACATACAGTCTCCAAGAGCTATTAGATACCACCTCCCTTTTTCACCTGGGGCAGAAAGCAAATGTTACCTCACTTAATGCTCACAACTGCACTGGTAGCCAATGGTATTGCAGTTATGCATGGCTTAATGATGGGGTGACAGTCTGAGAAATGTGTCATTAGGACGATTCATTATTGTGTGAACATCACAGGGTGCACTTTCACCAACCTGGAAGGAATAGGTCACTATACACTTAGGCTTCATGGTACAGCTTATTGCTCCCAGGCTACAGGCCTATACAGTATGGTATTGTGCAAAACAGGATTAAATCAAGCACAAGAGAAAATTATGCAATGAAGAGCCTCAGTAAACGTGAAACGTGATGTATGAGGCTGCTGCCAGTGTAACATGGCAGACTATTTTACCATGAACTTTTTTTTTTAATATATTTTATTGATTTTTTACAGAGAGGAAGAGAGAGGGATAGAGAGTTAGAAACATCGATGAGAGAGAAACATCGATCAGCTGCCTCTTGCACACCCCCTACTGGGGATGTGCCCGCAACCAAGGTACATGCCCTTGACCGGAATCGAACCTGGGACCCTTGAGTCCGCAGGCCAATGCTCTATCCACTGAGCCAAACCGGTTTTGGCACCATGAACTTTTATAAGTAGAAAGAATACACTCTAAAATAACAATAAAAAGTATAGTGTAGAAATATGTAAATCAATAGCATGATCGTTTATCATCATTATCAATTATCATGTACCATACATAATTGTATGTATTATACGTTTATTTTTTACTTGGGGCCCAGTGCACGAAATTCATGCACATTAAAAGGGAATTAATTAGAGGAAATATTTTAATATTGCTATTTGTCCTTTCTCTATAATAGAAGTGTCAGAGATGAAAGAAAATTAGTAAAATGTATATGAAAATCTCCCTCCTGTCAGAGTCTGGGGCGCGCCGTGGGACCCAGAGTCAAGTCCCTGCCCACCTGTGCGCACCTCGACATCGTGCGAGACCCAGCCCCAGCCAGCCCCACCTTCATCAAGCCCCACAGGGTGGAGGGTGCAGCCTCAGGTCCCCCAGCCCAGTGCTGGGTGGGGGGGGCGCAGCCTCAGGTCCCTCGTCAATCCCTGCCAGGTGGAGGGCATGGCCTCAGGTCCCCTGGCCCCAGTGCCGGGGCAGGGGATGCAGCCTCAAGTCCCCTGTCAAGCCCCGCTGGGCAGGGGAGGGGGGCGTAGCCTCAGGTCCCCTGGCCCAGCCTCAGGTCCCCCGGTGCTGGGGCCGAGGGCGTGGCCTCAGGTCTCCCAGCCCTGGCACAAGGGCCCCAGGGTGTGAGGGCACGAGGGCGTGAGGGCATGATGAACCATTTGCATATTAGTTCTTTATTATATAGGATCTTATTTTTTATGTATATTTTTATTGATTTCATAGAAGAAGGTAGAGGGAGAGAGATATAGAAACATCATTGATGAGAGAGAATCATTGATCAGCTGACTCTTGCAAGTCCCCTACTGGAGATCGAGCCCACAACCTGAGCATGTGCCCTGACTAGGAATTGAACCATGACCTCCTGGTTCATAGGTCAATGCTCAACTACTGAGGCACACCAACAAGGCATGTGCTATACTTTTATATGATTGGCAGCATTGTAGTTTTGTTTACACCAGTATCACCACAAACACATGAATAGTGCATTGTGCTATGACATTAGGACAGCTATGGTGTTGGGTGGTAGGAATTTTTTCATCTCCATTATAATCTTATGGGACCACCATGGTACACGGAATCCTTCATTGACCAAAACATCATTATGCGATGCATGATTATAGTATCTTTGATTTGCAAATGAGAAAACTGAGGCAGAGAATTCAAAGGTGACTTATTCAAGGTCATGTGAGAGGAAACAGTGGAGTCAGGATTCAGCCCAGTGCTTTTAACTGCTCTGCGTGTCCCACTGCTGTTCACCTAAGTTGGAGCCATGAGGGGGAAGGAGTTTCCTCTAATTAATGTTAATTTATGCTACTGAAACTCAGATTCGCTGGGCAGGTTGGGACTCAATGGAAGATCAAGAAAGTGATTTGGTGATAAGAAAGGAGTTGCATCAGGGTTAGGAGAGAGACAGTTGAGCCCCAGGGAGGAACAGAATAAGAAGGGGTGACCAAGAAGCTGGGATGGCGACCCTAGTGGCTCAGTCAGAATGATAAGTCAGTGCCAGCCATGTGACCAAAGGGCAGGTCACCAGAGTGCCTGGCTGCAGCAGCAGCATCTCGCAGAACAAAGCTCCAGCAGGATGGCTGGGGCAGGATCACAAGGCGCCTTTCCTTGTGATGAATTGCGCTAAAGCCTCTGAGGGGTGTGGCCTCAGAGGGCCAGCTCATCGGGTCCTCAAAACAGCCCCCAAACGTCTCTGGAAAACAGCAGGATGTGAGTTTATTTCTCATAAATTCTCCTTTTATTGGAGTCATATCTGATGTCTTCTTTCCCCCCCAATTGTTCTAAAATATAATTGGATTTCTAAACTATGGATTTAAATTTTATTTTCAGACTAGAGGCCCAGTGCATGAAATTCGTGCATGGGGCGGGGGTGTCCCTCAGCCCAGCCTGCACCCTCTCCAATCTGGGACCCCTTGAGGGATGTCCAACCGCCCGTTTAGGGCGGTTGGACATCCCTCTCATAATCCAGGACTGCTGGCTCCCAACCACTCACCTGCCTCTGCCTGATTGCCCCTAACTGCTTCTGCCTGCCAGCTGATCACCCCCTAACCACTCCCCTGCCAGCCTGATCGACGCCTAACTGCTCCCCGGCTGGCCCGATTGCCCCTAACTGCCCTCCCCTGCTGGCCTGGTCACACCCAACTGCCCTCCCCTGCCAGTCTGGTCACCCCTAACTGCCCTCCCCTGCCAGCCTGGTCACCCCCAACTGCCCTCCCCTGCCAGTCTGGTCACCCCTAACTGCCCTCCCCTGCCAGCCTGGTCGCCCCCAACTGCCCTCCCCTGCAGACCTGGTCTACCCCAACTGCCCTCCTCTGCCAGCCCGGTCACCCCTAACTGCCCTCCCTGCTTGCCTGATTGCCCACAACTGCCCTCCCCTGCAGGCCTGGTCCCCCCTAACTGCCCACAACTGCCCTCCCCTGCAGGCCATCTTGTGGCAGCCATCTTGTGTTCACATGGGGGCAGCCATCTTTGACCACATGGGGGTGCCCATCTTGTGTCTTGGAGTGACAGTCAATTTGCATATTACTCTTTTATTAGATAGGATTGTGAAAACTCCATTCAAATGAGTATTTTAGAGCTGAAAATCCTTTCTCTGATTCCCAACAGTATCTGCAAATCTCAGAACTCGGGTTGCAAGCCTGCTTCAGAAGTGGGCTTGATCCACACTAGCTCCATCCCCTCCTGCCTGGTCAGGTGAGGGAAGCTGACACTGGAGATGGCTTTCCCACAGGAGCTGATCCAATGGGTGTCCAGACTCTCTGGCATTTCTCTTCTTGGAGTCGTAATGTCCAGGGGTCCTACCAACAGGACAGGGGGTCTAGACATGGAATCAGTGGGGCAGAGAGACCCAAACTGCAGTGCCTTGGAACCCAGAGCAGAAATCTCCCCTGGAGGCAGCAGAGATGGAAGTGGCTGAAGGAGTTTGAGAAAGCATGTATCATGATGAAGCCTGTGCCTGCTGCCAATGGACAAGGGGACAGGGAAGTGGTTGTGGCTTCTGCACCCCCAGAGGCCACCAGTGGGAGATAGCCTGGAGCACACTGGTTCATGTCTGGACAAAGGTGGCAGCATTTGACCACCACAGTGGCCTTGGGTGGAGGTTCAGACAACACTGAGGGTCATAACCCCCCTACTAGGCCTTGTGTTTATTTTTGTCATGTTTTCCTCCCGGCCATTGTTTTAGCTACTTATCTGTTTCTTGCCTGTCACTGTGCCTAGGCAGGGAGTATTTCATCTGCCCTCTGCTTGGCACACACATACTCAGTGCTCAGTAAATCGTGTTGAATGTACACCTTGCCCTGAAGATGCATCCACTGAAGAGGACACAGATACAATAAGTTTCTGCCTTGCTGGATTTCACCTTTGGCCTGGCAGCAGTGGGTGTGATCTTCCCACAGACAGTGGCAAACTGAGCAGATAGCAGACAATAGGTGACTGACGACATGCCCAGTGGCCTCCCTGAGGGAGGAGCCTGGCACACAGATAGTTTTGGTGAGAAGCAGGTCAAAAGTAAGGAACGAAGTCCCTGTCAGGAGAAGTTAAAATGCTATTAAGTTAAACAGGAAAAAGCCAGGGATTCTGTGTCAATAATGGAAAGGGACTGGTGGGCTGAGGGAAAACCACTTAGGGTTAAAACAAGCCAGGCAGCTGGCAGTGGTAAGAAGATGGCCACTTCTGGAACATGACCTGACCTTACCCCTTCATACTAAGCCAGTCCCTACCTCTATCCTGTGCCTTGTGCAACATTAAAGTGTAACCACATGCTGAGGTCAGAAAGAAGGTCCAGAAGGCAACAGAGGACAAGATGGAAACCTGCCCCTTCGAACCCAGGGACAGTGAGAGGAGGACAGTGAGGCCTGGCAAAGGGGCAGGGTGAGGCTCAGATGAACCAGGAGTGCACAATAGGCTTTTGGTCACAGCAAAGTACATTTGTCAGGGAAGGCCAGGTGTGGGGGAGCAGTAGGCTCCTAGGAGGCTGCAGACTTGGGGTGGGGGGTGGGGGGATGGCCCAGAGGAAGCAGAGCAGTGGGCAGAGTGGCCAGGGACTCTCTTTGCTAGGTGACGAGCTGTGGGCTAGGCACCTGGATCACCTGGTGTCCCAAGGACCCCGCACTATAAGAGCAAGCTAGGGGCCACTGGCCCTGACCAGATAGAGAGGTTGACCCAGGGTCCCTGAGGAGAGGCTGCAGCCCCCAGCAGCAGTAGGGCCATTTCCCTGTGGAGCAACCTTCTGCCCCGCACTGCAGGTCAGTGCCAGGATCCCACATAGAATCTCAGCAGAGAGCTGGTCCCAGTGCAGGTGGGTGAGACATGTTCAGGTGGGGAAAACAGACAGCGGGCCTTCCCCAGGGGCATAGAAGAAGCTAGAGGGACCAGGAACTACTGAATCAGCTTAAGTGGCAGGGTCTACAGTCAGGACTTATTTGGCAATCTTGGACTTACTTCATCATAGCCCAAGGACATCCCCACATCTCCTCCCTGGTGAAGCTATCAGGGCTGTGGCAGCACTTCGAGAATGAGGTCAAGTATCAGAGTGGAGGGGCAGACATGGGGGAGGGGGTGGCTGGTGGTGGCAAACTGACCCAGACAGGGGCTTTAACTTCTGGCAACCCCCAGGGCCCAGGGAAGCGCTGTCCAGTGGGTTGTAATGTGAGCCATGAAGGCCACAGCTAATCCTTGGCACCCTGCTCCTGGGCACTGATCAATCTGGGTGAAAGGAACCTCGGGGTTGAAGTCTACTGTTATGAAAGGGGCTAGCATGCTGTTCAGGCAATAACTCAGGGAAGTGCCAGAGAATGGCCACAAGATTTGTTTATAGGAGGACTTGCCTGCAGAAAGTGGGAAGAACAGTTAACTCTGAACAAACATTGGATGATGTAGTCTCCTGGCTGTTCTTATTTTTTATAGAAATCAATGTTCTATGTAAATAATGAGCACATAACCATTTACCATCTAGACAATGTAACGTATTAACAATAAGCCTCCTGATTTTGTTGAGTATGTATCTCACAGCCTCATACACAGACTGCCTTTATCATAATGTTCTGCAAATGCTGTTCTGGTGTGTCAGAGTGATTTTGGGAGGAATTCTAGGGCATAGAGTAAAAATAAAAATAAAACTACTAATGCCTCTTTCCCAGTGATTTGGAAAAGATACATCTTTATATAGCTTTTTTTTTTTTTTGGACTAACTTTTTTTAAATGACAAAATTGGGTTAAATTTTTGTTAATAAAGATTGCATTATTAGTCAATGTTTGCTTTTTCTGGTTAAACCAGTTGCGCCTGGAGAAACTCCACTATGAGCAAACCTGTAGTTTCTAAACTATTTGAAGTATATGTAACATTATTTAATGGAGGGAAGTAAATAAGTTATGATTTATGAGTGTTAATGGGATAATGCTCATATTTGGGGGACTACCAATTTGAGAAGGAATTTTTATAGATTTCAACACTGAATATCAAAGAACTATGTGAAAAGAAGGCTGGGAACTCTAGCATTATAAATCAAATCATTTCTTGACTTGTCCTAGAAAAGTAGGACAACTGTGCAGTAATAATTCTTGAGTGTGCATTCCATTCTTTGCAGTACCAAGACTTTGAAAAATGAAATGATTTTTCTTGATTCAAATTCAAAATTTATGTTCTTTTTAAATACAGCACTTGAAGTCTAAATTATTTTGACTGCTAACTTGAACTGGAATTTCTTGTGGCATTATGGTCTATATTTAGTGCTGTGATAAACTGTTTCCAAATCTCCTAATACCACATTTGTAATACAGAATACCATGTGATAAACACTTCTGAGCTTTGGCAATGAAGGAAAGCTTTCACCAATTTTAAGTACAGAAAAGATGAATGTTAGGAATATAATTTCTAAAATGTGTAATGGCACACTTGTTAAATTCACACTGTGAATAATATTCAAAGAACAAGCCAAAAAATTAAAATTCCATTGTTTGTAGTTAAAATTTCCCAAGTTTCAACAGAAATTTAGCTAAATTTTCAGTTAAGAGATTGAGAAAATGTTACGATGTTCAGACCAACAGTGTTTGCTATTTATGACCAGATGGTGATAAAATTGCAAGAGCATGAATTATCTGGCCTTTAATTAGCATTAAATATTTGACAATTTAAAAAAAAGGAAGAGAGAGAGAATGAGAGAATAAAAGAAGAAAAGGAAGAAAGGTGGGAAGGAAGAGAAAGAAATAAAGAAGGGAAACAAGGGAAGGAAATTGCTAGTTTTCCAAAGTTGGTCTTTGTTTTACATTCTTACCAGCGATGTATGTGTGGGCGTTTCAGTTGCTTCATGTCCTCACCAACACTTAGGCTTTTTAAATTGGAATCATTCCTTCACGTGTGGTGATACGCTTATGGTTTTAATGTGTTTTCCTGGTGACTAAAGATGGCAATCTTTTCATGTGCTTATTTGCCACAGGTACATCTTCAGTGGAGTATCTGTTCAAATCTTTTGCTCATTAAAAAATATAGCCTTCAAAACACTCCTAGTTTTCATATCCACCTCCTTCCCCTACCCCCAACTCTTCTCTAGTTCAGATTCTCATTTTATCTGATCTAGACTCCCTGTCTCCCAGCCACTTATCCTGCCACCTCCCCTGCATCTTCCACAGTGCTACCAGAGACATCTTCCAATTTCTAGATGTGCTGATGTGTCATTCTCCTGCTCAGATGAGTGCAATGGGTCCTGACTGACAGGGTGCTTTCTTCATGTGCTTCTCACCTGTTTTATTCCAGTTCCTCCCATTCCCCCTTTTGTTTAATTTGTTTGTTTTTCACCAACAGTGGACTAAATGCAGAACCAGGAAGCCTCCCTGTTCTCTCACTCCTGTGGCCTCTACAGGTATGAATGGCCTCTACCCAGGTTGTTATTTCCCAAGAAGACCTGTGGGTTCTCTGTCCTGAGTAAAAGAACCCAGCCCATGGCCCATCTCTGTATTGTTTTACGATTTTAAAAATACATAAAATTACGAAGTATAACATAACCACCCAGCTTTCTCCTTTGGGGTAAGGCAACTCTGGATTTAGTACCCATTCTCTGTTCAATTGCCCCATTCAGTGTGCAGAAACTGTCAATAGATCTCAGCGGAGCTCATGAACTCTTTGTGCAGCCTCCCATCCCCCAGCAACGTTGGCAGAGAAGTGTGGAAGACCCCGGCCCTGGGAACACAGGCCTTTGGTGCTTGCCTAGAGCTCTCCATGGTCCTGCAAGTGCCGCTGTGCACAGTGCAGATTCCAGAGACTGGTTTCTCATTGCCCATTTTCTCCTATTCTATTTATAACATCCTAGCTTCCCTTTCCTCCAATCTATGCTCCATGACCCATCTCTGTTTTAAAATAAAAAAAATACATAAAACGACAAAGTATAACATAACCACCCAGCCTAAATATTTGAAAAAGTTTTGATATACTTGTAGATATTAATAAGGAAAATACCTTAATAAAAGGTAGTTTAGAGTAAAACAACAACAAAAAACCTTTGAGAACATCTAGTGAATAACCCACAAGATTAGAATGTCAACATGGACATGTTCTAGTTTGCTATCTCCTCTACATCTGTTGGCAAACCCCCTTTCTCATTTCTGATACAAAACATTTGAAAATCTCAAAATAGAGATTTTTTTTTAAAAAAAGCAAAGACATAATCCCAATGGCTAATGTAGAAAATAACCTTGTATAAAAAGAAAAGAATGCTTAAAATGCTAATCTCAAAAAAAGGCATTCCTGTTAAAATGACACGAGAATCCTGACAATAACCTCTATTAACAAAATTGTTCTTAAATTTCTTGCTAATTTAAGCAAACAAAAACAAAATAGCTTCAAATGATGCCCTGGACAGTGTGGATCAGTTGGTTGGCATGATCCCATGCACCAAAAGGTTATGGGTTTGATTCCACCGTCATGGCACATGCCCAGGTTATCAGCCAATCCCTGGTAGGGGGGCATGGAGGAGGCAGCCAATCGATGTTTCACCGTCACATCAATGTTTCTCTCTCTTTCTCTAAAAATCAATAAAAATATTTTAAAAATATTTATAAAAAGATATTTGCAAATGATATGACTCAAAGCTGGGGAACCTAAGAATAACAATAACAACAAAAAAGTTGAGAGCTTATCAAGTAATTTCAGAAGCATGGCTAGATACAAATTAACAAACTTCAATAGCTTTGATTTATCCTAGTTATAAAAAACATTTAGGGATACATTCTCATTCACAATAAGTAAAATATCAATTATCTAAAAATAACCTTAACAGAAATGCATAAAATTTATAGGAAGAATGTTACATGGCCCTATTGATATAAAGATATTGATGTTGTGAAATGCTAATGTAGGTGGGAAGTTTTCAGGGCTAAAAATGTTATTGTCTGAATTTCTAGAGTGAAGAAATGTCAATAAAGACCAACAAAAACGATGGGAGTTTTAACAGTCATTTTATTAATCTCCTTAATTAGTAAAATTAAAAGAAAGACTGAAGATGATTTCCTAAGCTGTAAGGAAATGAAGGGCAGAGCGACAAGATAGAACAGGATTTGTTTCCATGTTAGTCATCCATCCAGTGTGTGCCGGGAAAGTAGAAATTCTGCATCAGATCTTGAGTTAAGCCAACCTTCTGCACACGTGGACCATTCCAATCAAATGGCAGCACTTAGAAGGAAACCTCACAGGGAGCTTCTCTGGCTCTGGACACATCTTCTGCCCAGGTGCGCCTTCCAAAACACAGGGGCCCGAATCCATCAAGACTGGCTCAGCTGTTTGAGTTCTCCTGAGTTACCAAATATTTATTGCTTTATGGTTTCAAGTAATTATTTGGTCTGAAAAGGAGCCAAAGTTCATTTAATAATAAAATTTCCCCGCAAAAACATTCTGTTTTTAGTGAAAATGAAGCACAGCCGCATCAGGAAGATTTCTGTGTAATTCTAAACCCCAAAAGCCCACGGAGAACAGAGTTTCTACATGAAAACTCATGAGGGAGGGAGGCCCTACTTGGTAGGTGAGCCAGGAGAAGGGTGGGGGAGCTGATGGGGATTTAGGGGTCTGGAGAGATGGGGGCAGCAGTGAGTAAGCTGACAGGACACCACTTCAGGTGTGTCTGGAGGACTCCTGAACCTAGCACTGTCAGCAGATCAGAAGTGAACAGTCTCTCCTTTTCCATTTCTCTTTTGGTTTTCACCTCTGCAAATGTGGCAGCAACTGAGGCAACACTGCCCAAGGGACAAGGGAGGGGACCTTTACCACGAGTTCATTAGATTTTCACAGAGAGTGAACAGCTTTCCAGTTGGAGATTTCTTTTAAACACCTGGCCCAGGAGTATATTTAAAAAATATATACATATATTTTATTGATTTCAGAGAGTAAGGGAGAGAGAGAGAAGAAACATCAATGATGAGAGAAAATCATTGATAGGCTGCCTCTTGCACGCCCCACACTGGGGATCGAGCTCCTAACCCAGTATATACCCTGACTGGGAACTGAACTGTAACCTCCTGGTTCATAGGTCTATGCTCAACCACTGAGCCATGCCGGCTGGCAAGTAGTGCATTTTTTTTTTTTTTTACTGCCATTTATATTCGTGAACCTTCAAATGCATCTTAAGCAAGAAATTCTGCTTCAAGGTATCATTTTGCAATGTTGAGATGTACTTTTAAAAAAGTGCCTTCAAAATTTCTAGTTCTAGCCCTGGCCAGTGTGGCTCAGTTGGTTGAGTGTGGCTCCATGCATCAAAAGATCACTGGTTTGATTTCATCAGGGCACATGCCCTGGTTGTGGGCTCGATCCCAGGTCAGGGTATGTGTAGAAGGCAGGTGATCAGTTTCTCTTACATCAATGTTTTTCTATCTCCCTCTCAAAAAAAATAAAAATAAAAATAAAAAAATTTCTAGATCTATTTGGAACTTAGAAAAAAAAGAAAGAAAAAGCATCTCAGACCAGGGAATAATGGTTTACGGCGAGTGACCCGAGACTGGGATGTGCAGGAGGTGCGACTGCCCTGCTGCACCTGCCTACTCCCACCCTCACACCTCCAGAAAGTCCCTTTGTGGGGGACAGAGAAGCTTGCTCCTTATAAATATCCCAGCATCCTGCCCTGCCAGCGCAGTCACCTCGTGGGCCAGGCTGGAGCAGCGGCAGGTGCCTTTTGTCCAGGCCTCAGCTGGGCCTCAGACATCTCCTTTCTCCATCCCCAAGTTCTCTGCCTGCACAGCACCCAGTAGGGAGAGGCCGTGCATTTCCCTGAGTCCCTGACTATACTGTGGGTACCCAGTGGGATGAGAGGGACCCAGAAGACAGATCATGCCTCTATGGGGAGAAGGGACAATATTGCCTTTGATCTTGTCAGAACTGTTCTATGGGATTATACAAGGCCTAATGGAAGGTTTTGGTCCATAAAGGTCTTCAAAGACGGTATGTACATTCTGGTCTTGTGCACATTCAGCTAGATGTAACCAAAAGTCCAAAATCAGAGAAATGGTCAGCAGCCATTACCCAGAGCTCCAGAGCCCTACCCTGGTATGCAGTAGAATACTTCAACCTGCATTTCAGTTTGACTGGTAAGTTATTAGGTAGCTTTTTTACTAGGAAAACAATTCCTAGGGCAAATCGTGAAAAAGATGAAGTAGCAGGAAAATGACAGAGAAATAATTCATTTATAGAATCCCTAGAGAAACATTATAAAAAAAAAGCATCAAGTTGAAGATAATTCCACTGACAATGGACTTAAATAAAAAATGGAATTAGAGTTTTCCTGGATTTTGGATAATCTTCAAATTTCTCAAGGTACCACCTACAATTAAAAAAAAAGGACATTAAAAAAGGAAATAATTTTGTCACTTAAACATGTAATACATGCTAGCAAAAGGAACAATATTTTTTTATCACCAAGGCATACAGTTTTTAATAGTAATAAAAATGTTGGCATTGCAGATACATAGGTTGATTTTATCTATATCATGAATAATTAGATATATGTGATTATAAAGTATGATTCACAAGAAGTGACTCATATAACCCACCCTTATATTGGCAAGAAAAACTACTGATTTGTGATAAAGATGCTGATTAGCATACGGAGGATACATCTTTCCAGACCTAGGAAGCGTGCAGACTGGGGGAGAGGAGAGGAACCCAGTAGGTATATTTAATTATTTTCTGGTGACTGGTAGTTTTTTCCAATCCCCAGGAGAGAACTACTGCTTCATACCCAGAGTCTGTGGAATGGGCACCCAAGCTGGCAACTCTGAAACAGACCTGGGAAAATACAACATGGGCTCATTCATCACTGGGCCCTGCATTCAGAACAAACAGGTCTTTTCCATTCTGATATAAATTATATCAACAAAGGCACATTCATTCATTTTGGGTTAACAGCTAGTTGAGAAGGATGGAAACTAAGTAGACAGAATAAAAATTTAAAATAATTTGACACGATGAAGAAATAGAAAAATGGAGTTCCCATGAGCTCAGAAGAATGCTAAACAGATTAAAACTCATGATGGAAAACAATTAGTTATTTGTTAACATGACAGCAATATATGACAACAGCAAACAAAGTGAGTGAGTGAAGAAGTCCTATGGAATTTAGATTTTGGTGAGGTTTAGCACTGTAACCCACAAATAGAGAATTATGGGAGAATACCATGTTTACTTTCAGATGCTGTTCTGTATACCCAAAAGGACATGTAATGAGCAAAGTCCCGAGGAGCTGGGCAGTGGACCTGTGGATCAAGTGTAGCAACAACAGCCTTTTCCAGCTCAGTGATGTGCTGCAGACAAGAGTGCTTATGGCAGATATGGCCACAGACAACAGCAGTGCAAAGTGTGCACAAGTACATTATACATATATTTACTCATTAATCACTGACATTTTTTATAGACCTATGCAACTGTCTGAATGTGTATCCTCCAAAATTCGTATGTTAAAAACCTAAGGTGATGGTATTAGGAGATGAAGCTTTTGGGAAGTGAGGCTGGAGCCACATGGTGGGATTAGTGTCCTAATAAAAGGGGCCCCCCAAAAGCTCCTTGCTCCTTCTGCCATGTGAGGACACAGCGAGAAGGTACTGTCTGCAACCCAGAAGAGGGCCTTTGCCAGAACCTGACCATGCTGGCACCCTGATTTCAGACTTTCAGCCTCTAGAATTGTGAGAAAGAAATGTTTGTTATTTATAAGGCACCCTGTTTACGGTGTTTTGTTATAGCAGCCTGAACAGACTAAGACAGCCTGCTTGGGACTTAAAACATGAACCATGGACAAGCTTCTAAGAGCTTCCCCATAAATCAACAGCGTTGGACACTGTGTTAGGAGAGGCAGGAGGTGAAACTGTCCATTGAAGAGGGACACACTAGCCTAAAAAGAACAAGAATGGAAGCAAAGGACAGCCTAAAATAGAAAAAGCAGGCCAGCACGCCCACACACCTGCAGGATGTTAGAGGGCCGTGACAGCCCTGCTGTGAAGTGCTATGCAGCAGGCTGGATTCTACCCGCTGTCACAAAGAACCTTTATCAGAGCAGAATTTTCTCACCCAACAAGAAATATGTTAAATGAACGTCATAGAAACCATTTCATAGGAATAAAATACAACTTGTTAAATGATTAGAGGAAAATTTTCTCAATCACTAAGATCACAAATCCACCTCAAAAAATTATATTTGAAGATTGATATTAAGGGTATATGCATAAATATTTTTAAAAGGGGAATAAGCAGCATGACTTCTATTATTTTTTTCACTCATATTTCTATCTCTAGAATCAAAAAGCTCTCACTCATGTAAACGGACCAGGGTTGGATGCCAATTTTTTGTCTTGATTTTGTGATTATGGGACCTGAACTAATGCGCCCTTGCCTTCTGGTTGAAAGTGAAATGACCCCCCGGCTGAGGACTAGCCACTTCATCTAATTCAGGTTATGCTAAATCTGAGGTAATTCTTCAAAGCTGTTACTTTTTCTGGCTCACAAACAGTTTCGTTTTCCTACATTTCTCTTGTGGAAGTCTTTCTCTAGTAGAGACAGGTCAGTGACAGCTGAACAAACACTTTGCAAGCACTCTCAAGTCCTGCTCTTTGTATTCGAGTCTGATGAATGGGGCTGTGAGACCAAGGCAGCATTTCATAAACATATTTGTAATCATCACACTATCAATCAGTATCTTAAAGACACACTGAATTTACACTGAATTCACTTTTTAAGTGACATTAAACTTAACAAATGGGTAAGTATGTTCTCAACAGAGCCCCTCCTCAAAGGCTATCCTCCTCCCTGGGGCTCCAAGCTGCAGCTTTGAGACATGACAAGTTTACATATGTACTCACTCTATCACCTCACAGCTGCAAAAGCGTGGGCAGCTTGCACTCTGGTCCACTGCGTAAGCACGATTGCCCAAGGCAGATGGGAAGGAAGTCATGTGAAAACAAGTCTCCTTAAAATTCCTTGAAATGTTGCCCTCAAACCAGAATATCTGTTAGCACTTGGCACAGCTGACCCAATGTGTCGGACCTAGCACTTAATGATCAAGATAATCATTTATGAATTAAATACTTCTGTTACAGACAGAAATTTGTTGTAACAAAATGCTGCTTTGAGGACTACTCCAGCCATGAAGACAGAAGAGAAGCAGTCCAGAGATGGAAGACGCTGACGTGGCCCTCCCATACTAGCAGTTAGCAGCTGTACATCACTGCAGGTTGCCCAGGACCAAACCAGAGAGAATCGGACATGCATTACCACCATTTGTCTACCATCCAGAACTGAAATGTCAGTGCTGACATGTACACATAAGAAACTGGTGGACATTGAAATTGGGTCTCAAAAAACTGTTGGCCCAGAAAGAAACTCACTACAGACTGATTCATTTGCCTGTCAGCATAACCATTATTGCTTATCTCATTTTCGGTTCTTATAAGTGTATTTCTAATAGCACATGATCTCACTCATCTAGGGGAAATAATGAACAACATGGACTGATGAACAAGAACAGACCCAGAAACAAGGAGGCATGGATCAGACTGTCGGGCCTCAGAGGGAGGATAGGGCAGGGTGGGGGTAAAGGGGAGAGATCAACCAAGGGACTTGTGTGCAAGCATATGAGCCTAACCAGCGGTTAAGGACAACAGGGGGGTGGGAGCATGTGTGGGGAGGGGTGTGGGATGGGAATGGGGGAATGAGGACAAATATGTGATACCTTAATCAATAAAGAAATTTAAAAAAACCCAAAAAACAAAATGCTGCTTTGATGCAGCACTAGCCCTGTGGACTGTTTTCTTTTGAAATCAGTTTATCTCATGGGCTAATTAGTTGGGTTCACTGGATTACTAGGAGAAAAAAAAAAGAACAGCTTTCATTTTGTACTCAGTTTGTAAAGCCAACATTTGTAAACATACTTCCACTAAACTGAATTGATTCATTGTTCAGCAATTAAAATTGGTTTACACCAACATTAATTTAAACATCAAACAAATGGCAAAGAGCCCTTTCAATTCATGAATCTTTGTGCAAAGGATACCTCAGAAAATGAAATTATGTATTTTCTATTTCTGTATGTTACATATTCCAATACTGAGAGGGATTTTCCTATTTCATTTTCATTTGAGGAGTGAGCCTGACAATTGGCCTGGCATGCTCTTGTTCAATCCTCCCCTGATCCAGTTTCTTAAAATATCAGCATAATCTTACTTGTTTTTATTATTAGAAACCAGCCAATATTCGCTTCTTAAAACCTAATATAACAAATATCTGGGAGCAGCATCTTCCCCCAGAGGTGATGGCAACCAGGAGAAGGTAGTTAAAAAGGAAGAGGAGGTGAAGGTGGAGGTGGAGGCAGGGAGAGCACAGATTCCCAGAAACACAGGACCTCAAGTTGGGCTGAGATTAGTTGGCTGTTGTCATCGTTATTGATGCATGAAATTTAGCTGTTTAATTCATTTTCTAGGACTTTGTAATGTATATTTAGTCTAAAGTACTGACATATTATTTCAGTCAAGCCTGTTTAGAGTATGAATCCTTCTGGTTCTGAAGGAAGCATTTGAATGTGATGTGTGTGTGTTGGCGGGGTCGGGGGGGGGAGGGAGGGCACGGAGCCCATAGTCCATCAGGAACCTAGGTGTGAACGGGCTCTGTGGGGGAGGATGCTGGGCCTTCCCTCCAGCTGCAGGCCTTCTGTGCTCCCATTACTGCACAATCAGCATTCCTCCTTGTAATCAGCGTGTTCTAGGTCAGATCCCAAATGCCCTGCTTGACATTTAACTTGACCATCAAGTCCAGAGTCCAGCAGTGTAAATTCAGAGCCTCAGAACAGGGTGGACAAAATGATAATGCTGATGTGTATCCAATGATTCCTTATAGCTGGGTTAGTCTTCAGATATTCGCATGATTTTGTGCTTTTTAGACACAGCATGGTATAAACTGGGATTTGGCAATTCAAATTAATATTAACATTTCAAAAATCTAACCTAAAAACTGGTATAGTAAGGTCAGAGAACAAATTAAAAATGTTTGTAAACTTACTGATGATGCTGTTGTGCTCTGGTGAATAAAACACAAAAGGTGAACAGAGCGAAAGCCCCGCCTTGAACAGACCAGGTGGCCAGGCCATATCCACACCACTCAACCACTTCTCCAAAGTAGTTGGCTGCACTTACGTATTCAAATAAGCCTCCTAGAAGAAAGCACAGACCCAGTGGTGTATTGACTACAAAGTGATGTCTCAGGAAAGATTGACTTAAGAGATAACGGTAAATACTACTTTGGAGAACATAAATTCAACTATGAGAAAATATAACTTTTACAGAATTTTAATCAATGAAACACTTCCAACATTACTAGTTTTACTATTTCATATCACAAATTCAAGTAGTAACTATCTACTTGTATCAATACCTATCTTTTTAGCTGAGGAAAAAATGCTATAGTTTTCATATACTTTAATATATATCACTTCCTTAATTAATGGATCAAACTGACAAAACCTGAGCAAGGACAGAGAATACAGAACAACAATTAATGAACCAGCTTAATAAAATGGATCTGTATAGAACTCTAGACTAAAAATTGAAGAAAATATTAATTTTCAAGGACAGATTCATTCATTCATTCACTCACTCACTCAGTCACTGGTTTAATCACTCATCAAAACTTTACTGATTCATCAAGTCTACATTATGGCCAGACCCTGGTCTAGACACTTAAAGCAAACTGTGGATAAGATCCCCACCCCCCACATCTGGAACGTTAAACTTCAGTGTACTAAACAAGGAAAGCACAGAGTCTGGCAGAGGGTGTGGAGTTCTGTGGGGAGCAGAGCAGGGTAAGAGGGCTCAGAAGTCGAGTTGGGGGAAGAAGGAGGTCATGGTAACAGACAGTGGCTGGGAACAGGCCTCCCTGGGTAGGTGAATTTTGATCCCAGACTTTCTGGGAGGGTTGGGCTGCAGTTATTGGGGTGGAAGCCCTCTAGGCAGGAGAAGCAAAGGCCCTGAGGCCAGAGCTGTACACTCTACAGGGCCCCAGTTTAAGTAATTTGATATTTGTAAGATTTTTTGGTCATTTGTTCCTTATGTCGCTATTCTCCTTGTATGGTTTCCAGGTATGTAAGTGTGCTTTCCAGCTCCATTGAAGTTTTAGTCTTACCTACTTGATTTCTGTTTTAAAAGCTCTATTGATTTATAACTTATATTTGCTAGTCCTTTTTATAGTATATATATATATTTTTTACTCATAACTTCAATCCCTTTTTATTTTTTTAAACATTTAAGTATTCAGTATATAATCTGTTTCTATTAACTCTAAGATCTGAAGTCTCTCACGTTTAATCATGCCAGATTTCTTCATTGGCTCTGCAACCTTGGAGTATGCTCTGTGGTCTGTGGGGCTCTCTGAGGCCTGAGCTGACGGCAGGACCCTTCTGTGTGCCCTGGCCCATGTATAAGGGCACCACCCACCAGGACGACATGGATCCTAATTCATGGCTTGAGGTTTTTCAGACCCTCCAAGTGGCACTAATTTGGGCTGCAAAGCAGCATGAGGGCAGCAATGACCACAGATTCTGATGTGTGTACTTTGGACATTAGGACTCACTTAGATTTTGCCCTCTGATGATGACTTCCTTCCCTGACACCACATTCATACATTTAAAATGACTTTTAAAAAATTTCATCCAGTGAAAGCAAAGCATGGAGAAAAGAAGTACAAAGCCAATTTAAGGAGAATATGGACTAAGATAATTTGATATATTTAAATTGTACCAGGAAGTAACTGAAAATAAGATGAAAAAGGGTAGATAGGTTTTTATTGGTGTTAAGCATCTAGTGGTTTTGGTTGACTTTTTCTTATTAATTTAATTAACCCTTTATATATTATGAGCAATAATAATAGCTCTCAGTTAACCCAAGAAAGTACATTTTATTATCTCCATTTCATAGGTGAAGAAACTTGAGCTCCCCCCACCCCACTTCCGCCGCAAATGTCACCCAACATTTTTAATTGTTTTCAGAGGGAGGGTCAGTCAAGGTATCTATTATGTAATATTTTTTAAAATGAAGTATTAGATACCCTTTGTAAACCATAAATTCTTCCTCATATTCTCTCTTTCCAACCAGAGATAACTAGAGTTTCCTTTTTGGTTAATAACCATTCAGTTGGGCAGAATTTATCATTTTAATAAAACAATATTCATAGTGACTGCTATGAATAATAGTGACTCACATTAAAAACTACAGCTAATACATACTACACATTAGTTACTAGATCTGGCAAAATTAGAATAGCAAGGCACCATAGACTAGCAATGCAATTTTAGAATGAATTCTCCACTTTCAGTACATACCCCTTGGGATTTTGTATCCAGTCTCCCCTGGTTGCCTGAGATTCCTCAGGATGTGATCTGAGTGAATGTTTATCAGCATGCCTATCAGCCACAAGACAAAACCTGAAGGAAAAAAACACACAAGTGTGTTACGGTTGATAAACTACAAAATTTATGAACCCAGGCCTGAAAAGACAGTACTGTACTCCTTCAAATTATCATTATTAGTATAACATATAAGCCATAACTAACAGTAAAAATCATAATATTGTCCTTTATTTAGAAAGATAATTACTGTTCTTAGCTCAATAGGGCTTTGTTTTTCTAATAAGATTAATTATCTGATCTAGTAAAAATATTTTGACATGATGGCCACAATCTATGTTTTTAGAATGACTGGGATGATTAGAAGTATTACTTATGGTTATAACAGCTGTGAGGCATGGCTGCCCCCTCCATGCAACAGAGGAGAAGAGTGACATCTCAAGGTGTGCCTCATCGTGATGCACACAGGTCCCCGGAGGGGTGCTGGTTCCGAGGAGCTACTCTCTGGTCCTTCTCGCTTCCTTCTTTATAACCTCATTTGAACATTTTCAGACATATCCATTGCTTCCAACACTGCTGATTTCCTGCTCACTTATCAGTCAGTATTTCTAGGTCTGCTCACCTGCCTCAGCTCCCAACAAAATCTTCCACTGCCACTGCACACATGTGGACACCCCATAGCTTCCAGAATGCTTTCCCTCCCATTCTTAAGTCTTCAGAGGGCTGTCCTCACAGGAGACTTGTTAGCATCACATCAATTAACGCCAAAAAGAAAATGCAAAATGCCAAAATAGTGTTTTATGAAAGAAATAACTTGATTTGATTAAAAAAAAAAAGAGTTAACTTGACTGTTCTGAGATACTTCAAAAATGTGAAAGGCAGATGTTGCTTTATGGTGGCATTCCATTCAATATGAAAAAAAAAATGTATGCTTGAAGTAACATTATGAATTACTCATCACTCATCATGATGGTATTAGTTTTTCACAATTAGAACAGGGACTTTAAAGCACTATGGTTTATGGTAAGGGTCTCAAAATGTCCTTCTGATTTCGCCACTGTAGGCTGCTTTCTTCCAGGCATGTTAAACTTGTGGTCCGCCAATCGCAAGTTTGACATGCTTGTAACAGCTCCTACCAGATTTTGTAATATAAGTCACTTATCGAATTCGTAAATTTATAGCTGATCCACCACATTTTTTTTTTCATTTAGTATGTCACTGCTACGTGATGTGGCCCCCAATTTGAGGTCCCAGAAAGTAGCATGTTCTCAAAATTCCATGCTTACTTTATTCTTCTTCTAAGAGACAAGCTTCCTTTACTGTCTAGATTGGGGTTCATCTAAGCTAAACATTTAATTCCATTTCTGGGGATCTTAAAAAATTTTGTATAAACTCTTTTAGATCAATGACTTTTACTGCTCTGGAATTAATTATTCATGCAATTTCTTGTTAGTCTCCTTACAAAACCAAGCTCTATGAAATAAATATAATGCAAAAAGAGTAACTTAGTTTGTTTCCCTATTGTGTTTTTTTTTTCTTTTCATTTTTGATTCCTTCGCTTCAATTGTAAAGAAGCCAAGAGGTCTGTGTACAATTTATCAGTGTCTTAAATTTTACAACAGCTTCCAAGGCATCTGCAGGTAATGTGGTCTGTCTCCTTTAAATGACAATGATATTCACAGACCAAAATGATTCTTTGTTGTTGTTGTTCATCAAAATTATTCAAATAATGATTCCTGTGAGAATCACAAATAAACATTAAAATCCTTATCTTTTAGATTAAAAACAAAAGCCCTCCCCTTGCTACTTTTGGGAAACCAGAGTGGTGAGCAGGTTTAAACCCTTGCTGTGCTATTTACTCAATTTAGATGGTGGGCCAGCTGCTTAACCCACGGATTCTCCCTTTCTTCTGTGAAAGGACCTAATTTCTACTCTTCTCAGAGTGTTGGGGAAGCATACGGCACATACATGTGCAGCATGTGCAGCTCCTGGCTGATGGCCAGGCCTGTTCTTTCTCCTGCGTTTGATGGTTGGGGCAGAAGAAAATCAGGTTGTCTAATGGCAGGTAAGTCAAGAAGATATTGGGGATAGTGTACAAACAATCTAATTTAGTGTTTCCTGGAGGCATGGATTTGTGGCGTGAGAAAAGGATACTGAAACACTTTTTCATCCATCCTTCTTTTGATAGATGAGGAGGCAGCTCCCTCCTAGTAAGAATTCAGGTATGACCAGGGCACTGCCCTGGGAATAAAATTTTAATTCACAGAAAAAACTATGACTGAGAAATGTAAAAGTACTTTGTCAACAACAAAGTACTTCAAATGTTAGTTTTCTCTATCATTACAAATTTATATAGGGAAAAAGCCAAACAAAAGGTAACTTTATGGAGCTTAGGATAAAGGATTGTGGGGCAGCTTGAAAATTTGAGGTTTAATTTCATATCTCTTAGGGAGGGGTTATAGGGGCACGTTACATCTGAATGTGTTACAATTAACTGTAGGAGGTGCACGGCTATCTTAGATAAGATGAACAATTAGTGCCCAAGTTTCCTCAGTGTTCTGGCTGCTCAAGCTGCTGAACCTTATTGCTATATTTAGGTTTGCCTTAAGAACAGGTATTTGTGCCCTGGCCGGTGTGGGTCAGGAGGTTAGAGCGTCGTCTGATTTGTGCACCAAAAAGTGTCGGGTTCAATTCTGCATCAGGGCACATTCCCAGGTTGTGGGTTTGATTCATGGGAGGCAGCCAATCTTTCACATCAATGTTTCTTTCTCTCCTTTCCTTGCTCAAAAAAGCACAGATATTTGCACTTTCGGTGTCTGAGTGGGCACAGGTGCTGTACATCTGCATCATCTCCCGCTGCTGGGACACTAGGATAGCCTGATTCTGCCCCTAGCACTCCAGCCTCCCCCCACCCCTGCCCCGCCCTTGCCCCTGCCACCCCACCAGCAGCTAGGTCATGAACCATCTCAGACATTTTGCTCTCCCAAGAAGTGTGGGAAGTGTAGGCTTTCTCACTGCAAACAACTGGAACACGAACAATGAAGTGATGACTGGCATGGTGGAGTGCATCATTAAGGTCACTCACCTGTTAGGAATCGGGGGTCAAGGATCCAGTTATCAGTATACACTGCATATTGGCTTAAGTATCTGCTTTGCAAATAGCCATTATATGTACAGAACATGAATGCAATTACACATGAGTACAATGGTGTAGGCTTCCCTCCTCGGATCAGAAATGGGAAAATCAAGGACCTGAGAAAATAAGAAACAGAAACAAATTAAAAAGAACAACAATAAAGTATTTCTGGAATTCTATTTTAAGTGTCTTGTTTTTTTTAAAAAATTTCTTTATTGATTAAGGTATCACATATTTGTACTCATCCCCCCATTCCCATCGCACACCCCTCCCCACGCATGCCCCCACCCCCCTGTTGTCCTTAACCACTGGTTAAGCTCATATGCATGCACACAAGTCCTTTGGTTGATCTCTCCCCTTTACCCCCACCCTCCTCTACCCTCCCTCTGAGGCCCGACAGTCTGATCCATGCCTCCTTGTTTCTGGGTCTGTTCTTGTTCATCAGTCTATGTTGTTCATTATTTCCCCTAGATGAGTGAGATCATGTGCTATTAGAAATACACTTATAAGAACCAAAAATGAGATAAGCAATAATGGTTATGCTGACAGGCAAATGAATCAGTCTGTAGTGAGTTTCTTTCTGGGCCAACAGTTCTTTTGAGACCCAATTTCAATGTCAAACAGTTCCTTATGTGTACATGTCAGCAATGACATTTCAGTTCTGGATGGTGGACAAATAGTGGTAATGCAGGTCCGACCCTCTCTGGTTTGGTCCTGGGCAACCTGCAGTGACGCACAGCTGCTAACTGCTAGTATGGCAAGGCGACGTAAGTGTCTTCCATCTCTGGACTGCTTCTCTTCTGTCTTCATGGCTGGAGTAGTCCTGTCGATTCCTCTCTGTTGCTGGAATCCACATGGTCTCGGAGTTGTTTTCTGAAAATATACAAACATATTCTCGACCAAAAGTTAATAAAGGGATATTTTCTATAAAATTGACTTGGGATCCTATTTCATTTTTTGCCCAAATCATTTTCCTCTGGCTTGTTTTGACACCTAGTGTTTTTTTCATGGGTGTCTTGCTTTTAGCCTTACAATTAATTTTCTAAAGTATTAATTTTCTAGATGTAATTTACTTACAGGGTATTTTTCCTTACATGATATTCTTCTACTATCCCCCCTTTTTTGATTTAAATATTAGGAGGCTTTTGAAAATTTTATAATGCAGTCTTGATAGCTTTTAAATTTTAATTTTTTGCACTATAATATTACTGCTTTAGGTTCATTACATGTTACGCAATTTTATCATGAGATGAACAACCAATAAAAATTTTAGTTAACACTTTAGGAACACCTTTTTGTCCGGTACAATTCATTTTTCTAGAATATTCACTTGTTTCAACTAGCCAATTTAAATTTGCCTGAAAACTTGACTACTATTTTACTGTCAAATTTATTACTCTAACAACAATCTTATTTTACCCTGTAAATATTAGTGGAAAGGATTATTTGCCTTCTTGAGTAGGTCCTGAGCATTCCTGGTGGTAGGCTGGATTTAGATATCATAAACCCACTTCCCCACACCATGGGTACACGACAACTCAAATAATTCTTGTTACAGTGAGAGGGCAGCTGCTGTTGGCCAAGTCTCTGTCTGTTACCCGGGTCCCGATTTGAGCTGGGCATGGGAAGCTAAGCAGCCCTGGGGGCAGGAGACTTCCTTCAGAAGGGGTGAGTGTTCAGGCCCCTGCAAAGTTGGGGGGTGAGGGTCTGTGCCCCACCTCTGTTGACCCCCAGGTTCTCTCCTGATGGCCCCATCTGTGACTGTGCCTGTCTTAGGTTGTTCCTTCCCTGAGGAATCTTACCCGTCTCTGGCTAACCAGCCATCCTCCGGGGCCAAGCAGGGTGATGTGAGGTTCAGTTCTGTCTCCTTGGTACCCTATGCCCACGTGGCCTCCACGCCCAGCACCTGCCTTGGGATCCCCTCACCTGCTGGCGGGGCCCCCGAAGGGTCTTGGGGTTTTAATATCACTTCCTTGTACAACAATTATTCTCAGTAACACATACTGATTTACTCTATCTGTTAAAGGTACAACTTATAGATAAAAAAAATTAACCATCTTTGCCCTAGCTAGTTTGGCTCAGTTGATAGAGTGTTGGCCTGCAGGCCAAAGGGTCCCGGTTTGATTCCTGTCAAGGGCACATGTCCGGGGTTGTGGGCTCGATCCCCAGTGGGGGAGGGGGGGGCATGTAGGAGGCAGCCAATCAATGATTCTCTCTCATCATTCATGTTTCTATCTCTCTTCCCCTCTCCCTTCCTCTCTGAAATCAATAAAAAATATATTTAAAAAAAAGAGAAAAAAAATTAACCATCTTTCAATAATGTACACCATAGTGCGCAAACTCTGGATTCTCATTATAAAGAATGTGAAACTGATACAGAGTTACAGAAAACTGAGGGTTTCAAGAGGCTCTCAAAACCTCCACTATCTGTCAATGCTGGGGCCCCGCCAGCAGGCGAGGGGATCCCAAGGCAGGTGCTGGGCGTGGAGGCCACGGGGGCATAGGGTACCAAGGAGACAGAACTGAACCTCACATCACCCTGCTTGGCCCCGGAGGATGGCTGGTTAGCCAGAGACGGGTAAGATTCCTCAGGGAAGGAACAACCTAAGATAGGCACAGTCACAGATGGGGCCATCAGGAGAGAACCTGGGGGTCAACAGAGGTGGGGCACAGACCCTCACCCCCCAACTTTGCAGGGGCCTGAACACTCACCCCTTCTGAAGGAAGTCTCCTGCCCCCATGGCTGCTTAGCTTCCCATGCCCAGCTCAAATCGGGACCCGGGTAACAGACAGAGACTTGGCCGACAGCAGCTGCCCTCTCACTGCAACAAAAATTGTTTGAGTTGTCGTGTACCCATGGTGTGGGGAAGTGGGTTTTTGATATCTAAATCCAGCCTACCACCAGGAATGCTCAGGGCCTACTCAAGAAGGCAAATAATCCTTTCCACTAATATTTACAGGGTAAAATAAGATTGTTGTTAGAGTAATAAATTTAACAGTAAAATAGTAGTCAAGTTTTCAGGCAAATTTAAATTGGCTAGTTGAAACAAGCAATATTCTAGAAAAATTAATTGTACCGGACAAAAAGGTGTTCCTAAAGTGTTAACTAAAATTTTTATTGGTAGTTCATCTCATGATAAAATTGCGTAACATGTAATGAACCTAAAGCAGTAATATTATAGTGCAAAAAATTAAAATTTAAAAGCTATCAAGACTGCATTATAAAATTTTCAAAAGCCTCCTAATATTTAAATCAAAAAAGGGGGGATAGTAGAAGAATATCATGTAAGGAAAAATACCCTGTAAGTAAGTTACATCTAGAAAATTAATACTTTAGAAAATTAATTGTAAGGCTAAAAGCAAGACACCCATGAAAAAAACACTAGGTGTCAAAACAAGCCAGAGGAAAATGATTTGGGCAAAAAATGAAATAGGATCCCAAGTCAATTTTATAGAAAATACCCCTTTATTAACTTTTGGTCGAGAATATGTTTGTATATTTTCAGAAAACAACTCCGAGACCATGTGGATTCCAGCAACAGAGAGGAATCGACAGGACTACTCCAGCCATGAAGACAGAAGAGAAGCAGTCCAGAGATGGAAGACACTTACGTCGCCTTGCCATACTAGCAGTTAGCAGCTGTGCATCACTGCAGGTTGCCCAGGACCAAACCAGAGAGGGTCGGACCTGCATTACCACCATTTGTCCACCATCCAGAACTGAAATGTCATTGCTGACATGTACACATAAGGAACTGTTTGACATTGAAATTGGGTCTCAAAAGAACTGTTGGGCTGAAACCGGTTTGGCTCAGTGGATAGAGCGTCGGCCTGCGGACTGAAAGGTCCCAGGTTCGATTCCGGTCAAGGGCACGTACATTGGTTGCGGGCACATCCCCAGTGGGAGGTGTGCAGGAGGCAGCTGATCGATGTTTCTCTCTCATTGATGTTTCTGGCTCTCTATCCCTCTCCCTTCCTCTCTGTAAAAAAAAAAAATCAATAAAATATATTTAAAAAAAAAAAAAAGAACTGTTGGCCCAGAAAGAAACTCACTACAGACTGATTCATTTGCCTTTCAGCATAACCATTACTGCTTGTGTCATTTTCGGTTCTTATAAGTGTATTTCTAGTAGCACATGATTTCACTCATCTAGGGGAAATGATAAACAACATAGACTGATGAACAAGAACAGACCCAGAAACAAGGAGGCATGGATCAGACTGTCGGGCCTCAGAGGGAGGGGAGGGGAGGGAGGGGGTAAAGGGGAGAGATCAACCAAAGGACTTGTGTGCATGCATATGAGCCTAACCAGTGGTTAAGGATAACAGGGGGGTGGGGGCATGCGTGGGGAGGGGTGTGGGATGGGAATGGGGGGATGAGTACAAATATGTGATACCTTAATCAATAAAGAAATTTTTAAAAAAAAAACAACACTGAAGGAAAAAAAAACAAACTCCACTATCTGAAAACCCATAGCTCGTCCTAGTCTGAGCATTTTATCATCCATCACCATCACAAACGGCTCTCTCTCATTTACTAAGCACCATCAGCTATAAGGCCTCCCAGCTACCTGCATAGCAGAGACTTTATACACAGTCCACAAAGGATGAGATCAAGACTTGGAGTGGTTAAGTAATCTGTTCCAGATCACAGGGCTAGTGATTGGCCAAACATGTCAATCTGGGTAATTCAAAGATCATGTTTTTCTGTTATACCATGCTGGCTTAGGTGCACACTAAGTTTAAAGAGAAAAAGAATAAGGACAAGAAATTACAAACTTATGAAGAAAAGAGGATGCATGTTTCAAAATTATTGATGAATGAAGTGTTAAAGAAGCAACTCTGAGGAAACATTCTGCAAAGGTGTAGTGTTTCCCTCCAGGATGTCAGAATTATGTATAGGGCGGCTAACATTTGATAGTCCTCCCCATTCAGTTTCAAGTGCAGGGCTGAATTCTGAATGCAGCAAACACTGGGTGGCACCTTGTAAAGGTGAAACCCAAACCTCTCTTGTTTTTCCCTCACACCCCTTTCCTCCTCTGTCACTCATGTCCTGTGCTGCGTAGTAACCTGACTCTAGATTGTCAGCACTACCACCTGTTTTTGTACAGCCTGTGAGCTAAGAATGACTTTTACATTTTTAAGTAGTAGGGAGAAAAATCAAAAGAATATTTTATGACACATGAAAATTACATGAAATTCAAGTTTCAGTGTCCGTAAATAAAGTGGTATTGGAACAGGCCCGGTCACCTGTTTACATACTTTCTGCGGCTGCTCTGCAGTTACACTTGCATACTTGAGTGGCTGTGATAGAGCCTGTATGTAGTGATTTCAACCCTCTGCATGGCTGCTTGGTGCACTGTAAATTACCATGACACAGTGTTTCGAGTGCTATGGGTATCCTTGTTTGACACATTTTAGTATCAGCAATATCCATGTCAAGACAAGTGAACTGTTCATGCTCTGAAGGCACAGTGGAGTGTGGATATCACTAGAGGTGGCAAAGCAATCTTTGTTATGCAATGACATGCCAGTTATGCCAAAAGCATAGAAGTTGGCATTACCAGACTACGCACTCATCAGAGTATCCCCAACTCACAGGAAAGATCAGAAAAACGAAGAAAATTTAAAACAGAATCTCATCACAGAATTTCTTTACAAAAGAAATGAAAATGAGGCCACAACCACAGGAAGTTACCAAGATAGGCAAGCAAGGGAAGCCATACCCCCACGGGGAATTAATCGGCTGCAGTAGCAGCCAAAGGAACATGCCTAGACAATGCAAACTTGCAGCACTAGCCTTTCCGTGAGAGCAGCTGCTTGAGGAGTTGGGACACCAGGAGCAATGCCAATAGTCAATTAAAAAACAAGGCTGGGCGGAATGGGGTGTGGGGGGTGTGGGAAGAGATTGGACAAAAATCTTACATCTATGAAAGAGGACAGTGGGGGGGGGGGAGGACACCTGGGGTGGGTGGGGAACCGGATAGAGGGGAGCTATGGGGGGAAAAAAGAGGCACATCCGTAATAATCTGAATAAAGATTAAAAAAACAAAAAACAAAAACAAGGCACAAGATGGAGTGAGCAGTGTTCCTCGGCTCTTGTTGGGTCCATGGATGTCACTGATACTGCTCAGTTGTTAATTTAAGGAGTCAATGCCAAGGTTGACCTGACTGAGGAACGAGGCTCTTAAAATAGTCTGCGTGGAACAACTGGAAACAAGAGTATTTCCAAAGAAGTTGAGAAAACACGAATTCTATACAACCCAAAGTGGAATCTACTGTTACAGCTAATAGTAAAAATGTGTGGAACAGAAAAATGGACCCATTACAAATTTACAAAACTTGTGAAGATGTACATGTTTAATGCTACTCCCTGTATCATCAGGTACTTTCCAGAACAATCTATGTCATGTGATTGAACCAATAGGGTCAACAGAGAATTTTACATTCTCTCCAGGGCTTATACAGAAAAATTGCCCTCACTCATTGAGTTTTGAAGGGCTTTGGAAATTAGCTTTTGCTGCAAATCTGATAATGTTTCTTAGTGAATTCAACCCTACACTATAAGACAAAACATCACTTAAGTGCAAAACTTACACTGTGGTTAAGTCATTTCAATGATAATTGACATGGTTTGAATGGCAAGTCATGTCAAACTGCTTTATATACTTTTTATGCTGTTAAAGTTAAAAGAAGAGGTGATGTCTCCATTCTTACAGAAATTTGCAGTGGATATAATTTCTAGAATCAAAGTAGTTTTTGAACCTTGATTTCTATATTTCAAAAATCATTTAACTGTGTAATTGAGGAGTTGTCACCTAATATTCAATTGGAAGATACTAATCTACAAAGTAATGACACACTAAAAGGCAAATATTGAGAAAATCTAAAAGAATTTGATAAATGGCTCTCAAGGAATGAACATGCTCAATTAAAATAACTAACTCATGGACTGATATCAATATTTGGCAATGCCTGTGTGGAAAGACAGTCTCTAAGATAAAATTTCTCTGCAGATTAGCACTAAGAGGTGAACACTTATAACAGACTTTGGGAATAGGAAATACTAACACTGAAGCCCAAAGATATGAAATGTCATCCCCCACCAAAGGAATAATTCCATCCTTCTCATTACAGCTGCATGACAAAAATTGCACTGAGATATTGTTGTATTTTAAATTGTGTCAATAAAATTTTTGTGAACATTTGTTTTCTCCTCTGTTATAAATACCTACACAATATCCCCTATTTTGTCTGCTGGCCCACAAAGTTTCAATATGCACTATTTAGCCCTTTTCTAAAAAAAGTTGCCAATCCTTGCAGACCAATAGTTTTATTGCTAGCTTTATCCAATGGCCAGATAAGTTTCTATTGAAAGAGTACAAAAAACGTTTTACATAAATGTTAAAGGCAAGCTTTAAAATTAAATACCCATTGCATTTTGAAGTTATTTTCTACATGTTCTTACAAGCTAATATCTTTTTAAAGTATGATCGTTGTTAAGACACTGTGTAATATGAAGCGAGAATTCTCGTGATCTGTCTGCAATGTGTTAAAACAGTTATAGTCTGGAGCCATCACTTATACTTCCTTAGAAAAATGTTCTTGCTCAAGACCCTGCACTTGGCTTTCAGGCTGATGTTGCAGTCTGGGGCATTTGTGCTCGAGGTGGAGACCAGGCATCTATGTCCTCAGTTACGCAGTTACACTGACTTCTGCCCCAGCATGTACCCTGGGAAAGATATTCATGAAGGAGCTTGGTAGAAGAATTACTTCTCTTTGGTCTCATGTGAATGTCAGAAAAGTGGCCATGGCCCGAAATGGCCTTAAAAAAAATGACACAGGTCTATTCTATTGCTCTCTTAATTTCTGCCCTTGAAGAGGACAGCAGTGACCCCTATGCCACAGCAAATGTCAGGAGGAGAAAAGGCAGGCTCGGACAATGATGCCTATGCCTTCAGAACTCCAGGAGGGAGAGAAGGTCCTCCTCTCCATCCTGTCCTTCCCCAAGCCTGAGCATCCTCAGGTGGACCAAGCACTCCTGGCTCTGAAGACACAAGAGCCCAGTCTTCAGTAGCCAGACGTCTAGATGCAGCACGCCTTCCAGAAGGGAACACTCTGCTTCCTCTTAGCAGTTTTCAGACTTTCTCCTTTTATGTTATTCCCTTTAGTTTTACTTTTCTTTGGAAATCCATGCAGCTGTTGTCAGAAAGGTTTTCCTTTGACTTAGACCAATTAGGAGCCAGAATGTGGGTGGAGAGAGTGGCTTCCAGGCATGGCTTTTATCTGACCTTTCATCTAGTTAGATAGCAGTTCAAGGATCCAAGTGGCTCCAGGGCAGTTTCTCACAATGAAGGGTCATTTAGGGACCGGGAGTCAGGCTCAGAGAGTAAAAAAGGCAGCACACCTGCTAGACTGACATACTTAGCACCTGTCAAGACCCAGGGTCCAGGGTCCAGAGTGTCTGTTATAGCAGGTCTGGGTCTTCAAAAGCCTTTTCTCACAGGTTGTCTTCATCTAGGAACTGCAGGAAATGAGCATTCCTCCTCTTTGAGAAAAGGAATTAAGTCAGACTGAAGTTGAAAATCCTTTACAATGGAAATTATCTTTAAGACTAACTATGAAGTACTTGGACTTAAAGGTAGCTTATTTAGGTAATGTGTTATATAAATCCATTTTCTGTTGATAATGAGCTGAAGGCTACACAATAGCCAGGTTCCATGGAGCTACAAAGCATTTCAATTTTCTCACTCATCAGGCTGGCTGTGGACAGAAATCAGCATTTGTTCTCCATCATGTTATAATTTTTCCATTTTACTTTCTGATCCATGTAAGCAGACTCCTTTTCACCAAGTTGTTTTAATTATGTGTGGAAATTTGCACATTTTTGTGTCTGCAAGGCAACGGGGAATATGGGACACATCTGATGATGGGGATCTGCTGAGCACAGACCTAGGGTGGCTGTCAGGAAGAAGAGGCCTTGTGGGTATTTGAAAGTCTGCAATCTGGGGGCCATTCAATATTCTCCCTCTGTGGATCCCAACCTGTCATAGTAAAGATAGTGACACCACATGCTTGAGTGGGACTTCCTTGTCATGGACAAAATGTTCCCACAGATGACCTTTGCCACCTATCAGGAAAGAGATCAGGGCCCTAGCACATTCCTTCCCACAGCTGTTCCCTCTTCCCATTCAAGACTTTCCTTCCCTCCCTGGCTCTTGGGCCAAAAAGATCTCCCAGATTCTCTACAATCTGTCTTCCATTCCTTAAGGGCCTATCTTGTCTCTATATCCCCAATAATGTGTGCAGTGCTGGATACAGAGCTTAATCCTCAGCAAATGTTTGCCGGATGAAGAAAGATGTCCAAGTTTCCCCTCTCCTGTAAGCAAATACTCTTTCCCATTGACCTTAGGGAGCCCCTCCATCTGGCTTCAGTCCTCCCCACCCCCTCGAGAGGCTAAAACTCACCTAGGACAGGGCCTAGCCTCCCTCCTCAGAGTTCACACTGGGCCCCCGCAGACATCTGCCAAGCTCTGTAAGTTGCCACCACTTGGGCCTGGTCAGTCTCTCTCTGGAGCACATCCCGATTAATGCTTCTCTTGCCATTAGCCAGACTCTGGCTTCATTCATACAATCTCCTCTCTTATTCAGGCCAATATCACCAATTGCATTGCTCTGTACAAACGAGGGACTCCATTAAGTGTTTCCCAGCTCAGCTGCATGCCTTGTAACAAGTGCTAAATGCAGCTGGTGCTTCTATTCTCTTCCAAATGCTCACCAGCATAGGTCAGATGACTGTTTAATAAATTAGTTGCTAGGGTAGAATGGAAAATGTTTATCTTTTCTATTTGGAAAAATTCAATGTCCTGAAACCACACAGGCTATGTGTAAAGTGAGATGTGCAACTTAAAAAAATAAAAAATAGCCCAGTGGGTTACATGAAATCCGTTGGTCATAGATTAGGGAGGTGGGTGGATTAGGGAAGGGGATTTCAAAACTATACCTGACTAGGCAAATCCTCAGGGGCAGAGTTTCTAAAGCTACTAGTCTAGGCACCAGAGGTTGCAGTCCCAGCAATCTCTAGTCTAGTCCAACGGCCTTGTATAAAATTCTAGAAATGACGTCGGCCTTTTGGGAAGCTGCATTCATTACTTCACTAGTGTGGGCATAGAATGGATTAAACATCATAACTTAAGTTCAAAAGCTTAGCCAGGCTTTCAAACAAAGCTCTGTAAAGTGCTCTCTTCTTTTCCAATGCCATGTCTTCAAAAATTTTTTATTGGCACTCAAAGCTGGCAGCAGCATGCATGAAAGACACTCAAGAGTATAGGCATGAATCTGCCCACTTGCATGACAACCTAAAATGGTATTTTTTATCATGTATTCAGCATTCAGATTTGCCAACGCTATGAAAGCATTTTATGGAGCTGCCTTTGTTTAATGCCAATCCCACAGGCTGGCATCATCACTGTGTCTGTTTCATAGATGGGGAAACCCACTGGAAAGCAATTTAGTAATTCATCTCGGGTCCCAAGTGATGGGAATTAGATAACACGTGGCAAACTGACTCCAGAGACTGCTTTTAGCCACTAGAGAAACAGACATATGGACAAACATAGGTCTGGTATATGTATGGCAAAATGTATATAGACACAAGAGTTCTACTGGTATTCAAATTGCATCCACAAATTTGGTAATGTTCAACCACATTATCAAAAAATCCAGCAGTCTGACAAAACTTTAATGAAATACTCTTGGAGTGTTAGGGTACAGGACTCAGGCTTTGTTGAATATGAACTCTGCCTACTTAAAGTGCCTGCATAAGCCGAAACCGGTTTGGCTCAGTGGATAGAGCGTCAGCCTGCGAACTGAAAGGTTCCAGGTTTGATTCCGGTCAAGGGCATGTACCTTGGTTGCGGGCACATCCCCAGTAGGTGTGCAAGAGGCAGCTGATCAATGTTTCTCTCTCATCGATGTTTCTCTCTATCCCTCTCTCTTCCTCTCTGTAAAAAATCAATAAAATATATTAAAGTGCCTGCATAAAAGCAGATGACAACACACTGCACCAGGCAGGACTCCTGTGTCCTAATAACCACACAGAAGTTCCTAGATAGACACACACAGAGATACAAGCATGCTTACTTCTTCCTACCTCTATGCAGTGGGTGTTGTAAGGTGGGACCCCCAAATCAGAGAGCTTCAATAACCTGCCCACATTCACAGAATAAGTGAGCCCAGCTTTCTTGATGTAGAAAATATTATTTTTAACTGTGCAGCCTTCTGAAGTCTGAATCAAAAATTTTACATTTTGATTTCCAGCTTTTGTTCAGCCTTTTGGTTTAGCTGTGTAAAAGCCAAAGCCTAAGACCTGGAGAGCCCAGCTTATCAGAAGAACCTGAAGATCTCAGACACAGCCACTAAAATTCACAAAAACCAAGAGTTGGAAGTCCTCTATCTGTGTCTAAAGTCATTGCTTGGAAAGCTACTCCCCCAATCCTTGGTCCTGTGCATAATGTGGAGGTGAAAGTCTCAGAAGTGACCAATTTCTGGCCCCGAGTACTATACAGGGGGATTTACAAAGTCCTTCCAGGAAAGCAGCTTTCCAGGCAATCACCTACCCAGGAGAAAACAGCCCCACTGACAAGGATACCAAATGGAAAAGGCAGCAAAGGAGCCAGAAACGTTGCTGGGGAGCGGAGGTAGGGGTGGGGTGGGGGGTGTTACCTTTGGCCAGACGCTCTGGTCTTCAATAAAGCCCAGGATTATTATATAGCTAACACTTTCTAGGTTGAAATTTTACAAACAAGTGTTAATGTAAGAAACATTCAAACCTGTAAAGAATTTTTGTGAGTTTATTTGAGCCAAACGGATTGTGATAATGTTCCAGAGAAATGGCAGTTTTTCACCTTGCTTTATACATTACAATCAAAGGAGGAGATGTAAGTGGGTTACATGAAATCCATTGGTCATAGATTAGGGAGGCGGGTGAAAGGGGATTGGACATAGACACATGCTTCTTTTACACAGGTGGGTTACAGGATAGTTAAGTCAATAATTAACTTGATAACAACAATGAGGAAATTTGTGGTCTTTGTCCTGGTGCATTAGTTGTGCCCTGAAGGGTCTCGAAAAAGGGAAGTTACCTGGACACTCCAAAGGTATGTTATGATACAAAAAGACAATAAGCTAGTCAAGATTAAAGCTGATCTTTGTTAGGGAAGATACCAGTCTAGGACTGCTTTTAGTTCAAGTTTTAATTTCAGACCATCCTTTGTGGTTACTTTAGGCCTCTGAGTTTGCAAGACCTCCCCTCCACATAGGCCTTCCCGGAGCTAGTCAGGTTGGCATGTGGCCCCTTTTCATCCACACAAAGTCTCTTCTATCTCCCCCCACCCCACCCCGCCACCTTTAAAGTCCTCTAGAATGTTTCACCCACTTTTCCAGACTAATATTTCTAAGCTGACTCCCTGTGGCAGGGTACAGAAGTGGGGCCTAGAGGTGTAGGGAGAGGACACCAGGCACTGGGGAGTGGGGGTCCCTCAGGGAGAGGATGCCTGGGGGCTGGTGGGAGCGCAGTGTGTTGGCGCCAAGGACAACGGGGGAGGAGAGAGAGGTAAGAATGGAGGGGACTGTCGCTGAGGGAGCCTGGGGCACACACAAGGAAAGAGCAGCAAACTGGGGGGAGGGGGAGTGTGTGGGTAGGTGGGTAGAAATAGGAGGAGGGAGCCGGCTGGGGGGCGTGGGGAGCGGGAGCCTGGCCCGGGACAGGGGGGGAAGGAGGGCCAGGGGCACAGGAAAAAAGGAGAGCCGGGCGCAAGCAGAGGGAACCGGGTCGGGGGCGCAGAGAAGGGCGCGGGACCGCCGGCCGTTACCGTTGTATGTAGTGGACGAAGAACATGGCCAGGAGGACGCGGTTGGGCGAGTGGCGGAGGCGCTCGGCAGCCGTGCCGACGCACACGAAGAACGGCACGGCCAACGAGGGCAGCTCCTGCACTACCCAGGCGGTAGGTGCCGCCAGCCGCCAGGCCGAGCGCTGCGACGCGTAGCGTCCATAGGGCGAGCCCACCAGCGTGAGCAGCACGAAGGCCAGGAAGCCTAGGGCGCACTCAAGGTAGGCGAGCGCGTCGAGCAGGAACCGCTCCGCCAGCTCCATCACGGAGGACGGCAGGCTCGCTCCATCGCTGGGCGACCGTGGCGGGCCACATATAGGCGGTGACAGGGCGGTGAGTGGTTGGGAGGCGCGGTTACCTGAGGCTGGGGTGGCCCGCCGGCGCCCGAGGCGCAAGCCGCTCTTCCCGGGCAGGTTTGAGGCGGCGGGGTGCGCCGCTAGGGCCAATCCGACCAGTCACCCGCGCGCGCGGTGCGCCGGGGGCGGAACGGGAGGCGGGCCTGCAGGCTTTCCGCCCCGCCCACGCGACGGAACCACGCCTCCCGGGCGCCGCGCTCTCGCCGCTCTGCGCATGCGCGACCTCGGGCTGTCCGCGGAGCTGCCTGAGGCAACGCGGAGAACCCTAGCACCCGACTCAGAGACGCTTTTGGGGCTGCTCTCTTTGGCCACTTTCAGGCTGTCAACGGGTCCCTTCGCTCGTTGTTTTCTGGACGTAGGGGTCGCAGTGCTTATCACTTGCGTCTTGAGGTTTCCTGCAGGCCCGGGAGAGGCGGAGCACACCTGCGGGGGTCCTTGAGCTGCAACCCGGAAGTACGCGCAGCCGACGGTGGCGGGTCGGTGGGTGCGGGCAGCGTGCGCGACCGCGTGGGCCATGGGGCGGCGGGCGCGGTGCAGGCGGCTCCAGCAGCAGCAGCAGCAGCGGCGGCCCGAGGGAACCGAGGACGGCGCAGAGGGCGCCGGAAAGCGCCATGACGCGGTAGGAGCCGGGGCCAGGCGGGCCGCGCCCCACGTGGGCCTCCCAGACCCCTAGACCTGTGGGGCGGCTCCCCGAAGCCTGAGTAATTCCCCTTTTTTCCTCAGGGCTGGGAAGGCGGGTACCCCGAGATCGTCAAGGAGAACAAGCTCTTCGAGCACTACTACCAGGAGCTCAAGATCGTACCAGAGGGCGAGTGGGACCAGTTCATGGAAGCGCTCCGGGAGCCCCTCCCGGCCACCTTAAGAATTACTAGTTACAAGAGGTAAAAGGAGCCGTGCGTTTATTTCCTCAAGGGTTGGGATGCCTAAGGTTGAATTTTAAAAACGAGAGTGTTTTCCTGAGAGGTGTTAAAGGGCTGGATAACTGCTGCAAGTCAGCGGTGTGGATCCTAGAGTCTTGAAGCATCGAGGAGGGAGCGCAGGGCCCAGTGGGGTAGGTCAAGGAGGTCTGGAGGCATGTGAGAGGGGAGGCTAGAATAGGAAATGAAAAAGCAAACTGAGAAAGAGTGGACCCCCTGGGGGTTCGTGAGCCAAGGACGCCTACCCTTTGGAACACATGAAAATTTCTGACATTACCGAGTTTGGATAAAGCTGTTTCTCTCTCTCTCTCTCTCTCTCTCTCTCTCTCTCTCTCTCTGTATGTGTATGTGTATATATATATATATATATATGTGTGTGTGTGTATATATATATATACATACACACACACTAGAGGCCTGGTGCACGAAATTCGTGCCCTGGGGGGTCTCTCAGCCCCGCCTGCACCCTCTTGCAGTCCAGGAGCCCTTGGGGGATGTCCGACTGGCATGGGGAGTGGGCCTAAGCCAGCAGTCGGACATCCTTAGCGTTGTGTGGAGGCAGGAGAGGCTCCTGCCACCTCTGCTGCGCTCACCCGCCCTGAGCCTGGCTCAGGGCTTCTGGCTGAGCGGTGCTTCATCTGTAGGCGTGCACTGACCACCCAGGGGCAGCTCCTGCCTTGAGCGTCTGCCCCCTGGTGGTCAGTGCACGTCATAGTGACCCGTTGTTTTGCATATTAGCCTTTTATTATATAGGATATATAGGGTGCCCCCCCAAAACGGTGTATATACACATGTTGAAAATGAAATTATTTTAATAAACACTGCCTTTATAATTACTCAAAGTGTATACATTTTTGTAGTTAATATCCTTCCAAGATGAGTTGCAAGCAAAAACGGAACTGTAGGAATATTTAAGAGGGAAGGAATGCAGAAGTGTATTTAGTTTGTCATCCTTTGGTGATTAAACAGTGAGTATTGTTTAGCTTTGAAGGAATAAAGAGGTAGTGATAAAAGAATGTCTTCTCTCCATGCAAAGGTGGTTTTAGTTTTAAATCACTTGAAATCTTAAATTCACCAAAAGATAAACTGTATTAGCCTTTCAGTGTGGTTTGAAACTTGCTTTTTTTTTTTTTTAAACAGCCATGCAAAAGAGATTCTACATTGCTTAAAGAACAAGTATTTCAAAGAATTGGAGGACCTGGAGGTGGATGGTCAGAAAGTTGAAGTTCCACAACCCCTGAGTTGGTAGGTACAACAAGGCTCCATGCTGTTGCATGTCTGTTTGGGATTTTAATCTTTGTCACTTGAATATATGTCTTGGTAATGCATTTGCTGTTAGCACAAAAGAACCTGAACATACGTATGAGATGTCCTCAAGTTTTTCACCCAATGCTTTTTATCGTTATTACTTTATACTGGTGTGCATGTTTTCATGTATGATTTTTTTCCAGTCAATACAACCCCTTTGTTTTCGTGATGTTACCACTTCTACCATTTCCATTTAAGCTCCTTGTTTTCTCATGTCAAACTGTTGCTGAGTGTTTACTTTCAGAAAAATGACAGCCTTAACCTGGCAGAGGTGCAGAAGACTGCTCCAGCTGACTGTCTTACTGTCTCTGGCGCCCCAGCATGCTCCTGATCTTTGTGCTAACCTTTTTTTTTTTGCCCTGTTCTGTAGGTTACTTGTTTTTCATAGCCCAGGTCAAGCCTGAGTTGTCTGAAGACATCCCTTGTGTCGACAGCATAGTCTGTCTTGTAAAATACCTGGTGTCAAGTCCTAGGGAGTCATTAAATTGTTATAGTTCCGCATTTCAGATTATCAACTTTGAGGTGTTGAAGATTCTCACAAAATGTGTGTGTGTGTGTGTGTGTGTGTGTGTGTATACATATTTAGATATTTAAATAATTGTTGTAAAACCGTGAATTTAACCAGCATTTTCTGATAACTTTTGGAGATTTTGACTATTCAAGTGTATGATATTATCTTTCTTTTTTACATATCTTTTAGTGATTGTAAACCAGGGTCAGGTTTTCATTAGTCATGGGCTGTAGATTTGTTTGCTTTTGTTTCATTGGCCATTTGGATTATTAGTGTCCATATCACAGACGTGTGCAGGGTACACATTTTGAATCAATGACAAATGCCAATGCTAAAATCAGTATTCAGCTGAAGTTCTCTGTGGTTGAAGAATAGAAGTGAATCACTGTCTAATAATGGCCAGTCATTCTCTTCATGTTATTGATTGTTTTAATTTTCTGAACACAACTGAAGCATGTGGGCAACATATATGATTTGGGTTTCCAATATTTAGGTTTTGTTTGTTTTTCCCCCTCATTATCAGTGATAACTGCATGGCAGTTTTATTGTATAAACATTTACTCAATCAAATTCACTTATCAGGTGTGGGATACCCATACATCTCTCAGCAAGCAAGTAAAGCAGACACTTACCAAGATGCCTGATGGTTTTCTGTATTGCTCAAAATGAAGAAATATATAATATTAGAGGCCCAGTGCACGAAAATTCGTGCACTTTAGCGGGGGTGGGGGGTGGGGTGGTCCCCTCAGCCACAGGGAGCGGGCCTAAGCCGCAGTCTGGTCTCCCTCTGCGGGAGGCGACCGGGGTGATCAGGGGAAGGCGCCACCCCCATCACCCCGCTGCTGCCCCCATCACCCCACTGCTGGCCGCCACGGATGTGAGGCCTGAGCCCCGGGCTTTGCAGTCGCCGGGGCTCACGGCTGCCTGAGCCCTGGGCCTTATAGCTGCTGTGGCTTTGTCCAGATGGACATCCAGAAGACATCCACTCTAATTAGCATATTACCGTTTTATTAGTATAGATTCTTCTTAACCTTTTGGTACATAATGGAATAACATTTAGGAAAGTTTGTGGGAACTCTGTTTTCTGTATATAATTTTTTTTCCTTTTCATAGACTCAGAAATATAGTAAATAAAATTGCAATCAAATGCTTGTCAAACATTTTGATACTTGGTCTACCACATTATTTTGATTGTGTGATCTGTACTTCTTTAAATTGAAGAAATTTGTTATCTTACGTGTTTTTTTATTTTTCTGATGACCTTTATGCCATCGTTCATACATAGTGAAGAGCAGAGGATTCTCCACTTTTTTATCAGGTCCTAAACATTTATCATCGTGGTTTTACTGTGATGGCACATGTGTGTGTCTCCTGTGACCCCCTAGGCTCTTCTTTTAGAACCATGCTCCTGTGTCCCAGGGGACATCATGCAGTGTTGGCTGACTATACTGGAGAGGTTCATGGATGAGCAAGCAGAAGAAAATTGGGTGTCTCGTTGGCTATATGACGTGGATAAGCAAGAAGTCATTAAGAGAGCACTTTAATATATACAGTCCATAAACATTTTACTTTCTTTTTGGTCAGGTATCCTGAAGAACTTGCCTGGCACACAAATTTGAGTCGAAAAATTTTGAGAAAGTCTCCACAATTAGAAAAGTTTCACCAGTTTCTGGTTAGCGAAACCGAATCTGTGAGTAGAGTTCTTTAGATTTGTTGGTTTCCTTAAAGTTTTAAATGCATAATTGTGTCATAGTTATATTTTTAGCCCTATTTGTCAATGGGAGTGATCAAGTAGATAAAGTATGCAGGAAAGACACCTGCATCTGTATTTTTCACCTGTAATCTGTGATTATGAAGCTGTTACCTTGTTTGGTTGCACTAACCATGAACTTTGATAGGGATATTATCACAGTTGTCACCTTGATTGTGTCTTGCTACTCCTGGGTTTGGGTGGCTGCAGAATTGGGGTGTGCACAGGACTCTGCTTGATAGCATGCCATTTAGGAGACAACCACTTATTCCACTCTCCTCCTTAGGTGTATATGCCAGGTGCTTATAACAAGACAACCACTTATTCCACTCTCCTCCTTAGGTGTATATGCCAGGTGCTTATAACAAGAAAGTAGTATGTTTTTATGGCTGTGTTACTTATTTTACTAAAAGTGAGACTTTTAAACTCACTTTTTATTACTTCTGTTTTTTCTTGTCCTGTCTATATTCCATTTTTGTCATAACAAGCATACATACATACAAAAAATACCTAAGCCTTAGCTGGTTTGGCTCAGTGGAAAGAGTTCTAATCAAAGGGTCCTGGGTTCGATTCTGGTCAAGGGCACGTATCTCGGTTGCAGGCTCCTTCCTGGCCCGGGTCCTGGTCAGGGCTCATGCAGGAGGCAACCAATTGATGTGTTTCTGTCACATCGATATTTCTCTCTGTCTTTCCCTCTCTTTCCCACTCTCCAAAATCAATGGAAAAATATCCTCAGGTGAGTTTTAAAAAATAATACCTAAATAGGACAATTTTGTTCTCCTGAAATGTCACCATCGTCACCCTCTTGGTTTCTTTGCCATCCCAGATTCTTGATTACAATGAACATTTACCATCATGGTTATTGAACTTTTCACCTTTAATATCAAATTTTTCCCCAAGAAAATAGCTATTTTCTGACGCAGTACGTATTAAATGCCCATAAAGTTTGGATATTGTAAGCTTTTCCGTTCCCTTTTTTCCTTTTGGTATACTTAATGCTCTAGTATTTTCAATCAGGAGTTCCCCCTTCCTATTTTCTAATCTTCTAGTCAAGGAAACCTCTGTTTCTTCAACAGATAATGTTATTTCTTTTTCCCTCTTCTGTATCCTCTTAACAGAGTTAATATCCCCAGGTTTTTTCCCCTGAAGCTAGAAACCCTTCACCTCACCTGGTTCTAACTTCTCCTCAACCCACAGCTGTTTCCTATCATTGTGGCTTTTTGCCCATTTAGGTAACCTGGTAAACGGCTCCTGTTTGCCTGGCTTTCTACCCCACTTCTCAATAGTTAGGAATATACTGGACTGAGTACTACCTCATTCCTGATTCTGTACTTGGGGGCCCAGTACTAGGAAGGGTTTTCTGACTCTGCTTTGACTGAGATGCAAGGTCAGATAAAGATTAACATGGTTAGAGAGCAAGTTACGATAGAGCAGAGGGTTTGTGGGGAGTGGAGTGGTATCCCGTTGAGTAGGTTGTAAAAAGCCAGATTTGAGCAGCTTGGAAAGGTGGAGGAGATGGGAGTTTCCTGTTAGTAGTGTATATCGTAGGGAAATGGTCCAGTTTTTATCAGAAGTCAGCAGGATGAGATACTCTTATTTAAAGCTGGCTGTGGCCGAAACCGGTTTGGCTCAGTGGATAGAGCGTCGGCCTGCGGACTGAAAGGTCCCAGGTTCGATTCTGGTCAAGGGCACGCGCATTGGTTGCGGGCACATCCCCAGTGGGAGGTGTGCAGGAGGCAGCTGATCGATGTTTCTCTCTCATTGATGCTTCTAGCTCTCTATCCCTCTCTCTTCCTCTCTGTAAAAAATCAATAAAATATATTTTTTTAAAAAAATAAAGCTGGCTGTGAAACCTCTTCAGGATGTGTTTATGAATACAGCCTAATTGCCAGGATGTCTATAGTCAAGGGCCCACAGTTCCCATCCCCACTTTAATGCTTGGAGTCAGTGTGCCTTAGTCAAGTTAAGATTCATTCTTCACAAACTCATTGCCAGCCCAAAATCCATATGGTGAAAATTAGTGGGTGTGAATGAATGTACAAGTCTGTATTTAGATTCTAACAGGCCGATGGGTAAGTATAAGATGAGTAGTGATAGCTATACAAAAGGCCCTTGTTGTTTTATAGCTTTCTCCCCTGTTTTTATATTGATTTCAGAGAGAGGAAGGGAGAAGGGGAGATAGAAACATCAGAAACATCAATGATGAAAGAGAATAATTGATCCTGCACGCCCCCTACTGGGGATTGGCCCTCAACCCTGCCTTGTGCTTTGAGCAGGAATCAGACCATGATCTGGTCCATGGTTGGACACTGAGCCACACCAGCTGGGCTACTTGCCCTTTTTAAGCATTCATTCTTAAGGTTGTTAAAATAGAGTTGTGATTGAGGCAAGTGCTGAACTTCAAGAAAATTTTGTCTGATTCTGAACTGTCGTACATCTTCAACAGATGCCTTAGCCCACTAGCGAAGATCTTTAGAACAGACGATTTAGTGAAGAATTTTAAATAATTTATCTTGGGGAAGGAAAGAGAAAAGCAATGGTTGATGCTTTGACCTCTCTGAGAGACAGTTCTCAGGAAAAGAAAGCAGACATGGGCTGTTCCTGAAAACGGACTGAGATATAGAAGTTACAGTTTTAGCTGAGAGGGAAAAACTTGCTAACAGTGACTTTGTCCTGTGCCCCCTTCGACTGCTCCTCTTGCTGAAGGTATTTCATTGGCATTGTCTGCCTTTGAGACATGTTTACCCAACTTCCAGATCTTCTGAAGGTAGGAAGTGGG
The DNA here is from genome assembly GCF_951640355.1 of Cnephaeus nilssonii. Taxonomy (NCBI): domain Eukaryota; kingdom Metazoa; phylum Chordata; class Mammalia; order Chiroptera; family Vespertilionidae; genus Cnephaeus; species Cnephaeus nilssonii. Next base: position 89,724,571 of record NC_137073.1, on the reverse strand, counting down.
GACTACATAAGCTTAAAATTCCCTTTGTTTTAATGAAATTTCAAAATGCACTGTTTTTTTAAAGGTAAGTTTTGGTAAATGGTCATCCTTACTTGACCTTTAGGTAGCAACCTTGTATCCACTAGTATGAAAATCTGTCCTACCTCTTTAATGTGTGTGTGATAGTACTATTGTTCTGTGTATGATTGATTCTATGGTCTTTTTCTGTTGCATTTAAAATTTTGAATTTCCAATATTGAAATTTTCTGCACTTTTTAATGTCATTGCTGACTTTTTAAACATTTTATTTTCTAAGGGAAATATCAGTCGTCAAGAAGCTGTTAGTATGATTCCACCACTGCTGCTTAATGCTCACCCTCACCATAAGGTATTGTGTATTATATAGAAAATCATGGTGGGCAGGCCGCTGTCTGTGTTTGTGCCGCTCTGTTGTTGAGACCTTTTTTTCTTAATATAATGAATTTTTTTTTCCACTTTAGATAAATAGAAAGTGATAAATTTTTCTTTAGGTATTTCACATTTTTGTCCTATTTGATTTTTATAAGTTATTTAACTATTTTCTTCCTTAAAATATTTTTTAAATATTTTTTTATTGGTTTCAGAGAACGGAAGGGAGAGGGAGAAAGAAATAGAAATATCAATGAGAGAAAAACATTGATCCATTGATTGGCTGCCTCCTCCACACACCCTACTGGGGATCGAGCTTTGACCTCCAGGTGCATAGGACAACGCTCAATCCACTGAGCCCCACCAGCTAGGCAAAATTTTTTTCTTAATTTGTTTGTTTACTATACAGATTATCTTTAGGGGTCTTGATTGACTAAATCAGATTAAAAGTCATTGAACAAGTGTTGAGAGGTTGTTACATGCACTCTTTTCTTTGCCTGAATTCATTTTATTATCCACACATCCCTGTGGGGGTAGATGCTACCACTGTCCCCATTTTTCCAGATGAGGAAAAGTAGATAAGGAAAAGTTGAAGTAACTGGCCCAAGGTCACAGGACTAGTCATTGGCTGAGCTGAGGTTTGAGACCAAGTAGCTCTCTTCTTAGCAATATGTTATAGTGCTTCTTGCATTTAGTATCTTTACTCATTCATCCCTAAATGTATTGCCTTTACTGGCTTGTAGTGCTGTCTGTTCCCATCCCCTGTGGAGAGAGTAACTTTGTCACTGTGACTTGAGGGCATTCTATGTTACGAGATCCCTATCAGTTAAATATATCACGTTGTAGATTCATTCTATAAAGAAATATATTTAGGTATTGGAATAGAAATGAAAAGATTAGAATGACTCAAATTGTTTTAAATTAAATGTAGAATGTTTGATTTCTTAAAATAAAAGTCTCAAATATTTCCTTGCTTTTTAATAGATCTTAGATATGTGTGCAGCACCTGGATCAAAGACCACACAATTAATTGAAATGCTGCATGCTGACATGAATGTCCCTTTTCCAGGTATGCATTGGACTTGGGGTTTGGAGGTAGCTATGCAACTTTGGTGGGATGTAGACAGGGAAAAATTAGAACATTGCCTGAAGCTTCCCTGAAAGTAGGACTGGACTATGTTAAGAGCTGCTGTCTGACTCCCCAGGTTCAAATCCCACCACCATTTATGAGGTGAGTTAGGTAATATTACTAGGCATCACGTATGAAATGAGCCATCAGTCCTGAACTTGGGGTGTGTGATACAAGATTACAAAGTGCTCAGAATATGGCAGCTATTACTGTAGTATCAGTGATGCTCCTTTATAGAGATTTTATAAAGATGCGAAAATACTGTGTATAGTCCTAGTTAGTCTTCTAATATTTTTATGTACCTTTATCTCCTACTTCCTTTATGAGAGAGCAATATTGATTATAAAATGTTACTAGACGTATTTGCCTTTTTGCTGGAGATGAGAGGGGAGCCAGAGGGATAGGAGGTGGCACCCAGGAAACATTCCACCACGTACTTAGCCGTGGTACAGCTCAGAGTCTTCCAGGGAACAGCTTTTAAATGTTCAGGAGTATGAGGCCCCACCCCAAGAATCTGATCCAGAGTCTAGAATGGTGCTCCAGCACACATGCAGTATTTAAAACACTTGTCAGGTGATGCTGTTGGTTTGTACACCTTTCTCTCTCCCCTCATCTTCCTAATTAATTAATAGTTACTAATGGAAAAGACATTTTTGGCACAATAACTGGTACAAAGTGAATAATTAGTTGAACAAATGAATCTTGAAGTTTTGAAATTTTAAGGGACCATGAAATCCATGCTGAGCTGCTGGGTTTCTGTTTTTGGACCACTCCTGTAGTCCTAGCCAATCTTTCACACTCGGGACTCAAGTTTGGTGGATCCTCACCTTTCACATGGCAGCCTACAGGTTATGTATTTCAGGAATTTACTTGTGCTGCATGTCACCCAACACTACAATTTTATATTCCCAGAGGGATTTGTCATTGCAAATGATGTGGACAACAAGCGCTGCTATCTGCTTGTTCATCAGGCCAAAAGATTGAGCAGTCCCTGCATCATGGTGGTCAACCACGATGCATCCAGCATACCAAGACTCATGATAGACGTGAATGGAAAGAAAGAGGTTCTCTTCTACGATCGCATCCTATGTGACGTTCCATGCAGGTATTTATATTATCAGGAGACCGGAAAGCCCAGGATCCATTAAGAAATCACATAAAGACTAAAATGAAACTGCACATGAACACACCATTGTCTGTATGATTCTTGTGGTAGCTGGTATGAAGAAAGACATCATGACCTAAATTAGAAGACAGACACAGAGTTTTAATAATACGGAGACTGAGCATGTGGAGCACACTTAAGAAAGCGGTGGTTTTGGTAGTCAAAAGAGAGAAAATACTTGAGAGGAAAAGGGCATCATAAACTCATGCATTTCAGGATGTAGTCAATTGGAGTGATTTGTTGATCTGAGTGTATATGCTTGTACTTCAGTGAGTATGTAAAAACAGTCATCAAATAAAAACACATTGGGTTTTTACTTGTGACTTTTATATTGTTTAGCATGATGAAATTGGGAGTTGAAACTTTTGATAAACTGATTTTACCTGTATCTGTTCACATACTTTTCTTCACATTTTACATGTAAATTTTAGGTTTTTAGAGTTTACCTTTACTAACGTTTTATGCCATAACTGAATGAGCCATCAGTCCTGAACTTGGGGTGTGTGATACAAGATTACAAACTACTCAGAATAATTACAAAGTCTCTGGCAATGCGCTATCTGGCTGTGTTTCTTCCAAAAAGATATGAGTCAAACTAAAGATGGCTGTTAAGTTCTTTGAGGCGGTGACATAGGCAATGATCACAAGGGTTTAATAGCTTTTGAACACATGATTTTGTGAGGCTAGAGTTCAAAAACTGCCACAAAACTTTGTTAGCACTAAGTAGTGTTTAACTGATGCATCAGTATTAACTTCATCGTGTTTAAACAAGTGGCAGATTTACTGCTAGTAACAGAACTGAGTTTGAAAATAATAGCTGGTAGCACTGAATATGACTGAGTTTTTAAATACCTGGAAAAATTTCCCTTTAAAGTAAAATTTAAAATTGGTCATGAAATGGATTTTTTTCTAGGTTGCAATTTTCTAATTTTTTTCTGGATCAGATGTTTTCCTAACCTTGTTCATTTGATTGGGAGCCTAACTCATTTCTTATACCAATATTGTGAGAGTAAAGTGACCTTATGAGCACTAAGTTGTGAGCTGGAAAAAAAAATTATAGATTTTTAACCCATTGCCGTACAAGTGAGGGATGTCATATGAAAGCCATAATATCTCAAGACATTTTCATCCTGCAGACTCTGTACCTCAAGGACATGTGACTAGACCATCAAGGAAAATGAAACTTTACAGAGAAAGCAACAGATGCAGGAATTACCTCAGAAAAACTGAGTAGATAAAAATAGACATGTTCAGAGAGATTAATGAATCAAATCTATTATAAAATTTACTAGAGGCCCAGTGCACAAAATTCGTGCAGGGGGTGTGTGTCCCTCAGCCCAGCCTACACCCTCTCCAATCTGGGACCCCTCGAGGGATGTCCGACTGCCCTCTCACAATCCAGGACTGCTGGCTCCCAACTGCTCACCTGATTACCTTCCTGATTACCCCTAACCGCTTCTGCCTGCCAGCGTGATCACCCTCTAACCACTCCCCTGTCAGCCTGATTGATGCCTAACTGCTCCCCTGCCAGCCTGATTGCCCCAAACTGTCCTCCCCTGCAGGCCTGGTCCCCCCCAACTGCCCTTCCCTGCAGGCCCGGTCGCCCCCAACTTCCCTCCCCTGCCAGCCTGGTCACCCCTAACTGCCCCCTGCTGCAGGCCTGGGTCCCCCCCACAACTGCCCTCCCCTGCAGTCCTGGTCCCCCCCAACTGCCCTCTGCTGGCCTGGTCCCTCCCAAATGCCCTCCCCTGCTGGCCTGGTCCCCCAACTGCCTCCCCCTGCAGGCCTGGGCCTCCCTCAACTGCCCTTCCCTGCTGGCCTGTTCTCCCTTAGTTGCCCTCCTATGCCGGCCTGGTCCCTCCCAACTGTCCTCCCCTGCTGGCCTGATCTCCCACAACTGCCCTCCCCTGCAGGCCATCTTGTGGTGGCCATCTTGTGTGTTGGAGTGACGGTCAATTTGTATATTACTCTTTTATTATATAAGATGCCCTTTTTTTAGATTTAATCTTTATTGATCAGATTATTACAATTGTTCTTCTTTTTATCCCCATAGCTCCCCTCCACCCGGTTCCCACCCCACCCTCTGCCCTTACCTCCCCCCCCCCCCCCCCCACTGTCCTCATCCATAGGTGTACGATTTTTGTCCAGTCTCTTCCCGCACCCCCCACACCTCTTTCCCCTCTGAGAATTGTCAGTCCACTCCCTTTATATGCCCCTGATTCTATTATATTCACCAGTTTATTCTGTTCATCAGGTTTTTTTATTCACTTGATTTTTAGATTCACTTGTTGATAGATATGAATTTGTTGTTCATAATTTTTATCTTTACCTTTTTCTTCTTCTTCCTCTTCTTAAAGAATACCTTTCAACATTTCATATAATACTGGTTTGGTGGTGATGAACTCCTTTAGCTTTTTCTTATTTGTGAAGCTCTTTATCTGCCCTTCAATTCTGAATGATAGCTTTGCTGGGTAGAGTAATCTTGGTTGTAGGTTCTTGCTATTCATTACTTTGACTATTTCTTGCCACTCCCGTCTGTGCTGCATAGTTTCTGTTGAGAAATCAGCTGACAATCGTATGGGTGCTCCCTTGTAGGTAACTAACTGTTTTTCTCTTGCTGCTTTTAATAGTCTCTCTTTGTCTTTTGCTCTTGGCATTTTAATTATGATGTGTCTTGGTGTGGTCCTCTTTGGATTCCTTTTGTTTGGGGTTCTATGCGCTTCCTGGACTTGTAAGTCTATATCTTTCACCAGGTGGGGGAAGTTTTCAGTCATTATTTTTTCAAATAGGTTTTCAGTGTCTTGCTCTCTCTCTTCTTCTGGCACCCCCATAATTCGGATGTTGGTACGCTTGAAGTTGTCCCAGAGGCTCCTTACACTATCTTCATATTTTTGGATTCTTTTTTCTTTTTACTTTTCCGGTTGGGTGTTTTTTGCTTCTTTGTATTTCAAATCTTTGACTTGATTCTTGTGATCCTCTAGTCTGCTGTTAGATCTCTGTATAATATTTTTTATTTCAGTCAGTGTATGCTTCATTTCTAGTTGGTCCTTTTTCATATCCTCGAGGGTCTCGCTAAATTTATCGGCCTTTTCTAGAAAATTCTTGAAAAACCTTATAACCATGGTTTTGAACTCTATATCCAGTTGTTTGCTTTCCTCCATTTCTTTCATTTGTGATGTTTCTTTGTCTCTGCATTTTGGCTGCTTCCCTGAGTTGATAGAGTGGCTTTGTGTGCTAGGTGACCTATAGGGCCCAGTGGCTCAGCCTCCCCAGTTACCTGAGGTGGACATGGACACTCTTGGTGCACCCCTTTGTGGGCTGTGTGCTCAGTCTTGTTGTAGTTAAGCCTTGATTGTTGTTATGACTGGGAGGAATTGACCTCCAGGCCAATTGGCTGTGAGGATCAGCTGTGTCTACGCTGGGAGAACTTCTGTGCTGGAGATACCCTTATGAGACAAGATTTGCAAAAGCCTCTGCTCAGCTTGGACAGGGCGGAGTCTCAGGGCGGAGCAGACAGCATTGGTTTCCCTTCAGCCCTGCCCTAATAGGCCCCTGTATCTCAGTGTCCCGTTTTAATCGCTGCAAGCACCTCTGAGAGAAAGCCGCCCTCGAGTTGTGCCCGCTGCCAGACAGTCCAGTTTCTCCCCGAATGAGTCTGGGTCCCCAGAGTCTCGCCTGGAACTGGCGTTCAGTGCAGTCAGGAGCTTTTGTTTCCGTCCTGCTTGAGAAAGCCAGTTGTGCACTCAGTTGCCAGTCCTCTCTGCGCGCGCGTCAGTACCTTTGCCTCCTGCAGCTCCTCTGAGTCTCAGTGTGCTCTTCTCTTTCCTTCTAGTTGTAGAATTTCCATGCAGCCAGCCTTCCTGTGGTTCTGGATGATGTCCGTTTTGTCTTTTAGTTATAGTTTTGAAATTGTTGTGCGAGGCAGCAGTTTAGGTGTTTACCTATGCCGCCATCTTGGTTTCTCAGTCTAAGATGCCTATTTTATAATTTAGCTTGAATGTGACATATTTGTTAAACTCTAATCATCTACCTGTAGAGAGTTTTAAGTTCTTAAATATCTTTCCAGTGGAGATGGCACCATGAGAAAAAACATCGATGTCTGGAAAAAGTGGACCACCTTAAATAGCTTGCAGCTGCATGGGTAAGTAAAACTTTATAGTTGGCAGCATTGTTTGAAAAATCAGTTGGTCAAAATTTATTGTTGAATCACCTAATTGGGCATCTAGATCTTTGACTCTATGTAAGCATCAGAGTGTTAATGATGTAACTTGCTCCATGGGAATTTGCTTGTATATCAGAAATAGTTGCTTTTAAAATCTTTAAGAGTAGTAAACTGAAAATTGTACACATTTATTAAAAATGTGTTTTATAAGAATTTACTATAACATTTCTAATTTTTTTTAAATGAAATTACTATTTACTTACTGTCTTACCAGTTGTTTTCCTGTTCTTTTGTATTTAATTATTTTGTTTAACATTTTTATCTCAGATATTTATTGTCCCTAAAATATTTTTGTAGAATTCTTAAAAAGAATCTTATACCTTAAAAATAACTTCTGTCATGTCTAGTGTATTACAGTTTTCTGTTCCTATGGATTTTTTAAGTTCCTGTTTTGAACAGTTTTGATTTTTTCTTCATTTAATATTAAAATTATACATTCTTAAATGTACAACAGTGGATGGTCTAAGTATGTTAAAGAATGTTCATCATTAATAACTTCAGCACCACATTTTGTTTCTCTGCTAAATAAATACCACTGTTTTGTGAAACAGGCATTAAAATTAGAATGTGCTGAAGGGTACAAGTTGTTCATAGAAAGAAAAATCAAATATTTGTATAACTATGGAGGTTTTTTAATAGTGAAATTCATCTAATATGTTGAATTCAGTCATTAATCACTTCATGCTTTGCCTGTCAACATGCTGGGGAAACTCCACAAACCAGTGTTTATATAAATAGGTGCTTTTTTATATTTACACTAGAGGCCTGGCGCATGAAAATCGTGCATGGGTAGGGTCCCTAGGCTTAGCCTGCGATGAGGGCTGATATTCCCCAGCTGTCAGCTGCTGACCGGAAACTTCCTTTATTCCACGCTGCCCCCTGGTGGTCAAAGCACATCATAGCAAGTGATTGGTCTCCTGGTCAAACTCCCGTGGTGACAATTTGCATATTAGGCTTCTATATATATACTAGGGGCCCAGTGCACAAATTTGTGGGCCGCTAGGCTGCGGTAGGCACAGGGGCAGGTTTCAGCCCATTTTCCACGCCACCGCCCGGCCCCTCCTGCCACGGTCCCCTGTCTGCCAGCAGCCCCGCTCCCGCCGCTGCCGCTCCCACACTCTAATGGCACCGGCCCCATTCCCACCCGCTGATGGTGCGGAGTGATTGGGGCTGGCACCAGGGTGGGTGCGAGTGGGGCCAGCACCATCAGCGGGTACGAGTGGCAGCTGCTGCTCCGATCGCCTCTCAGGAGCAGGGGGAAGGGGAGAAGCCCTCAGGGGCGATCAGGGCCGGCAGCCACTGCTCACACCTGCTGATGGCGCTGATTGTTCAGATCTGGTGCCGGGCACCAGCAGCAGGTGCAAGCGGTGGCTCCAGTGTCACTTGCGGGTGCGAGCGGGGCCGGCGCTGGCAGGGGGTGTGAGCGGTGGCTCTGGCGCTGGCAGCAGGTGCAAGCAGGGCTGGTGCCAGCATCAGGTGTGAGCACCGGGTGGGACCGTGGCGCATGGGAGCAAAGAATTATCAGTAACCACCAGAGGCTTGCCCCAATGACAGCGACCAGTGCCCCACCTTGGTCTGGCACCCCTGCTCACCTGCTCCACTATCCCGCCGCGGCCAACGCCCGCCATGTTCCACACGCGCTCCCTGGTGGTCAGCGTACGTCATAGCGACCAGTTGTTCGGTTGTTCTGCCGTTCGGTCTATTTGCATATTTGCCTTTTATTATATAGGGTAGATGAAACATCTTTTGTAGGTTTATTCTAAATTCACTAGAATTTAAGGGTTTTTTAAAAATTGAAATTATTTATTTTAGAGTACTTTGTATTTTATTGTAAGTCTGTCATAAAAACTTATAATAAATATGTGACATAAAGGGTGCCCATAAAGAATGCGCTCTCTGGCTATGTTTGGTCTCAGTGATTTAGTATATCCAACCCTTAGCTTACAGCTGCGGATTGCTACACGGGGTGCTGAACAGCTAGTGGAAGGTGGCAGGATGGTGTATTCTACGTGTTCGCTGAACCCCATTGAAGATGAAGCAGTCATAGCATCTTTACTAGAAAAAAGTGAAGGTAGGCACGCTGTATTAATAAAAGTATAGACTTTTCAAAACTATTGCTATAGTGCAGCGATTTTTAGCCTGTGTGCTGCAGAATTTTTGTAATTACTTTATGTGTACCATGAGATGAAAAAGGTTGAAAATTGCTGCTATACTGTATACTTCTGTAGACCTTTTCCTGGGGCATTTGCTTATATTATTAGCCTGTAAACCCTAAAATGAGGTAGTTCTAATAGAAAACCAGCTTATATAATAGATCTGTTTTTCATGAATTACAAGCTTTGCCCATTATCTGAGTGTGAATATTTATGTCAGATTTTATCAGTGTAATTGTGGTAATACATACATAAACTTAATAGTTATCATTTTAACTATATTTAAGTATACAGTTTAGTAGTGTTAAGTACATTCACATTGTTGTGTAGCCAGTCTCCAGAGTTCTTCCTCTTGTAAAACTAAAATTCTGAACTCATTAAACAACTCCCCATTATCCTCTCCCCATTGTTGTAGTATCTGTCTCTGAGTTGGAACAGACTAGGTATCTCATGAGTAGAATCATACAGTATTTTTCTTTTTGTGACTTGCCTACTTAGCATACTACCCTCAAGGTTTATCTGTGTTGTAGCATGTGTCAATTTCCTTCCTTTTTCAGGCTGAATGATATTTCATTGTATGTATACCATCCATGGACACTTGGGTTGCTTCCTCATTATATTATGGTGGGCAATAGTTTTGAGGCTCTGCTTTCAGTTTTTTGGGGTCTAATACCCAGAAGTGGAATTGCTGGATGATGTGATAATTCTGTTTCAGGACCCACCCCCATACTGTTTTCCATAGTGACTGCACCATTTTACAAGTCCACCAGCAGTGCACAGGGTTCTAGTTGTCTGTATCCTCGCCAGCACTTGTTGTTTTCTGTGTTTTTTATAGTATCTGTTCTGATGGGTGTGAGGTCTTATAGCACTGTTTTATGAAATGTTCTGAAACAGCAATTTCCATAACATTTTGATGTAAAATATTATTTCTCCTTTTATGTTTTCAATAAAATGATCATCTTTCCTGTCATATTCTTCTTAAAGCAAATTCTCAAATAGAATGAAATTGCAAATTTCATTCCAGAATAGAGTGCTATCAAATTTACTACATGCATTTTTGTGAAGTTAAGACAAGAGTGCATTTCCTGTGGTGGTATCTACAACAGTCTGGGCTTCCAGTTATGTTTTCAGTGGCTGGTTGATCTATGTGTAGTCAGTCCTCACTCTTGTCTTCAGCCTGTATTTACTGTGTTTGTTTTGTTTTCGCTGTACTTATGTTGGTCTACAGAAAGATGTGATATCTGAGTAATGTTTCTTTACATGGTCATAATCTCCACAGTTTTGTTGGTACTTAATCTCAGAAGGCATATGAAGAGAAAGACTGTGGGTGATGTAATTTTATAGAAAACTAGAGGCCCGGTGTGCGAGTGGGGTCCCTTGGCCTGGCCTGCAGGGATCGGGCCAAAACCAGCTCTCTGACATCCCCCGACGGGTCCCGGATTGCGAGAGGGCGGTTCTCATGTGATGCACCCCAGAATTGGGCTCCTTCCTCTCTGGTTCTGGGTGTGTCACCCGAGAACCACAGCTGCCAAGTCACCACAGCTTGGCAGCTCCTGCATTGAGCGTCTGCCCACTGATGGTCAATGCACATCATAGCTACTGGTTGAATGGTTGGCTGGTCACTTAGGCTTTTATCTTATCTAATAAAGAGGGAATATGCTAATTGACCACCACACCCTCACAAAGATGGTGGCGCCCCCGGCCAATAAAGAGGGAATATGCTAATTGACTGTCACACCCTCAAAGATGGCGGTGCCCATAGCCACAAGATGGCAGCACCCAGTCCCCTTAGCTCCCTAGCTGCCCAGGGCTGGCCCAAGGTGCAGGCAAGCCTCAGATGGCAGCTGCCCAGCCACCCAGGGCTGCCCGAGGCTCAGGTAACCAGGGCTGGCCAAGGCTTGTGCTGCCGGCAGTGGCAGCAGCAGAGGTGTGATGGGGGCATTGCCTTCCCCTGTTCACTGGGTCGCCTCTTGCCCTTGAGGGCTCCCGGACTGTAAGAGGGGGCAGGCCAGTCTGAGGGACGCCCCCCCCCCCCCCCCCAGTGCATGAATTTTCATGCACCAGGCCTCTAATATACATAGAATAGATTAACTGGGCATCCCACTCAGTGATTAGGCAGGTGGGTTTCCAGTCTAGATCTTGCTTTCACAGCCATTAAACGTAGTTGTTTCAGGCTTGTAGACTCTTCTCAGTCCTCGGTGACAGGTGTCCTGTGTAGACATGGCTTCATGGGAGCATAGACCTTTGCTGAGCTTTGTACTTGGCAATTGCTGTGACTGGACAGGGTGTGGTTCCCACCTGAAAGTACTCAAGAGACATAGCTTGAGGAAGGGCAGCCCACAAAACATTCAGTCTACAAACACTGAGCCACCATTAGCAGCTTCTCACCTAAATACTGGCAGGCAGGCATACTGAGCAATGGACAGTGTTTGAAGAAACCAGTTTCTGGGAACCTCCACTATTAGTGTTCACTTTTTAAAGTAAGATTGTTCAGATATACTAGTGGAAGTCAATACAATGTTTTGGTCAAAGGTGTCTCACTGCTAGATGCCTGTTGGGTATTCTCTTGCTTTGTTGTTTGTAATTATTGTCTGAGTTTTCATAGCTTATGTGGGGCTTTGTTGGTGTTTCCTCTTCTGTGAGGCTGTCAAATCAATGTCTGTGGCCTGTGAGTGGTAGTTCATGTGAAAGGTTTCCTGCCCCATCTCACAGGTTCTGGTAATACTGCTACTGTAGACACGATGTTCTTAAAACTAGGCTGTTGTCCTGATGGGCAGTTTTAGAAAACTTAATTTGGGCGTAAAACAATATTTAAAAATTGTCACAGTTCACTTTAAAATGTTACTTTTTTGGTTCTGGGATGTTTGTTAGCCATAAAGGCATGAAGGAGACCCAAATCATCTGACTTCCATGTCTAAAAACCAGAAGTGGACCCTTAGCTGAGTTCTAGCCTGATGGTGCCTTTAAGGTGATTTTGGTCATGGAATCAGTCAGCCTTGGATGCGTCCTGGGACTCTGCAGCTCTTCCCTAGTTCAAGAGCTTTATTGAGCTCCAATTGACATACCATAACACTCACTGGTTTCAGCTGTACAATTCTATGATCTTTAGTAAATTTACTAAACTGTTGCACAGCCCTCACCACAGTCCTATTTTACTAGTAGTCCATTCCCATCACCCCAAGCAGAGCTCTCCTGTCCATTTGCAGTCACTCCCTGTTCCCATTAGGAACCACAAATGTATGTTCTATCTATACCAGTGGTCAGCAAACCGCGGCTCGCGAGCCACATGTGGCTCTTTGGCCCCTTGAGTGTGGCTCTTCCACAAAATACCACGTTTTTAGCAAAGGCCAGCTTAGGAGTATCCTAATTAAGTTAATAACAATGTACCTACCTATATAGTTTAAGTTTAAAAAATTTGGCTCTCAAAAGAAATTTCAATCGTTGTACTGTTGATATTTGGCTCTGTTGACTAATGAGTTTGCCGACCACTGGTCTATATACAGTTTTGCCCCACCCAGACATCTCCTAAATATAGAATCATGCAGTATGTGGTCTGCATCTCATTCACTGGGCATCATGTGGAAAAAATTTATTTTATTTTATTTTTTGATACGTAGGTGCTTTGGAGCTTGCTGATGTGTCTTCTGAATTGCCAGGACTGAAGTGGATGCCTGGACTCACACAATGGAAGGTAATCTTTCTGTGAGGACTCTGCTCAGCAGAGTAGGTACAACCCACCCAGCCTTCATAGTCCTGAAAGTTCTAAGCATCCACATTTGGGTAACTTGAATAATAGCTTTGGTTATGCTTTTTAGAATCAATTTTAAGATTATACAAAAATAAATAGTATAATTATACAAATATTTTTCTCTGGCAATGGAAGAGTTTCCCTGCCTCATTCTAATTAGACATAGGCTTTGTTTATTTTCATCTCTATAAGTACAGCTTTGCTTTATTTTATTGGCTGAGATTTAAGCTTCGTTTGTAATATGCAAGAATTCATTTTTCAGTTTTTAAACTAGAAACAATATGAGGCTTGTGTTTTTTCTTTTTTAAATTCCACATGGAAAATGCTTTATAAAATAATTGTCCTGTTTTACAGAATAAACAGTTACTTCCTTTATTTTTAATCTTCACCCGAGGATAGTATATTTATTCCATTGATTTTTAGAGAAAGTGGAAGGCAGGGTGAAATAAGGAGAGAGAGACACATCAATATGAGAGAGACACATTGATTGGTTGTCTGATGCACGCACACCTGGGGGCGTGGATCAAACCTGCATCCCAGGTACTTGCCCTTGATTGGGAATTGAACCCGAGACCCTGCAGTGCGCAGGGTGACATTCTAACCACTGAGAAAAACAGGCCTGGACTATTTATCTCATTTTTATCTTTGCAAATAGTCTTCCTAGCTTTAGAGAGAAATGAAAATCACCATTTATCATTTTTGAGAGCATGTACACTGGCCCCTTTTTATTAGGTAGTGCTGGTGATTTAGAATCTTCCCCTCTCGTTTTGCAGGTAATGACAAAAGATGGGCAGTGGTTTGCAGAATGGGATGAGGTTCCTCACAGCAGACATACCCAGATTCGGCCGACCATGTTCCCACCAAAGGACCCAGAGAAGTTGCAGGCGATGCATCTAGAGCGGTGGTGAGTTTGTGGGGCTCTCAGAGTTTGGGGACAATGGGGAGGTTGGGCATTCCTGTGAGGCCTGGGCTGCGCCTCTGGCTGGCCTCAGGTATGTAAACTTTTCAACACGTGAGAACTCCATACCTGTTAGCTGCTGGCATTGAGCCTTTGTGAATAATGAAGGTAGTTAGAACCTAATGGTAATACATTAGATACTGCATTGATTTTCTGCATATTACACATTGGCCATTCCTTGAGTGAGGGCTATGTGACTATTAACAAGACATCACTTCTCTATCACAGGTCATCTTTGTAGTACTTGTCTTAATATTTAATACTAAAAGAATGTATTTTGGATCAGTTAAAAAGTGAGAATTGTGGTGTGTTTTTTTTTTAGTCTTAGAATATTACCACATCATCAAAATACTGGAGGGTTCTTTGTGGCAGTATTAGTGAAAAAGTCTTCAATGCCATGGAATAAACGTCCACCAAAGGTAAGTGTCTTCCAAAATGCCACAGCATATCATGTGATCTCTTTGTGCATTCAAGGCAGGAGCTGACAGAGGTCAGTTGGAACGTGTTTTGGGGGGTGGGGGGTGGCTGGGCCTGATGGTGTGTGGAGGGATTCATTTAAATGTTGAGTTTTCCAAACAAAAAGCAATTTCTTAAGATTCTTTTACTGATTTTTTTAACATATTTTTTTATTTTTTATTGATTTCAGAGAGGAAGGGAGCGGGAGAGAGAGATAGAAACATCAATGATGAGAGAGAATCATTGATCAGCTGCCTCTTGCACGCCCCCCACTGGGGACCGAGCCCACAACCCAGGCATGTGCCCTTGACTGGAATCGAACCTGGGACCCTTGAGCCAAACCGTCCAGGGCTTGATTTTTTTTTTTTTTTTAAAGGAAGAGAGAGAAAGAGGCTATCTTCTGCATGTCCCCACAATGGGGATTGAGCCTGCAACCCAGGCATGTGCCCTGACTAGGAATTGAATCAGCAAACCTTTCAGTGCACGGGACTCTGCCCAACCATCTGAGCCACACTGGCCAGGGCTTAAATCTAACTCTTTAATAAAAATTGAAAACATGTAAAGACTGCTCTGTGGCTCAAAATCAGAGTATTTCCCCCCCCCCCCCCCCCCCCCCCCCCCCCAAAACTGGCTCTGAACTCTAATTCCCTGTAGAATTAGAGTTTGATGGAACTCTGCTAATCTCAAGCCTGTCTTCACCTTGGCTGTGAATAATTACAGTTTGTCCAGGCCTAGCTAAAAAGGAATGGATTGGCCCAGACCTGTTGCAATGGATCTAAACTGCCTCCTGGGTCATTGTAAGGGTGACTGTGAAGCAGAAAGGCTGAGAAAGGGCTGCCTTTCGAGACTTGACACAAAGTTGTGATTTAACATGTACTCTCCTCCATATCAGTTTGGCATTATTTTGTTAGTTTGTATGTCAGCCTTCATAGAACTTAGCCTGGAGTCACAGTCTGAAGGTCTGCATTTCTTTCAGATCCATGCTTAAAAATTAGGACAAATAATGCTTAGACTTTGGAGAAATAGTAAGTAAACAGTCTTCTGGGATATGGCTAATCCAGATTAATATAGGAGTATATAGCCTCAAACTGGCCCAGGATTGGAACTGGCACTTTTGGGCAGTCACCGTGACATTGGTGTTAGGCTAGAGAGTGTTTCCCTTAGAGAGTGAAGGTCTCTGTGTGGTGTCCTTGACTCTAATCGGTCCCTAACTCCCTGGTTGGGAGGAGAGCTGGCCAATCAAAGCACTGCTAACAGAAATGGAGCCCCAGCCACATGTGTAGTTTTGGTTTTTTTACAGCCTCTTTTCCCAAGAAAAGTGAAATTAAAAACTTTTTTGTTTACCCCGTTATATTTAAAATGTTATTTCCATATAATCAAAAACAAGTTATTAATGAGGTATTTTATATGCTTTTATACTAAGTTTCTAAAAATAGTATAGATATTATGCTCTAAGATGCACCTTCCCACAAGTCACCTCTGCAGGGGTCAGACAACTGTACCACACATAGGTTGAAGATCTGTTCACATAAGTGTACTTTAGATTCACTTGGATTTGGGGCTATGTTGACATTTTGTTTTATAATCACCTATGTAAATGGGTTTTGAACTTTTTGTTAAGCCTGTCTCCTCTGCTGTGGCATCACACTTTTTAGAACAACTTAGTGTCATTTAAATATTCTCCACTTTTCTATCATATTAGTTTCTTATTTTGTTGTGTAAATATATTTTGGTTGTCTGTGCTACTGGGCCTTTCTGAGATTCTTCGTATTCAGGATTCTGGGATCTAGTTGCAGTGAAGATGTGTAGACACTAATCCAGAGTTTGAGTCAGGGAAAGCCGTTCTGGCACAGTGCTGCTGGTGTTCTGGGGAGGGCGAGATTAGATCGTTGGGATGGAGCAGAGAAAGCTTCCTGGAGAAAAGGCATTTGAGATGGGCTCTGAAAAAGGGGCAGCATTTCAGGAAGCGAAGATGGGGGTAGGAAGGATGTGGGCCACTGCTGGCCTTGCCAGACAGTTTCTCAAGTGGTGGTTTTGTTTTTTGCCTTTTTCTACATTTAAATAAACTATTCTCTGGGAGGCAGTGTTGTATAATGTTAATAGCTTTAGAATCTCACCGGCTAGTCCACTTTACAGCTTTGTGAACTAGGGAACTTTTCTGTGCTCTTAGGTGTCTAATTTGTAAGCTCACTTCATAGGGACTGGGAATTACTACTTTTACCAATCTTGGGACTTATTAGAAAGGACATATAGTTTTAAATAATTTTTCATTTAAGACTTTATATAAAAAGTATATGAGCATTTAACATAAGTAAAACATTTTGCTCCTTCTCAAAACCTCATTTATACCTTTGCCCAGTTCAGACAGTTATTATTCAACAGAAATACCCAATGTATTTCCTTGGTCCCTGGAGGTACATTCTTCTGATTTTCATCGACGTTTCTCCAGGTGCTCTGGAACAGTATCACTATCTTTTCCTACGTTGTGATTATTCCTATACTTGTCTTTTCTGCCCTGCCTACAATTTAGGGATTGCGTTGACTCCTTTGCGTCTCTCAGTGTGCCTTATACAGAGTGGATGCCAGCAGCATTTTAAATGAAGACAAGCTGGCATTATCTGCCAGCTGTTTATGCTTTTTATGGGATTGTGGTAAAGTGATTTTAACCTTAAAGAAACAATGTCCATGAGTTCTGTTTATAATAGCAAGATGTTATATTTATAAATAACAGCAAGATGTTATATTTTCTATAAAATGTTATAGGAAAATAGTTGAGATTGATTTTGTGAGTTCCATGTTATTAATTTTTTGTAGCAGTGCAAAGTGGATTGGAGTGTAAATAGACTTACTATTCCCTCTGACAGCTGCAGGGGGAGTCTGCGAAGCCAAGAGACCCTGTGCAGTCCAGCCCTGCAGGTCCCACAGGAGAGAAAGCTGCGGGCCCCTCGGAGCTGGAAAGGAAACTGGACACTGGAATTGGTGATGCAGAAGTAATAGAAAGGACTGAGGATTTAGAGAATAATGGAAATAAGAAAGATGGCGTGTGTGGGTAAGAAACATGGTTCTGTCTTGAGCCTAACATTCTAGTGTCTTCCCAGCTGTGTAGATTGTCTGGGATCTCAGAACCTTTCCTGTGGTGGTTTTTCAGCAGGCAGTGTGAGCACATTTTGGCTGGCAAAGTACTCAGTTCAGTGTTAAGGAACTTTTGGTGTGGGTGCTGCTGTCTGTTGTCTGTGGGGAGAGATTTAAGACCTGAGGAGGCGTGTGTATAAAGCCCCGTGATGCACAGAGCTGGGGGTGAGGGTTGAGGGCAGGGACGAGTGTGCTGTTTCCGATTTCAGATGACTGATTTCATCCCAATTCCTTTAGTCCCCCTCCATCGAAGAAAATGAAGTTATTTGGATTTAAAGAAGATCCATTTGTGTTTATTCCTGAAGACGACCCATTATTTCCACCAATCCAGTAAGGATTAATTCAGCCTTTTTTAATTCTTTAAAGAAGTTTACTGTGGGGTTATAAATGTATAACTGGTAACATTTAACCATAGTTTTATTTTTATCTAGTTCTGTATAGCTGTATTTTTACTTTTTAATTGCATGTTACAGCTGGATGAAACTTTAGGGTGTGTTTACTGAACCCTTCAATTTAAAGTGAGCAGTAATCAGAGAAAATAGACTGCCCAAAGGTAAAGACAGTGGAGATGGAAGAACTCGACTCAGATCCTGAATGTAAATTACTCAGTTGAATTATGAAATCAGTGGCCAAGGCTGCCTTACTCAGTTCTAATTTAGGAGATGAGGAATAGTGGGGCTGGGTAGGGTCTTAATTGGGAATCTCCAGGCAGAACAGAGAGAAAAGATGCTTAGGATAACAGTCTCAGGTTCTCTCTTCCTTATTCATTAAGTTCTTGTTTATATTTACCAGAATGGTCACTTACGTTGTCCTGTCGGGGAGAATAGGGGGTGCTTAAAGACAGTCTATTAAATTTTGAATTACATTCATAAGCACCTCTGCTTTATTTGTAGGAAATTTTATGCTTTGGATCCTTCATTCCCAAGGATGAATTTGTTAACTCGAACTACAGAAGGGAAGAAGAGACAACTCTACATGGTTTCCAAGGAGCTGAGAAACGTGCTGCTGAACAATAGTGAGAGGATGAAGGTACAGGTCACAGATGGGGACTGATGCATAATTGAGGACTCCTGCTCAGGTTTCCTTGGGAGGACAGATCCTGGCACTGGCTCTCCCACGTTCAGTATGGGCCAAGGTCCCCAGAGCCCTTAGCAGGCCCAGGCTGTGTAGCCTGCATCCCTTCTGTCCCACTGTCCCTCTCACTGTTTGTGTCATGGGAGGTAGGTGTCATGGGTTTGGAGGGTCTGGCTGCTGCTGCTGTGGTATGGTGTTGTCATTTACATTTTCTATAGAGTGTTTCTACTTTTAGCTCCCTGTTTCCTTTTGCTTTACTGCTTTCCTAACTTGTTTTTCTCTTTGCCTATGTATTTAAGGCATTGTATCTCCAAGTGTTGTCTGGAGGTCCATGAGGTCAAAGTGGTTTCATAACATTGACTAGGACTTGGTGTTCACAGGGACTTCCAGGGGGACAGGATCCTTGCTCCTGACAGCCCATAGAATGTGCTGACATAGTCTTGCATTTTCAAAGTTTCCTGGTCTTTTCCAAGGTTCTTCATTTCTCTTTTCCTTCTTTCATCAGGTACTTACAGTTCTGCCTTCTCAAGGTAGAAGGGATTATTTTAATTGATTATCCTGACTTTTATTTATGTGTGTTTCATCATATTTTTTAACTTATAGGTTATTAATACTGGGATAAAAGTCTGGTGTCGAAATAGCAGTGGAGAAGAGTTTGATTGTGCTTTCCGGTTAGCACAGGAGGTAATTTGGGGAACAGATTTGGACAGCACCAGCCACAAATAAATGGGAAGCAGTTGGGCACAAATAGGAGCTTCTGAGCCAGCCCGACAGGTCTGGATGGCTCAGAGCTGGGCTGGCACTACCAGCCATTTGAGTCTCACTGTTGCACTCTCTGAGGCTGGGTTTCCTGCTCTGGGAGAGTGTTTGCTTACAGATGATTACAGGTTCTGGGCAGGGGGTGCTGCACCTGCCCAGGGCTATAGTGAGGTGATGGTCCTGAGGACAGTGGGTGCTCACTTTACCAGGTGATTGTTTCCATTCATAAAGTGACCTCTCTTTGTTCCCACAGGGAATCTATACATTGTATCCATTTATTAATTCAAGAATTATCACTGTATCATTGGAAGACGTTAAAATTCTATTAACCCAGGAAAATCCATTTCTTAGAAAACTTAGCAGTGAGGCATACATCCAAGCCAAGGACCTGGGTAAGCAGTTTGACTTGCGTGGAGGCCTCACTAGTCCTTATAAAGACAGTACAGCTGTGGGTGTTTCCTCTTGTTGAATCTTTCTCAGTCTTATATTCAATACATTGTGACTGTCTTTTACTGACTGTCAGTTTCCAGAGGGTTTTGTGGAAACATAATTGGCCTCAGTGTATTGAGGGTCAAGGGCACCCCTAGGGTTGCTCTCCTTCCCCAGACCCTGGGAGACCCTGCATCTCCCAGCTGCCATTGATGGTGTGCAGTTATTAGGGGCTGGCCAGCCCACCAGCCGGAGCTCCATGTCACTGCCCACCAGGATAGGTACCCATGTGGCAGCAAAGAATGCATTTTTATCAATCCCGTTTAAGCAGAATATGCAGTCTTGCTATGGCATTGCTAGCCAGCCAAAATAGATTCTCACCAAAACAGATTTTCGTAACACTGTTGATTTTATATTTCGTAAACCTCCACTTAGACCACTTGAGTGATATTTTCACTTAAGAATAAAAATAATTCTCTTACTAATTTTTAGTTGAATTTATTGGGGTGATATTGGTTAATAAAATTATATAGGTTTCAGGTATACAATTCTGTACATCTGTGTATTGTGTGTTCATCACCCCCAAGTCAAGGCTCCTTCCATCACCATTTATTGGCCCCTTTACCCTCGTCTACCTCCCCCCACACCCCTTCCCTGTGGTAATCACCATACTGCTGTCTGTGAGTTGTTTTTTGGGTGGGGTGGGGGGGTTCTTAATCCCTTCACCTTCACTCTTATTAACTTTTATGTGTTCAATATTTCTGGCTCAATTTGATGAAAGCTTGAACAAATAGGTTATTGAGGTCATATAACCGTTTGTTTTACATTTAAAACTGGAGGCCTAAAGAACATAGCACATGCTGTGTTGAGTCCGCATCCTCTTGTCACCTCACGCATAACCTCAATTTAGAGTAGAGATTATTTTAAAGGATAAAGGAGCCATTTGTACTTTTTTAATCCTGTAGATGATTGCAGTATAATTTTTGATATTTTTTATGTGTTTTATGCTGTTTCTGGGAGTTGGAACTGTTATCTAACCTTGAACTTTGAGAATTAACCAGTAGTTAGTCCCACCTCCCTGTGTCTGAGACTTGCTGAGTAGCTTCACCTAAATCCCAGATGGTCTGTCTTGGTCCTCTCCCACATTGTCCTGAACCATGTTGTTCCGAAGGCCCTACTTGGTGCTTAGTTGGCTGATGCCTTCATGGTTTTAGAAGAAAAGTCCTTTCTTCATTGAGATCCTGGAGACCCCAGAGTGTAGATTATTTCTTGTTCTCTTTCCATATAAACAGAGGTGTCCACTGACTAGGAAGCTTGGCCAATGCTTGTCTGTTTCTCTTCCAGCCAAGGGGAGCGTCGTCTTGAAGTATGAGCCGGATCCTACGTAAGTGGGGATGTTCTTGCCATCGGGCTTTGGTGTTATTGTTGGGGGATTGTGGGCGTGCTTAGAAAGAAGCCTTTTATGAATGTTCCTTAAAACAATATAGGGAAAATTTAGAACTGAAATATTACATTCTTGTATATCATCATGAAAATATTTTCTAGATAATGTTCAGCTCAGTCCAAACATATTTTTATTTAGATAATAGAATGCATAGTATGTGTTCTGTGTGCTTTAGAAACCTAATCCTAATTTCTGTCTTAAACAGAATAAATGGAAAGATTGAACAGGTAAGAGAGATTGCGTTCTGCCTTCTCTACCGTTGGTTCAGTGCCTGGGTTACCTGTTAAGCATCAGTGCTGTTCTAGGGTGGGGCATGGGGGGTCCCCTGTGGCTCACAGGGGACCAGCCCTGCTTTCATGTAACCACTGGCACTTGACAGAAATGCTTGGAGGAGCAGGTCCCAGATTGTCAGCACTTTCCAGGAACGGGACAGAGAGCTCGGGTGGCTTCCCAGAGCACCCCAGCTAGTGAAGGAAAAATGGCCAATTTGAGGGTTTGATGATATTCAGGGTAGGAAGGAGGAAGCTGATCTTTGAGAAAATCCACAGGATCACAGACTGAAATGCCTTCCCAGTGGTTTAGTGGTATAATTTTTGGAGAGACTGCATATTAAACCTCTTTGGAGGCAGTGATGAAAGACTTAATACTTACATGAAGCCACTTTGTTTGTAGGAAACCAGATACCCTGCAGTGTCCCATTGTGTTGTGTGGATGGCGGGGAAAGGCCTCAATTCGAACTTTTGTGCCCAAGAATGAAAGGCTGCATTATCTCAGGATGATGGGGCTGGAGGTGTTGGCAGAAAAGAGGAAAGAGGGGACTGCTCTGACGGACGAGAGTGCAGCCAGCTCTGGACATCTTGAAGATGATGAGGTGAGTGCCGACCAGAGAGCAGAACAGACTGCCAGTCCAGACGCCACCAGCACAGGCAGTGACTCGGCTGGAGGTGCCACTGTGCCCCGGTGAGGAGACCGCGGGGCCTCTGCCTTGGTGTCTACAACCAAATCCAGAACTTCGGACCTGCAAAGTACATATTTTTAAAGACTGGAAACTGACAGAACGATGGAAGCATCTATGAATGATCTCAGTACTGCTTTCATAAGGAGTTTACTAAAAAATATTTTTTTAGTTTGTTAGAAGTTGCTCACTTTACTTTGTTCTTTGACAAAGCTGGGTCCAGTGTACCTGTTGCAGGTAGTAGAGTTTCACAGTTAAGTCTTAACTTCCATCGAGAAACTTAACGGCTCTTACAGAAATTTTCAGGTCCCCTTTGTTGTGCCTATATTGCTCTTAAGTCCAGTATTTCTTTTAATTATTTATAGAAAGAGTCTATATCTCCTGATGAGTTGTTGGAAAACTGCATTATGAGCTTTATAATAATTATGTTAAGTTGCACCATAGCAGTGCGACATTAATATGCAGTGAGGTAAATATCTGAGGTCTCAGATGACTTCTGTGCCTTTGTAATAAAGGGTGAAATAAACTTTGTTGGAGTAAAAGCTGTATCGTGAATTGTGATACTCATGTGCTTTTGTTGATGGAGTGCTTTGCACTTTTAATTTTTAAATGGTGTTTGGGATCCTTGGAACATTTAAATAAAGAGTTAATGATAAACGTGTATGTGTGTATGGCTTGTTTTAACCTTCATGAGGCAGAAGGAACAAACTTGAAGGGCTTCCCTGTGGTTTGTCTTTTATCCTCTAGAGGGCAGTATTAGTGCTGCAGCTACAGTGAGACAGATCTGGGTAGATCAAGGTTCACTTACTGGTAGCAATTTGAGAAATTTGCCCAGAACTCCGGCTCTGTGGTTAGAGAGCCTGTAGGTGATGTTATTCAGGCTGCACGACTATTTCAGTTTATCACTTATTACATTCCTGCTGTGTGTCAGGCAGAGTTCTGGGGGCTGGGACATGGCTGATCATGACAGACAGTTTCAAACTTTCAAAAAAGAAGAGTAGTATATGAAACTTCATGTTTCTTTCACCTAGCTGTCACACTTATTAACACAATCTTGTTTTATTAATATCTCTCCTTATTTCCCCATCCCACCTACTTACTTGTACTATTTTAGAGTAAATTGCAATAGATAATGACCTTTTTAAAAAAAATAATCTCACTGCCCGGCCAGCAGGGGCTCAGTGGTTGAGCATGGACCTATGAACCAGGAGGTCAGGGTTTGATTCCCGGTCACGGCACATGCCTGGGTTTCGGGCTCGATATGGGGTGTGCAGGAGGCAGCCTATCAATGATTCTCTCTCATCATTAATGTTTCTATCTCCCTCTCCCTTCCTCTCTGAAATCAATAAAAATACATGAAAAAATAAAAATAACCTCACTAACTTTACACCTAAAATAGTAACAATTTCTTAATATTAAATAGCTTACATGAAATGTCTATATACTGAAAATATGACATGGAAGAGAGATATTAAAGACAAATATATGGGAAGATATTCCATACTCATAGATTGGAAGAATTAATATTGTTAAAATGCTACCCAATGTGATCTACAGATTTAATGGAATACCTATAAACATTCCAATGGTAGTTTTCACAGAAATAGAAAAAGCAATTTTAAAATTTGAAACCCCAGACTCATAATAGCCAAAGTAACCTTGAAAAAAAGTAAAGCTAGAGGCATCATATTTCCTGATTTCAAACTATGTTCTTTTTGGAAAGCTATAGTAAAGCAGTATGCTATTGGCATCAAAACAGACACATAGATCAGTAGTATAGAACAGAGAGCCCAGGAGTGCTTCCACGCCCATATGGCCAATTTTTAACAAAGAAGCCAAGAATATACAATGGGAAAAGAGCCTTTTCAATTGTGCTCGGAAAATTGGATAGCCACATGCAGAAGAATGAAACAATCTCTTAGACCATACATAAAAAACTCAAAATGGCCAAGACTTTGGTGTAAGACAAACATGTGGCCCACAATGAATATTATTGTGGCCCAGCCAATATAACAGTATGTAAGAAAAGTTTTAATAAAAAATTTTGTAACTTAATTTTTACAATATCCTGTTATATTTATTAATAATGAACTACAACGTTCGCTAATGACTGATTACTATAATCGTGTTGCAGTCATTTCCCTTACGTGCCTATGCGCAGGTGCCCATTTCTCTCCACTAATACTAGCAGCGAATATTTTAGCAGCCGATTGCCACTTCATTAGTCTTGGACTAACTTGTTTGGTGTGCGCAACAGGAAATATTTCACTTTCAGAGAACAAGAAAAGTAGGTTTATTTGCGTTAATGCTTATTAATTTGTGTAGTTATTCAGTGTCTGTTAAGTTAATGTTCAAGAAAAACTACTAATTTTTATTAAAGTGCCCTATTATTTTATGTTAACAATTACTCATTTCAGCCCTTTGTATTCAGCATGTATCTATCGAAATAAACCTAAGTTTCTATGAAAATTGAAGCTTTTGTTTTTTTGCGGCCCATATAAACTTAAACCTTGTTTATTTGGCCCGTGTTAGCCTTTGAGTTTGACATGCTTGGTTAAGACCTGACTGATATCAAAACTAGAGTTCAGACGTTTGTGTATGTGCTTGGCTGAGGAGCCACTGGCGAAACTACCATCTGTGGGATAATAACGCCTCTAAGTCAGCAGTGCCTTGGTGCCTCAGTTGGCCTCGGATAGCCGGGTCTGGTGTGGAGAGCTCCTTGTCCTGGGAAATGGGGTGGGGTTGGAGTAACAGGGATTGGCTAATGAAAAGTAGACAATGCTGAAGAATGTAGGCATGATAGATGGAAAAAGTTATGACCCCCAGGGCTGCAATAGAGCACCCCACACCCTGGGATGTGTTGGGGTGAGTGTGAACACAACTCAGTGAATGGCAGAGATGTTACTGTGGGTGTGCGTGGACTGAACTTGCTGGAAATCCAGTCTGTAGGGTGCTGGGGGATGTTTTATGGAGAGGTATCTCAGCAGAGGCACCCTGCTACGAGAGCATCAAGGAGGCACTGGGTGGCTGCTGGCCCCTGGGTGTGGCTGGCCACAGCACCAGGAAGCTGCATACAGTGGAGTCGCCTGAGGAATGGGCACCAGAACCAAGAAAAACCACGCCTTCCTACAATGACTCTCTAGTGCCTTCTACCAACGAAGCATAACATGGTGCCAGTTGGCAAAAGACAGTTCAAGGGCCCAGATCCATTTTGGCAGAGAGGGTAATGAGGAATGAATCTTGGCTACCAGAATGGTTGGTGCAGCCAGACCTTGGTGTTGGGAGACTGTAAATGGATAACTGACGTGACTCATTTAATCCAAAATCCTAATTGGGGGGGGGGGGGGGGGGGGATCATTACTACCCCTACTTAAAGATAACAAAAGAGCCCTAGCTGGTTTGTCTCGGTGGTTAGAGCATCAACCGGAAGATTGAAGGGTCTCAGGTTTGAGAGCACATATCTTGGTTGCAGGTTTGATAGATCCTGGCCTGGTTGGGGTGCATGCGGGAGGCAACCAATTGGTGTTTCTCAAATCGATGTTTCTCTCTCTGTCTCTCCCCCTCCCTTCCACTCTAAAAATCAATGGAAAAGAGTATCCTCAGAAATTCTTCTATATAATAAATGGGTAATATGCAAATTAACCCTCACGCTTTCACAAGATGGCTGCCTACAACCAGGCTGGCAGGGGGGTTAGTGAAGGATGACCAAACAGCAGGTTGCGTGGGGCAGGCAGGTCAGCGGGAGGGCCATGAGGGGCGACCAGGCCAGCGGGGAGGGTGCAGTTGGGGGTGACCAGGCCAATAGGAGGTGCAGTTGGAGGCAATTAGGCTGGCAGAGGGGCAGTAAGGGGTGACTAGGCCAGCGGGGGAGGGCAGTTAGGAGCGACTAGGCAGGCAGGCAAGTGAGCGATTAGGAGCCAGCAGTCCAGGATTGTGAGAGGGATGTCAGACTGCTGGTTTAGGCCCGATCCCTGGGATTGGGCCTAAACCGGCAGTAGGACATCCCCTTAGGGGTCCCGATTGGAGAGGGTGCAGGCTGGGCTGAGGCCCCCCCCCCTGCCCGCACGAATTTCATGCACCAGGCCTCTAGTTAACAACAACAACAAAGATAAGAAAGACGAAGCAGCATTGAACAACTAACCAGACCTCACAGAGTAAGTGACAAAGCCAGGATTTCAATTTTAAAAGGTCTTGACCAGCAGGAGCAGAGCTGAGAGTTCAGTGGCAAGGGCTCTCTGACCCAGGACACCTCCCTCCCATGGACAGTTGTATTGCAACAGCTGCTTTTTAGTGTGATTTCATTTTCATGATTGTAGCAGCTTTTCAAAATTTCTGGAAATCAGTGAACCTCAAGAGGAACAAATGTGATATGTGTGTGTATGTTTCCTTCTTCTTCTTTTTTTTTTTTTTTAAATATATTTTATTGATTTTTTACAGAGAGGAAGGGAGAGGGATAGAGAGCTAGAAACATTGATGAGAGAGAAACATCGACCAGCCGCCTCCTGCACACCCCTCACCGGGGATGTGCCCGCAACCAATGTACATGCCCTTGACCGGAATCGAACCTGGGACCCTTCAGTCCGCAGACCGATGCTCTATCCACTGAGCCAAACCGGTTTTTGGCCGTTTTCTTCTTTTAAAATTAAGTCTATTTAAAGCCTTCAAGCTTTTTTGTCAAGTGTACATTTAGGAACTTTTTCTCAATGGGAGGATAATGAGGAGGGCCTGTCTGGGTTGAGATATGGATTGAATCCATGCAATCTAATGTCACAGCCTCTCAATCCCTCATTAAACTACAGTAACGTTTTAACAACAGAGGGAAGGGGGTTACAGAAGCAACAGGACTTTGAAAGCTGTAAGGCAAATGGACAGGTGGTAATAATAGAACCAGGGGAGCAAAACCCTAAGCCAGTGGTGAGAACAGTCGAGAAGCACTCCATTGTGCTCCACAGAATTCCTAAAAGGTGCAGACCTGGTGAGTCAGGATTGATTGAGGTGGTTTGAGAAGCAGCTGAATCCTAGGTCTCCCTCATCTGAGCTCCCAGACTGGGGGCGCTGAGCATGGTGGAGGCCCGGGGTGCCACACAGGGGTTAACTTGTCTCAGGTGGGTCAGGACTGTCCACACCCTGCCCTTCTCTTGGCTCCCAGAATGTTTGGGGCAGCCAGATCTCAGTGTCCGGAGGAGTTACTGGAAGATGCTTCTCTGGGGAACGGTCCAGCCCCAGAGAAAAGCTCTAAGTAAAGCTAGTGGGTTTGCTCAGGGCTGGCCCTCGCTGGGTTTCTCTCCCGCCTCCCAAGGATAGCGCTGGAGGGAGGAGGGCACTCCCTGTGAGCCTGGTGGGGGCCTAGTTTAGAAAGCTTACTTTCTCAGATTATGATTATGAATTTTACATGTGGAAGATGACATTAAAAACGTTTTCAAAAACATTTAACTGCAGAAAATTAAGCTCATGGGAATCTTGGCAGGTGGAGGTATGTAGAAGATGCTCTTTCCGACCTGGGCCACCCCACCCACACAAGGAGTGGACCCACAGCTCTAGGAAGTGAGGGTTGGGGAGAGATGCTGAGTTTCCTGGGAAGGGTTTTACAAGGTCTGGAGAACACCTGGAGCTGGAGGACAGGAAGGCCAGCTGGGATCTTGCATGCAGACCGGGTGGGTCTCAGACGGCCCTGAGCCCGCTGACCACCTCTCTTGCTTTGTCCCCTGGAAGAACCAAATGGGGTATGTGCACCCAGGGTAAACACCAGTGTGGCTTTGAACCCAAGTCTCTGGGGACAAACAGTGTACCAACCCCCCGGAGCTGCAGAGCTGGCTGAGGCCTCTCTGCCAGGATCCTGGCCCTGTTTCCACGGATCCCGCAGCTGCGGGCTTGGCTTTCCTTGGCTGGCTACTCAGTGGAGTTGCAATGGTGTGGGCTGGATTGGAGGAGGAACCCGAGCGCCAGGTGCTGTTGCTTGAAAAGTGAAGGAAATGCCAGGTGAGCCAGGAGCTCATTGGTTCCCTATGCCTGGGGCTTGGGGAGGAGGTGGAGGGGGATGGTGCATGCTGCTTCTTCAGAGATGACGAGTGATCCTCAGGTGCCTGGGAAGGTGAGATACACAGGGGTGGTGGGGACTATGCACCCCTAGTTTAGAAGGTTACACAGGTGCATGTTCTTGTTCGGGACTAACTCCAGCCACAGGCCACAAGGCACCCTAGTGTATGGTAGTAAATAACAGAGATCAGACCCTCTGAACAAACCCTCCCCTTCCCCACATACTGTCCCCACTCCCTCTCCCCTTCTAGCCCGCCTTCCCATTTTCATCTTTGCCTGGTGGGAGCAGAGCCAGGGAGAATACTAACAATGCCTCTCTCCAAGGCCTGACCTCCCCCGACCTGATTCACAACAGCGGCTCCCATTTGGTGGTGGCTTTGCCCTCCCTTAACTGGAGCTGGGGCCCTGTGCTCACTCTCTGACTCGTGGGCCCCAGGACTTACAGTGTACACAGCAGGTCTTGTGGGTCTATTTGAGATAGACCAGCAGGTTAGAGAGCGTGGCTCTTTGATGTAAAGGCATTAAGAAGTGAATTGTCCCGATGGGATGGGAATGAATCACTCCATTTTATAGATGAGGAAAGAAAAGCATGTCAGCAAAGCAGCCACCTTCCAACCCTAGTCGGGTGGCTTCTCTAAGTTAGGTGACAGGTGGGTTGGATTCCACTGAGCTGCCAACCAGCAATCGGAATCCAAAAAAGAGCGTCAAAGGCCACTGTCCCTCCATTCTCGCCTCACTCCCTGCATCCACCACTGGTGACTGGTCAGGGGCCCAGGTGTCTTCCGCTGGGTTCTCCCCCAGGGATGGCACAGTGTGACCCCTCCTCTCTAAGCTCTTAATCCTGTTTTGTTATCTGTGCCACTCTCCCAGGGGAACCTACATCCAGGATGAGCTTTCTCAAAAACTTGTTTTTTAAAAAATTCCCCTGAAAAAGAATTGGCAGGAAAAGCATTTCTCTACTTCCTGGGATTGTATTTGTATCTCAAAATTCCTGCCAACTCTCACAACCTAAGGCATTGTATTATTTTAAAATCAATTGCGTTTCAACTAGAAACTGTACGTGAATATGATAAAGTGGAAGCCACAGTTCAGCTCTGCTTCTGGGTTCCCCAGAGATAGCAGGCATGGGGGTGATGTGGGGCTGGGCAAAATTCCAAGGACAGAGGGTGGCTTCCCCGTGCCCTGTGCTCACGTAGCCACATGGCCGGCTGGCTATGTGAAATCAGGTGACCGCCGTCACTTAAAAGGTCTGTTCTTTCACACTAAAACAAGAGGCTCCATATAGCGATCTTTGATCTCCCTTCCAGCTCAGAAGATCGGTAGTTCCATGGGTGGATACTAAGCAACACAACTGCAGTAGAGTTACATTGAATACAGTGTGTATGTGTGTGTGCGTGTGTGTGTGTGTACGGGGATTTAAAGTCAGCTAATTTTTACAGTCTTGGAGTGGGGAAGGCTTTTAAAAATATGACCCCAAATCCAGAAACACGAAAGAAAAGATTCATAAATGCAGCTACATAAAAATCTCCTGTATGGAAAAAAAAAAAACACCCTATAAAATAGTCAAGACAATAGACAAATTGAAAGGCTTGTCAAATCAAAGCGTTCAGTTCTCTGATAAATACAGTGCCTTCAAATCAAAAAGGGAAAGATCAACAAGCAGAGAAATAGGAAAAATATGCAAATACTAGCAGCCAATAAATGTGAATTATGCTCAACCTCATAAGAGAATGCAAATGTAAGCAGTGAGATACAATTCATCCTTTTCTCTGTAGCACAGTATTGGCAAGGCGCCCTCGCACATTGCTCATGGGGGTCCACAGTGATTACTCCCTCTGGATGACAGCTTGACAATCCCCATCAAATTTAAAGTGCTCATATCCTTCACTTGGGAATTACATTTCCAGGAAC
The DNA here is from genome assembly GCF_951640355.1 of Cnephaeus nilssonii. NCBI lineage: Eukaryota > Metazoa > Chordata > Mammalia > Chiroptera > Vespertilionidae > Cnephaeus > Cnephaeus nilssonii. Next base: position 89,694,613 of record NC_137073.1, on the reverse strand, counting down.
TTATACAACACATATTTTGGTGAGTGTGCAAGTTTAAATACTCCAGTATGGCAAGAGCAAAGGATTGGAGACCACTGGCTAACAGGAAATTGATGAACTAGATGCTCATGTGCCCATGATGGAATATTACTATGTAATGGCTAAAAGAATAAGGCAGCTCTGTATTTACTGGTATGTATCTGAAGTATACATTGTGCAAAAAAAGCAAGATGAAGAATGGCCCAGATATCCTATCAGCATTTCCATTTTGACACGGATACCTCTGGGAGGAGAGAGACCCAGAACTTGTCACCGTTCTTGTCTCTAGGGAGGAGACTGGGCATCTGGAGGACAGGAATTGGAGCGGAATTTGTTGTATACCTTTAAATTTTGTTCTGCTGCATGTATTACTTGTTAAAAATAAATAGATACGTTAAAATAATAATGCTGCTAAAGACTGAATGTCTATATCTTTCCGGAATTCATATGTTGAAACCATAATTCCCAATGTGATGGTATCTGGAGATAAGGACTTTGAGGGGTGATTAGGTTAGGAGGGTGAAGCCCCCATGATGGGCTAGCGTCCTTATAGAAAAGACTAGAGACCCGAGCTCACTTCGTCTGTGCTCTCCGTCATGTGAAAACACAGCAGCCCCACGAGGACTGGTCTGGGAAGTGGTGTGGTGGTTTGAGAAGTACTTGCAGACATCTGGAACGCTTTAAACTGCATCCATCCACTCAGTGCCCCACCTCCCCATCACAGCATCCGAGTGCCCGAGCAACTTGGAGGGCCTTGTCATCTAGGCCTTTCTCCCCCCGCCCCCCCCCCCCCCAGCCTCTCCACTGTCATGTGCCTTTGGAACCATTGCCCTGGGTGTCACCCACAGCAGAGAACCCTCACACTGACCTTGGCAGTAGCTGAAGCTCTGTCACCAGGTGACTGACCAGGAGAGACAGGCACACACGCCACAGGCCTTTGCTGGAGTGCATTCCTAGATGCGCTTTGAAAGGCAGCTTTGAACTCAGCTTGAAAACATTTTTTTATGTTATTATCAAAACAACCATTTTCTTTTGTCTCTTGATTTATACATTTAATTTAAATGTTTTATTATAAAACATTTCAAGCATACAAAAGTGGGAAACGTGTACAATGAACCCTCCTCACGTGACCATCACCCAACTCCAATAAGTAACACTGCCCTTCCCCCGCTCCATCCCCACCCTCCCGCCCTACATACACACTCCAGATTGTTTGAAAGCAAATCCAAGTCATTCTATCACTTCATTCATAAATTTCCAGGAGAAAAGATGCACCACTTTCTCTTAACACACCATGTTCGGATTTTCTCACCTAAAAAGCGCAAGACCCAGAGTTGAGTACTGTTGTGCTCCAGTGTTTGTTTGTTTTTTTAAGGTCAGGATCTCAGCAGCTTTAAGGACACATCATGTCACGCCTGTGTGTTCCCAGGGGACTGTCAGCTCCAGGAGGCCCTGTCAATCTTGTGCACAACTGGCTGTGTCTCTACTGCCTGCACTTGGGAGGCTCCGTAAACCCTCGTGGAATGACTGGGAATAACTGGGCTGAAACAAGCCATTTCCTCCCCATTTGTAGGGAACCAATTTCTTTCCAGGCTGCATTCCCACCCCCTGCAGGGCTCCACTTCTTGCTCTAATAAGCTAAATATCCCTGCAACAAAACCAGCTAGAATCCTAATTTTCATCTTATTAGAAGTTGTCCCCCAAATGATTATCCAGCCCAATGGTTCTCCACTCCAGCCACCCATTTGAATCACCTCAGCAGCTTTGAGAACACCCTGGGGCCCTAGCCTAGAGAACCTGCCTGGTCTGGGTGGGTGGGTGGGGCCCAGGCACTGGGGGTTCTTCAGGGTCCCCAGTGGTTCTCATCAGCAGCCTGGGTGCAGACTGCTGTCCACCCATCCTCCAAGCACCGACAGTGCCCAGGCACAGACAGGAGGATCAGCGGAAAAACTAACTGCTCCGGATTCTCAAAATCATTTGTTTGACCCAGTTTTTTCCTTTTAAGTCTAGGCAACAGCTGAAGCCAGACTATTAAGCCAGCAAGCACAGCTAATTGAAAACCACCAGGGGCCGCCTTTCCCAGGGTGATGGAGCGGCTGCACTGGCCCAGCCCAGTCACCTGTGTCTTGCAAATGATTCCCGATGTCTTCAAAGCAGGCAGGCCCCTTCCGGAAGGTTAAAGCCCCATTTTTATTCCTTTTCTCTTCCACAGTGAAACCTCTTTCCCAGGAGACTCTACAAGCCAAACGGACACCTCAGTGGACATCCCCTGGTTATTGAAGGTTAAGTTCAATTTAGTGGGACTTGCTAACATACACAGGAAAGTATGGTAGGCAGAATTCTAAAATGACCCCCTCAGATTCCCATTCCCTAGTGAGCATGCCCTTTATAATCCCCTCCCAGGACAGCCGGCAGAACCTGTGACTATGATGGGATACCAAGCCCATGAGGAAGTTGCACCTATCCTGGTTTATGTCAATGAGTCCAGCCTCTGTGTCTCCTCAAGGCCAAGGCCATAAAATCCAGGCTTGTGGTACCAGATCAGTGAAGGCAAAGGGGGAGTGTTGGCCACTGCCCTTCCCAGCCTCATGCTCAGGATGGGCTCTGGGTCCTGGTCCTTCCACATCCAGCTCCTCCATCTGACGTCCAGGAGCCCATCCTTCTGGCGGCCACTTCTCCACTGAACTTGAGCTTCCCTTCCCACCAGCTCTCCTGGATGGCCAATGGCGGTCCCTGCTGCTGTGCCCTCCCAGGGTGTCCTTGCTCTCCTCTTCCCACTGGGAAATGTGAGGTTTAATTGCACATCTTCAACGATTCATAACCATGTTTTATAGTGAATATTTGCTGAGCGTTTTTGAGGCAGTAGGTAGAAATTTCATTCTCAAATGTTTGAGGTCTATTATGTCCCTGTTTACAAAGGACAAACTAAGGCTTTGGGAGGTTTCACAACCTGCCCAAAGAGACCACACTGGATTCAAAAGATCATGTGGTCATGACTAATGTCTGAGGCCCTCCATGGAATACTATGGACTTCTGGGGAGATGGAGGCAGGAGCGGGTCCTCAGAGAGACAGAGATAGGAATCCAGAGAAGGGCTGCTCCTGAATTTCCAGGTTTATGTCGACTTCAATGCCAGTTTGACTTAATTCAGTTCTTGATATCTGTTCAAATCCAAAGAAAAAACCCCTGCTCCCCGACATGAAGCTAAAATGAGCAAATTTGTTTTTTTGTAAACAAATAGTAGCTGAAATAAAATAAGCTACTATTTAATAGTTTTTGCTTTTCTTTTTTTTTTTTTCATAAGAAATTCCTATGCATTTCAAACAGGCTGGGACAGGGGAGGGGCGGGGGGAAACCTATAAAAACAAATTAAAAACAATTCCTATTTTGAACACACAACAATGAACGTGGTTATCTGTTGCTTACACATGCAACTTTGTTCTGTATCTAAACATTTTATGAAATGTTATGATCAGCACCTACTGTTTTGTCATCTGCATCAGCTCTAGATCACTAACATCGTTGTTGAACTTTTTTTTTTTTGGTGGCATAGATTTCATTGAATAAATGAGCCATAGTTCATTGGATTGCATATTGTTGAGTGTCTGTGTTGTTTTTGCTGTGATCAGCACTATTGCTACCATGCAGGAATAAGTCAGCAGTTGGCAAACACTTACTGGTTGATAAATTGACAGACTGGTCCATTAATAAGATGAAGATCTGTGAGACCGCTTCATGGAAAAGAAAATTCAGATCCTTGTGTGCCAGGTTTTCTAATCCTGGCTGAAGATTAGATGTACTCAGGGGGCTTTTAATAAATACAATGGCTGGGCCCAACCCCGGAGATTCAAATTTAATTGGCCTGGGTGTTCCTGTCAGGTGATTCTAATTTTCAGCCAGGGTTGAAGAACACTGAAATAGGAGTCTATAAAATGGGTGCTTGTTTATATTTTAATAACTTATGAAATGCCCCTCTTGTTTCTTTTTGAATGCCTTCCCATCTTGCTTACTGAGATGGCCAGGTTAACTTGAGTAGGTCAACCAGTGGAGACATAAAGTAATTTAGTTGAGAGACTTATTCTTTGCTCATTTTGAGAGATAGGAATGAAACTCAAACTAAACCAGGATAATACAAGAGAACCAAATTGCACCCTGTAGGTGTGGCTCAGTGGTTGAGCATTGATCCATGAACCAGGAGGTCCCCGGTTCAATTCCTGGTCAGGGCACATGCCTGGGTTGCAGGCTCAATCCCCAGTAGGGGCATGGAGGAGGCAGCCAATCAATGGTTCTCTCTCATTGATGTTTGTATCTATCTACCTATCTATCCCTCTCCCTTCTTCTCTCTCTAAAATCAATTTAAAAACATATTAAAATGTTAAGAGAACCAAATTGCAGGCCCATATTACTTATGAAGACAAAATAGTAGCAAACTGAATGCCAGAGGGTGGAAAAATGATGATAACCCACACCTAAGAACTGCTTAGGAATGTAAGGAAGATTTAATATTAGAAAATCTGAAAATTGTCATTGTTTTGAAAGAGAAAAACATCTTAGTAGATGTAGAAAAAGCATCTGATAAAGGTAACCATTTCTGATTAAAAATAAAACTTTCTTATTAAAGCATGAGTAATAATAGTAAATGTTCTTAACCTGATAAAGTCTACCTGAAAATAACAAAAATTATCCTAATGATGAAACATTGGAAGCATCAATTTAATATCAGCTACAATACAAGGATGTCCCATATCTCTGCTTTTTTTGACATTACATATAGAGAAAAGATATGCTAGAAAATGAGATAAATTTGTCTTTATTTGCAGATGATATGATTATTTACAGAGATAGCACAAAAGTCTATAATCATTAAGAAAAAAACATGTTTAGCAAGGTAGCTGGATATAAAATTGACATACAAAAGTTAATATCCAAAAATGTACAATAACCTGACCCTAACTCCAAATTCAAGATAATAGTTGTCTCTGGGGGAAGAGGCAAAGTGATAATGGAAAAGTGCATGTGAAGATATCAGTTATCAGCAGTGTTCTCGCCCTTGGGTTGGCTGGTGAACTCAAGAGTATTCATTGTAAAATACAGACAGGGAGATACACGTACCTAATACAGAGGGCCCTGTATGCACCAGTGATGGTATTGTTACCTGCATTTAGGATGATACGCAGGCCCGATTCTGTGCATCTGAGGCCCAATTTTGTTTTTTAAAGCAGAGAAAAATGGAAAAGAAACCTTACTTAGCAGAACTACCATATTCGAGAAGCATAGGAACAAATGCACTGTTTACAAGTCTTGTGGGTTGGCCTCAGTTTCCAAATCTCCCTTCCAAGATTGACAGACACTCTTGATTCAAAGGGTGCATTGTGAAAGACTGAAAGGTCCTTGAACTACAATGCTGTAAGTTCTTTCAGACAATCTGCATTTCTCCACCCCGAGCAAATACACCTTTTTGTCTGTGCTGCTCTGGACTCTAGGTACGGAGTCTGCACGGGCCATCACACAGCTGTCACCAACCTCCTTGACACTGCTTTGGTTTTGTCTTTCTGGTCCCAAGAGCTTGTTGTAGATGAGGTCCAGAGTGTGTGCTGTGTAAACACTCTTTGAAGGAGTCCCCGCTGACATGCAGTCATGGAACATAGAGCTGTGTTCCAGGTGGCCTTCCGCTGTCCAGTCTACAGTGTGAGAGGACAGTCACCCTTGTTCGCAGCAGGTGAGTTAAACTGTGACTGTGAGAGTGTCCAGCAGCGAGGCCCCTGAGGCCTCCAGGGCTGGCAGCAAGGGTGACTTTTCCCACTGCCTGGAGGGCAGTCAGCTGTGGCCCCGATGCTCCCTTCTGCATCTGGATCCTGGCCAGCTTCTCTCCAGCATCAGCAGCCGTGTTCGGAGGACAGAGATCCCCAGACTGACGTGAAAAACCAGGAGACCATTGAGCAACCAGGCGTCAGGGAGTTCATTTAGAGCAGTGGTTCTCAAACTTTCTAATGCCTCAACCCTTTAATACAGTTCCTCATGTTGTGCTGACCCCCAACCATAAAATTATTTTCGTTGCTACTTCATAACTGTAATTTTGCTACTGTTAATGAATCGTAATGTAAATATCTGTGTTTTCCGATGGTCTTAGGCTCTACAGCAGCGGTTCTCAACCTGTGGGTCCCGATCCTCAGGTTGAGAACCGCTAGCAGGGTCGCCTAAGACCATCAGAAAACACAGATATTTACATTACGATTCATTAACAGTAGCCAGGTTTTCTAATGCCAGGCTCTACAGCAGCGGTTCTCAACCTGTGGGTCCCGACCCTCAGGTTGAGAACCGCTAGCAGGGTCGCCTAAGACCATCGGAAAACACAGATATTTACATTACGATTCATTAACAGTAGCAAAATTACAGTTATGAAGTAGCAACGAAAATAATTTTATGGTTGAGGGTCACCACAACATGAGAAACTGTATTAAAGGGTCGCGGCATTAGGAAGGTTGAGAACCACTGATTTAGAGCAATGAGCCAAACAGAAGGTACCAACCAATTCCTGATTCATTCAGTGTGTCAGGGGGCAGGCAGGAGGTGCCAGCTGCAATGCTCCACTGGCTCCCCAGGAGGCAGCAGGTGGGGCAGGTGGATCAGTGCAGACCAGGAAAATCATCCCATTGCCCCGGGGCCCCACACCCATGACTCCTGCCTCGTTATGGCTCTGGGGGCAGGGTCGGGGGACAAAAGGGAGAGGGCTAGGGTTAGTGGAAAAGTGTGGACACAGGTGGAGAATGTGCCTCAACCAGGCTCCCAGCAAGGGGGAAAGAAGGGAGCCTGGCTCCAGGGCCCATGTGACAGCACTCACCGCTACCTCAGGCAAAACCCTGGGTTCCCCCAGCACCCTTGCCCCCAGGAGATGTCCCTGTCTGCTCTCCAGGCCCTGTTCCCTGATGTTCTCTGGGGGGTTGGCTCCACAGGACTCTGTCCTTGGGATGCTATTCATTGATTTACCACTTCCCCACCCCTTAACCTCCCGCAGCTCCTTCCCACCACTGTAGGGTGACTACACTTGACTCTTAGAAGAAGGCAAAGTTGAAACCTTCTTTCACTCCATTCCTTTGCAATCTGAGAACATAGCTTGCACCCACTGCCCACCCTTCGCCACCCCATTCACTGCTCAGCCCAGGAGCCTGGGCATCCCCGCCCCTCCACTGCCTTAGGGTCACTGAGTCACCCATTTTCTTCAAAAGGACCTCTCCATGTTTGGGGCAGATGCTGGTGCTTGCCTGTCCAGAGTTCACCCATTTTCCTTACTAATGGAAACACAATTTTATCTGAGGCATTACTATGAATGAATGTTCCCAGTGCCCCTTGCAGCGAAGGTGGGCGGATGCTGGTCACCCCTGTGCAGCCCATGGAGAGGCAGCAAGGCCCACGGGCTCCTCCCCAAAGCACCATCGTGTGTTTTGGAGGGCGGGGCCAAGCCCTCAGTTGGCAGGGGCTTCAGCCCAAGGGCTTCCTTGCAGACCTCCCTGCCCGTCCATCACAGGAGGCACCAAACCCAGAGGGAGGGTGATGGGGTCCCTGCAGGGGTTCGGTGGCCATTCAGGTTTCACCTCTTCAATTTGTTGCCTGTGGACTGAGTCAAGGCATGACACCCAGGGTCACTGGGCTTCCGCAAGGCTTTGCAGGAGGAAATCCCTGCAGCGTCATTGCTCTTTAGAGCGTCATGGGCTGGCTGTGCTGCGGGAAGGCCATTCTCTGTCACCTCTGCCAAGAATGCCACAAGCTCTTTTAGAAGCACAGCTCATCTTGGCCAGAGCCCTGGAGTCTAGACGGCCAGCTTGCCAAGACCCAGGGCCTGTGTCAAGTGAAACTTGGGAGGTAGCAGACAGGTTTGGACCACAGAGCTCAGTGCTGACTCACCCCAAACCCTCCAGGCCGGGATAGGCATCCTAGAGGGCTGCCTCCTCTCCCAGAGAAGGGCACCCCCCATCCATGTCTGCGGGACACCAGCTCATACTGGCTGGCTCCCCAAGGAAGAGATGAAAGTGAGAAAGGGTCATTCTGCAGTTTTGGGAGACTCAGATAGCAGGGGAGGCAAGAGTGGGTGCTGGGACCTTGTCCACTCCCCAGTTCCCCTGCTGCCCCATGCTGTGCTCGGCTAAGGCCTCACCTGGCCCCCGTCCCCTCCCAGGGACAGACTCCATCCCTCCAGCTGGCCCCAGTGGGAGATCGCAGGCAGCTTCTTTATGGCCTGTAGGGACATGGGGAGGGCACCCCATCCCCCTTCCTGGGGCTGACCTGTTCCTAAAGGTACCCACAATGTCCATGCAAGGCAAGACACACAGCTACCTGGATGGGGTTGTTTGCAGTTTGGGAATTTGAGGCCTCATCATTGTCACCCAAGGGCCACCCATTGGGGAGAGTTGGGTCCCAGCTGCGTCACAGCTGGGACAGCATGGGCCTCAGCCACAGGGGTTTATCCCCGTGGTAGGGGCTGCTTCCAGTGCTGGGTGTCAAGAACTCAGGGCAGACCCAGGAGGTCCAGGGTAGTGCTTTTGTTTCCTTCAGATAAACACCCCAAAGTGGGATTGCTAGGTCACATGGTAGTTCTAGTTTTAGTTTTTCTGAGGGACCTCCACACTGCTTTGCATAGTGGCTGCACCAATTTACATTCCCACCAGCAGTGCACGACCGTTCTTGCATCTTGCTTCTCTTTGTTTTTTATTTGTCAGATTGGAAATAGGTGGGGAGCAGGCCTGCAAGCAAGGCCTCGAGTCTCACTGTGTGCGTGCCCTAGACTAGCTGCCCCTCTTCCTAAGTACGTGGGAAGAAAACTAGGGAGATGGATGAGGGCGCCTGTTCCTCTGCTTCCTGCTGAGTCTCTGTCCGAAGTGGGGGTGGGGGCAGGACATCATGAAGATGTCCACAACTGCAGGGCCTTCCACTCCGCCAAAGGAGGAGGATGCGGAAATAGTAAGAGAACGCCAACAGAAAGCTGTTTTCCCAGGAAGAAATGTTCTTCTCTTGACTAACTAAGCTTTGTTCCCAGCTGCAATAGAAAAAGGAAATTTGCAATTTGGAAAATGCCTGCTCATGTCCAGTTTGTAAGAAGTTTTCTCTGCTTTTCTGTGCTGCTGTTTCACTGGAGAGGGGCCATCATAATCCTGGCCATTTTATTAGCACTCAGCAATTTTCAAAGACTTGACAGATATAAATGCTTTGCAAGAACTTTTTTTTTTTAAATTATATTTTAGCAGAAACAAGTTTCTAAAAATCTGCGTCTGTGACCTTCAGTGCACAGCAGCGAGGGATGGGTGGGAGCTGGGATCGCTTGCTGACAGCGAACAGGAACACGCCGGCACTTGGGCTCCATTCCTCTCGGGCTCATAAATCTACCTGCCATTTTGCCCAAATCTGGAAAACATCTCTGACTAATGGAGAGGCCTGGAGATATGTACACTAAATACTCAGAGGTGAGGCCGAATTTCTTTTCTCACTCCAGCTTTCAAAATGCTGAAATTCTGCTCTTAAAGCCTTCCTCTCGCAATCACCTTTCAGGGGGTTCGTTATGAAGTGTATCCCGGATGTGTTTGTGCTCCGGGGGTGGGGAGGGGGCGCCTGGGTTGTTCCTCACTCTCCCCTCTCACCCTGTGCCCCATTATGTACTTTGGAGCCCAGGAGGCTGACAAGCCCCAGGAACTGGAGGAGGTTTTGACACCGATTGGGGAAAACTCCAACCACCATTTCTCTTCCGTCTTTGTCATTTCCTGTAGCCAGTTGTTCACAAGGCTCTGCCAATGCTTCCACTGAAATGACGACTTAAAATGGTTTTGTCGAGAGACAATTCACATACCATACAATTTACCATTGAAAGTGTAAAACTCAATAGTTTTAATATATTCAGATATGTGCAACCCCAGCAAGCTTTAGAACATTGTATCACATCAAAAAAGAAGCCCATACCTTTTAGCCATCACCTGCCTTTTGGCCCCGTCCTGAGCAACACCAATCTGCTTTTGTCTCGACAGATTCCCCTATTCCGTGTGTCCTGCTCACCATCGCACCCACAGCACCCCGGCACCTGCACATGGCAGACTCCAATCCGCTCTCCTATTGCTGAGTGCTAATGTCAGATGAGAGGGAAAGCCACAGTGGCAGCCGGATGGGGTTTTCGAGAGGGAGGTGGAGCTGGAGGAGCCCCAGGGGTCCTCTAATTCGACAATTGGACACTTTTCTAAATTTTTAATGTGGAAAAATAAATTTTTTTATTTTTATAGCGGATTGGAGTCTGCCATGTGCAGGTGCTGGGGTGCTGTGGGTGAATGAATGAATCTGTGAAGGAAGCCAACCGGAGACAAATGAATGAATCGGTGAAGGAAGCCAACCCGGAGCGCTGTGGTTTGAATGATTTGAATTCTTGGACAGAAGAGGAAGTGGAGCGGAAAAGGGAGGGGCTCCTGGCCATAGTTCACATTCAAGGTCACCTAGGGTGCCAAGCACTTCACACAGATTAGATTATTTAACATAGAAAGTAGCCTTAGGCAGAAACTCCTCTCCGCCTCCTTTGACAAATAAAGAAACAAGGCGCCGAGAGGTGTAGATGCTTTAGTAGGTCACACAGTAAGTGTCAGTGGAGCTGGATGCGAAGCCCGGTGGTCGGTCTTGCCATGCTCCCTCCTCCCCACTTCACCTCTGCCACCTGCTTTCTTGTTCACGCACTCAATCAAAGAATAAAAAGTGAAAGGACTCTTGAAGCCACCCTGGTCTTTGTTTTGGTCGCAGCCAACGCTGTGCAGCTGCACACTGAGAGCGCTGGGTCAGCATCCACAGAGCACTTTCATTTCGTTGTTGGTTAAAAATAGACATTCTGCAGTTGGGTTAAAGGGAAGCGGAGGCTGGCAGACACCTCTTTTGTCTGGCACTCTTGCCTTGCCGTCCTGGGAGAGCAATGGTCCTACTCTACCACTTTCCTGTCCTCGGGCTGCACAGGAGACGTGAGACAGCTGCTTCTGTAAATGCCCAGACCACCCAGGGCTGTGCCCGCCGGATGCTCTGCGCCCCTGAGATCCATGGGTTTCAGATTGTTCGCTGCTGGCTGTGTATGGTGGCTCTTTGCAGAGGCCCAAGGAACAAGGGGACTGAGGTTTCAGCTGCCTTGGCGCCTGCCTCCTGGGTACAGCACCTTCTGCGGGCAGAGGCTGTGGAGGAAGAGTAGATTGTGGCTTATGGTGGCATATATAGTTCCCTTGTCCCTGTGCCAACTGAGCCAGGAGGAGCACTGGACAGGGAGTCAGGACCAGCGACCCCATCCCAGCTGCCCATCAACAAATCCTTGTCCTGTCTGAGCCCCACTTTCTCCATCTGTGCAGTGGACAGTGTTGGCACTGCACCTTAGAGCCACCTGGGTAGCCTTTAGATGTCCCCCCAGCACTCCCCCTCCCTGCTTGCCAGGACATTACTTCATGGGCCTGGGCAAGGCCTGGGCATCAGCATTTCAAAGGCCCCCTGTGCATCCAGGGCAGGGAACCACAGGCTGGATGAGCCCCAGGGGTCCTCTAATTTGACAATTGGACACTTTTCTAAATTTTTAATGTGGAAAAATAAAGTTTCCCAAACAGTTGATCTTGTCTGACAAGGGAGAAATATCAGTAAACTTATTTATTCAACAAACATTTGTTTACTGCTTGGGGGAAAGTGAAGTTGACAGCTCGTGTTCACCCAGAGGTGGTGGAGTAGAAGCATGTGAATCAGCAGTGCCTGGTCAGAGCTGGGGCATGAGGAATGTCAGATGAAATGGAAAACCACAGTGGCAGCCGGATGGGGTTCTCGAGAAGGAGGTGGAGCTGGAGGGACTCAGGCACTGCGGGCCTTACCTGGCAAGGACAGTGCGGCTCAGTGTGGCGCTGATGTGTACCATGGCATTACTTGCTTAGTTATCGTTTGTCCTTCATTCACTCATCCATACTGTCTTTACGTCTGCTGACTTGACTCTTCTTTCTCTTTGATAATAAGTCCCCAAAGACATGGGCCCTGAATTAGATTCAGTCAGACACCCACGATAGTCAACCAGACATCAACCCAATTTGACTGAATTTTTCACTTCTGAACAGTCTCAATATGCTCACCACATTCTTTTGATGACTCATCATTCATTTGAGAATTCGATAAATATTAATTGAACATTTTCGCACTTTGCTTGGTGCCATGGTGATAAAAAATAGGTCAAGCATGTATTCTGTCTTCTCCAAGGAGTCAGACACATGAATAACTTTAATATAAGATCAGTGTTTGCAAATTATATGATCATTTTTCAAGAAAAACCAATAGACTCAACAAGTGATTACAATAACAAGAAGGCTTAGCGATGTTAATGGATACCTGATTAAGTAACAAAAATCAACAGTGTTCCTTGATTCCAGAAATAACCAACTAGAATACAATTACTAGTAAGGCATTACTCACAATGATAACAAAAAATATAAAGTGTGTAGGGATAATCTAAAACTATATGAAATTTCTGTGGTGAAAACTTAAAACTCCAGTGATGAACCTAGAAATTGATGTGAATAAATAGGAAGCAATCCATGTTCCAGAACTGATGACAAGAAGACACTTCTTTCTAAATTAAGCCACACATCTAATGCAAATCCAAACACATTTGTAGCTGACTTTTTTTTTTTTGAGGGACTTGATAAACTTTTTATAAAATCTTTTTGGAATCTCTAAAGGCTTTGAAAAAGAAGTGGAAGAGGGGGAGTTGTCCTGCTAGATATCAGGACATTCTGTAAAGATGTAGTAATAAAAACAATATGGTATTTTGAATGAAAAAAAGGACCCAATGAAATAGAAGACAGAGCTCAGAGAGAGACCCTGTACACATGGGAATATTGTATACAATTAAGGTTACATCTCCTTAAAGTAATATAAGGTAGTGTAAATGGGTATCTTTGTAATACAGAGGTGAAGAAGGACGTGTTAAATAAAACCCCCAAATATTATATGACAAAATAAACTATTAAAGAACTTAGTTATACCATGGTAAAAATTTTTGTTCAGTCCTGATTGGGAGAAAATATCTGTAATGCCTAAAAACAATAACTGAAAAATAAGTTATTCAAGAAAACACTGAAATGAACAAGAAAAAGTCAAGAACCCCAATAGAAAAATGAGGAAGGGTACAAAGAGGCAATTTACAGAAGAAACTTCAAAGAGTGTAGAGTTGTTTAAACTCACTAGTAATTAAAGAATTGCAACCTGGAAAACACTATCACTTTGAACCCATTAAAACAATCACTTTTATACCCATTAGACTTGCAAATATTTGAAAGCTGAGTAAACATTTGTTCCCAAGGATGAAACACTCTTGTATTTCTTGGGGAGCATAGACTAGTGAAATTCTTTAGTGCAATCCATCAGAATTTAGCAAAGTTAAGTATATGAATACCTATGATTCAGTAGTCCTGCTCCTATATGTGGGTCCTAAAGAAACTCTCCCTCAATCACCTTACTGTAATTGGAGGTGAGTCTTTTGGGTGTCCCAGCCCTGTGGGAGGCATCTCATCTAGGGTTTGTGTCCTGTCCCCATGTATTCAGACACACAGACACCTCTGGGGACAGAACTCAGTTAGGAGGTCCTGTCCTCGGTCAGGACCTCCTAACTTTTCTGTACTTGGTCTCTAACCTTATTTGTTTCTTCTGAGAATTTTCCGTATTTTCCTGTGAGCTCAACTATGCATTTAAACATGCATATACATATAAAATACCCAAGTTTTTTAAGCGTGTTAAAATGGGAGGGTGTTCAGAATTTCACCTCTCCCGGATTTTGCCAAGAAGAGAAGCAGTCTGAAATTAAAATCAGTCCACTTCGTGTGGTCCCATTAACACAGCCCTAGCAACTCTAGCAGCTGAATAGATGGGGACGGATGGAGAGGATGCGTTGGTAGCAGCCAGCGTGTCACCCTCTTGGGTACCAGATCTCTTCCTCCTTTTCAGTCACCTTCTCTGCAATGTGAACCCAGGATTTTAGGTGTGTGTTGGTTAGACTTTGCTTGTTTTGGCCCAGAACTGCAGCTTCCTGAATTTGTCTTCGTCCCTTAATTCTGTGATGTGTGAAATGAGCTCTCGCACCAAACACTGGCCTTCTGCAAGCCTCACAAGTATTCCATCCACGGTTCACCTGGCCACTGGGTGAGAGAATTGCAGAGGTTATTTTCAGAGTGGGAGTTCCATCCACCCACCAGGTGTGCTGGTCTCCACCTGGCATTGAGATGGAGACGCCCCTTGGAAGGAATAAGGGACATCCTGGGAGACCGTAGGACTCTTTGGGTCGACATGATACCGGCAATTAACAATCTCATGGGATGGTTGTCTAGTGGCTTAACCCATTGGATGATCTACTCTCTCTAGTCTTCCCACAAGACATAGTGAAAGACTGGGGAACCACATGCACCCTGCCTGCTTCCAACGACCTGTGGGCATAGCACAAAATGGGCAGAGGAGGGTATGTCCCCTGACATGTTGACTGACCACACAGCCTTTGGTACATCTTTACAACAAACTCCTGGACACACCCAGCCCCTCCCTTCACCCACCTGGTCCTGCTGAGCCCGAGTCCCCTCACATTTTCCTGAGCAGACACCTGCCACCTCCCATCGCTGGACTCCTCTGATCCTCCAACTATTCCCGGTCCCTTTGGCCTCTGCTGTAATTACTACTCTGTCTGGAATGTTTCTGCCCAGTGCCCAGCTCAAAGGCAGGGAGGTCCCCCTGACCACCGTCCGAGCCCCCAGCCAACCCCAAATTGCTCTAGCTCATGGTATTTATGCTCATCTGCATGTGTTTCTACTTCACTGGGGCTCCTCCTCCAGCAGAGGCCAACTTCCAGGCCTGCACAGGATTTATTTTTTTCCCAGAGCTCAGTCTGGGGCTTGGGCACCTCAGAGGTCATGCCCTCTGTGGGGCCCCTCTACCCATCCTGCTCCCCCCTCCCCCCCTTCTCCCAGGTTTGGGCCAGGGGCTAATAGTTCAGGTGCTCCTAGACCCAGGTCCCCATACTATTCGTAGAGTTTCCCACACCTGGCTTGCTTCTGCCAAAGTCTCTTTGTTACCCTCTGTGACCTCAGCCTCCTCTGTGAGTGCCCAATTTCCTGTGCATTTAGCTAGATGAGATTATCACAGACAAGCCTGGCCTAGGTGATTCTGTTGTAATTAACCTAGTTATTAAAAACAGGAAAGGAGCAAAGGAAGGCCAAATGTTATAGGCATGCAATTTGGGCAGCTTCCCAGGAAGCTAAAACTTTACATTCCCCAAGGGTCCAACGGAGGGAAGATAGACCCATGCCCAGTAAAACTGGAGTGATAGGAAAGGTTTTCGTCAGTCACACCTGGGAATAAGTCATTGGCCAGAATAGATATGGCCACTGCAAGGGCATGAAATTTGGAATATTTAATCCCCTAAACAAAGGAGGTAGGGCTCTTGGTTTCTCTCGGCTCTCTTGGGACTCTTGTTGCAGGGGGCGGGCTCTCTGGGCTCCCTTGCATTCGCCCACACACAATGGACTAATGGACTGGAACCAGCCTGATGCTGAACTGGACCCAGCGGCAACATGGAACAGAAGCTCTGGACACTGCTTTGCTTTTAGCTCTACTGAAACCCCAGTTACATTTCTTCCAGGACTGAATTAAGGGAAATGGGACTTTGGAAACCCAGGGATGTAATTCCACACAAATAAAAATCACCCATCCTCCCGTGAGAGTCCCAGAAAATTCTTTTTATCGTAAGAACTCTACCCCCAGCACTCAGTGGGGAATGGGATACCCCAATTTCCCCAATAACACAGGGATGTACTCCATGGCTGGCTGAGTTTGTGACTGTCCAGGGCCTTCCTTATAGGCCACGCTGCCCAGGTTTCGGGGGATAGGACATCCATTGGGATGCCTTTGGGGGCCAGGGTCTGCCTTCCACACTAGGTCAGGCCTCTGCTTCCACTACCCTGAGTGGGTCTCCACCTGTGGGCAGGTCGTGCCTGCATGTAGTACAGGTGTGTCCTGCTGCCCTGCACCACCCCACTATGAGCCTAATCTCAGTTTGTATGCTGTCTTTTCAAATTTGTCCTCATCACTGAGAACTCCACTCCTGAGTCACCTGAAGAAGGGCAGCCCCTGAGTAAATGAGGTGCTGTGACCTGTGGTTTCTGGGCCAGCTGAGCCTTCTGTTATGACTTCAGGAGACCTCCCCAGTTAACCCCACACCCCTGCAAAGTGCACACATGGTGCTGCTATACTCCTGCAGAGGCTACTGGGAAATGTAAAGTTTTAGTTTCCTGGAACCTTCCTTTATTCCTTAGTCCCCTCCCACTACTCTATATCAGCCTCAACATAAATATGGGGTCTCCTACCCCACCCCACTTTATTCGCCTGACATAGCAGTAGCACCTTAAGTATTATAATGCCCCCCCGGCCCCCTTCCATCCCCATGGCTGACACAGACACTCTCTTGGAGGTTCATAACCATGCATTTCACTTTCTTTCTGTTTTCTCACAGCTCCCTCATCATTTCTCTAAAGTAAAAAATAACAGGAAATAGATATATCTTTCTCCTACTGACATGGAAAAAAAAATTAAAAAGAGAACTCACAGAAATAGAATGGTAGAAAGCTCAAGTGGGCAATTTGGGCCCAGTCTGTGGTTTCGGGGCCCACGCAGCCTTGCTCGTAGCTGGGCCTCTTTGTTCCGACAGCCCCGCAGACCCGCTGGGCCCAGTGAAATGCAGATCTCCGCCCCGCACCCAGAGCAGGACAGGAACTCTTTATTGACGCATCTCTTACTTCCATCCAATGTTCAGAATTGTAGGGAAGGAAAGGAAGCTTTTGAAAGAAAAACATATAGTTCTCCATATGAGAGGGAAAGTAAATTACAGGGTGAGCGCTAGATGGATATTTTTGCCCAGGTCCCGCTGGGTGGCTGGCTCGTGTTCTCTTTGCCTTGGAGAAGGGCCGTCCTCTGTGTTAGGCTGGGAATCGGAAGGCATGTGTCCAGCTGTGGGCTGCTCTCAGCAGCAGACCCCCACTTGCCCACCCCCCCTCCCCCCGAGCCCTGAGCAGCGTGGTCTGCAGGGTCATCCTCCCAGAGGGAACCACCAGAACCAGGTCCAAGTGCAGAGGCACGTCTGCCCCTCCTCATCCTGGTGCGAGAGCCTGATCCCACTGCAGCTGATCACTTCACACCCCTCTGAGGCTCCTGTAGTCCTGGCCTGGATCAGCTTTGGGAAAAAAAAAGTAATTAAACTCTCCCAGAACCACCCACACGTTGGCACATGCCGTTCGGAAGCTGCCAGTGTCAGAAAAGGAGACGAAGCCGAGCCCCTCTCTTTCCTGGTCCCTAGTTCCTGTCTCCTTCTAATTGAAATGTTCTCTTTTTAGTTAACCCTTCACCAGGCCTTCTAGCACCTATTATGCACAAGTCAGGCAGAGCAGAGTTGTGCATAGGACTGAATCCTGGTGGGCAGATGGGGACGGGCAGTGGCTTTGAGAATGGCAAGCACAGGGATTAATGTGGGGGGGAAATCCCATATGGATTTGTTTTGGGAGCAGATTGAGCCTTCTGCTGGTGGACAGAGAGAAGCAAGTACCCGCGGTGGCCGGGAGAACCTGAGGAAGGCAGCAGCCTTTCTCTCTAGGCTTCGGGCAGTGCTGCCTTCGGAGGTCCTGAGCGTGTTCGGGCCCAACTAGTGGGCCTACTGTGGGCGGGAGGGGCAGCCAGGGGGCTTTGTTTCTCAGCGGGCAGAGATGTGTCCTCATACAGGGCTGGTGGGTTCCCTTCCCGGAGAAGATATACCTTTTTATACAAAAATTGGTGTTCCTTTCTCTTCCTGCTGATGTTCTAATGGTCCCAGAAAATGTCTGCTCACAGCCAGGGGGGTGGCAGGCAGTGGAAGGCGATGAGTCAGGACTGTGAGGAGGCACCTGCGGGACCAAGTGGTGGGACTGGTTCCCTGGGCTGGTGCAGCACACATCTCCCCCCAGGGGTTCATTACTTAGAGCAAACTTGACAGAGGGAAATCTAGTTAAAGGAAACGGTGCACTGGGTAGTTGGTGATTCATTCCCCAAAGGAGCCATCATGGGAACTACTGAAATGAACTGACCTAAAGAGGCCTTCTTGGACCAAGCAGAATCGGGGTGGCTATGCCTCCCCCTCTGTCCCCAAAGCCTCCACGGGGGAAGAAGCAGGCCCAGTGTCCTTCCTATTGCAGGGCTGTGGGTGAACTGACCCAAGTGAGTGGGGAGAGGCACAGCTAGGCCTGAACCCCACCCCTCACCCCAGGGCTGGGATGCTGAGATGGACCTGCGCTCCCACTGTGGAGGTACAGTGCTCGTGGGGGAGTAGCATGGACAGAGCTCTGTAGAGAGAATGACCTACAGGTCACAGAGGAGGGAAAAAAGGCTTTGCTGTAGAGTTCGTGGCAGGAAGAGCTGAGATTTGGGTGTGCATAGAAGTTTCTACACTGACAATGACACCTAGAGTGGGCTTGCAGACTCATCACTGCAATCTCTCTGCACATCACCTTCTTCCTATGCCTCTGTTTCTCAAGTCTGCCTCTGCCTTTCTCTTACAAGGACACTTGCCATTGGTTTGAGGGCCCAGCTTAAATCCCAGTTGATCTCGTCTTGAGATCCTTGACTTAATTACATCTGCAAAGACATTAAAAAAAAATAAGGTCACATTTATAGGTTCCTGGAATTAGGGGGTGGACATAACTTTTTGGGCACCACTATTCAGCTCAGTACTATATACATATATATGTATATTTTCTCTTTATGTTCCAGGATAGTGCTTAGTTCTTAGATGTATCACATGTATATGTGTGTGTAGATATATTTTATACTTTAAGGCAACATGACTACAAGTAAAAGATCCCCATTTCTGGTCTCTACTTTATAATAGATTAGATAAGGACTCTGGACCCTGAATTTAATTTCCTGTACCTTAAAAACCCTTACAGAAAAAAAAAATGAGATCTTGAGGTTACAGTTCCCTTGTCATAAAGAACCTTTCACCTTTGGAAGTGATTGGAATAGGCTAGTTTTAAAAAACCTTCTACGTGACAGGAGGGAAGTGTGTTTGAATAGGCTCTGAGTTTAGGACTCAGCCTGGGGCAGTCTGAACCAAATTAAACGATAAGGTCATTTCCACTGGCCCCCAAGGCCCTTTACAGTTTATTTATTAAATAAGTAATTGGCAGGGAGATTAGAAGTCAGAACCTTGGATCTTGTTTCCCACACTAACTAACCTTCTAGAGTAAATGTTAGCAAGCTCCAAGCTATCATTTACCCAAAGCAGCCTCTAGTCCCACCGTTTGAATGTGGTGAGATCCTGGATGCCATGATGTCCAGAGCTCTGGGGACAGCTGACAGGACACAAGACCCCAGCAGGTGAGAACAGAGACCCTCCCGGTGGCTCCAGATCACAGAAGAGAGGAGATCAAGGAGGTAGCATTGCATGGAACACTGTGTTGTTTCAGAAATTATAGTTTATGGAAAAGCAACACCGTAAGATGTAGAAACTAAAGTGAGAAGAAAATCCTTGAAACAGTGAGACTAAGATTCCATAAATCAGGTGTATGTGTGTGAATTTGCTATAAGAAGTACTGTCAATGCAAAATGATCTTTAGTATTTACAAGGGACCAAGTCTGAAGAGTGTTTGCTACAAATATTCCTTGGAGTCAGAGGTTTCAAAGTTGTTTTAGGATTGACTTAATGTAATGTTTTTGTGACAGGAAAGTAATTGACCATGTTGAAGTGAAATCACATTAGAAAAATCAATTACGCTTTAAATGCCTGTTTCCCATCTACAAGCTTGGCATAGTACTCTACCTCACAGCGTTGCCTATAGGGATGATATGAGAAGATAGTTCTAAAAGGTCTTTGAGATATTAAAAACTTTTGAAGTGTAGAAAAAGAAAAAATAGGAATGGTCCTCCATGGGAAACTTGTTTAGAATTATTTGATTGATTTAACCTTCAAAATTATTAAAAAAAAACTTTTCATGAGTAAAAACAAACCAAACTCTGGCATAAGTTTAAACAAAACAAAACAAAACAAAACAAAACAAAACAAAACAAAACAAAACAAAACAAAACAAAAGTATTTTCAACAGTCACTGAATCCTGACCCTGTTGCCTCTCTCATGCACGGTTATCCATGATCCCTACAGAAGGCTGAACAGATAGACTTTAACTCCATTTTTGCAAACAGACTGTGTGCCCATCTACCTCAATATCGCTACCACTTCCCTGTGTCTAAGTAAGAGTAACTTGTTCCCATTAGAATGTAGCATTTATTCTGGCATGGAAAGAAAACTCAGTAGGACAAACACTGATGTGATAGACAAAGCAGAGCTCATGAGCATGAATTTTCCTCAGTTATCCTACCAACACAGAGGCCACACCTGGAATTCTCAGTGTTAGGATCCAGGTGCAGTCCTACTGGTTCTTTTACTGTTGCTTTAAGAAAACTATGTCTCTGGACCTAGACTACCCATGCTAGCATAGTCAATGCTCCCACCCAGCTAGGGTTGGAGATCTCTGGGTATTGAGTGACTGGGCATTCATCCAGCTCCATCACCCAAGAGAAATTCAGAGCCTATTTTTTAAAAAAGATTTTTAAATTTATTTTTTTAAATTTATTTTTTTTAGGAAGGGAGAGAGTGAGAGAAAGAGAAACATCCCTGAGTCAGGGAAATATTAATGTGAGAGGGAAACAAGCCAATGTCCTATTGATGGTGGATCTTCCATGTCTTCAACCAAAGAAAAGGATGCAGATTCACAGGAGATGAAATGAACAACCTGAAGTAGAGTCTAACAGCCACCTCAAGCTGTCAACTTGATCATGCCAGTTCACCCTCATTGTATTTCCAAAATCATGTGTTGAGTATTAGTTACATGCCAGGCATGGTGCTTCATGATTCCCACACATTGCCTGTCTTGTCACAGCAACCCACAACAGTAGATGTTAGCATCATAAGTGAGTTTGGAAAGTGAAAACATAGAGTCTTGCAGCCTAAGTTCCTTATCCACAGATGATAAGAGGCAGAAGGAATTCAAGGCTGTTTGATTTCAAAACCTATGTCGATTAAATATGAAAATTATCACAATCTCAGATTTTAAATGAAAAAATGGGCTCTTGATTGGAAAACAATTTCAAATATTGACACAAGTGTGGAGAAATCCCTCTGATAAACATTTAAAATGAAAACTGAAAGTCAACTTCTATATTCATGTAAAAAGTTAGTTGAGGTATCCTTTAAGTAATTGAGTTTAGGAATGTGAAAATTGTCACTTTGCAGAATTAATGCTCTCTTACAGTTTCCAGAAAAGTAACTCTGTAAATCAGTATTAGTTTAGGATATAGTGTTGTGCTAAGCACACAGTCTCAATTAAGTTGAGAAACTTTAATGGGGATCTTTGGCAACCACATTAATAAATCTTTATAATGCAAATGGAAGCTGAAGCAAAATCTTCTAAATCACACTGCTGCTTAATTAGATTTGGTTCAGTTACATTTCATTGACTTTTATAGAGAACTGGAGGCCCGGTGCACAAAATTCATGCATGGAATGTGTGTGTGTGTGTGTGTGTGTGTGTGTCCCTCAGCCCAGCCTGCACCCTCTCCAATCTGGGACCCCTCGAGGGATGTCCAACTGCCCGTTTAGTCCCTCTCACAATTCAGGACTGCTGGCTCCCAACCGCTCGCCTGCCTGCCTGCCTGCCTGATTGCCCCTAACTGCTTCTGCCTTCCAGTCTGATCACCCACTAACCACTCCCCTGCCAGCCTGATCGATGCCTAACAGCTCCCCTGCTGGCCCGATTGCCCCTAACTGCCCTCCCCCGCTGGCCTGATCACCCCTAACTGCCCTCCCCTGCCAGCTGGGTTGCCCCTAACTGTCCTCCCCTGTAGGCCTAGTTGCCCCCGACTTCCCTCCCCTGCAGGCCTGGTGCCCCCCAACTGCCCTCCCCTGCAGGCCTGGTCACCCTTAACTGCCCTCCCCTGCTGGCCTGGTCACCCCCAACTGCCCTCCCCTGCATGCCTGGTCCCCCCCAACTGCCCTCCCTTGCAGGCCTGGTCTCCCCCAACTGCCCTCCCCTGCAGGCCTGGTTTCCCCGAACTGTCCTCCCCTGCAGGCCCAGTCACCCCCAACTGCCCTCCCCTGCAGGCCTGGTTTCTCCCAACTGCCCTCCCCTGCTGGCCTAATCACCCATAACTGCCATCCCCTGACAGCCATCTTGTAGCGGCCATCTTGTGTCCACATGGGGGCGGCCAGCTTGTGAGTTGGAGTGATGGTCAATTTGCATATTACCTCTTTATTATATAGGATACCCATGACATGCTTTAAAACACAAACAAATCAAAGTACAAAAGATCAGAGGGCACCACTTGATAGAAATCTACCCACAATGGACCACCGAGGATAATTCATATAGAAATCACAAGGAATTCTAACAAATACTGAACATAGAACATGCAAGGACGCAACAAACATTCCATGGAAAGACATCTATTGATTTTAAAGTCTTGCTTTTGAGAATCCTTGTTTTTCCATTAGGACAGTACCTCTAGACCAGTGGTTCTCAACCTTTTTAACCCTTTGGACTCGCTTGCTTTTTTCATCGAGCTGTTACCGATGCTAACTGTGTCGAGTCACACGCGACATCCGAGTGCAAAAGGTTAATGCCAAGACCCTTTAATACAGTTCCTCATGTTGTGGTGACCCCCAACCATAAAATTATTTTCATTGCTACTTCATAACTGTGATTTTGCTACTGTTATGAATCATAATGTAAATATCTGTGTTTTCTGATGGTCTTAGGCTCTACAGCAGCGGTTCTCAACCCGTGGGGTCTTAGGCGACTCTGCTAGCGGTTCTCAACCTGTGGGTCGCGACCCACAGGTTGAGAACCGCTAGCAGAGTCGCTAGCAGGGTTGCCTAAGACCCCACGGGTTGAGAACCGCTGCTGTAGAGCCTAAGACCATCGGAAAACACAGATATTTACATTACGATTCATTAACAGTAGCAAAATTACAGTTATGAAGTAGCAACGAAAATAATTTTATGGTTGGGGGTCACCACAACATGAGACACTGTATTAAAGGGTCGTGGCATTAAAAAGGTTGAGAACCACTGCTAGACTATTTGACTTGTGCATTCACCCTCTTCCAATAGCCAACATTTCTTTCCTAGTTATTTTATGGCATATGCAATTTTCCCCCTGTTCTTTTGAGGACCACAGAATAAGACACCTTTGGAAAGAGTACACATGAAAGCCACAGTGTGAATTGTGGTGATAGTCTACATACCAGTAGCCCATGGTATGTAGATCAGCAGCCTGCCATAGTCATATGGCAACTGTGATCATGAAATAAAGTCACATCAGTTGGGGAGGCAAGCAGGAATGAAACCAAGCACATCGGGTTGCAGCAGTTCTATTTTAGTTCACTTAGTGTCATCACCAGTGGTCACCTGAGATCTATAGATACAAAGTGATGGTGTGTCTACAAAGAAGGACAGCCACTTAATTTGCTCCAGTAGAGGAACAGGGAAGTGCCAGAGTTCATCAGCAGTGGGAAGCAGTGCAGGTATTTATTCCCTCACCACATACTGCCTTACTGACCCAAGCGGGTGACCCCAGAGGTTGACGCCCCCAGTCCATTCTATTTGTCTAGCCTTGTTATGACCTTGAAATAAAATCTTGCTTCCCCTTTGGATCTACACTATGTTCAAATACTCTGCTTTGACTCTCTCTTTGGCCAGCACACTTTGCTCCTGTGTTTCTTCTGGAACAAAGCTAACATTGCTTATTGCATTCCTGGATGTCAACTGTATTTATTTGGCCTTTCTAGTTCATTGACCACATCCTGCAGGTCAGATAAGCCCTGGGATTGAGCGATATTCAATACTATGTAGACTGGAGCCTGCCAAAATCAGAAAATAAGGTAGAGCCCAGCATAAAGCTAAGTAACAGAGTTGTATATTATTTTAATGACTTTGGAGGGAAAAACAAATACTGATTGTGATCACATGGGCTGAGGTCCAAGTCCCTCACTATAGCTTCTCTGAATCAGTCAAGAGTGGAAAGTTGGCCCTTTGCACCAACTTGTTTTTGACACATAGTGGATCACTTTGGGTGTTTCCCAGCCAGCTTGGAAGACCTGTGGCTCCATCCAGCAATGGGCTAAGGATGTGGACCATGAGAATTGCCGAATGGTTCATAGGTGGCATCACCGAGGATCAGACAGCACCAGTTGGCTTAGTTCCTGCAGTTGACTTTGGAAAAAACACTCAATAACTCTGAGCTTGTTTCCTCCACTGGAGAGTGTATGAAGTTAGACTAAGTGGCCTCCCAAATTTGATGGTTATACCCTCCTCTGAACTAGCACGCTAGTTCTGCTTTTCCAGAAAGCAAATTCTATTTAAACTTTGCATGCTGTTAGAAGGGTTCAGATAAAACACTGGAATAGAATTCTTAGGTGTGTTGGGCTGTGAGGTTGGACTGCATCCTGCAGATCTGTAGATAGGGTCCCTGCAGGTGAGAAGTGGCAAGGAGCTGCCCAGTTCTCCCTCCAGGTCCAGTAGGACAAAGACCATGCCCTCTACACAGGTGACTTCAGCGCCCTCCCCGCCCCAACCCCATTTCTACACCAGTCCTTCCCTCTTGCTTAGCTGTAGCTGAAGCCTAACTTACTCTGTGAAAAGTTCCCTGGTTATCAATTAGAAATCCTCTGCTTGCACAGTGTTATCCCTGTAGTTAGCATTTAGTCTCCACTCACTTGTTGCTGGTTCCTGTTTGTTTTTCTTGTCTTATGAGTGGAGACATGTATTACACTTCTGTATTCCCTATATCTGAAGTTTGGTTCATTGACTTGAAGTAGAGGTTTGGAGACAGAAAGCCAGTATATGATGACAAGGTAACTGTAATGAATTGTTGTAATTGTTCAATCTGAGCCTTTATCCAAGTGTGTTCTAATGAAAGCCTGTTATAATGTAAATTTCCCAATACCAGTGAAAATGACATGTAAAGTGTATATGACAATTTTGGGTTTCTCAAGCTCCTTCCCTCATTTTGTAGCCAGTTCTCACAACAACTTTGCATGAGTTTACAGTCGAGGGAACTGAGGCCCAAGCAAGTAAAGTGACAATTTGATTTCCTATCCCCTCAAGGGTGGTATCCCCTGAAACAACATGCACAAGTTCTTCCACAAGCTAGTAGACGGCACTGAGGTGACCCAGCTTTGGACAGATAGAAATATCTCCAAATAATGCATATGGTTCCTTAAAGGAAGTCACCTTTAATTTTACATTAAAGAGGAAACTATCTGGAAAGAAATGAACTCAGGTGCTTCCCTGAAAACCTGTTTCTGTCCTAGCTCTTTAATGTCTACAGTGTGGTTCGATTACAATGAATAACCAAGGGTCCCAAACCATCCGCTAAATGTCAGGTTTCCAGAATGGAGAATTCCTCTGTGGAGGATCAGATGAATGAACGCTTAAAGTTCATTGTCATCAAATTTCGTGACTATTGTTACGTGGAGGGAACTTGAGCAGGAGGTCAGACATTCTCAATACACTGCTGTTTTGGCCGAACAGAGCTGCGTGTGTTTAGAGGGCACATAAAAATGTGGTAAAAAAAACAACAACAAAAACAAACAAACAAACAGCAATAAAAGGAAGATTTGATGAGTGGCCAATTGTGTTGAGAGGACTCCACTCTTGTCCTGTGAAGCGAGGTTAGATTTCTGACAGCCTTGGACAATGAGCAGGCAGTTCCCTGAGCAGCCAAGACTGGCTGAAGAATGATTTCTCTTCCCTCAGAGTGGTAAAATATAATTGGCAACATTCAAGTTTGGCCAAATCATCCCTTTATGTGCCAGTTTCTAGTTATCTCCCTAGTTGCTTCTGGGGACCATTTTAATCCTTTTGCAAAGACTACGGGTTCCTTTGACCCATCTCCTAGCTCTCACTGCCGATGGCTGTCGTGCTATGTGTGGTATTTGAAATATTAAAATAGTTAAGATAGATTAAATATTTGAAATAGAAGCATGGCCCACAATGACTGGATTCTCGAGGCAGTGTGTCAGGTATGCATGATTTTATTTCAAATGTGTCCAGTAAGATTTTCCACTTGGGGTGAATATTTTTCCTCTTCCTGCGTATGATTATAAACAGTATTTCTTCATCTCATGGAGTTCCTTAGAAAGTTCTAAGTAACTTAACAGAAGACAGAAATGAAACTGTGGGGAGATTAAATAACAGGAAGTTTATATCACAGCGGGGTGCTCACGCATCCCAGCCTCAGGGGGACACACAAGTGACTACAGGGTGAGGAATTAAACCCGGTCATGCAAGTCGTCGTACGATCACTTGGTATCCTTTGGCAGTTCTGGCATTCCCTGTCACTAGCACACATGATAAAATGAGTCTGATGACTTCCGTGAGTGGAAAACTGTCTTTCGTTTTTGGTGGTGGGTTGACCAGCAGAGAGAAGACAGGAACAGAAACCGGCTGTCGGAGGAGCATCTCAGGATGTCGGAAGAGACTGTCCACATGTCCCCCCCACTTTGCTCTGAGCCCCAGGGAGTGCACACCTGGCGTCTGCAGGGTTGTGTGCCCCACTGAGGCCACACAGCCCTGCCCCTCACCTAAGGGCGCTGGTTTCTCTGTGGCCACCACCCCACCAGCACAGAGAGCACATCTGAACCAAGAGGGCAGTTGTGTGAAATCACTAGAACCTGGCAATATTAAATTTTTGTTTTCATGAGCCGAAGGTCATAGCACAAATGAGGTCTACATGTTGTCACAGGGGGCCATGGAAAGACACATCTTTAAGTGATGCTGCCCTGCCAGGGAGAGAAACAGAGAGAGAGGGCACAGCGAGCATGTACCGGCGGTGCAGGGCGCTCCTAGGGAATATGAGCGGCGCCACGGACACGGAAATGGGTCAAGCCGCGGGCGTCGAGTTTCCTGCCTGCTCTTTGGAGCTGCTGTTATGGAAAGAAGCTAAGGGCAATGGGACCAGGTGGAGGGGCAGGTGGGCCGGGAAATGTCACCAGCTCAACATTTGTTCTAAAGTGACTTAGAGATGATCATTCATTTATGATCGAAACTTAATCCCGAACAGCTTTTGCTCCCTCTTTCTCTCTGTAAACACATCTGTTCATAAATAACTTAAATGTCTCCTTGGCATTCAGGATTCAGTTCCGCTGGAGTAAAAAAGGATGGAGGATGCTCAGCGTGGAGGAGGAGATGGCGGGTGTCTGAGTGTGGAGAGGCCTCGGTGCAAACATCAGCCATCGGAGACTGGTGGGGTGACCCAGCCGTACTTTTCATGTGTCTTCACCAAACTCTTAAAGGTGGCTTCCGCTTCCTTGCGACTGAAGGACTTTTTTGATTTGCCGGCCTTTCTACAGATGCGCCCCTGTGTGAGAGGGAAGAGAAACCAGGTTAGAACCCCGGCAGGAATCCTGTTTACCACCATCTTTGTTAAAACCGGCGAAGTTGTGGTCCTTCCTAACGCCTGAATTGGTGTGATGCAAGGAGAGATACGGAGCATTACAGCTTTGGTACAAGGCGGATGGAGGGGTCCAGCGGCTGGCAAGCTTCTGGGGCAGGGGGCTGCTGTCTTCACAAACCCGGGCACTGGCTTCTTCCGCCCATGCTCCTCCCAAGACACCGGAAAGCATCCTCCACCAGTTCCCGAGCCGGAGGGCCAGCTTTATCCAAGAGCACCCCTGCAGGACCCAGCGTGCCCTCTCCAAGGCAGATACCGTCCTAACTTCCTTCTCTCCCACCAAAGATGCCTTTAATGATACCTTTCAGTTCCTCTTCAATAATAGTAGAGATTTCTATGTTTACATATACATGAGCATATTTATATATTCACACACACACACATTTTAAAAATCTGACTTTTAAAATTCAAGCTCGGGAGCACTCAGTGGATTTCTTATGTCATGCCGCTGGGAAGCCGCTGGTGGGGGAGGTCTGTCCTCAAGTCCCCAGCGAGGGGGTAAAGGTAAAGGGCCAGTGATCCCTCACACAAACTTGGGAGATGGGTGGGGGCCCAGGAAGCCTCTTGGGCACATTTCCTTGCACTTGACTTCCATTAGCCCCTCCTTGAAGACCTGCTGGCCTTTCTCAGTGTCTCATGCGTGCATTTGTTGCTGGGGTGGAAACACTCTAGAAAGACTTGGCTGAGTTTCCTCCACCAGCAAGTGCATGCATACTATTCCCCATGCATACCACTATAAACTTCTTCTAATTTGCTGGTTGGTTAACTTCAAGTGAGCTGCTAAAAGGGTGAAGGAAGACTGGACACTGCTACGTACTGACTTCTAGAAACTTCCTCATGTCTCCCCAGGACATGACTTCTAGTTTTAATTTTATGATTCCCTCTGTTGCTTATGTGGTATACTTATACTTGATAAAAGGGGACCAGCCAAAGCTAATACATTTGTAATCATTATCATGGGCTGAGATCAAAGTCCAAAGTTACTTCATTAAACATATGCAAATGCAACTTGTAGGAATATCAGCATCAATTTCTGCATGAGTAAGAGCAAATATTATGTTTTTTTCATGAAACTAACATTCTAATCATCTCTAGGATTTTTTTCTATAATACTGAAAATTTATGGTGTAATTTGAGAATCCTGAACTAAAAGCAGTCAAATGCAGGTTAATGATAATCTTGAAATGTTCTGTTGGCTTTTGGATGAACATATACACTGCCTATTGTTTGTGAAAGTCCCAATTGTTACAAAAATAACAACAGACAAACCCCAATGAACAGACCACTCTTTGTGGCCTTGTCTTCCTGGAAAGAATTATGAACATAAAGTGTCAGTGCCCAGTCTATTCAGCAACCAGGAGACAGCGCCTGCTGTCAGCTAGACGGAGGTCTCCACGCCTTCACTGCACTCAGCTGTTACAAAGAACTCTGCTCTCCTCTCCAGTTTCCTACACCCCCCTCACAGTTAACAGATATGTTTTCATGGATTGCCTGCCCTCCACTGATTGGCTATTTAAGTGTCATCCAGTGAAACACTGAACTTGAAAATGACCATTTGCATTTCCTGGCTCTGCCAGGGTGGCTGAGCTTTTTGCTGAAATGCCCATGAGGTGCCCACTGAGCCAGGAAGGGGAGGACCACTCCATCCATCCAGGGCCCCTGACGTCGCCTGGCCATGCTGCTGTTGAACTGGTTCCCATTCTTACTTGCAGGGTCCAGTCTCCTGGAATCTGGACTTTGAGGAAACCTTCAGCCTCACTGCCCTGACGCTCTGTATTTTCCTCTATAAAGTGGGGACAACACTCACTTCACAGTATCACTCGGAATGTCAGATAAGATACTGAACTTGGAAATACTTTGAGAATTTTTAAGTATATATAGTTAATTAAGAACTATTTTCCTTATTCTCATAACATACATATTTCTCCCTTGTCTGTTTCCATTTAACTAATAACAGAGTCTATTCTGGGCATTTTTTGTTAAAATAACTTTTTTTAAAAAAACACCAAACATACTTGTATTTAATGCTGAAAGATCTGGATGTTACAATTACTCAGCCCATTGTGATCCTGTTGTCATTAGGAGGTTAGATAAGTAAAGACTCTTCTGAGCCACAGACTGTAAACGTAAAATTATGAACAACGTAGGAATCTGAAGAATCTCAGCATAATATGGATGCAGAACAGTGCTAACGAGAATACAGCTCTCTGGGATTGTGTCTGTCAAATAAAGCCATAAGTTGGTGCTTTGGTTTGACCTTTTTGGGGGCTGATCACAATGGTCAACATGAAAACATTTCTACACAGGTAATAAGTTTCCCCAAACTCAGGTCCTCAGTTCAGCCAAAAATCTTACAGGGTTTTCATTACCCCAATGTGCACATTGAATTTCAGTCTGGCTCTGTCCTTTATGCATTTCTCTCATCCATCCATCCATCCATCCACCCTCCCACCCACCCACCCACCCATCCATTATGTTGGGTGCTTAAAAGACAAAGTGATCCTACCCTTTAGAGCCTAGATCCATCATGGTGAGTGAATTGCATATGTCACAGCTGCTGAGACAGAAGGGGTAGATCAGGGTTGCTCAGCCTCAGTACTGTTGATGTCTGTCATAGGCTGGAGAATTCTTTCTTGTGGATGAGGGAGCGGGCTGTGGTGTGCATTGTAAGATGCTCAGCAGCACCTCTGGCCTCCACCCACTAGTTGCTAGCAGCACTCCTTGAGATATGACAATGTCTAGACATTGTCAAGTGTCCCCTTGAAATCATCCCTGAATAAGAACCACTGATGTACAGAATAAAGACGGGCCAGGCCTAGCCAGTTTGGCTCAGTGGATAGATCATTGGCCTGTGGACTCAAGGGTCCTGGGTTCGATTCTGGTCAGGGGCACATGCCCGGGTTGTAGGCTTGATCCCCAGTGGGGGGTGTGCAGGAGTCAGCAGATCGGTGATTCTTTCTCATCATTGATGTTTCTCTCTCTCTCTCCCTCTCCCTTCCTCACTGAAATCAATACAAATATATTTAAAAAACAAAACAAAAACAAAACAGGTGGTCCAGAGCAAGGAGGAGTCAGATCATTCTCTGTTTAGCAAATAATTGCTACAAGTCTTCCCCATTAGGCACCGTGTTGGTTACTGGGACTGCAGCACTGTCCAAGGTGGGAATGAGTCTGGTTCTCATACAGCTGAGGGGAGGGGTGGGGGTGTGGAGAGAAAGTCTACCGTGGGAAGAAAGAAAGGAAAAGGTGGGGAGAGGGGTAGTGTCAGTTGTCTGTGCATCCAGAATGATTTCTATGTCTAATGACATTTGAGCTGAGTCTTGAAATATGTGTGGGTAGATGTTTACCAGGCCCTAGTGGTGTGGGTAAGGGGTCCCAAAGCAGAGGTTGAAACAGCCAGCTATATTTAGAGAATGATGGGCAGACACTTGGTAAAGCTAGGGCACAGAGTATACGTGTGTGTGTGTGTGTGTGTGTGTGTGTGTGTGTGTGCGCGCGCGTGTGAGCGCATGTGAGTATGAGTGTGGGTGTTGTGGTGGGGGGTGCAGAATTCAACAGACCTGGCTTCAAATCCCTGCTCCAACACTTCCTGGCTGTGTGACCTTGGGCGAGTTACTGTAAAATAAGCATATAATAGTATTATATGACACTGGATTTTTATAAAGACTTAGTAAGTTAAAGCATATGATATGCTGGGCACAGTGCCAGGCACAGGGCAAACGCAATAAGTACTGCATTTTTTAAAAACTATCAGAGGGCCTTCTTCTTTGGAAAAGTTAGTTGCATTATTTCCTTTTGATAAAAATACAAAAAAATTATTTTTTTGTTTAAATATTATGACTTGGTTTATTTGGTCACAAAAATGTCTTTAGGCAAGTCCAATATTTGGAATTTTGTGGCTAATTTCTCAACCTTTTAAATAATGTCCATTTTAACAAATGCATTCATTCTATATTTCTCCCTTGATTAGATTCTTCTTACGTTTTTTTTTCTTTGCAAACATACCTTCGTGGCATTTTTGTGTGTTATTTACCTATGAATTACAGCCTTCTGCTCCTTTAAAAATAAATTTCCAGACAATTCATGTAAAGTTTTGAAGTTCCTTCACTCATTTCCTGGGCTGAATTGCAGAATAGCTATTTGTTTTCACCGTCTTAGAAAGTGTAATTGTTAGTCTAATGGCACTCATAAACCCTAACCCCTGTTACGTGGGTTGCAAATGCATGTTGGGCTCCTTTCAGGCAAGGCAGACTTCTTAGAGGAGGCTGTTCATGAGCTGGATTCAAAGGTCAAGTGGAATAATCCAGCCAGAAAGCAGGAAGCCAGGAGGAGCTCCAGGCATTTGTGTCCAGGTGCTCCTGGGAGGAGAGAGGGAGGAGGCAGAAATAGGAGGCACAGTAGTTCCCGGGGCAGTAGGAACAGCGTCATAGTGTGTGGCTTCAAACAACAGAAATTTATATTCTCATGGCTCTATGCAGTGCTTGGAGCTCTCACATCATGCAAGATGGACATGACTGAGGGTCCACAAAGGGAGGGGCAAGGGGCTGTGCCTCCACTCTGCTCTCTAGCTACGGGCTTGGAGCAAGTCGCCCTCTCTGCACCTTGGTCTCCACATCTGAACCATGCGCCCACTGTGGTATGGGTGAGCCTTTGGACAAGGAGAAATCACAGGCTTGGTGTGCAGGGTGGCAAGCGGGCATGTTGGTGGTGCGACCAGTGACACAGGACAGCTTGCAGGTGACACTGTCTTAGGAGATGCTCCAGAAAGGGGACTGGGGAGCAGTGGGGGGTCGGGGGGGTCGTGCAAGAGGAGAAGCAGAAAGCCATGGGTACAGGGGCTGGGCAGGCAAGGGGAGTCAGGGAGGATGCAGATGGGGGCCTGAGTGCTGGGTGCCAGGTCAGTGCCCGAAAAGCACTGGTGCCAGCCCTTAGCAGGAAATGTGATACTTGCTTGATTTATAATAAAATCAGAACTTTATAAACTCTTCTCGACCTTATCTTTTTAAGCAACCTCTGCACATTAAAGAAAAATTTGGTCCTTTAGAAAAGTGCAGCTTAATAATAAAGATGTCCCAAGACAGTAACCTCTATTTCCCACAGGTTTATTAAGTGCCTGCCACCCAGCAGACCTTGTGTATATTGCTAGAGACACCAGGTGACAGCAGGTGAGCGAAATGCGCAGGGCTTAGCCAGAGCCTGGTGGGTGGTGGCAGTAGGTGAATGAATGAATGAGTGCAACTGGCCAGATCCCAGCTCCCTGCCCTAGAAGGGCCATAGCCCAGCTCTTCAGGGGCAATGACTCTCAGCAGAAAAATGCCAAGATGCAAAGCCACTTCACTCAAGAAGAAATCTTGCCTTAGTGGAACATTCTAGAATTTTCCATTGAGAAATATTATGTAACCACAGGCTCTCTCTTAAAGTCTCTAAAACATTTTCCCAAGTATTAGGTAATAAACATCTTCAGATATTTGCTTTTAAACTTGTGGAACTCTCAGGATGACAAAGCCAGCATCAGCTTTAAAAGAACTTGGATAATATTCAATATTACCATAAAAAACCCTCAAGCCACTGGCAGCACCAAAGACACAGTTCATGGATATGTTTGATGCTTGTGAAACACAAGGATCTCTTCCCTTTACATTTTACAGAAAGTTCCAGCAATTATTAATTCTGTTTTGAGATATATCGTATTTTCTTGGAAGAAGCAAGCAGAGAAAAAGGAACTTTTTGCTGAAAATTTAAATATCAGATAATCATTTCAAAAGTATTTCTTTGGAGATTCCACTCATACTTATACTTCTGCTGAGGCAGCCGGGTCCCAGTGGGTTTCATTAGCGGCACTGGAACTCAGGAAGTGACAGCCAGACCTACTTATTAAAGGCACTCGTGGCTCTGTCTAGCGCTTGCTGGGTGCCAGGATGGGGCTTGAACACACTCATTAAAACCTCCCTGAAACCCCACCAAGTGGGCTGTGCTCTCATCAACTTTGATTTATGGATGAAGAGACAGACACAGAGAGCTCAAGGACGTGCCTCAAGTCACACAGGATGCCAGCGCAGGACGGAAGTCCACACTCCGTACCCAAGGCCCAGCTGGCTCTCAGAAACATGGAGAAGGGTCTCAGAAGTAAGAGAAAAAAAATGAGATACTGACCATTCACAAATACTGCCCGCCCTGGCTTCCCTTCCTTCCCCCACTCTACCCCCAACCCTGGATGGAGGATGAGTCAAGGTCACTGAATGTCCTCTAGCCCTCTGCACCCTCTTTTCAACCTGGAGCTCCTGGCCTCCATCCCACATTCACCACAGAGCTTGTTTAAGCCCTGAGCTGATCCGTGCATTGCATCTGCTTCCACCCCGAGAGCCTGGTCTCTCTGCCCCAGGCGTGTGGACCCTCCTGGACTCTGGTACCTGAGTGATCAGAGCAGAGGGGCCACCTTCATGAGATGCTCGTCCACTCACAGTCCCTGTTCCTGTGGACCACCGGCAATCCATGGCTCCATTTTTTGCTAGATGCAGAATGCAAAGGAAGCTGCTTGTAACAGGCCAAGCCAAGGACACCGTGTTCCATTTTCACGGCTAAAACACCTCTGTTGTGCAAAACAGCCACTCCTTCCGTGTTTTCTACTAATGAGCTAATCCCAGATGCCTCCTCGTGGGTTCGGAAAAGTCCACCCTCTGCCTCTGCTAGCAGGGACTTCATGAGTTTGACAAAATTATCCCAAACTGGGTTGATCTGGAAAAATTGCATCAAGAAGCAACACAAGATTTTCGCAGAGAACCAGGGTAGCATCGGCATCGTGTTTTCACCCTCAGGATGGTTTCTGGTTTTAGGAGCCATGTCTGTCTGGGCGATTTATGGCGACATTTCACAGCTTCACTATGTTCCCCAAAGCAGTGTGACTTGCAATGACAGAGAAAGTCGCCACCACAACAGTTAACAAGGCAACTTTAAAATGGGAAAGGAAATTCTACAACATCGAATAAATAAGGCTGATGAGATTTTGGAATCATTGGCTGTCTTAAGATATATTTTCTGGAAAAATGTTATGATTTGGGCAAAAATGTCTTAAAATATATATTACTTTTGAGAAGAGTCTGTTTTGTTATAAAAACACAGTAATAGCAAAGACTCTACATGGATTACAAAAGAGCAATGCTCATAGGGATGTGAAATTTCACCTCTGGCCACTGGTGATGTCCCATTCCTGCCTTTCACGTAGGACAGATCGGAGGAGGGGATCAAGGTCTGCCTTCGGCTTAGTCCTCCTTGAAGTGCTGAGCAAAGATGGGACTCATCGTTATGAGGGCTTGGATGCAGCCTCCTAGAACAGCCCTGAACACTTAGTTTGTCTCCAAAGAACCACAC
This sequence comes from Cnephaeus nilssonii, assembly GCF_951640355.1. Taxonomy (NCBI): domain Eukaryota; kingdom Metazoa; phylum Chordata; class Mammalia; order Chiroptera; family Vespertilionidae; genus Cnephaeus; species Cnephaeus nilssonii. The sequence goes on along the minus strand of NC_137073.1, from coordinate 89,659,685 downwards.
AATCTAGGTCACCAGTCCATTCCATCTTTGGTTCATATATGTCCAGGCGGAGACTCTGGAATTCTCACCATCAGCCTCCACCTCAATCCCAAATGTCAGTCCCCATCCTGCCAGTCACTTGCTCTAGGCCAGCCACTGTTGCTTCTGAGTGGAGACTGTCAGGATAAAACTCATCACCTTTCCCCCCCTGAAGAGTTTTCCTTTCACCTCCCTATTTTGAACAAAGCTCACCCAACTTTCTATCCAACCATTTCCTCAAAGTCTGAAACCTCACCAAGAGCCTCTCAGTCAGAGACCTGCTGGCAGAGCCAGTTCTTCGGATTTCAAAGATGGAGGTGGTGGTCATCAGGAATGCCAGTCACACCTGTCTTGGGGGGCAGAAAGTGGGGTAGCTTTCCACAAATTCCCCACCTACGCCCACTACACTTGCAGCAAACCTTAGCAGGCTACCTCCAGTGTGAGAGCTAGGTGTGAGTGTGATGCATCAGGAACCCCTGGCATGGCTGAAACCATGAGCTTGGCCTAAGATGTCAGATCCTCCTACATCAGCCTGACTGGGGGGTCCACAGACTGGAGCCAGGCTCTGTTTGTGAGGCTTGGTGGGTGCACGGAGGTCGGGTGGAGATGCACAGGAGATGGGCAGATGTCCAATTAGTCTGAGGCAGAAGGCTGTGGGGGGCTAATAGGTGTGTGAGAGGTGTGGGGGTCTATCCTGCTGGCCCAGTCCTCCCAGGGAATGGGACACCCTCATGTGACCATGGGCCTTCAGCACTGATGTAAGCTGGTGGTCCCAGAGCTCATGGGTTAGGCCACTCGGGTAAGGATGGATGGATTTCTGAGTCCCTGGAGTTGGGGTCATTGGTTTTCACTTCTCTCTACCCCAAGAGGGGGCCACTCCTGCCCTGTGAAAGCAAACCATTATTGGTGGCAACCAGTGTCCAGCAGAGACAATGGTGGTTTGGCTTTACAAATCCAAAGTATGTTTTCCTGCTGAGGAATCTAATTAGCAAGTGGGCATTGCACTCTGCATATGACCGGAGGTCACTCCAAGGATGAAAAGAACCGAAAAGGATCACCTGCTACAGGTTATGTGTTCACTGAGCATTTCTGCTTCCTGTGTCACTTTCATAAAAACTGCCCTAAGTTTTGGGGCTGATTTGGCACACTTGAGGAATGCTGTGACATTTCATGACCCCTTTCTCCCCCGCCTCGAGTTTCTGCTTCATTGGACCATCCCATAATGCAGGGGTCCTCAAACTTTTTAAACAGGGGGCCAGTTCACTGTCCCTCAGACCGTTGGAGGGCCGGACTATAGTTTTAAAAAAACTATGAACAAATTCCTATGCGCACTGCACATATCTTAATTTGAAGTAAAAAAACAAAACGGCAAAAACACCCACATGTGGCCCTCGGGCCGTAGTTTGAGGATGCCTGCCATAATGTATCAATACCCCGTCACCGTCCCACAAGCTCCTCAGGGCAGCAATGCCAGCCCAGCAGGACCAGCCCAGCAGGACAGTCTTCAAAAGGGATGCTCCCCCTGTGGGAAAACTGGCCCTCTATGTGCTGAAAACGTTGAATAACAAACACCTTGCAATAAACTTGACAGTGCCTGCTACATTTGCTTGAGAACACACTTTTGGTTGTTTTGTGCACCAGCTGCTAATGAGGCGCTAATGAGGTGCCAGGGTGCTGGATGCTGGAGGAGGCACCGCTCTGCACGAAATAGGAGGCAACTTCACCTCTGTCACCTCGGGCCATTAGACTGCACCTGCTGGGAAGATAAGGAGCTTGATCATGACAGCCCCCCTTTCCCCTGAAGATTTCCAGACCCTCACCCACACCTGAGCAGGTGCCACCCCACATTTTGGGCCATTTCAGGGGTGTGATGGCTTGTCCTAACTCAACCAATCCTAGTGCACCTTACATTAAAAACAAAGTGTATCATAAAACAACGTTCTGGAGGGTCTTGTGGTGAAATTCAGCTCCTAGAACATGCTCGGGAAAGTCAGCTCATTTCCACACCATGGACGTGTATCACAGCATGTCAGCATTCTGGGTCCATGGCTGGAGTTACTGCTCTCGTGTCACACCCGTCTCTTCTGACTCTCCTCTTGCTCCCACCCCTCCACCACCCCCACTCCCTGCCTTCCAATCCCCTCCACCCTGTACCTTCCCCACATTGGTTTCTTGTTAAATAAAGAGCTCTGAGCACGGGGAGTCCACCTGGCCATGTGCCATGAATAACTGGATAAAAGTGAAGGATTCGAACCATTGCAGGGCCACACAGCATCATCCCCTGCTCCCAAATTTGCTGTTTGCTGGTGTCACACAGGTGATGGTTCTGGTGCAGGTGGAAACCAGTACATGCTTTTCCTGTTTACGAGATGATGCAGGGCATGAAATAGCTTACTCGGTGTTGAGAAAGCAAGGAGGTGGGGATGTGTCTGGAAAAGGTGGTGTTCTGTTACCATGAAATCATCTTATGATAGTAATCAAGGAAAAAAGTTGGTTCTAAATTCAAGTTTCTAGTCTCTGACTGAAAAGCTTAGAAAACTGAGGGACTGATTTTGACTGACCTAATAAAAATTAAAAAGTGATTTTCTATAGGCAACTGGGATGGCTATTATTACTTTTAGGTCATTACTTTGGGGATGCTCTGATTTCAACTCTATTATTTGTATAAGGGTGCTCCTACAGTACTCTTTCTTTTTGATTGAGTAAGAATTTTAATAAGTAGAGAAACGAATTCAGTCAGTGATTTTTATAAACATCCCTGGGAATCTTCAAACAATACATACTTTACAATACAATACAGATCAAGTGTGTCCCAGTCAATGTTCAGAGGACTTTATGTATATACTAGTAACTGTGCTCAATCTTCACCACGGATGAACTGGCATAACCTCACTCCTGATGAGGAACCTGAGGCACAGAGTTAAAGTGCCCAAGTTCACACAGCAGATGGGTGGTGGAGCTGGAATCTGACTCACAAAGTTGGTTCCAGAGCCCCTGCTCATAACTGTACTGCTATACTAGAAAGAGTAACAACAAATAAGATCCGAGTGTCATCTGCTCAGCTTTCGTCTAGAGGAGAGGCAGGGAGGGCTCAAACAGCACTGCTGCCCTCTGTTAGTTCTGGTGGTAAAACCAAGTCCTTGCTCTACAGAGTTCAAGGTTCCTAGAACACAGGAGACAGCAGGGAGGGTTTAAGATGGACTGCAGAATACACAGAGAAAATAAATTAAAGGGTACTTAAATTCTGAAAAGGAGTCCGCGGAGCTGGGAAGAGGGGGATGGCAGTGCTTACACATTATGTTAGGTTCCTCCAGGAATCATCACGCAGGACTGTGCTAGCCTGTTCTCAGGTCTAGGTGGGAAACTGGTGCAGATATTTGGGGATATTTGAATGAGTTCCTCTACTCTTGAGTAAAACAAGAATGCATGCAAAATGCAAATAGGTGAGCAAAATTGTTTTCAATAAACCTTGTGATGAATCTGATATATCACCAAACTCTTAAGTGCTTGGTTTAAACAGTTTGATCAATAAAATTACCAAATAAGAATTGTTTTCTGATGTAATATAAATTAATGAGTAAAATTAGCATATAAATGGAATTAAGGGCTTTCAGAAAGCATCCTACATCTGAGTTTGGGAAGGGCATTAAATTGATAAAAATAACTTTGGATAAAAAAATGCATCAACGTGGGTGTATCAGCATAAAAACCAATTAGATTAAAACATATTCATAATAATTTTGATCTCAGTCAGTCCACCAGTGAGGGCTTCCAGGATCACTAAACATCAAGCTGTTTTGTTTTAAATAATCATCAACCAAGCATCCTTTCTCCCTTTTGGTTCACCTGGAATGTCTACCCTGCCTACCCCAGGCCACTTCCTCTGCACCCTGGTTTTGCTCAAAGTCTTCTGTCTCTGCAGGCCCCCAGGCCAATGCACAATGTCCCTTTTCTCAGCTACCTGCTCCGAGGGCTGAGATGACTCTGAGAGGAAAAGGCAGACACAGAACCCTGGGCAAAGCAGAGGAGAGGAAATACTGAACCAGAGAGAAGCAACAGGATGAGTGACTAGTCCTGCGTGGACAGGGATATTTGAGACAGTAAAGGCTGGAAAGAAAGGAGAAAAGAGTATTCTCCGAAATCTTGGCCCAATTCAGGGGTGTGGCTTGGAGTAGGGCACGGAGTATAGAGACCATGAGAAGGAAAAGTGGGACAAAATGTCACCAGGTGCACAAGAATAAAGAGGCAAAACATAGCGAATGCTCAAAGGTTTTGCTAAAAGCAACGGGAAAAGCCCAGAGCAAGCAAAACCAGGAGAAATCCTTTAGTGGAAAGAAAAAGGAGAGAATGAAAAAGAAAGGCAATTATTATTACTGGGAAAAAGTAGAAAAGAAATTCTGGGAAAGCTAAGAAAAACAAAACTAAGAAACAACAATTCTGAAAAACTTAAAGCTCACGAGGAGGAAGGCTGCAGGAGGGAAAGGGGGCTTAGGAGATGGAGAAAAGTTCAGTTCCTCAGGGATCTGGAGGCAGCAGGAGTCAAGGGACCAGGCCTCGGGACAATGATGGGAAGATGTGAATTCTAAGATCAAAGTCACAAGAGGAAAAGAAAATAATCTAAATTAAGATGTGTTTGGGGGAAAAAGGGTACTGTTTTTGGCTGAATAGTGTTTCCCAGTTTTTATATGATGATATCGTAATCTCCAGCACCTCCAAATTTGACTGTATTTGAAGATAAGTGTCTTTACAAATATTATTAAGGAAAAACGAAGTCATTGGGGTGGGTCATAATCTGAATTGACTGGTGTCCTTATAAGAAGAGATCAGGACACAGACAAGCATAGGGAAGACCCTGTGAGGACAGATGACTGTCTACAAGCCAAGGAGAAATGCCTCAGAAGGAACCAACCCTGCGAACACTTTAAATCTTGGAATTTCAGCCTCCAGAACTGTGAGAAAATGAATTTCTGTTGCTTAAAGAACCAGCCTGCATAACCTTGTGATCCCAGCAGCCTTCCAATAGTAGTACAGGCAAATTCAGGCTCCAATAAGAAAAGCCACAGATGACTGATGGAAGGAAGGAGAGGTGAGAGAGGGAGAGGATGAGAGGGAGGGAAGGAAGAGAGAGAGAGAGAGAAGAGAAGAGAAGAAATGTGGGGAAGGGAGAGAGGGAGACTGAGAGGAGAACACAGTAGCATAGAAACCTCCAATCAGGATAAGACCACAAAGAAACCAAAAAGAAGATGTTTATTGACAAATTCTTTAAATAACACCCTTCATGCTGAAATGACAAAATAAGTGCCAAACCCTAACATGTTGATTGGTGAGCTGGGGACAGGGAGCTGGGACCCGAACTCACTATCTCTTGGACTCTGAACTCAAGCTTCCACCCAGTGTTCACCTCATTTATTTTCTGGAAAATAGTAAAACGACATTTCCAGGGCACATGATTTAAAACACAAACTCATAACACCAATTCTCATATTTACTAAAATATGATCAATAAATTCAGTGTTTAGATAAATTCAAGTCACATGGGATGCACATGGTGCTGGAGGTGAAATTATTTTGGCACTCAGTGACAACTAGACAATGCCTGACTTTTTGACCCATTGTCATTTTGTTGCTAAAAATGTCCACTTTCTCGACACTGTAATTACAGTGCATGCAACACCCATAATTTTTCTTTGATGATTCATGACCTTGTGGTACCTGAAAGTCATCAACTCAATTTCACTCTATAATAGCTGTGGAGTGCTTGCTTGATGCAAGGTCTGGGCTAGTTCCTGCAAGCCCCAAATGCCTGCCTACCCAGAGTCCCAACAAATTTCTCCTCCTGTGGGTATGTGACAGGGAATAAAAACTCTATACTACTCTGATTTGACTAACCATTAAAAGACACTCACACACTAATGGTTTCCTTATTAACATACTAGAGGCCTGTTGCACGAAATTCGTGCACGGAGGGGGGGTGTCCCTCAGCCCAGCCTGTACCCTCTCCAATCTGGGACCCCTTGAGGGATGTCCGACTGCCTGTTTAGGCCCGAAACGGGCAGTTGGACATCCCTCTCACAATCCAGGACTGCTGGCTCCCAACTGCTTGCCTGCCTGCCTTCCTGATTGCCCCTAACCGCCTCTGCCTGCCAGCCTGATCACCCCCTAACCACTCCCATGCCAGCCTGATTGATGCCTAACTGCTCCCCTACCAACCTGTTTGCCCCCAACTTCCATTCCTCTGCCAGCCTGGTCACCCTTAACTGCCCTCCCCTACAGGGTTGATAGCCTCCAACTTCCCTCCCTTGCAGGCCTGGGTCCCTCTCAACTGCCCTCCCTTGCAGGCCTGATGCCTCCCAACTGCCCTCCCCTGCTGGCCATCTTGTGGTGGCCATCTTGTGTCCACATGGGGGCAGGATCTTTGACCACATGGGGGCATCCATATTGTGTGATGGAGTGATGGTCAATCTGCATATTACTCTTTTATTAGATAGGATAGAGGCCTGGTGCAGGGGTGGGGGCCAGCTGGTTTGCCCTGAAGGGTGTCCCGGATCAGGATGGGGGTTCCCTTGGGACGTGGGGTGGCCTGAGCAAGGGGCCTGTGGTGGTTTGCAGGTCAGCCACGCCCCTGGTGACCCAAGAGGAGGCCCTGGTATCTGGAATTTATTTACCTTCTACAATTGAAACTTTGTAGCCTGGAGTGGAGCCAAACCTCCTGCTTGCTCCGTGGCCAGCAGCCATTTCTGTTGGGGTTAATTCACCTTCTATAATTGAAACTTTGTAGCCTTAAGCGGAGGCCTGGGCCTGGCCAGGGTGTGCGGAAAGCTTTGCTTTCTCCGTTGCCGGGGGAAACCCTGGCCTGCTCTCTCCAGCTCCGTGGCTGCCGCCATTTCTGTTAAGATTTGTTTACCTTCTATAATAGAAACTTTGTAGCTTGAGTGGAGGCTTAGGCCTAGCAAGGGCAGGTGGAAAGCTTGGCTTCCTCCGTTGCCTGGGAAACCTTGCTCTCTGTGGCTGTAGCCATCTTGGTTGGGTTTATTTGCATACTCGCCCTGATTGGCTGGTGGGCATGGCTGGTGGCCATGGCTGGTGGGCGTGGCTTAGGTGTAGCAAATGTACGGTCAATTTGCATATTACCCTTTTATTAGGTAGGATTGCAGGCATCAGAAGTTCCAGTTCCAGCTTGTACAAGAAATGGCCTTGACCATACTTCAGGTGATGAGGATTACCCAACTGCAGGGATTTGGCTAGCACTGACCAATTCTTGTATGCTGACATTAAAGATCATATTGGGACCAGCAAGGACACTGTCTGCATATCCCTAGCCCCTCCCTGTGATCTCTTTGTTCTGCTTTAACTTTCCCTCCCTATAAAAACCCCTGCCTGCACTGAGATGCTAGATGGGCTTTGCGACAAGAGTCCCCCATCTTTTCAGGTTACCTGCACTTGAATAAACCTCTTTCCTTTTAACCAGCACCTGTCTCATGAGTTGGCTTTCTTGGTGGCAGGCAGTTGAACCTTGATTTCCGTTACAGGGAGTTATTTCCCCTGTGAGGAACATCCAGCCCAGCTGGGTGCAGAGACACAGCACAGCTTCCAAGAGGAAGCACATGCCAGAGCAAGCTGAAAGCAGAGTGCTCTGGGATTGTACAGAGAACCTGGGCAGAGGGAGAAATAGAGGCTACAAGGAGAATGTGACCTGGAGATGGGTCTGGTGGGTGGGATTCCAGTTGGGGATTTGGTCTTGGGGTGCTAAAGGGGCAGCTAAAATCTTCCCATAGCAGCTCACTAAATTCTCACCAGGACACCAGGCAGAGGGACTCATGTTTCAGTTTACAGAAGAATAATTGGGGAAGAGAAGGAAAGGGCAGACCTGCTGCTAAGACCCTGAGAGCTGATCTCCCTAGTCATAGTCAGAGCTCTCACTACCTTCTGCCTCCCTACTGTCCAGGGACCAGAAGGGGGTGTTGATAAGAGGAGCAGAGGGGGTAACAGGGAGTAGAAAAAAGAATGGGGCATAGGTGAGGATGGAAGAGCAGAGGGGAGGACAGGGAGAAGAGGAGAGAATGGGGGAGCAGAGAGGATGATGAGGAGCAGAAGAAGCAGGATTAGAGGGGATGACAAGGAGAAGAGGGGAGGATGGGGAGCAGAGGTGAAGAAGCGAGGAAGAGAAGAGGATGGGGAGTAGAGGTGTGGATGCGTAGCAGAGAGGAGGATAGAGGGCAGAGGGGAGGATGGGGAGCAGAGGGGAGGATGGAGGGCAGAGGGGAGGATGGGGAGCAGAGGGGAGGATGGAGGGCAGAGGGGAGGATGGGGAGCAGAGGGGAGGATGGAGGGCAGAGGGGAGGATGGGGAGCAGAGGGGAGGATGGAGGGCAGAGGGGAGGATGGGGAGCAGAGGTGAAGAAGCGGGAAAAAGAAGAGGATGGGGAGTAGAGGTGTGGATGCGTAGCAGAGAGGAGGATAGAGGGCAGAGGGGAGGATAGGGAGCAGAGGGGAGGATAGAGGGCAGAGGGGAGGATAGGGAGCAGAGAGGAGGATAGAGGGCAGAGGGGAGGATGGGGAGGATGGGGAGAAGGAAGGCTACTTCAGGGCCTGAACAGCAGAGGGAGGCAGCTGGTAGTGAGCAGGAAGGTGATAAACACATACATAGAAAAGACAAAGGTGTATTATTAGGTAAATGCTCTGCACAGGGGGAAAAAAGAAAGATTTGAAAATGGGGAAAAGATTCAAGGTTCCACATTCACTGAAGTTAAATACGGGTTAAAGTGCAAGCATGATTCATGCTGTAGTCTCAGAACTGGTGTTAGGTTCCTGCAGTGATTCTCAAGCATCAAGTAAGCTGGGGGGTCCTCCAGGTGTGGCCTCCCTGACACGGAGTTGCTGTGTCCTGGGTCATGAGGGGCATAAGAGGCATCCCAGAGTACCTCACAAAGTGCTTGTTAGAGGGACAGTACAGCATCTCTCATGGGCTCCACTGTTCACTTCCAGGACACCGGAAGCAGGTTGTGAGATAGCAACTTGGAGAGTTATATTTTGCCAATTTTCTGGTTTCCTGTTACAAAATTAAAGTATTCACTCTATGCAGAAACAATCAAATTATTGTCTGCCACTTCACTGTATCTAAGAAAACTAGAAAGGCAGTTACATTTAAGAAGTGCCTGATTCTGTGACCTCCCCGATAAGTCGCACATGAGGTTGATATTATTATTATTATTTTTTAAAATATATTTCATTGATTTTTTACAGAGAGGAAGAGAGAGGGACAGAGAGCCAGAAACATCGATCAGCTGCCTCTTGCACAACCCCCACCGGGGATGTGCCCGCAACCAAGGCACATGCCCTTGACCGGAATCGAACCTGGGACCCTTCAGTTCGCAGGCCGATGCTCTATCCATTGAGCCAAACGGGTTTCGGCGAGGTTGATATTATTAATCCATCCAAGGTGAGACGTCATCAGGGCACAGGACTGGTGGCCCTTCAGAACTCTGAATCCCTCTGACTGCACCTGCTTAAAACGCCCAGAGCAGAAAACAGCTGCACCCAAGTCAAAAGGAATCTCTATTTCCCAAACATTGTCAAGGCATTTAAAATCTGACTGGGGGTTGCCTGAGGAGGTGTGTGTGTACTTAGGGCAGTGCGCCCACAGGTGACATCAGGATAAAGGGGACGTTTCCAGACCTGCCTGCACCAGCTCTGTCTGAGCCTCCCTGTTTGCTCTCTGGCCTCATAACTGATCCAGTCCAGTTCTAACTCAGAAGGGCAGCCAGAAGTGGCCAAGAACCCTCACACATGCGACACTAAAATCAGCTACTTCTGATAAGAGACCTTCAATACCTTACAAGCAAACAAACCAATAGAATGTGTGTGCCGGAAAGGTCCACGGGAACTGATTGGGATCTGGTTTCCTGTTCTTTTCCATTGATGAGATGGAAAACCTAAAGTTCCAAAGAGTAGAGGCTACAGGAGAATGTGACCTGAGATGGGCAACTGAAATGATCTCCACCATAACATTCGATGACAGCTATGATCTCACCACCCTGACTTTGGAATTTTTGTCACCTATAGGATTTTAGATCTTTTGTAGCTTCCTTGTTCCTATCGCAGAACTTAATACCACAATATATTGGGAAGAGAATTTACTCTGAATGGCAAGGGAATGCCAAATGTTATTATGGCTCAATAAAACACGTGAAAATCTGGGTTTACTGGCAAATGTGTGCAGTTTGTCTACTTTTCCCAACTCTGCTTAGTATTTGATTGTACAAAAATGAAAAGAAAAGTTTAGAATATTCTGGAAAAAATTCCACTTTAAAATCACAACTCAAATGTTAAGCCTGATTGGGTTTTGAGGGATTTCAGATCAATATCCGGCTCCTGGTCCCTGGTGGCCTGACTGCAGTCCCAGGTCCATAGAGTGTGGGAGGAGGTATCAGCCACACACAAGACAACATTTGCAGTCGATAGCAGCATGAAAAAATGGAGGGTGTCCCATCCAAGGCCCTCTACTGAGGAAATGCTATGCTTCTCTCCATCTATTCAAGGGGCTCTTTCTTCTCCCTTCCAGTCACTACAAACCCATGTTCTCTCCCCAGACTTTCTCTAGGATCACTGTATTATAAATTTAACATATGGTGTATGTTCAAGGTTTCCAAGAATAAAAGTTTTAAAGGATTTACTCACCCAACCTCAGAGTGAAACCTTCTAGGATATTCTGAAGTATTTTAAAAATGCTACCTACCAGTCAATAGTGTGACTTACTGACTTAGAAGACTACCTGAAAGTAGTGAAATGAATGAGACTGGCAGGAGATGAAAAAAATGAGGATTGCGTACAAGGGACCAATAGTCACTGTAATTATGTAGAGAAAAATAACATAAAATAGAAAATGTTAGGTAGCAAATAATGGATGATTTAGAGATTCATGGTTTCAAAAGGTAAGATTACCTATGAAAAATTCTTTTATCACTCACTCAAATTATGCTTGACTTATAAGGCTAGTTAATATCACTGCATTATTCTTCTTAAGACCAAACAAATGACAAAATAGCAGTCTTTCACTGTAGGTTTAGAAGCCAAAAATGTCAGAAGCTTTTCCTTGTGGCCAAGATCTTGAAACTGACAGTCAACAGTAAACATGTGTAGGCATTAGCTCAACAGACTCTAGAAATGTAGGTATAGGCGTCAATTAAATGTTTTAATTGCTTTGGTTGTCAAATAGCTTATAGTCAAGGACTAAGAAAGTTTGTCATATCCTGAAGGCCTGCCTACAACCCAAGTTCCAAAAATGTTTAAAAAGTACACTTTGTTTGAGATAATAGAAAAAAATGTAGCTACTTAAGCACAAAGCAACAATAGCTTAAACAATAACAGTGATCACAAGATGTTTAGTCTCTGCCTTTGGTTTTAAAGATAACATCACTGACACACAATCATGAGATGTTTTGCAGAATCCTGGTTCCTCAGTCCAGTTAGATCACCGACCACAGTGATGAAGGCTCCAGACAAGATGATGTCAGGAACTGAATCAATCAGGCTAAGGAAAACCACTGAAGCTTACACAAGAACTAACCAGTCAGCATCACCTGAGGCCCTAATCCCTAACCCTCAATCTTTGCATTTGAAAATCTTTGATTAAAAATCAGCAGGGGTTCAGGTTTTAAGGGATAGCTTCCTGTTCTCCTGGCTTGGTGCCTTGCCAATAAACTGCTTTAATTTCTCCACTGCAAAACTTGGTGTCCAGTGTTTGCCTCTGCTGCATGTTGGGTGGTCGGACCCTCTTCAGTTTGGTAGCCTTCTTAACATTGCCCTCAATGTTCTGGGGCAACTTAACTTAATGGTACAGTGTGGAAGTTTCCATCGAATATATGGAGACCATCAACAGGAATTTGGATAAGATGTATTCTGTCCTGAATGCAAGCTGAGCAAGGGCCATCTCTTACTTCCTGAATCCTGTAACATGCTCACCCAGCCCTTCGTGGCAGACCATTCACTCTCTACTCAATGGTCTCTCAGACTTGGGTATTTGACAACTGCTCGCTGATGCTACAACATGAGACTATATAGAGGGAAGAAGATGCCCCTTGGAGATGATCTCAGCCTCTCATTCCTACTGGAGATGTGTGGTCTGGTTCAATAATATTACTGGCAGGAACTCATGAAGCAGACACTTGCCTCATCCCCCGTGTGCGAGCAGCCTTGTTCTGCATGCAGGCATGCCTCCCTGTCTTGGGCCTCCAGAAAGCCATGCATGTGCAAGTGCTTTGTGAATGCAAGCTTTGCTCTGGGATGTGGGGTCTGATTTGTTCTCATCAGCCTGTCTCAGTCCCAGGCCCTTGGCTGGCACCTGCTGGCCGAATCCTCACTCCTTTCTCCACCCAGACCCAAGCTTCTTAGATCTGCTTGCTGGTTGTGTCCTTCATACACTTCCTCCCACATTCGGGTTTTCAGTCCTGGGCCTTGGGTGTCTTTCCTGGTTGGGTGCGGACCGAGACGACATTCTGAACTCCCTGAGGGTTTTCTGGCCACAGTCATGGTGGGACCATCTATCACCTTTTTAACAGGTCTGAAAGGGTTAAATGATAGTCACCTGCCCTTGTGCAGTCTACTGGCCCCTGAAAGGCAATAAAGTCAGGTGCTGACTAACAGAGCCTGCTGGGTTCATCCTTTCCAACTAAGCCCACTCACTTATCAAAAGGGAGAGCGGCAGCCTTGGAAACTCCAAATGGTGTGTGGTTGGGGCCAAGTTGTGACTTGAGGGCCTTTAATATTTCTCTTTGGATTGGGCAACTGAAATGATCTCAATCATAAGATTCGATGACAGCTAAGTAATTAGCTTGCAGGAAAGAGACACAAATAACTGTGAAAAACAACCTGAGCAATGCTGCTTAGATCTGTTTCTATTTGGTGACTATGATGCTAAAAACATTACAGACCTAAAGCAGTAGTTATGGCAACACCACCCATGGATTTAGATATTGTTATAGACTCTCTTCCACGTAGATGATAACATCCCTTCTTAGAATGATCTGCACAGCAGGCTGAGAAACAATGAGGACAGGATGCTTCATGCCTCAATGATTTCAGATGCTGGATTTCAGATTTCAATATTGCTAAACTATGGGAAAATCACTGTGAATACAACAAAAACAGCATAAAAATTCTGGAGGATCAATGAGCGGTATACCATTTCCTCTGGTTGTGAGAATGCCGTTCTACCCATTTGAGTCCTAAGACGTAGAAAAAATGCTGAAGACATCTAGTTGCTCGCCTTACCCTAGATGAGGGGCCAATGTCCAGGGCCCTAATTAGCTATTAAGAGACGAGAGGCAAGCACTGTGGTACTGGAACAGCCTATCTAACTGATAATCAAGACGGCTACTAAGTGACTAACAGGCAGGAGCATCCATAGTGTGGAGACTGAAGACGAAGAGATGGTTCACGTTCCAGGTGTGACAGAGTGGGATGGAGGAAGATTTCATCGTGCTACTCAAAATGGTGTGCAATTTAAAACTTATGCATTGTGCGTTCCTGGAATTTTCCATGTAATATTTTCAGACTGAGGTTGACTACAACCGTGAATAAGGGTGAACTACTATAACTCCATTTCCTTTGAAATCCTGTGGATTTTATCTTATGCATTTCAAAACATTATTCTGAGGAGAAGCCCACAGGTGTTCAGATGCTTAGAGGCTGCGCAGTCCTCCACGTGACCCTGTTGGGGCCAGACATGGCAGGAGGGGTTCTGGGGTCTCCTGCTCCTCTCTGACTGATCTTCGAGAATAACGGACAAGAGGCCTCTTTCTCTCTTATCTATGAAAAGGCAGATGCCAGGATCCTCTTTTAAGTAAAATTACTAAAAATAAATCACCCTAATCCAATCCAGCAGTGTTCAAAGTCACTTTTTATTAGATTAGCTTTATTTATGAATTAGAATTATTTCCTTTAAGCTTTATGTAATTTTATTGGTTGACCCTACAGTTAGAGAAAATGTCTTTTACGAGCTAAGATTTTTCAAAATCTACTTTATAAAACTGATCAAAGGCAAAACAAGCAGGTCTGTGAGGGTTGGGATGGCAGCGACCACCCTGAGCAGCTCATCTACATTAGATTTAGGCCATTTTCAGACTGGACACAGGTCTTCCTTTCCCCAGAGGGCCCTACACACAGCTATGGAGGCTCTGCCTACCAAGGCCAGGCTGGAGGGCGGCTCTGACCACATGGACAAGTTCTCCCACACACATGGGCTGCAGAAGAAGCTTCCATGAGAAACAGTCTCCTTGTCACAAAGTGAGATTAAAGAAATTATGATTATCCCAGCAGGCATGGCTCAGTGGTTGAGGGTGGAACCTATGAACCAGGAGGTCATGGTTCGATTTCAGGTCAGGGCCCAGGGTTGCAGGCTCGATACCTAGTAAGGAGCATGCAGGAAGCAGCAAATCAATAATTCTCTCTCATCATTGATGTTTCTATCTTTCTCTCCCTCTCCCTTCTCTCTGAAATCAATAAAAAATATTTTTTAAAAAGAAGAAATTATGATTACATTAGTATTTTGTTGACTTTTTAAAAGTTATATTTAAAAACATAACATTAAACTAGCTATGTTTAATTTAAGCTTGTAAAAAATTCAATTGAAATTTCTTCCATGATACTTCTACTTTTCCCTGGCTGGAAACAGAGTGGCAGAGGGTATGTCATTAACTGTGAAAGACCTCGGCACAGATAAATCCTTGCAGCAATTCATATTTATTTTATACAATGACATCCCATTCCTGACTGGTGGAAGCAAAGTGGGTGCCCAGCTTGACACCCAAAAATCACCCTAATTCATATGTATTGGTAAAGCAAAAATAATTGTTCTAATAATTATGTCCAACTTTATGTAATAGTAATAATTGCTAGACTAGAGGCCTGGTGCACGAATTTGTGCACCAGTGGGGTCCCTCAGCCTGGTCTGCGGGATTGGGCCAAAACTGGCTCTCTGACATCCCCTTAGGGGTCTCAGATTGTGAGAGGGCACAGGCTAGGCCGAGGGACCCCACCGGTGCATGATGGGGGCCAGGGAGGGATGCAGGAGGTTGGCAAGCCAGGGAGGGACACCAGGAGGACTCCAGGGTATGTCCAGCCCATCTCACTCAGTCCTGATCCGCCGGACCCCAGCAGTAAGCTAACGTACCAGTTAGAGCATCTACCCCCTGGTGGTCAGTGTATGTCATAGTGACTGGTCAATCAGACGACCTGACACTATGACTATTAGGCTTTTATTATATAGGGTGTATAATCAATTCTGATATTTGGAAATGTCTGAATTTCAAGATAAAAAAATGGCAAGCACCCTCTTAACAATATTTGTCTGGGATTTTTGTCCTCCGATTCCCAATTGAATACATTTCAACTTTAAATGTAATCTAATCCATTGTAACATAGTTTTTCCTTATCTCTCTCATCAAAGAACTCTTAAAAAATATTGAGAATGCTTGCCAAATATTGTGACAGAGAATTAGTATTCATTTTACAGAAATTATTTTTAAAGAAGTAATTTCTTCAATCTGAATGATTTTACCAATGTAGCCATTATGTTCAAAAAGCATTTTCTCAAGTTACTTTCAGAATCTTTAAAATGCCTCTCCCTTTTGTGTATCAAAGAAATAAAGCAGTAATAATTACCTTTCTCCTACAGTCTGAAAGAATTAAAACATTCTTGCATTTCACATAATAGGTATAATAATTTATGGTGAGTTTGGACCATTCTAGTTGTCCAACTTTGCTGATAATTCAGTACTGTGTGTTAGATTTGATGGATACATTATCTCTTTCTTTGTGGCAAAACCAAGAACAAATCGTTGCCAAACCTCCCCTAAGGTGCATTGGGACCCCTGGGAACAACCAAGCTGCACATGCTACTTGGTGGGGTGGCTTCCACTTGCCATTCCCACAGCTCATAGCACCAGGTGGCTCTGGCACTGGACTGCCTCGTGGCGACTCAGCTCTGCTCTTTACTAGCCATGTGCTTCGGGCATGCCTCAGTTTCCTCCTCTGTAAGATGGGAATAACAACAACGCCCATCTCATAGGCTGTTGCAAGGATTTATCTTAAGATGGGAATAACAACAACGCCCATCTCATAGGCTGTCGCAGGGATTTATCCATAAAGCATTTTGCATGGCATCTGATACATGTTCACTATCTGATGTTGCATTGTGAGAGGGGTCAAAGCTAAGGGATGGGGCGTCTGCTCAGACTAGCAATCTTGAGACAGACGTTTATTTGGCACACAGGGCGTGTCAGGCATTATTTGAGAGGAAGGGGCAGTACCATTTAAGTATGTAAATATAATCTACCAGGCTAAGCCTAGAAATGAAAGTCTTCCAGAAAATGCAGAGGTGGTTCAGAGGAGGGAGCCATTGCTCTATTGCATGAGTGGTGAGGGGCTGTTTGCAGAGGGGTTTGAGCATCTCAGCAGGGTTCTGAAGGAGGACCAAGGGCTCCCCTGGTGTATGGGGAGTAAGTGCTTTCTGGCTGGGGGCACATCTGTGAGCTAAGCAGGGGTGGAGAGAACCAGCTAGTGTGGGTATTCTACGGCTGGAAGGGGCTGGTGGGAGAGGGACCTACATGGGGGCCATGGAATAGAGGAGTGCCCCTATGGGTGGGCATCGTCGGAGACTTGGGCTCTATGCTGTAAGGGTCACAATCAAGGGTATGAGAATGCCAGGTCTGCATTTTAGAGGAACCAGGAAGGTGGCAGCAGCGAGGGTGGGAAGGGGCAGAGTGACTGGATAGGGGCAGTGCAGGAATCCAAGCAGGAGGTCACAAGTATCCACTGAGTCGGGAGTAAAGGGTGGGCAGGAAAAGCTGGGCCTGACAAACATGGAAGGAAGCATCCCAGTTAATTCTCTCCCTGACCACACCTAGGCCTGCTGGGGGGAAACAACCTCTTTTGGTTCTCATGCCCTGTCCTCCTCTTTTAGTTCTTTGCCACATGATTGGTCCCAGATCTGCTTTGTCCCCTGACTCTCTCAGTCTTTGGTCCTCCTGCTCATCTCCGCTTGCTTTCTCCTGGCATCTCCAAATTACCCAGCCTGGGAGATGGCCAAAAGGAGGACGAAATAACACACAGAATGGGGAAGGGTCATCCCGGAAATGCCACTAATGTGGATATAGTGCCCAAGTCATGGTAGACCCTCAGCAAATGGGTGCGGAATGAATGAATGAATGAATGAATGAATGAAATGTGTGACGAGGAAAAAACAAACTTTATCTTAGTTTGCTGACTTCCTGGTAGGAAAGTGTAGACATTATTAGAAACATTTCTGCTATTATGAGAGCTTTGTGTATTTTGAGAAATGCCTGCTCTTCCCATTTATTAGCATGAAACAATGTTGAGAAAATAAGCTAGCCCTCAATGGTAGAGTCAAGTCCCACCCACCTGTCAGTAGAGGTTTCCCTCTGGGAGAGTCATTCGGAAGTTTGAAGATGCTGCTGACCCCAGGTTCCCACCTCTCCCAAAGTCCCTGTGTACACACACCCACATATATTCAACGAATGGGCACTTACCCGAATACCAAGCAAACCGTAACTGTGAAGCTGCCTGCTGTGTCAAAGACACATGAATGGGTTTGTGTTATCCCCGCTGGGTAGTCAGTTCTCCGTGTCAGGCACTTTACGTGTGTCTATTCACCCCTGTGTGCCTAGCAAGTGTCTGATACATGGCAGGCACCCCATACCTTGCCATGTGAATTAGCTGACTATCCATAGTTCTGGGTGGTCCGTACTCCAGTCTTCCCAGCTGTGCCTAATGAAGAGCCAGTGATCTGTCTTGAACACATGTCCTTTTGCAGGGTTCGCACCTGTTTTGATCTATGCATACTGTCCAGGGAGGAAGAGACTTGGTTTTATGATGGCAGGACTTCAAGGGGGCTCCATCAGGGTTGACAGAGGACAGCGAGTCTAATTAAGGTGGAGAGGGGAAGGTTAGGGGGGTTGATTATACCCACCACCACCTGAGGCTCCCTGCCACAGCTGCTGTGTGAGGCCACATCCCAGATGGTGGAACCGGATGATGAAGAATTACCGGTCCAGTGTGGCTTTTTCCATCCTGGTCTCCCTGTAGAATTACAGAGGAGCTTTTCCAACAAGCCTCTACCAGGCCTGATCCTAGACCCAGGAGTCTGAATCTCTGAGGGTAGGGCCCTGGCATTGGAATGATTTACATTCCCCAGGGCACCTGGTTTACCACCAGGCGAGAACCACTGACAGAGAGGAAAGGAGTTACACCTGTCACCCATCCTCCTTCTCCCTTCTCACTACCTTATCAACACAGCAAAAAACTAGGACTCAGTTTTGAAATATGGCTCAAAGAGACCACTGTTAGTGGCTGCTTTAATAAATAAGTAAAACCAGCCATCCCCAAATGATATCTGAGGCTGCCTTTCTGAATCCACACATACCTGTTCCCGGGGCTGAGGAGGGACACACCGGGTTGTGGCTCTCAGACTTTAAATTGAACGTGAACTCTGTCCATAGTGGCACTTTCCATGAAACAAACAAACACAATCCCAAAACTGTGCTGTTCCTTAAAAAGAAAAAAACAAACCTCCCACACCCCTAATATAAATCAGAAATGCATTTACATTCTCTTCTGGCAAGTTTAGATTCTCAGAAGTCGGCAACTCAGGGCAAAGCAAGTCACTACTATTAGTAACTGTCCCACCAGCCTGGGGAGGAACAGCGCCAGAGAGCAGAGCTGCCGGCCGCCAAGTTGGCGTGGGACTATTTTAGGATGCAGAGTCCTGTCTGTGTCCTCCTGCCTGTCCTACTTGATAGCAGAACAAGCTATTTTTTCCTCTGAACAGTCAAGCACCTGGATACCTCAAGCTGCAGAGTCATCATGGTGGGTAAATCTCTCCACTACCTACTCGCGGCACAGAACAAACCACACAGTGACTCATAGAACCCCCTCAAGTCCACTCTGAGTGAACACATGTATCACTCACCTGGGATTATCACTGTTTGTGCTCTAGGTTCTCCAACCTCCCTCTAAAGGGGAATCCATCTGTCTGTTCCAAGCTGCACTCCAGGTTGGCCTCCTGACCCTCCTCAGTGTGGCCCTGTGTCCACACGACTGCCTTCATTGTCATTACTCTGCAAACCAGCACAGCCTCTAAAGCAGAGGTGGAGAACATTCAGGCCATGAAATCATTTAATCTGGCCCTGCCAAGGCATTAGGGGTGAGTTAATTAAATGTTTGACCAAATACAGCAGGCTAATTTTAAGTTGATAATTTTGTATGGCCCGAGAATGATGTTATAAATATCCAAATGGCCCTTGGCAGAAAAAAGGTTCCCACTCCTGCTCTAGAGAAACAAGGGATTAAGCTGGTTAAGGAGTTCCTGTTTGGGCTCCTTAGGGGCTGCATTGGGTCCTAACAAAATTCATCTTTGGAGTCCTATCTAGAACGTGACTGTATTTAGAGGCAATCAAGTTAAACATATTGATGAGAGTAGGCCCTAATCAATATGATCAGGGTCCTTATGAGAAGAGATTATGACACAGACACGAATAGAAGGAAGAAGATGTGAAGAGATACAAGGAGAAGACGGTCTACACGCCAAGGAGAGGCCTGGAGATTCTCTCTCATACCCTGGGAAGGAACCAGCCTGCCGGCACCCTGAGCTCAGACTTTTGCCCTCCAGAAATGTGACACAGTAAGTTTCTGTTGGTGAAGGCCCCCAGTCTGTGGCATTTTGTTACAGCAGCCCTAGGAAACTAATACAGGGTTTTTACACATATGTCAATTATAACAGTTTAGAAGCTCACACATTTTAAGAACCCAAAGCGCTGTTCATCTTCATCATATTTTCTGATAAGACCTGGAGATGTTGCAGTCACCAGTAAAATGCTGTTTCTAGGCCTTGTACTTTGGAAGAAGTCTTGAAGATGGCCGTGTGTGTGCGTGTATGTGTGTGTGTGCACACGTGATTCCCAGTGACACCCATGGTACAGATCCCTTTAAGGCCTACATCAGTGATACATGTTATGACCAAGGTGGTCTGCAGAGCCCTGTACCTCCTCATCGCATTCTGACAAGTGGCCACAACTGCCAGTTTACTTTACTCTAAAGCCTCAGAAACTGGTGGTGTCAGGAAAACATAACTATCCTGGCACCACTTACCAATTTTTTAAATTCAAACACTGAGATCTGAGGATGCTTCAGTCCTGTTGTTCTCAGTCTTCTGCTGATAGCTGGCTGCACATCTGTTTTCTGCGGACAAAAAGGCTCATCATGCAGGTCACAATTCAGAGGCTACTTGGAGAGTGCCCAGTGCTTAGGTGGGTGGGCTTGACTCTGTCATACCTGAAGCTTTTGCTGTTATGGGTTGATGTTCACGGCCTTGCCACTCACTGTTGGTATTAGAACATGAAGTTGTATTAATGTTACCTGACTGCGTGGAGCAGCGGTTTCCTCACCTGCACACTGACCATCGAAACAGTAGAACCAAGTGAGGTGAAACAGCCTAATTGCTTACTTAGCTGGTCCAGAACCAGGCCGAGAGCATGCAGCACATGTTAGTGGCTGCCGCTATTATCCGGATCAATATCATTTTCATGGCAAGTCCAGTCCTGTGGTTGGCTCTGAGGGGATACAGGAGGACTGAGGAACCGTCTTTCAAGTGCCATCTGGTCCCCTGCCCCTGGCCATATCTAGCTAATTAAAAAGGGGACACTCAGGATGTGAGCAGATGTGAAAACAGAATCCTAAGTCAGTGCTCCCTCAAGTGGCTTTTGCGAAACCTTATGCTCACACAACTGCAAGAAGAGGGTCTCTGTCCAGTCCTCCAATTATCCCAGACTTCACACCTGGAGGACAAGCCGGTGAGCTAAGGGGCCCTTCCGGGCAGGACCCTTCAACGTCAGGTTCCCAGAGTCTGTCCACTGTCATTTCTACCTTTGGTTGCATCTGACTTTGGTTTCAAGACCAACTTCTTACAGCTTTGAACGTTAAAAATCATGTACAGGAGCTGTGGACTGTCTTCTTCGAGTTCAATAAGTGGTGAAGGGTATAAATAATGGTCTAACGTTTGAACACTGTCAGCAGTTCATTTTAAAAATACAGGGCTTTTCATGCAATTATAGAAAAGCAAGAGTTAACCTAAAATGTCTCTATTAGTCAAAAGAGGCTTCGTGCTGGACAGCAGACAAATAGGCCTGCAAGCATGTCACTGCCTCCACACAGAATACAGCACACAAGAAATTCATGCTGATTTCATTGAAAGCAGCTGCAACCCATACAGCAGCACACCAGAGATTTTGATAACATGAGCCAAAGAGTCAGGTAAAGGCCTTGTGAAATGACTGAATTGACCATATCGTGTGATAAACCCCAACTTTTATTTTGTCCACAAAAAGGTTAAGTTGATCTTTTCATATTGCCAATGAAACCTTTAATATTATTTTACGATTTCTCTAAAGGTATGAGACAAAATCGACTTGGTGTATCCTCAATTCAGAAAGGTAAGCTGAGCAATTGTGCAAGGGAAAAAGGAGCCTTTTCTGACTTTGTCACTTAAGAAAAAAATGAACCCTGAAAAGAAATGCCAACAGATGGAGGAATGTACTAGAATGAGTGATTCGTTCTTTTAAAGTAATTACTGGTTTGGTAGCAGTCCTGGTTCTCTTGGAATGCCTAATCAGGCATTTTCCCCAAAGCCTATTACCTTTTACTATGGAAATAATTCGGTAGCTACGGTGCTGCAGTGAGCAACCTGTAGGCAGGGAGTTCATAAAGGTAGGAAAGGCACAGTAATGCTCAGGTTCCCGAAACACTTTTGTGCACAGAATCCTGAAACACGAATAACTTCATTTCTCCCATTCTTACATTGCACTTCGAATAGTTTATGTATATTCTACATTCCTCCCTTTTGGATATTGAAGTCAGAGTGAAAAAAGCAAATAAACTGATTGGAATTTTAATAACTTTGCTGAGTTCTCACCTTCATTTCAGATATTGAATGCACTAGAATAGGTAATATAACACAATATTCTAGGTCAGTGGTCGGCAAACTCATTAGTCAACAGAGCCAAATATCAACAGTACAACGATTGAAATTTCTTTTGAGAGCCAAATTTTTTAAACTTAAACTTCTTCTAATGCCACTTCTTCAAAATAGACTCTCCCAGGCCGTGGTATTTTGTGGAAGAGCCACACTCAAGGGGCCAAAGAGCTGCATGTGGCTCGCGAGCCACAGTTAGGCGACCACGGTTCTAGGTGAAGGACCCTGAGTTCAATTAGGTAAGATCTTTGAAATCGATACATAAAATATTATTGATAACTATACTGAGGTCTCTGACTTGCAAGTTGTATGCAAGACTTTCAATTTTGATTACAACACAAAGGGTGTGCCTATTTTAAAAGAAGTATATGGGCACCAACAGAACTATTATTCATAGCATTAACATAAACATGGAAAACACTTAACTAAGACAGGGTTCTTTTTAAAAAGACTTCCTTAGTTTTCATTTGAGATCCTACTTTCCTGCATCTTTTAAAGTGCAGGCTGTAGTCCAGGTGACCTCTACGATATCTTCCAAACCTAACATGTGATTCTGTGATTCTATAAAACAAAATGATATTCCTTTCCCCCTGATCCCCAAAGTCATCTTCACTGTGAAGAATGAAAAAAAAGGTAAGAGACTGCTCCAGAGAGTTCTGATTACCAATAAATAACAAAGGCATTTCTACAAAATATTCTCCCACATAATTTGTATAAATTCTATTTGAAAAATAAACTGAGACACGCCTCCCCCCCGCCCCCGCCCCGAGCCACCCCTGGGGCTTTTCTCAATTCATAGGCACCTTACATCAGAGCCAGCATTGATTCAGAATGAACCTCTTACGTTAAACTGTTAAATCCCGCTCACTTCGAGATGTCTTTCTAGACCTGCCACATCCATCCTATTCCTAACTCAAGAATTAAGTGGAACCTAAGCCCCAGAAAAGATGCACTAGCGGGATAGTTACTTGGTAACAACAGACCTCAGTCAAGAATTAAGTGCCCTTCTCCACTAGAGTTAGGATGCTATTTGCTTGGTATCCCAGGAGCTCTGGCTCTAGTGAAATTGGCAGAACAAGCATTATTTGATTAGTGTGAAAGATCCTGCAGTGAAAGAGACAGAGGCAGGTGACAAGGGACTGATCGCTTCTGATACACTGGCTGTAAAAAGACCACATAGAGGTCATTCGAGTCTTCTAAACACAACAATTATTCTTCATAAATCTAGAAGAAGCCCATATAAAAATATGATTTTATTAAGTAACGATTAATATTGATTTCAGGAAAACATCAACCAACTTGAATATGATGAAGGGCACCTAACGTGGGACGATAAAACCCTCCTGCACCTGTCTGCAGCCAGGTGGGAACATACTTCAGGGGAGTCATTCATTCTCCCATCTCAAGTCCTCTGGGGTTTCTATTCGGTAAAGCTGCCATCTGGTGCAATAGGTGAGAAGACTCAGGCATCAAACTTGTCCCTTATTTCAATATTTAGTGAAAAATCTTTAGCCCTGATGAAAGATTTAACTACTGAGGAAACCAAAGGAAGAAACAGGTCTGAGAAACCAGGACCTTGAACCTCTACCTCAGAGGTGAAGGTCCTGGAAGGGACAGGTACCAGGCGTTTCCTTGACAAAGTCTGGCCTTGTTACTTACGGAGACACTCACACCTCTGCCTCTCCCGTGAAATTTCTCAAGAGCAAAACTTTCAGCTTCACGCTAGCTGCTGCTCAGGAAAAGCAAGCAGAGCCAGGGGGCAGATTCAGCAGAGGGCGCCTGGGCCTCCTGCAGAGCGCCCCACTACAGAGCGCCCACCTGCAGGGCACCCACCTGAGAAGTTGGGGAGGAACCCTGTGTGTGTGTGTGTGTGTGTGTGTGTGTGTGTGTGTGGTGGGGTGGTAAACTAGGTTGGACATATGGATCCTCAGTTACACAAAGTTTCACCTTTAAGGACATTATGGGGACAGGAGAAGGAGAGGTGTGGAAGCGAGAGGGAGGAGAGAGGAGAGTGGGAGAGACTGTGGCTGGCGAGGAGGAAAGGCAGAGAGGGAGGCGGTGATGGGGGAGGGGATGGAGGAGTGGGGAAGAGGATAAAGGACAGAGAAGAGAGGGGTAGACCTGAGGGACACCAGGGGAGGAGGTAAGAGGGAGAGGAGAAAAAGGAGAAGGCAGGAAGCGAGAAAGCAGGAGAGTGCATTCTGGAGAGACAAGAAGTGAGGAGACGGGCGGCGGAGACAGGGTGGGGGGATCAGGAGCGACGGGATGGAAAAGTAGGGAAGGATAATAACGCTTTGGGGAAAGAAGTGGAGACTCCAGGAAGTCTCCGGAGTCTCCCGGTTGGAGGCCCGCTCGCAATAGCAGTCCGGTCCCGCAGCGAGGTGGCAGAAGGGGCCAGCTCACTGGGTAGGATCGCGGGCCGCGCGCCCCAGCCCTTCCCCGCTTACCTGGCCCTTGACCAGGCTGGCAGCAAACTGGCGCATGACGGCCTCCACCGTGTAAGCGCTGGACCAGCCGCGCGGCGTGAGCAGCTCCATGCAGATGGCGCCGCCGTCCAGCACGTAGCCGTTCTCCAGGCGCGGGCTGAGCACCCGCATGAACGGCGGCGAGAAGGGGAAGTTGTCAGGGAAGGTGAGGTTGAGCAGGATGAACTCGGTGTTGGTCTCCTTCATGTCCTGCCACAGCACCGAGTCCTTGTCCACCTGGTGCAGCTTCACGTTCCAGTCGAACAGGCTTTCGTCCACCAGCTCCACGGAGATGAAGCGGTCGCTGAGGCGCGCGATGTCCTGCAGCTCCTTCATGAGTCGCCGGCTGCGCACCTGCGTGCAGTGCTGCTGGCGCGCCACGGGCATCAGGCTGCCGCTCGCCGCCGCCGCCGCCCCCGTCGGGCCCGGCCCCGCCCTGGCGCCTGTCGCCGGCTCCCGGGGCCCCCCAGCGCCCGCCGCCCCCGCCGCCCCGGCCGCCGGCTGCGGCGGCTTGTCGCGCGGTGCCAGCTCCGGCGCGCGCTTGCCCTTGCCCTTGCCCGGCCCGGGGCTGGCGTCGCCCGAGCCCCCGGGGGGGTGCTGCTGCTTGTGGCCGCTGCTCTTGCCGCCGCCCTTGCCGCGCAGCGACGCGCTCTGCTGGCCGCCGCCGCCGCGGTGGTTGTGGTGGTGCTTGGGGTCCTCGGTGTCCCGGTTGTGCAGGCGGATGAGCCCGATTTTGCGGAGCAGCGTGGCCATCTTAGGCTCGGCTCCGGCTTGAGGCTTTACTCGGCTCCTGCTGCCGGAGGAGCCCGAGGGCCGGGGCTCGGGGCGCGGCGGCGGGCCGACCACTCAGCGGGGCGCGGCGCGGGCCACTCCGGGCACCAGCTGCCGTGGCGCAGCGGAGCAGGCGGCAGGCTCGCTCTCCGGCCGCTGGATCGCCGCTGTCATATGACGGGGCCCGCTCTGGCTCGGGCTCCGGCCGCCCGGGGAGCGGAGGGAGGAGAAGGCGCGGCGTAGCTGGCTGTCCCCGGGCTGGTCCCCAGGCGCAGACCCCCGGAGCCCGGGTCCGTGGTCCTTTGTGCGTGGCCGCAGCCGGGCTGGCCTGAGGTCGGAGCTCTGCGCCGGGGCGCGCAGAGTCGCTCGCAGCGCCCCGGAGGCAGCGAGGTGGCAGCGGGCTCGCGTCTTGCGCGCCCGCCGGGCTGTGCCGCGCTGGCGGCTACCGCGGGGCCCCGGCCGCTGCCACTCGCGTTGCCGCCGCCGCTGCGGCTGCTGACATTGCAGAGGCGGCTGCTCCGTCTGAGCCGAGCGCGGCGCGGAGGGGGCGGCCCTGCCGGCCGGGAAAGGGGGGGCGCGGGGCGGAGCCGCGGGCTTGCCTGCGCCGAGCCGCCCCGCCACTCTCCCGCCGCCCGTCTCCCGCGGCGACACGCACTCAGCCGCTGGGGGGAGACAGCGGCGCGCCGGGGCGGCGAGCTGTGGGCTGCGGGGTCTGGGCGCGCGAGGCCAGCCTGCTGGCAGAAGCCTGGGCGAGGGTGGGGGCTGGCAGGAGAAGGGGCGTGTGAGCGCGCAAACGGGACTGTCTCAGACTCCGGTCCTTCCGCCCTTACCGTGCTCGCTGCGCCCCGCGGCCCGAGCCTCCGACCTCACTTAACCTCGTTAGAACAATCCGAAGGGGAAGCGGTGTGGGCAGCATGGAAAGCAGCCTGATTACTAATTCCCTTGGACCAGATGGAGCCTGATGTCCCGCACAGTCGTCCTGAGCCTGCAGGGACGGGGACTAGGGGATCCGTGGCGGGACGCTTTCATGAAGACTGATCTAAGAATCATGACGGGGGAGGAAGGGGTGGGAATCCCGCCCGGAATCCCGCCCGGAATCCCGCCCACCCCAAACCTCTTGAAGTCCCTAGAGTTAACCTTAAAGGGTTAATGTGATGCGGAATTAACCCTCTGCCCCAGCGGGCTCC
This sequence comes from Cnephaeus nilssonii, assembly GCF_951640355.1. Lineage (NCBI taxonomy): Eukaryota > Metazoa > Chordata > Mammalia > Chiroptera > Vespertilionidae > Cnephaeus > Cnephaeus nilssonii. The sequence goes on along the minus strand of NC_137073.1, from coordinate 89,633,203 downwards.
TGCGTTCTGAAAAGGGGTCCCCAGAGGAGGGAACAGTCAAACAATGGTTTTTCACTCCTTTCCGAAAGGATGCGGGGAAACGCGTCCAACATTAGCGCCTGTGGGTGCGCAGCCCCGGGGACAGGACCCTCTGTGACCCGAGTCCTGGGTATCCACGGCTGACCTCCAGACCATCCGCGGAAAAGGAGGGGAGCCTCCTTCAGCCTGGACGCTTTCCTTCCTCCCCTCCTTTTCTGTCTTTAACCCTTGAAACTTGTTTTTATCTGTGAAAATTTCGGATAAAATGCATGATCAGAGCCTCAGGAGCTGGAACAACCTTGGGAACTGGTGAAGCGTCAATGTTTGCAGGAAGCGCGCTGCCATGCATGGTCTAGAGATCACCTGTGAAATATAGGAAAACATTACCCCGAAAAGCTAAATGGCTGAGGACTCTACCTTCACTACTGTTCCTGGTTAGAGTTCAGTTTGGGGAGCCTCGAAGTTTATCAGCCGAGTGTGTTCATTCTGATGCCACCATGATTTTTTTAAAACCGCTTTTATCATTTTCACTTTTCCAAATTATTAAAAAATTCCACTGTGAAAAATAACTCTTTAGGCCACTGTGGACGGACACTAGTAAGGGTCTGGGGTTTGCTTTTCTGGGGTTGTCTACCAGATGTCAGCAGAATCCTCACAAGCTGTGCCAGGTGAGCAGGGGGTGCCTGCATCCTGGCTTGCTGTTCCCTGGAGAGGTGACTATACACAAAGATGCATTTCTGCAGAGAGTGTTTTCTCATGGGTGGAAGTGGGTAGTGCAGTGGCCCAGGCAAGACCAGGGATTGGTGATGGAGTCTCAGCTGCCATCGCCTGAAGGTCTATTTGTCTGGGTCTCATGCGCTTTTTTGGTGGCTTTGCTTTATCCAGTTCTGATTTTTAAAGATAGGTTGAGAAGGAAGATGAAAATTTTTACCTGTGAAAATTTCACATAAAATGCTTCTTCAGAGCCTCAGAAGCTGTAACAACCTGGGAGCTGGTGAAGCTTCGATGTTTGCAGGAACTGCGCTGCCATGCATGGTCTAGACTGGTCAAGCCCTGTGATAGTGAGAGGCAGAGATCACCTATGAAATACAGTCTGTCTCTTAAGTACTGTGAGTTCATTTAGCCTGGAGGGAGAAAGGATATGAAAAAGTCCCATTTTACTGGTGAAGAAACTGAGTTTTGAAGTGGCTCAGCCGCTGACCCAGCTCAGCCATGTGCTTCCACCTACGGCCTGGTCCTTGTGCCTCCAGGCCCTGTGCTGAGGTTGGCCAGCTGCCTCAAACAGCACACTGCATTACCAGGTCTATGACCCAAAAGCCTCCACAGGTGTAGTGCTCATTGTCACAGAACCAGCTGACCTTGGGTGAGGCTCAGGGATGTTATCTGGCGTGGTTTGGGAAAGGTTTAACTGAAATTCGAAGGAGCTGTCTGTAAGGCCTTTATTTTTGAATGAAATTATTACTAGGGTGATAATAAAATTTATTGTCTGAATGCAGATTTATTTATTTATTTATTTATTTATTTATTTATTTATTTATTTTTTGAGAGTGAAAGGATCACAATTAATACTGATGCTAGGACAAGAGGCCAAAGCAGGACTGACTGACATGAGATGGTGGTCATTTACTTATTATCTACCTATCACACAGCATCTCTCATCAGCTCTGGAAGGGCTAAAGCCGTATGTTAGTTAGAAATTGGGAACGACCTAAAGTTACAACTAGAGGGAAAGCATTAAGTAAATTATACCTACTCCACTTGAGGATATGTTACAGACAGTCCTCAGATTACGTCGGACTTGACCTACGTCGTTTCGTGGTTGCGTCAGCATCTCCCATTTATTTATTAAAAAAACAGTTCCGTCATTTTAATGTATGTACATATGTGCTTTATGTTTTTTAGTATTTATTTATCACAAGTAAAGGTCAGGAATTGTTATCTTTCTTTTAAATTTTTTTTACTGTTTCACTTCATTATTACTGCTGTTATGTGCTCCATGTGAGTGACGTAGGTGCTTATGTAGGTGGGTTCCAACTTACGGCGAAAATCACCTTACGTTGCCCGTAGGAACGGATCTCCAACGTAACCCGAGGACCTACTGTATACAGCAGTAACTTTATAGTAATAACAATTATATAGCAAATGAAAATATTTATGATTTACATAATAATGTTAAGTGAGAAGGCAGAGAGCAAAATTATATTCACACTGTAGCTGCATCTTATGTGTCCCATAAGATGAAAAAGATTAAAAATTGATGCCCTAGTCCATTCATCCAAACCTTTACTTCGGTGACAAGAAGGCCTCTGTGGTTTGTAAATTTTCCTATCTCAGAAAATTCTAGAATGTTCCACTTCTATAAACAAGGCATTCGTCCTGTTGGCCACGAGTTTGACATGCTTGATGTAGAGGTTCTATTTTGTTGCTGTAGTTATTCTCTTCTACTTGATTTTCAATTATTCTGAAAAGGAATATATTACAGTTATAATAAAAAATTGTTAACAAACTCTAAAAATTAGCCTTCTGAGATTAAATTTACAATATTAGGACAGTTGAATTGAGAACATTTAGTCAAATAAAAGAATCTCTAAGGACCACTGTGATCTCTAGCTCTTCCTCTGTGCACAAGTAGTGATGAGGTGGTGAGCAGGATGGTTAGGGAATGTCTGCAGAGACATTCAGGGCTAATCTACCATGAACGGGAGAAAGGAAGGGGGTGGGATGTTGGTCGGTCAGGGAATTAATTGCACTGTACCTGCCAATGACTCTCCCATGAGCATTTGAATCAATGGTTCCAGGGGCTAGTTGTCTCCAGTGGCAGTTTTTGCAAAAATATGCAGAACTTGGGTTTTCTCATTTATTCTCTGCCTCAAAGGACTGAAACCCTATTATTCCAATTGATCCTATTTCCCCGTGATCCTCAATCTCATAGAATCTCCAAAGCATCAACCAGACCATTTCAAAAGACCTGTCCCCAATTCACACACATTGTTTAGTATTGATTGGTTGCCTCTCATACACACGCCAACTAGGGTTTGAACCCGTAACTTGGATTCCCCTGACGGGAATCAAATTGGTGACCTTTTAATGTATGGGACGATGCTCAACCAACTGAGTCACACTTGCTATTCTCTTTGGCTGAGAACAACACAAATTTATTATCTTACAGTTCTGGAGGTCAAAAGTTCACACTTGATCTCACTAGGCTAAAATTAAGGTGTCAGCAGAGTGTGTTCCTTCTGAAGGGTATAAGGGAGAATCTATTCCTGACCTTTTCCAGTTTCTAGAAGCTGCCACGTTCCTTGGCTCATTGCTCCCTCCAGCCATCACATCACTCTGACCTCTGCTTCATTCATCACATCTCCTTCTCTGACTCTGACTCTCCTGCCTCCCTCTTTTCTTTTTTTAAGTGTCTTTTATTTCTACAAGTATTTTTATATAACCAGGAATGGTGACTGAATGTAACTGACAGGTTCTTTTATTTATTTATATTGTTGACAGCCCCCATTTTCTGCCCCTTTGCCTCCCTCCACCCAGTCTCTGCTGCCCGCCCCCAGGCCTTCACCACATTATTGTCTGTGTCCATGTGTTTATTCTTTTGAAAGAAGTTGGTAACATCACTGTCAAAATTAGAAAAACAAAACGTTTTCTGCCAAAAGAATTCACTGCAAATCAGCATAATGTGGATCTTTGATATTACCAGGTCATATGACCTATTATGCTATTCATTTATTGATCATCAAAGCTAGCTCTTAGATGGCACTTGCCGTATCTCAAATGCCTTCCCAAGCAATCTCCATAAGAACTCTAATTAAGTAGGTGCCATGTTTATCTCCATTTTCTATATGAGTGAACCAAGGCACAGAGTCAGCAGAGCCTGGATTTCACCCCAGACATCTTTGGTTCCAGATGGCGCTATAGCCATTGCAACGTGAGCACTGACTGCATGCAGTCACTGTGGAGAAATCCCACCCTCCTGGAGCTGAAGTTCTCGGGAGGACATTCTGATCACTCTCTGAGCCCTCCATAGAAAGATGCTCTGGCAGTCACTAAAGGAAAGAGCTTGAGGACACAAAGAAGCATTTCATACTCAACCCTGCATTTGTTCAAGACATACAATGGACACACCCATTTTTTGTTGTTTAATAGAATAATCAGTCTTTCATTTTATAGCACAGACATTTTAATTCACCGCAGTCAGGATCTTGCTCAAAGTCACACAAAAGGTGGTGAGAGAGGGAGGCCAGTCCTGATGCCTTGTCTAAGGCTCTCTTATCCTCCCGGTGCCATATTCCACAGGTGAAGAGCAGGAGGGAAGAAAGAGAGGAAGGAAAGGAAGGCCAGAAGACAGAAGGGAAGAAGGGTGGAGCATGAGGCAAGCACTGTCAATCTGAAATAGGTGATGAAGAGCTTCCATCATGCTTTATGTCTACCAGCACTTTAGCACACATTCCTATGTTTGGAGAATTCGCCTCCTGTGGCAGATTGGATTTCCTAAAGCTGGCAATGCTGATTTGTTGGTCCCATCCCACATATTCTTCTTACTGCTTTCTCTTAGAATGCTTGTCTGGGGAATCCAGTCACCATGTTGTGTGGAAGCCCAAGCTGCATGAAGAGGTCAGGTGAAGCGTGTCTAGCCTTCAGCCCAACTAAAGTCTTTGCAGACAGCTAGCAGCACCCACTAGACATATGTGTGATGATTCAGATGGTTCTGTCCCCAGTCTTTGAAGCTTCCATCTGAGGCCCAAGACATTTGGGAGCAAAAATAGGCCATCCCCACTAAGTCTTAACTGAGTCCCCCACCCAAAGAAACTGAGAGATAAGAAAGAATATTATTCATGTAGGCTATCATGTTTTGGGACAACTTACTATGCCACAATAGGTAACCAATACAGCTCCTGATAATTCTTGCCTCCTTGAAGCCAGAAGCTTGCTTTCCCAGACTCCCTTGCATCCAGGCACAGGCATGTGACTTGGTCTTAGCCAATCCAATGCACCAGAGTGGAACTTTAGGTTACAAATGGAGGCCCAATGAGGGTTGGTCCTGGTGATCCAACTTTTGGAGGCAGCAGCCATTCCTCCTGTGGCTTTGGAGCTCAGAATGGATGGTCCCACCTACATGCTGTGCCCTGGATGGAATAGTAGGGTCTCCTTTCAGGTGGTTCAGTAGTATAATCTTGTTGTTATTTAGGTTGTGTAGCCTCCAAATAAAATTTCTCCATCCTGGAGATTTTCAAATGACATCTATACTTTCCTTTGATGAATGCTACTGTTTAATTTATACAACTTCTGTCCCATTGAGACTGCTTGCTGGAAATAGCCTGCACAGAGCACAGGCTCTGTGGCATCTTTCACATGTACTATCCATCACTCCCTAACTCACAGGGCCTTCATGCTGCTCTTAGTTCTCAAAGCCTTCACTTCAGTTTGCTGTTTTCCATACAAACCTAACTCAGGATGGCAAGTAGGTTTTAGCTCTTTGCCAACTTGGATCAAGTAGTGGAAGCTGCCAGCGGTGTTCAGAAGGATAAGTGGGCTGAGAGAAGAATGTGGCCATTGATTTAAGGATGTCTGCTGTAAGTGCTGGATGAGCAGCGTTCTATATACCAGGCTGTCTCTGACTTAACTTCAAGGATTCAGGAAGAACACACTTTGGTTAAACTAATTCATATGAATTTTTAAGTAATGCATAGTTCCCTAGGAGTATTTATATTTAAAAATAATACATCTTACCCAACCGCGGTGGTTCAGTGGTTGAGCATTGACCTATGAACCTAGAGGTCATGGTTCAATTCCCAGTCAGGGCACATGCCCGGGTTTCGGGCTTGATCCCCAGTGAAGGCATGCAGGAGGCAGCCGATCAATGATTCTCTCTCATCATTGGTGTTTTTTTTTCTCTCTCTCCCTCTCCCTTCCTCTCTAAAATCAATAAAAATATTTAAAAATAATACACCTTGTATTAGTTATAGCACTGGTGAAGTTGCTTTTAAAAAGTAATCTAGAGGCTCAACTAAGAAGTATATTTCTCTTGTATGTAATGGGACAGAGCACTTACCACATGGCTTCCATGGAGACTTTAGTTGCTGCCTTTTGCTGATTCTGGAAGTGACTGTAATTAAATGCCCTGGAAGTTATATATACCACCCTTACTCATATCCCATTCCATACCCAGCTCCAAAGCAGTCTGGGAAATGTAGCTTTTGCTGGAAAGCAGGCATCAGCTTAAACTCACTAGGAAGAAACAGGGAGTATGGACACTGGGGGTCAGTTAGAAGTCTTTGCCACATGCACTTTCCTTAGTGGATATTTAATTCATTAAGTAGTTCAATTTAGAGGAGAAAATTGTAAAATGAAGGATTTAAAATCATGCACAAATGCAAAATCTTTATTAGACACTAGTGACCTGGTGCACGGATTCGTGCACATTGAAAGGAAATTAATCAGAAGGTGGCTGGTGGGGCAAGACAGGCAGGACATGGTCTGGAGGCAACCTCCCGTGGTCTCTCCCAGGCCAGCCTCACCTAGGGCAGTGCTGCAGCTCGAAGGGTGTCTGTGGAGTGAGTGGGGTCCCTCCAACAGGTGGGGTCCCTCGGCCTGGCCTGGGGGGATTGGGCCAAAACCGGCTCTCAGACACCCCCTAAGGTGTCCCGGAGGGTGAGAGGGCATTCTGCAAAGTTGCTGTGATACAGGGTGTGGAATACAAATGCAAGTGTGTAGTAAACCAGATTCGGGGCGACAGTGCCCTAGCAACAACATAACCCACGGCCGAAGGTGGAATTGCACAGCCCCAGGAGGAATCGGGCTCCCTCCTCTCTGGTTCTGGGGTGTGTCACCTAAGAACTGCCACTGCCAAGTCACTGCAGCTTGCCGCTAAACCAGATTTGGGGCTGACAGTGCCCCAGCAACAACATAACCCACGGCTGAAGGTGGAATCGCGTGGCCCAGCAACAACATATCCCTGCGTTGAGTGTCTGCCCGCTGGTGGTCAGTGCATGTCATACCTATCCGCCATGTCATACCTATCCGCCTGTCGGACTGTCGCTTAGCCTTTTATATACATAGATTCCCTCTAGTCTGTACCCAAGCAATCCTCCACTCTGCCCTTCAGTTTGAGACCCAGGTTTCTACCAGCATAATAACACCATTTTGCAATTCCTTTGGAATATAAACTCTCTTCTATTGGGGAAGACACAGCATTTGTCCCCTTGAGGTGAACTAGGCTCTGGTTTGGTGGCAATGAGGAGTGTTGAGGAGAGCAGGCCTTCCCTTGAAAGGCAATTTCCTTGGGTTGGATAGCATGGAGTCTTCTGGCAAAGGAAGGCTAGTGTTGTCATCCAGGCGAGGAGAAACTACTTCTGCTGGCAAGGATGCTCAGAGGTTTTAGGTGGTAGTTTCCTCAAAGCTTTCTGAGTCAACTCAAATGGACTCGTTTCAGTTGTCAGGGTGTTACCTCTTTATGATTGATGCCCTAACTTCCTAGAGGGTTTGCATAGCTGTGAATTTAATGTTTGTTATAATTCTGCAACCTCAAGCACCACACTTTGGAACTGATTTTCAGTTGTACCAGGTCTGCAGTTTTAAGAGTTATGACAGTCTTTAGGGCCATCATGGAGTGTTCTGCCTGCTCTGACTCTAATTGCGCTGAGAGTTCCAATCTTTGAGCTTGCCAGTTTTCTTTGCAAGCTGTCCACCGCAGTCAGAAGTGGCCATTCTGTGCACTGCCTCTATCATCATCATCCCCACTGTAAGGGACAAGGGAAGCAGCTACTTGCTGTCCCAAAGCTTTCCTCTAGGCATGTCCTTCATCTCAGGGAACCATAGCGGAATTGTGATGCCTCGCTTTATACTAACTGCCAATTTTCCATTTTGCACCGACTTTGAGGCCATCACGGTGCTCAAGGTCAGAGATGTTAGATGGTCATTCCAGTCTTCAAAACCACTCCTGATCCCAAGCCCTGTACTAGTCAGGGTCTAGTGAGGAACACACAGATATGCTAAATGTTTCAACAGAAGAAATTTATTCTAGATAATTGGTTACAAAGGTACTGAAGTATTTGAGAAATAAAAGAAGAAACAAAGGTGCTGAAGAATCAAAAGAGGATTATGACCCTCACCTCCCAGAGCTGGAGTGCAGGGACCTATACCTGAAGCTGCTGTCGGTGTTGGGATGGCTGCAGAGGCACCATCCCCAGGGGCTGCCTCTGTCCACAGCTGATGCACCTCCGCTGCCACTGCTGCCACTGCCGGGAGCTAGCATGGCATCATAACTCCTCTGTTAACTGATGACCTCCAAAGTCAAGTGCTCCAGTCCAACCTTGGGTCAGCATGTGGACTAGCTGTGTGAACCATCACCGTGACAATTTCTGAAGGGTTCCTCTTGGGCTCTACTTAGCTTTTTGAGCAGAGAAGAAAGGACCTGAGATGGCTTTCGTAATTACAGAATATAGATTTTCTCTGGCAGTTGAAGCAATGCTTGAGTGATGAGATGACTCATGCTTTCTTTTCAGAAGAAGAAACTGCTTGGTCCTAAAGAGATTTCCAGAGATAATAATCTCATTTCCCCTGTCCTTTTCATCTTTGCTTGAGGCAAAGACAGTTACTTTCTGGTTGTGTGGAAGTGTGAAATGACAGTTGATATTGCGTGTCAAGGTGGCATCTCTATTCAATGCTGCCTTAAATATTAGTTCTAAATATAGGTCCAAGTATAGTATTCTGCGAAAGGGAAGTCAGTTCTGCTTCCTGACACAGCTGAGGGGTGGTGAGTGAGATATTATAATTAGTTGAAAGTGAGACCATGTGTTATATTTATCTTATGCATTTTCAAAGCGTTAAAACATAATGGAATCTTTTGAACCTTTTTGCTATTTATCTTACCAGCAATATAGGACCGTAAATGTATTATTGCTCTTATGCCAGCTTAAAAAAATATAATTAAAATGAACCTTGCAAATTTGGCACTCAAAAGTAGTATCTTATTTTCACAATTATTTAAAATAAAGGATTAATTTATGTACAGTGGATTGCACAGGTCTCACTTGCACAACTCAGTGAGTTTTGAAAATGAATATACCTGTGTAACTTACACCCCAATCAATATATGGAATATTTCCATCACTCTAGAAAGTTTCTCCATGTTCCTTCCAGTCAAGCCCACCTCAACCCTCCACCAGATGCACCCTCCATTCTGATTTATTTGACCATAAATTAGTCTTGCTTGTTTTTGAACTTTGTATAAATGGACTTGTACAGTATGTACTCTTTTATATCTGGCTTCTATCAATCAATATATAATCAATATATGATTTCATGGTGAGATTTGTCAGGTCTTATGTGTGTCAGTGTTCTGCGTTTATGGATCAATAGTATTCATTGCATAAATATATCACATTCTGTTTATCCATCTTCCCACCCAAGGATGTTTGTGTTGTTTCCAGTTGTAAATATTGTGATATACATAGCTTCGATGAACACTCATATATGAGTCTTTTTGGACACGTTTTCACTTCTCTGGGTTATGACAAGGAGTGCAATGACTGCATCAAAGGCTAGGCATCTGTTTAACTTCACAAGAAACTTCTAGACCATTTTCCAAGTTGGGTCCTTTTGCACTCCCTTGGCATAACTGCTAGAAAATAAGGAAGAGAATCATCAGTGGCTGTGAAATTTGGAGGATCCCCCAAACACAAGAGCAGATTGGAGTGGATTGTTAAAGAAAGTATCCCAGAGAAGCCACAGCGTGAAAGCTCTGCCACAGAGGTGGGGGCTATTTCAGAGTAAGGGAGATAAACAACGGGATGGGGACTCCAGATAGTCTCCAAGATGATTCTGGCTGTGCCAACAATAAGCTACTTTAGAAGATGCACCCAAATTTAGGAGAGAGCATGGGTGTAGCTGGAGACCTCAGGATGAACTGGAAGCCGCTCACCCGGATGACCCTCTCCACTTCATTCATTGTGCAAGCATGTCCCTCATCCTCAATCATGGAACACCAGAAATTCAGAATCACCTCTCCAGGGGGTGAGCTGGGATTCCTGAGCAATCACATATTCACAGGGAATAAATCTCCACCAAACATTTGAGAAAAAGCAACGCTAACCAAAGAACTAACATTTGAGGAAACAAAGCTAGAAGAACAAAAAAGGAGATTTTAACACATGCAACAAATATCTTCAAAAGCAACGCAAGCTACAATTGAGTCTGCTCTCTGTCAGTGGATAGCATTTGTGACTGCATTCTTACTGAGTGATGGAATATGTGCATAAATGAATTAATCCAGGAATGAGTATTGAAATAGAAAGGCCTGTGTCCTGATCAAAGCAATCCCCACAGGTGATGCTGCCTCGCCAGAAACAATTTGGGCTGCTTTCCTTGTGTAGAAAGGCAGGCACTGTAGGCAGGGAGGGACAAGAGTCTCACGTGCACCCACATTTTGGTGTTCTGGTTGTAGTGATACATGGCTCCCACTGTCCTACATATTTTCTTTTTAAAAAGAATATATTTTTATTTCTTTCAGAGAGGAAGGGGGGAGAGAGAGAGAGAGAGACAGTGAGAGAGAAACATCAATGATGAGAGAGAACCATTGATTGGCTGCTTCCTTCATGTCCCACACTGGGGATCGAGCTTGCAATCCGGGCATGTGCTCTGATGGGGAATTGAACCGTGACCTCATGGTTCATAGGTCAATGTTCAACCACTGAGCCACACCGGCTGGGCCATATTGACTTTTTAAACAGAGGACTGATTCTCAGGGCCTCTTAGCGCCTCTCAGCTTGGGCAGCCCACCCCTGAGAAATCCTACATTGACTGAGGGATGTGACCGCACAAATACCATATGGAGGAGACACCAGGATAGCCCCACACTGGAACGAGTCTCGACTGCTGTTTGGCAGCCGAAACCATGACCAGAGTCACTGAGCTCAGATGTTTTCTCAGAATCTATGACATGGGTTTTAGGAAAGGGTTTTATCCTTAATGTGTGACAAGAACCCCTCCGACAGAAAATCAGAGGACAAGAGAGTCCTGGCATAGAATTTTTTTTCAAATACACAGATAGGGCTGGGGGTGGAGAGCAATACACTAAATTCTTGCTTAATTTAAAGTGAGTGTTAACTAAGGAAAACTTTGGGAAAAGCCAGGTCACACATAATGACGATTTTGATGGAACGCAGAGGCTGTAATCACAGTGTATGGCTGTTACTGTTCCTTCATGATTTTCAGAATCCCAAAGTACCCCAGAGTGCAAGAGTGTTAGCTTACCTGGATGAAAGCAACATATTTGGGGGATGATGCTGGTGGTTCGAGGCATCAAACATTTATTTCAGCAATGACAGTTTCGGATTGCTACTGCGGACTCTGAGTTGCCTCTATACTGCTAAACCCATTTTTGGGTTTCATTTTGTCTTTTATCTGGTTAAAAATGTAGATTTTAATTATAAACATTTGTGCAGGAAATGTATGTGTTTTGGACACATGAGGTATGGGGGTGGGTTCTAATACACACATGCACCATGATGAGAAAAGCCTATAGTAATTCATTAGAAGTGAATGGACCCTTTTGGAAAATGTCTAAATGTCCGTTCTCCTGTTTGAGAAGGTGGTGTGTTTTAGCACATGAACGTGGTGATAATCCTTTCCTCTTTACCTCAGCCTTGCATCTATTAAAACCAGCTCGAGTCAACACACAGAGCTAGGTTGGTCTGTTTGTTGTTCTGCAGCGTGCAGGCAGAGATAGTGCAGCGGTGACACCTGCTATCTAAGTCGCCTTCCAAGACTTCCAGTGCCTTTTGTCTTAGCGTAAATGGCTCAGGGGCAGCATTAACCACCTCTGCCCAGTGGGTGGGCAACTGGGGAGTGAGCATCTAGAATAAATGGTTGTGTAACTCTGCAAGGGTTAAAGGTCTACGCAGCGACGCTTACCCTTCCTCTGTGCAAGGAAGGCACTGTGATATTTTCTTATTTGTCCTATTACAATCCAGTCTAGTCTATTCTATTATTTCATTTTTTAGAAAATAGGCTTTGACCTGCAGTATTAAAACTCTGGCCTACATCATCTTCCACTAAAACAAACAAAAAAAATGTAATTCCCTCTCCTTCCCACACACCACAAAACATGTGTTTCTGTGAAGCATTTTATAGGTAGGAATCCTGGGCTATGGCTGGAATACTCCAGATAAAGGCATCTGCTAAAGAAAAGGAATGGTCCTCTAAGGCAGTGGGAATAATCAACACTAGGTTATTCCTAAATGGCAAGAACACCCCCTTTTTCTCTCCTCCTTCCCCCCCTCCCCCCCTGAGTGTGGTCAAGTCCTCACCCCAACCTGCCCTGAGTGCCTGGGTGCAGAACAGCCAAACACCAAGCACGGCCCTGCTGTTCTTTGCCTTCACAAGTAGCTTGAAAGCAAAGGCTTGTAAGACCTCCCTCTAAATCAAACACTCTGCAGTCGCATCTTTTCTGCAAAAATCTTCCAGTTTTTAGTGCTGCTTTTTCATCTAGGCAGTGATATTTTTCTTGAGAAGAGATTTTATTCAGCGTTAGCCTCTGCAGAATAAAAAATTAGGCCATATAACAAGATAGCTATTACTTCCTCAAAACAGATAAACAGATAAGCCATGAGTATACATATGTATTTTTTTAAAAAAGCAATTACCATCTGCCTGATAGAGAAGAGTAACTCTGCTGGAATTGAGGTTTATTGTGTTGTTTATAATTAGGATGCCTTCGAACAGAATAATATCCTCATCAAAATTCATGAATACATCTTCTAATATTTTTCTTTTCTTTTCAAACTCACTTTATAAATATTGTTTTGGTTTTTGGATAGAGAAATTCAGAATGTAGAATGTTGTCTTGCAAAACAGAGCATTTTTGGAAATATATTTATCTTTTTTGAGAGGTGGAAGAACCACTTAAGTTGATTTTGGGATTTGTGGAATATATATATATATATATATATATATATATATATATATATATATATATTTCACTTCAAAGAGGAAGGGAGAGAGAGAGAAACATCAATGATAAGAGATAATCATTGATTGGCTGCCTCTTGCTCATCCCCTACTGGGTATAAAGCCCCCATGTGCCCTGTCCCAATTGAACTGTGACTTCATGGTTCATAGGGCAAAGCTCAACCACTGAGCCACATCGGCTGGGCAATTGTGGGTCCTTTTTGACTGATATCGGTTACTTTACTCACATCAAATGTTTACTTTGAATGAGGTGCCTAATCCAACCACCAGGGCCAGTTCTTGGCTAACTGAGAAACAGGTGGGATCCAGCTTTCATTTCTGCCCTGAGGTCCAGTTGTCCCCTCCATCCTGCACAGTCCTCCAGGCACTCTGTTCAGCCCGTTCTCTACCCCCACTTAGGTTCTCTGTACTTGAAAGTGATCCACCTTTGCCCTAGAGGCTCACTGCTGCTGAGACACCTCTGCTCACTTTCCTCAGTTACCCGGATTATTCAACCACATATATACATAAGCACGGGTGGGGGCTGAGGAGAATGCTGTATCTCTCCTCTCCCCAAACACACATTCACAATTTTCTCCTGTTTGGGCCTGAATTGTGTCCACTCTCCCAATTCACATGTTGAAGTCCTAACCCCTAATACCTCCGAATGTGACTGTATTTGGAGATAAGACCCTTACAGAGGGGATTAGAGTAAAATGAGATTGTATGGATGGGGTCCTACTCCAACATGACTGGTGTCCTTAGAAGAGGTGATTCGGACATAAACACCCCCAGAGGGAAGACCATGTGGGGACACAGGAAGAAGACAGCCATCTACAAGCCAAGGAGATAGACCTCAGAAGAAACCAACTCTGCTGACCCCTTAATCTCCAGAACTGTGAGATAATAGCACTTTGCTATGGCAGCCCTAGTAAACCAATACACCGGCCCTGAAGAAGTTTGTTGACTGAAATGAGCCTACACCTATGCAATACATAGGGGAGATAGCTTTGAGCATGGATTCCTGGTCTCGTCTATTTTCAACCTTCTTCTCCGGCTACTTTGGGAAGCACTGTGTCACCAAGGCTCACTTTTAAGTCGGCTAGATAACAAATTGTATTTGTCCTAAAAACACTATTATGTGCAGTGATAAGGTGCCCAGACCACAATGGTCTTTTAAACCTTAATATATGGCATTCTTAGTCATTCTGTGCCTTCTCTCACAACCTCTTAGACACACACACACACACACACACACACACACACACACACACACACATTTAACCCCAGCCCCAGAGGGCACACTTGCTTTCTGTTTTGCTGGTACCACTGACAGCTTCCTCTTGGGCTCATCCCAGGGTGTGGGGCTGGTGTGCTGGTGAGACCCCAGATGGAACCTGGGACAGATGTGGGGTGGAGGAGTGGAGGGGAGCTGTGTCCTACAGGACTGTCTTTATCCCTCTACTTGAAATCACACTATTTTAGCAAATGGTTTTGCTTGTTTTTCCTCCACGTGGGTTATGAGCTGCCTGTGAGCAGGGACCTCGGACCTCACCTTCTTTTCTGTAGTCCTTGATGCCCAGCAGAGCACCTGGCACCTGCAGGTGCTCACTAAGTACCTGGGACTGTGCTGATGGATGCTGTGTCCTCAGTAGAGGGTGTGGGTGTCCCTCCTTCCCTTTCTGTCCTTCCTTGGGAAACCTTACCCAGAGAGCTAAAATATCTCTTCTTCCCTGTCCCCAAGGGCTCTATAAGGGAAGCAAGAAGGTAGGACAAGTGCAGGAAAGAGGAATTGCCCAGCTGAGCTAAAACTGGCACCTGTGGGTGTAGAAAGCCAGCTTCGTGGGCCAGAAGCTGCTTGCTCCCCTGCTCCCAGCTGCTTGAGCCCAGAAAAGAGATGTCCTCCAACCCCCAGATTTCAGGCTTCTAAGTGGCATTGTGGTGGAAAGTTTTCAGAGGCCGGAACCAAAGCAGTTCCCTGAGCCTCTGGTTGCCTGTGGTGTCCCTGAGCCTTGGCTGTGGCAGGTTTGGCTGGGATCCACAGGCTCCCACACAGCTCCGCAGGCCTCCTGCCTGGGAACCTCTCCAAGCGAATGCAGACGCAAGCGATGAGCCAGCTCAGGCATGGAACCAAAGTGGCTATTTAAAAAAGCAATACGCAAAAGCTGTGCCTGTGACACAGAACGAATCTTCGCTCAAAGCAGCAAATGGGATCCATCTTATGACGATTTGCAAATGTCACCATGTCTGAGGTCATGAAGACATGTGAAAACTCATTTTTCAAAGGCCTAGATTTGCTGAATTTTATGAAGTAGTAATTTTTTTAAAATGCTCATATTCGAGAATAGTATTACAATATCCAGATTTGAAAATAGTGTTGGACTAAAAATATGTAAATGGAAAAAGTTTTTTAAACATATTTTATTGATTTTTTACAGAGAGGAAGGGAGAGGGATAGAGAGTTAGAAACATCGATGAGAGAGAAACATTGATCAGCTGCCTCCTGCACAACCCCTACTGGGGATGTGCCTGCAACCAAGGTACATGCCCTTAACCGGAATCGAACCTGGGACCTTTCAGTCCACAGGCCGACGCTCTATCCACTGAGCCAAACCGGTTTCGGCTGGAAAAAGTTTTGAAACCATGCCTGAAAATATTGCCCTGTCTTCAAAGACATGTCCCTGAATTGGTGTCTGAGACTTGTTTATGTGTTTTTAGATGGGCCTCTCACTTCCTAAATTGAACTCATTGGCTATCAGTTTAAACAATCTTCCTCCCTCCCTCCCTCCCTCCTTCCCTCCCTTCCTCCTTCCCTCCCTCCCTCCTTCCTTCCTTCCCTCCCTCTCTCCCTCCCTCCTTTCCTCCCTCCCTCCCTCCCTCCCTCCCTCCCTCCCTCCCTCCCTCCCTCCCTTCCTTCCTTCCTTCCTTCCTTCCTTCCTTCCTTCCTTCCTTCCTTCCTTCCTTCCTTCCTTCCTTCCTTTCTCTCAGCTTAGAACTTCTAAGCACAGAAATGACCAAGCCCCCCAAAATCTGTGATCAATTCATTTGAATTTTGGCTTTGACCAGAGCACCAAGAATTTCAGATTAATTCAACAAGCAATTGTTGGTTGACTATTGAGGAAGAGATACAGGAGTAAGCCTAATGTCAAGGTAGGTTCCAGAAGGAGATGATTGTCTTTTCTGATGCCAGTTTCAGAAATGTGCCCTGGACAGCCTACTTTCCCATAAGAATGCCATTAATAATGTTATTAATACACTTAGATAGCTTGTACTAACTTATGTGAGTATTGAATTTCATAAGTTTACTCATAACCATGTGCAGCCCACCTTCTTTTAGTCTTAAACTTGCATCTTTCATGCTTTGGTGAAGCTTTTTCATTTGATACGTAGAACCTCTGTTTACCCACTTATAAATGCTTGCATTTCTACCTATTATTAGTGTTTGCTTGATCTCATTCCATGAAGAATTTGGGACTCATACATTGGTTGTTATCACCTAACTTTCCTTTATTACTTACACTAGAGGGCTGGTGCATGAAATTCGTGCATGGGGGAGGGGGTCCCTCAGCCTGACCTGCACCCTCTCCAATCCAGGAGCCCTCAGGGGATGTCCTACTGATGGCTTAGGCTGCAGTCTGGCATCCATCTGCAGGAGGCCCGAGCTGATCAGGGGATGGCGCCGCCCCCATCACCCCACTGCTGCTGCCACTGCTGGCCACCATAGCTGCCAAGGTGTTTTCATCAACACAGACTCCAGACCCTTCACCACAAAAAAATGACAACTTTATTTAGGCATTTTCAGGATGTCTCTTTCATAGGATATGACATTTCGTTCTTTCTTTTTTTTTTTATCCTCACCTGAGGATATTTTTCCATTGATTTTTAGAGAGCATAGAAGAGAGAGGGAAAGACAGAGAGAAACATCAATGTGAGAGGGACACTTCGATTGGTTTCCTCCTGCATGAGCCCTGACATGGGAGGAGCCTGCAACCTAGGTACATGCCTTTGACCAGAATCTAACCTGGACCCTGCTGTCGGCAGGCCGAGGTTCTATCCACTGAGGCAAACCAGCAAGGGCAGGATATGACATTTCTTAGCCCCTCCAGCAGTAGACCTTCGTTTTTTCCTCCAGGAATGAGGTGGAAAAACCCTAGATCATCTTCTTGGATTCTTATTACCCAAGTTACCAAGAACACTGCTAGTGGCGTCTGGGGAGCTTAGCCAATGAGCGGTCAGAAAAGGTGTTTCCTCTGCAGCTCACATGCAAAGGTGGGACTGCCGGTGCTCTGCAGCTGGCAGGCCCTGTTCTCTGCGAGGCTGCACATCCATGCCTTGCCTCATTATGCATGCAGTCCCCTCCTGCTCACCTGCGCGCGCAGCCTCCTTCTGCGCGGTTGTGATGTTATGGTGTCCCAGACAATTTGCATATTACCTCTCTCTCTATATCTATCTATCTATCTATCTATCTATCTATCTATCTATCTATCTATCTATACATATACATACACACACACACTAGTGGCCCGGTGCACAAAATTCGTGCACATTAAAAGGGGATTAATTAGAGGAAATAATTTAATATTGCTATTTGCCCTTTCTCTATAATAGAAGTGTCAGAGATGAAAGAAAATTAGTAAAATGTATATGAAAATCTTCCTCCTGTCAGAGTCTGGGGCACACCACGGGACTCAGAGTCAAGTCCCTGCCCACCCACATGCGCCTCAAAATCGCATGAGACCCAGACCCGGCTGGTCCCCGCCCCCATTGGGCTAGATCCAGACCTGGCTAGTCCCACCCTTGTCAAGCCCTGCTGGGCAGGGGAACATAGCCTCAGGTCCCTGGCCCGGCGCCAGGACGGGGGGCATAGCTTGAGGTCCCCTGTCAAGCTCCACAAGGCAGGGGGGTGCAGCCTCAGGTCCCCCGGCCTGGCACTGGGAGGGGGGCACAGCCTCAGGTCCCTCATCAAGCCCCACTGGGCAGGGGGCGTGGCCTGAGTTCCCCAGACCCAGCACTGGGGGTGCACCTTGAGGTCCCACTGGGTGAGAGGCATGGCCTCAGGTCCCCTGTCAAACTCTGCCGGGTGGGGGATGCGGCCTGAGGTCCCCTGTCAAGCCCTATGGGGGCAGGAGAGGGCGTAGCCTCAGGTCCCTGCTGATTGCTCATTAAGGCTCCTTATGGGAACTTGGCTTCAGCTGTGGGTGCATCCATCTTGGAGATGGAGTGATAGTAAATTAGCATATTCCCTTTTTATTAGATAGGATATATTTTTTTTTATTCAAAATTATTTCTTAATCTCTTGCTTGTCTGAAGGGTTATTTTTTCCTACTGTGTAAATGTTTGAGTCCAGTGGGTTGAATTTAATGAGACATTGTTTGAAGTTTGATAAGTAAGATGTTTATTTCCTCGGGCTTTTTTACTGTACAAAGAATGGAGAGGTGTAATAAGTCCTGGCACCACTAAAGCACAACCATGTCACAGTTATGCTCACAATAGCCACATTAGAGGTCCCCTTTTAGTCACCAAGGTTCATTTGCTTCCCATTGTCATAGGTTGTGGCTTTTGTTTGCAACTCATCGTTTTTAATCTAATTCCAAAGTCAAATTACTCTTGTTTATTTGAGTCAAATGAGGTCTGCTGTTAGTCAATTTTGCAGGTGTGAAAAATATATTGTTCACTTTTCATCAGCCTTTCCCTTGTTGTATCAAATGACAAATTCTAGCCCTAGCTGGTTTGGCTCACTGGATAGAGCATCGGCCTGGGGACTGAAGGGTCCCAAGTTCGATTCCGGTCAAGGGCATGTACCTTGGTTGCAGGCACATCCCCAGTGGGGAGCGTGCAGGAGGCAGCTGAATCGATGTTTCTCTCTCATCGATGTTTCTAACTCTCTATCCCTCTCCCTTCCTCTCTGTAAAAAATCAATAAAATATATTTTAAAAAATGACAAATTCTAGTGAATCAAAATATAACAGGAAAGTAACCATCTTTACATAGTCAGAACCAGCAACTCTTCCTCTTAACCTGAGGAAGCCACATATAGGTTTCATTTGTTCGATCATTCATTCGTAAAACATTTGCTACATGTGATAGACCATGCAAGGCTTTAATAATTAAAAGAAAGAAAGAAACGAATAGAATGCAATACCAAGGACTTCAGGGCTTTACATTTTGTTCAGCTGTCTCATGCTGGCTACACGCACTCACCTGGGCAGGGGTGTAGAGCTGTCTTAAGGAAAAACTGATGCTTGCTCCCTGAGGGCCAATTAAATAGAACGTCTTGGGTAAGGCTCAGGCACCGGTACTTTGAAAGTCTCCCCAGGTATGATGTGTAGCAAGGTTGGAATCACTGGCCTGGTTAGACATTTGGTGAACAAACCTCCGCTGTGCTGAGTGCTCTAACTCAGTGCCAGCCCTGGAGGAGGAAGCATGGTTCTGCTTGTCAGCTCAGAGGACATGACTCCCACAGGCTTGCATGGACTCCGACCTTGTGAGCTGCAACCCTTCAACACCATTCCTGCACGGCCTCTATTAGGCCAGCCTATCCATGGCTGTGCTGTGGACAGAGTCATGTAAGCTGGGGCCGACTGAGTGGCTAGAGCAAAGCATGTCCGGTGTGGACAGTGTTCTCCTCCAGGGCCACACACTGGCTCAGAAGCCCCCAAAGCAGCTTGCTGAGCCTGGGCAGGTTCTGAGAGGGTAACCTGTGTCACTTAGCACAACAATCCTGTAAGATGTGTGTACTGGTGGGGTGACCTGAGGGTCACTCTGGGTCTATACTCTGGGCTTCAGTGCTGAGCCAGATGCAGGCATCCTAGATGGCGACAGAGGGTCTCCTGCAGCCTCGCTCCAGGTGGGACAGTGCAATGAGCTAACCACACTGCCCTTGTGATCTCAGACTCAAGTCCAGAATCCCACTGAGAAAAGGACGGCAGAGCGGCAGTCCCAGGTCACAGTTGAGATGCCTGCTTAGAAACAGAATTGATGAGCACACTTTCCTTCCTCTGTTTTCTCTAGATTGAACTTTCAGGTCATTATTTGTCATTTTTAAGAAGATCAATAGATACCCACCTGTTCCATAAAAGTAGTCCTTTCTGTCAGCGAAGGGTCCAAAGTGGGCTGGTGGTATTGTAAGTGGTGGGAACGGCACCAGGTGTCTGACCAGTGGGGTCAGATCAAACCTGGCTTCAGAAACCTCGGTACTTGGTTTCTGGCTAGGGAAGAATTCAGAACAAGAGCCAAACTGTAAGAAAACATTTATTGTGTAAGTCATAGAGGTGGAAAAAGTAATTTCTAAGAGAAACGGGCTTAGGAAACAAGTTACAGAGGTAAAGGAAGGGCCCTTGGAGCTTGGGAGTGAGGAAGCCAATGGTAACCTGCAGGGCGGGGGTGGCGAGCAGGAGGGCAGGGGAAGGGAAAGAGAAAGGCTCTCCTGTGCTTCCTGGAGGGAGAGCACCCTGGGTCCTCTGTCCTAAGGGTTTTAAGGGTGTAGACATTAGGGGAGGTCCTGGGTGTGTCAGCAGTTTTCCTGGTGTGTCCTTTCAGGATTGTGGTCTCCACGGATTGATTGGCAGGCACCAGGGCAGGGGGTTATTATTCCATGCAGCCAGTCCTAATGTCAGCCATGGCTGGTTTTATTGCTTATCTGGGTCTGGAGCTGAAATACAACTCGAGGCCTAGATGTTATCTCTAGGGAGGAAAGGTCAGGGGGTCCAACTGCATGACCAGCGATATGCTAGGGGAGGAAAGTCACCCTGGGGGCGAGGTCCCACCCTACAGTGATTGTCTGCGATTACACACCCAGGGCTTTCCAATCTGTTGACCTTCTGGTAGGGACCATAGACACCCAGGGGTAAAGGTTTTTGTCTGTGACTATTACATCCGGTGTTAAGGAGTGATAAAGGTGCCCACCACCCATTGGCTGCACTGCCCTCTCCCACATGGCCTGCATCTGTACTGTCGTCAGTGTGTCCCTCAAGACTCAGTGTGCTCACGTCAGCTCTGGACAAAGTCCCAGCTCTGGACAAAGCAGGTGGGTGGGAAGAGGTACCGGTACAACTAAGCAGCACTTTTCAAAGGAGATTTTTTTTTTTCTTCTAAAATGAATTCAGCTTTTTTACCACTAGCAAAATTTAACTGGATGAATTTTAATTAACTGGTCTGTGCTTCAGCTGTGGACCTGCTGACTCCTGACACAGAAAGTGATGGACTGAAAGGAGGTGAACTCCTCCCAGGGATGCTGTAGCAGCTCCTCAGGCTGGGCTCTCAGAGCATCCTCTCCCAGTCCTGGAGGGCAGAAACATGCTGTCCCGTGTGGGCAGGGGGCCATTATTCCACGATTCATTTACCGGAATGAAACTCCAGGTAGAATCCCTCAGTGTCTCCTCCTGGCTTCTGGTGGTGCTCATAGCCCTTGGCTTCCAAGATTTGCAGCTGTGTGGCTCCAATGGCCTCTGCCACCACATGGTGACCCCCCCCCCCCCCCCGTGTGTCTCTGTCTTCATATGGCATTTCCTTTTCTTATACGGATGCTAGTCTTTGGGTTAGAACCCATCCCAAGGACTTCCTCTTAACTCAATTACATCTGTAAAAGAGCCCATTCATAAATAAAGTCACATTCTAAGGACATAATTCAACCCATAGCAGGTGAGAGAAAATGGAAGGTGGAAAACAGTGAATGGAGCAGTAAAAATAGTTGGTGGTAAACCCAATATGGGGACCAGGAGGGCCCCTTTGTCTTGCATATGTATATGCATACTGACCATCGCAAGCCCTCCACATGCTGCTGCTGTCCTATAAAATACATCCAATTCCCGTGAGAGGGGTTTTCCATCTGCAAATAGGGGATTATGTCATGAGTATCATTTAAATGGACAGAATTTGAATGTCTTAAATGGCAAAGTACACAGTCTGTCTTCCTGTTTTGGTAGCACTGGGAGGAGGAACTGGGTCAAGGTGAGCAGAGACAGTGAAGGAAGAGCAATGACATCATCTGGAGTTCTGACTTCAGCCACTTGCTTCAAAGTCAGGTCCTATGGGACTCCATTCATCTGCGGTGCTGTGAGGATGGCACTGCCCTGGCGCTGCCCTCCCCATGATCCCAGCTTGATTTCCCTCTGGAGTTTGGAGCTGTGCATTGCTACTTCCTGTTTCAAAGGCAAGACATTCTGTTTTGAGAAAAAAAGAAAAAAGAAAGAAAACAAATAATCAGACATAGGATCTCCAGTGCCATAATAACAAGACTTAAAAAAAAAAATCACTGCAAAGCTGAAAGTAGAAGCAAGTTTCCCGCTGACACGTCGTGTGTGACACACAGGGGTTTCTGGTGTTCTAGGGCAGCTGCAGGGCTCTTAGACACTAATAAGAGCTCCATTAGAGCAAATCAACTTTAATGACAAGGATAAAGAGAAGCAATTGCAAGTGGCAGGTTGGACTGGGCAAGGGCACAGCGTGTAGAATTGGTCAGACCAGTTGTTAAGCCTGAGTCTAAGACACCCACTGTGTGAACAGATCATTTAATGTCCTTTCAGGTACTTCATACAAGTGGGAGAAATTTGTGGAGGGATTGAATTTGGGAATGAATACAGAGGATTTGGTGTGATGGTGCTGAGTGGGCCCTCAGCAAATGCCCGCCCCCCCCCCCCCAGCACATTTATCAAGGAACAAACCAATAAAAGCAATGTGTTAAAGGTTGAATTGCATTCCCCCAAAAAGATATGTTCAAGTGCTAACCTCCTGTACCTCACAATGTGACCTAATTTGGAGACAGGTCTTTACAGAGGTAATGAAGTCAAAGTGAGATATCCCTGTCAGTGTGGGCTGCTATAAAATATCATCACAGACTGGGCAGCTTATGCTACCTGCCTTTAATTTTCACAGTGCTGAAGGCTGGGAGTCCAAGAGCAAGGTGCTGGCAGACCCGGCATCTGGTAGGGACCTGCTTACAGGTGGCCACCTTCTTGCCGTACCCTCACATAGTGGAGAGCAGAGAGGGAGCCAAGCTCTCTCATACCTCTCCTTAGAAGGGCACTAACCATGTCACGAGGGCCCCACCTTTATGACCTAAGCACCTCCCAAAGTTATCACCCTAGGGATTTAGTCTTCTGCATATAGATTGTGGGAACACAAACGTGCAGTCCATGGCATGAGGTCATTAGGGTGGGTTCTAATCTGATCCGACTGCTGTCCTTATAAAAAGGGGAAATTTAGATATTGAGACAGGCAGGCATAGAGGGGGAAGATGGCCATCTCCAAGCCTTGGGAGAAGCCTGGAATAGCACCTTCAGAGAAAGCACAGGCCTGCCCAGCCCTCACCCTCAGGCTTCTGGCCTCCAGCCCTGTGAGTGGTACAGTGCTGCGGGGTAAGCCACCCAGTTTCTGGTACTCAGGTACAGCGGTCCCAGGAAACTCATGCGCAGGGGTTGGGGTGTGACAAAAGCAGGGTTTAATGCACGGATTGAACTGATGTTACACAAGTTGGGGACTGTTTTCACTCTATGATTCACACAATGGATGCTGAGAGCAAGGTAGCCTCACCTCCTTAAATGCCAGGACACTGGGTACAGTGAGGACACAGACATTGAACATAAAGATGCCATGTTAGCAGTTGCCTTGCTACTTGTTCTCTATTTTTAGTCGTTAGAGCTATAAAAAGACTAGAGCATCTTGAAGATTGGGAAACGTTTGGGTGCAGCACAGCCACTGAAAAACCCCCCAAAGAAGAGTTTGGAGTGCACCTGGGACATCACATGCTGCAACAATGTGCAATTATATGAGACGTTACTACACTGTGAAATGCAAAGGTGTTGGAGGTCTCCTGTGGGTCTAATTATGTGCCTCTCCTTCGGTTGACATTGTAGTTCCAGGGCCATGTCACCTGGCCTGTTGCCATTGTCATTAATGTGAGACACATCTGAAAACATGCCAAGGTGACAAAGTTGGCGTCAAAAGGAGCACTCATCTTATACAGTACGGATGTTTCATTTGCACTCTGATGTGATAAGTTCGACTGCTCCATTTTGATAGACACCGACTGGAATGTTAATGACTACCTATTTCCCTCCTTTGTACTTTCCTCCATGACTTTCTTTTTTAAAAATTTCTTTATTGATTAAGGTATTACATATGTGTCCTAATCCCCCCATTACCCTTCCACCCCCCCTACTCATGCCCTCACCCCCCACCCCCTGTTGCATGACTTTCTTTAGGTCTCTATAATATGACTATTTACATACTTCAGCTAATAATGGTTGACTAGGTTGACTGAACCTGGAGCTTGAAAAGAGTGTAACAGCCCTAACCGGTTTGGCTGAGTGGATAGAGCGTCAGCCTGCGGACTGAAGGGTCCCAGGTTCGATTCCGGTCAAGGGCATGTACCTTGGTTGCGGGCACATCCCCAGTAGGGGGTGTGCAGAAGGCAGCTGATTGATGTTTCTAACTCTCTATCCCTCTCCCTTCCTCTCTGTAAAAAAATCAATAAAATATATTTTTTTTAAAAAAAGAAAAGAAAACAGTGTAACAAATTAGAACATGAGTCTGTGGGGACTAAAGCAGGTTTCTCAGCCTTGGCACTATCAACATTGGGACAGGGTCATCCCTGTCCTGTGCATTGCAGCATGTTTAGCAGCATCCCTTGCCCAATCCACTAGATGCCAGCAGCAACCCCACTTGGTTATAATAACAGAAGTGTCTCTGGACACTGCCAAGTGACCCTTAATGAGAGCAACGTTGCCTCCCGTTGAGCACCACTGGGTCATAGGAAGGGGGGTAAAAGTTATGCAAGGAGAAAAGAGTCAAGGACAATCGAGTGACCTCTTATCTGCTAATACACAATCCCCGGTGCTGGAGTGCTGACAAAATCAAGTCCTTGTTTTATGGCCGGCAGCACCGTTTTCTGAAGCCAGTCATCTTGTTTATTTTTTCCGGTTTACATGATGAAAGCAAACACAAAATTATTGATAAAGTAGGAATAGATAATGCTGCATTAGTATGCTAGGGCTGCCATAGCAACAACAACAAAACACAGATAAGGGCAGCTTAAACAACAGAATTTATTTTCTCACAGTTCTGGAGGCTGGAAGTCTGAGATCAGAGTTGGTTTTTGGTGACCTTTTTACTGAGCTTGCAGATAGATGACACTGTCTGGCTATGTCCTCACATGGTCTTTTCACCTTGTCTGTGGAGGGAGGGAGGGAGGGAGGGAGGGAGGGAGGGAGGGAGGGAGGGAGAGAGAGAGAGAATATCTTTCTCTTCTTATAAGGATGCTAATCCTATTAGATTAAGACCTCTTATGAACACATTTATCTTTACTTACCTCCTCATAGGCCCCATCTCCAAATGCAGACACATGGGGGTTAGGGCTTCAATTTATGAATTTTTGGAGAACAAAATTCAGTCCATGACAAATGCTAAAATTATAATCTTGCCCAGGAATTTCCAATGTACAATCAATGACAAGAAATCAGGAGAAAGAATGCCCATCCTTTTAAAGTAAGATCTTGTTGGGAGCTCTCTGGACCCCAAAATTGTGTCATTTTTCCTGGTTTGTGTTTTATCATCTTCAGCAAAAGCAACCCAAAATGGAGGAGAGCAAAACCAAGCAGCCCCCACCTCCAGGCTGTGTAGCCGCCCCGCCCCGAAATGGCAGCTTCCATTCCCCTCCTGCTTTTAAGCTTCCCTGTCAGGTGGCAAACTTCCCATGTCCCTCTTGATTCCATGTGGGAGGAAGGACACAAGCTCTTTGCAATAGGAGGAACAGCCCTCTGTGTACTCGACGACTGCGCCAGCCATTGGGTCAACTCCTAGGGATCCCTCAGCAAGCCATGTCCTCGCTGGACAGAGAGGAATCAAATCAACCTGAAATCAATGGCTGCAGACTCTTGAGTGACAGGAAGAAAAGGTCTACAGAGCTAAGAACGCCCTTGACCAGGGGTTTCATTTCCTTTGGGGAAGGTCAGAGAGGGCTTCCTGGAGGAAGTGACAGTTGGGCCGAGATGCTTTTAAGTAGTAGTACTAATTTTCATGCTTGTTTTAAGAATTTAAACAGAGGCCTTGATTTCTTCTGGATGATTCACATCCACCAGGACACTTTAATTATAGGGACATTAACAATATTTGAGATAAATTAATGATAAATTTGAGATGATTTATTTTAAGGATTTTAATACAATTTCCCTGATTCTGGATGCCCCGGAATACAAGCAGGAGCTTTAAAGGGGAAGAGATGAATCATTCCCTTCTCCTTATAGAAGTGAGGATGCTTTCAGGAGAGGCCCCGCCAGGAAGTTGTTTTCACAGGGGTCCTAGGTTTCCTGTGACCCAAGGACCCAAGACAGGTGCAGGAACCTGAGGCTTATCTTAAATGTCACTCAGGAGTGGTGGTCTGTGAACAACTAAGACCCAAACTGTTTCAAACTACTACCAAGAGTAAACGGCACTTTTGACCCAGAGTGTTTCGGTGGGAGTTCCCCCTTGAGTATTCTGACACGTAATTCCAATGGGTGGTTTCCCCACATCAAACAATTCTCCAACACCAGCTGGGTGTCTACAATTCAGCTCAACTGTGACATTATCTACCTGGGGATAGCATCAGATGCTACAGTTATGGACTCAGTCCCAGGAGACTGCTCCTCCCCTCAGTTTCAGACCTCAATCACAAGTCTGAGTTGTCACCTGTGTTTCTGACCCACTGACTACAAATGGGTGGTTCCAACAGGCCCCTATTTGGGTTCGATTAATTTGCTGGAGCCTCTCACATAACTTAGAGAAACATTTCACTTACTAGGTTACAGGTTTATTATAAAAGGATATAACCCAGATGGAAGGATGCACAGGGCAAGGTAAGTGGGATGGAGTGTGGAGTTTCCACGCCCTCTCCAGGAGCACCACTCTCCCGAATTTCCACTTGTTCACCAACCCAGAAGCTCTAGGAACCTGTTCCATTTTTTTTAATGGAGGCCTAATTATGTAGGCATGATTGATTAAATCATGGCCATTGGTGATTGATTCAACCTCCAGCTCCCCCCCTCCCCTCCCCAGAAATCGGGGGTGGGACTGAAAGTTTCAACCCTCTAATGACATGGTTGGTTAATCCTGGCAACCAGCCCCCATCCTTAGGTGCTTTCTGAAAGTCATTTCATTAACCTTTTGTTCTCAAAAGATACCTTTATAGCTCAAATCACAGGAAATTTGAAGGATTTTAGGAGGTCTGTGTCAGCAATGGGCAAAACCAAAATATACATTTCTTCTTATAACTTGCAATATCACAGCAGCCTAATCTCATCTCTGAAATTATTCAAGGTCTTGTTGGGAGAGAAGAAATTGTACCCAGATTAAAATGGGGCATGGGTTCTTAGCCCTTGATTCTTTACCCTGGTTGGACATTAGAATTGCCTGAGAAGTAATAATGAAATAAATTTAAAAACAATAAAATAAGAATTTCTGAGATCTTTCCAGATTCTAATGTATAGCCAGATCAGTGGACCCTGTTCTGGACTGACCTCTAGTGAAGAAATAGATTTTTTAGACAGAGCGGGGCTCCTGTAGTGCACCAAGTCCGGGAAGGACCTAGACTCAGAACTTCTGGGTTGTTCCTGATCAGCATTTCTCCAACTTTGCTGCCCATCACAATCACCTGAGGAGTTTTGAGAATCCCAGTGTCCATACCACACTACAAATCAGTAGAATGATAAGCTCTGGTGATCTGGTGTCAGGTTTTTGTTTAATGTACAGCTAGGTTTGAGAACCAGGGTTGAAGATTAGGGGTCCTCACAGGTGCGAGTGCATCAGAGTGACCCAATGGGCATGTTAACTCACAGGTCATTACCCCCTTCTCACCCCTGGTTCCTGATTCTTTACCCTGTGCATTTCTAACATGTTCCCAGATGACGCAAATGCTGCTGGCATGACCTTGGAGAACAATATTCTAGGCCAAGAGAAACCTCCTGGTCTCTTCAGATTGGCTGGCCCCAACAAAGTGGCCCAGAGCCATCCTAGAGAACAAGTGTCCACAGTGCCCCAGCCTGGGCGGATGTACAGGCAGTGCCTCCTGCTGCTTGAGGAACGAGAGTCAAAGTCTTGCTGTGGCTACAGGGAAGCTCTCCCATGACCTCTGGTTAGTGGCTTCTCAGGGTTTCAATCTGTCCTAACTGACCTTGGTTGCGACTGTTGAGTGGCCAGAGCCAATGGGACATTAAGAAGATGACCACTTTCCAGCTAACCCCTTTCTCCTAACCCTTTAGATATACCCAAGAAAGCTAAGCAAGGGTTAAAAGTTATTCGGGATTAGAAGTAGAGACACATTTTTCAACCAGTTAGTTTGACATTTAAAAAGCTATTTATAAAAGTGATTATTTCTCAAGAAAATAAAAATAGTGAGACTCAAAATTGGCAGTTCTAGCAGAGGGAGATAATATTATGCATTTTCAGGACCTCCTTAAAACATATTTTGGGTTTATTCAGTGCTCTTTCTTCTCAATGACATTTAGATATTCCTCAGGCAAGATTCATCAATCCTAAATCTTTTTTTTTTCTTCACTTTGTCAATTTTAAACAATGCTTATTTGTTCATCGTTGTAGCCATACCAACATCGGCTGCTTCCAGTGGTGGTTGGCCCTTTAGAACTCCCCTGGCGGTGGGCAGTGGAGGAGGAAGATTTGGCACCAGTGTTCTACCAGTGGGTGTTTTGTGGCATGACAGCGGAAGTTACGTGGCACTGCACAAATGGAAAAACTGTTTTGCAGCTCTCAATTCAAGTAGGAGGTGACTCTTCTCCCCCAAATTTTAAATCTCCTACCCACTTCCTTCAATCTGTATCATGCCTGGTTGCTCGCTATCAAGAACAAAGACAATGAAACGTTGATCCTTCAGATGCTACCAATGACATAGAATGTCCAGGGTAAGAGAAAGAGTTGTAATACTGTGTGGTTCCTTACTGCGGTTCATAAGTGAAGGCTGAGAGCTGCTGGCCATGGGGCCTCTGGACAATAGCTCCATTACAACCAGTCCAGACTATATGTGGCCAGAATAACATGAGCCTCACAAGTCAGGACCCAATTGGATGTGGTTTATCCTTATTTGGGTCTATAGTTGGTTCTTTAGGGGTTCTTATCAGAATCCACACTTTATCATCCCTGTGAACAATAAGTATAGTCCATTAATATACTTCCAATGGCATGTGGGTCAATATATACTCAACAGATACTTTGATTGCATTTATAAAGCTCCAAGTTAAGGAGTCCCTTTGGGTATTGTTAAACATGAATACCTTACTTGGGGACCTCCTGCTTGGGTATTATGCCCAAGTTGGGCTGCTGGGACTGTCTGATGTCACTGTCTCTCATTATGTTGCAGGTCTACGTGCTGACTTCAGCAGTCACAGGCTTGGAACAGAGTGGGCCCTGTCTCGTCATTGTTCCAAATTCTCCCTCTTCCTTGCCATTAATATCACTATTCCAGGAATATCCTAATGAGGATATGGCAAGATTTCAACCAATGCCTTTTTCTTTTATAAAAATTCCAAAATTTTTGTTTTGGAATAATTTTAGATTGACAGAAAAATTGCAAAGATAGCACAGAGCTCCCACACATGGTGATGAGAATGAGAACCTCCCTAAATTTGCACCCTAGGTGCCTTATTCACATACATCGAGTCTTAGCCCCATTTTCATGTACCTCCCACCCAGTTTCCCTGGATGTCAACTTCCTCCATTGCCATAGTGCAGTTGCCGGGCTAAGAGATTCATTTTGCTGCATTACTATTAACCAAACAGGGGCTTCCTTGGTCTTTGTTTGGATTTTTCTAGTTTTCCCACTCATGCTATGCTTTGGTCCCAGGTCACACATAGGGCAGCACATTGCAATTAGTGTGTCCTTAGGCTCCTCTGGTCTATAACGGCTTCTCAGTCTTTTGTTGTTGTTTTTGATGACCTTGACAGTTCGAGGAGTGCTGGTCCAGTATTTTGAAGAATGTCCCTCAATTTGGCTTCTCTGATGTTTTTCTTATGTTTATACTGTAGTCCTGGGACTTTTTGGAAAGAATACTGCAAAGGTGAAGGTCCCTTTGCATCGCATCATATCAGGGCACATAATGTGATGTGACATTGCTGGGCATGGATAAACTTGACCATTTGGTTCTGGTGGAGTCTGCCAGATTTCTTCACCTTAACACTTCCCTCTCCCCTTTCTGTACTCTATCCTTTGGAAGCAAGTCGCACAGTTGAATCCATACTCAAGGGGTCAGGGGTGGTGCTAAGTTCCACACCCTAGATGGGAAGGTATTTGCATGTATAATTTGGAAGTGAGCTGCTTTGAGAGGTGGGTCCAGGTGTTCCCTGAACTTAACCCTTTGCAAACGACAGATGCCAGAAACAATCAGTGACTCAGACAGCTCTGGTCAGTAATGTTAATGACCATGAATGATGTTGGTCTTTGGAGTCCAGGGACCAACGCTATGTAAATGGTGTGGCACTTGTGCTGATGGGCTTTTTGTCAAAGGCAGTTGGGGCTGCATGAGTCTGAGTGGATGCTCCATTGATCTTGCCCCCTTTGGAGAACTAAACTGACCACCCGTGGGTAATTTTCTGCCCCAACTGAGACCTACCACAAGGCCAGGGAACTGGGAACTTTCTCGACAATACATAGATAGCAGTAATTAGCAGAGACATCACAAGACAGTTTCTTGAATGAAGGTGGAACTGACAACCTCCTCTTCCAAAGCTATAATTAAAGAAGCAGTTGAGAAATGTTATCTTTCTCATCCTGCATGTGCAAACTTATCTGTCACAAACATATTGTTAAACTCCCTCTTAGGTCTCGGTTGTCACTTTCAGACACCTGCTTGCACAGATCATTTCTTATGCCTTTACCTGGAGTGCTTTTGCTAGCAGAGCTTACATCTTTAAAGGGCTATCTAGATCTGGGGATATGGGGTGGAGTCTGATAGTTCAACAAAAAGCAAATCCACTATATGTCTTTAACAATTACTTCAGTTACCAAGCTGGGGACAATCTCATTGAAAACCCAACCTTTTTGGATGGATTTTTTTTCCATTAGATTTTTTTTTTTTGATGGGAATAATCAACAGTGTTATCAGAAAAATGGACTGGAGTCTGGAAATTATTCAGTGAGCTCTGCCCAGGAAGCCTAGGATTTTGTTTCTCTAATTTAAAATCTCTGATGCAGCAGCATTATTCATAGTACTTGTTTATTGTTGAATCTCATAGGAGAGGCGGTACTTTTCTTTTTCTTTTTTTCATTTATATTAAAATGCCTTTATTTCACATTTGTTTTTTAGGGTATTTTTCTTTTGTTCTGTAAAACATTAAAAATTTTAAATTACAATATTATATTTGTTTTAGGTGTACAACATAGTGATTATATATTTATATAACTTATGAAATTATTACCCCAGTTAAGTCTAGCACCTTCCTGGCACCATACATATTATCCTATATAATAAAGGGCTAATACGCAAGTTGTCCCCTCAGGAGTTTGACCAACCAGGAGTTTGACCACTCGCTACGACGTGTGCTGACCACCAGGGGGTGGCACGGAACAAAGGAAGGCCCCAGCCAGTAGCCTGCAGCCAGGGGAAGGAAGGCCCCGATTGGCCCTGATCACCAGCCAGGCCTAAGGACCCTATGCATGCATGAATTTCATGCACCAGGCCTCTAGTTGATTATATTTCCTATGCCCATGACTATTTTGTAACTGCCAATTTGTACTTCTTAATGATTAAAGGGCATTTTTCTGTGGAGATGTAAAACTCTAGTGTTTGTGTATTTTTCCTTTCAGCAATTTCTGCCATTCAATTAATTAGAGGCGGTACTTTTCACCCCCAGGGGATCCATGTGGCCAGATCTGGGCCCATCGATCTTGAAGGCAAAAGGAAACAAGGCCTGTTCTCACTTGGGAGGGTCAGCCCAGGACTGAGCTGGCATGTCCTCTCACGGCAAGGTGGTGCTGTCCCAAAGACAGGAGGCAGGATCTGTCTTGATGTGCTCAGGGCTGATGGCATTGTGGGCACTCGCCCATATTCTACAGAAAATACATTTTTATTTGCTGGCACAATCCCTAGGAGTCTCGGCCCCAATTCCTCATCTTGAAAACGAGCTACCTGTGGGCCAGAGGAGGGCCGTCACTCATGATCATCAAGAAACCAGCGTGGTGACTCCATTCACTCCTGCTTGGTTAGCACTGAGGATCTGGGCTGATTTCTTTTTCTCAAGTCGGATGGCTCTAGACTTAGAATATTGAGAATTCATCTTAGATAGGGTTATGTGAAATTCTCAAAGGGGTCACTCTGATGGGAGATAAGAAATTAAGTTTTTGGTAAGCACTTCCAAATATCTGAAGTTCCGGAGTCTGAGGAGTTACTTATTTCATCTCCAGGGTCTCTTTATCATTCTCTTGTCCCATTCCATCAGGGAGCTGATGTGTTCCCCTGTTCCCCTCCCCACCAGTGTTACTGCGTTGTCCTGGGAGCTGGTTAAGCAAAATGATCCTGGACCCTGCGGGAGCTGTGAGGTTGGAGGTACAGGGCCATGAGGCTCAGAAATCTGTGCTTGGAATTTTATTCCTTTCTTCACCTGAAAACACACACCTTCTTCCTAATGACCACTGGCTCATGCCCTAGAATTTTCTGGACTGGTGTTCAGGTAAATATGCTTCTCATTTTAGACCTCACATCCTTCTTTAAAACAGAACCCTATGAACACAAGTAAACTAGGGTTCAGGGAGTCTTAAAAGATGTAAAGAAAGAACAGAGACTATCGCTCTCTGTCCTCAACACCCGCTCTTGCCTGACTGTGCCTGTGTTGTCATGGTGAAGCAGGTCACTGCCCACATAGCAGCTGGCTTTGGTTTAACCTGTGTTTTTCCAGGGAAGCTTTTGGCATAGAATGGACATTCCTAGAGTTGCTGGAATTGTGAGGAGGCAGGAGGCCAGGGGCCAGAATGTCTCTTTGAGGTGACCACAACTATGCGACCTTGAGGAGAGGCGCCCAGCCCCCAGGGAGCTGAGCTTTGTCTACAAGTTATATCTTGCATTTCTGTAAGTCAGCTGTCACATGATCAACTCTAATAAGGATGACAGATGGACCGTCTATTGACTGGGTCTTGGTCAAGGAGGAATTGGGTTTATTATGGGATTTCTTGCTCACACTGCTTGTGACGCAAAAATAAGTCACCGTATCAATTTCAAAGTGCTGATATGAATGTCCATGGGTCGCACATGAGGTTTTTAATTAAACTTATCTAAGCAAGATTGTCTGTCTGTATTATGTAACTGGACATATCTATTTGCACTTTTAGTATTTATAATTCAATGTCAACATCATAGTTCAAGATAAAATATGACTCTGGGCCATAGAAATACTCCCACCAGGAGTGTTGAATTTTCAATTTTTGTGTGACCCGAAATGCATCAGCACGTTGGTGAAGAACTCTGTGGTTTTCAGTTAAGAACTCTGTTGCGAGAGTCAGAGAGGGGATTTTAAGTGGCTTGTTCTTGAATCACATTCTACAGAAAATACATTTTTATTTACTGGAACAATCCCCAGGAGTCTTGGCCCGAATTCCTCATCTCAAAAATGAGCTATCTGGAGGCCACAGGAAGGCAAGTGACCACTGAGGCTGCCACTAACTGTGGTGAGGATTCAGGCCTTTGTTGGCCTCAGAAATAACATCTGGATGGTCTGGACCCCCCCACCTATACCCCAAAAACCTTGTTATTCTCAAAGATCCTTTTTTAGATCTTGAAATTTCCATAGTTTGTCAATATCCAGTTACTGCCTAAAAATGCTGGGCAGAGATAAATCAGACAGGATAGTCAAAAGATCTGTTATCATGAGCAGCTTTTATCATGACAGCCAGCTAGTACTGTCCTGTCCGAAACCACCTGTATCAAACAGGACAACAGGAAGGTGCCAGGTCCATGGAAACAGGAACTTATTTGTTCAGTTGGTCTGGTAAACAAATATTTACCATTGAGTTTCTGTCTCCTGAGGAGCACTTATTAAAAACTAACAAAATTTTAAAGTTATCAGTGGCACAAATGCCCCATGTAAATGTACACACTATCATCCCATTAAAACTCTTGCCCAGCCAGTGTGGCTCAGTGGTTGAGCATTGACCGATGAACCAGGAGGTCACGGTTCAATTTTTGGTCAGGGCACATGCCCAGGTTGTGGGCTGGATTCCCAGTGTGGGGTATGCAGGAAGAAGCCGATCAGTGATTCTCTCTCATCATTGGTATTTCTATTTCTCTCTCTCTCTCTCTCTCTCTCTCTCTCTCTCTCTCTCTCTCTGAAATCAATAAAAATATATTTAAAAACAAACAAACAAACAAAAACAAAAAACTCTTCAAAGAAAAGATGTTCTCCCCAAATTAAGTTAAAGCCTGGAAGCACCATCTTTTGTTTCCCTACTGAATTTGAGAAAAGTTAATAGCAGACCAAAGTTAAAAGCAAACCAAATTGAGGAAAGTTAATAGCAGAATGAAAAAATATATATTTTTAAGTACACGTAAAGCTTTGGAGTCTGGAGATTTCTGAGAAAATGTTTTGAAAATAATTTCTCAAAACAGCTATTTGAGGAAATTTCCATCTTTAAGACCTTAAGATGCACTTGAAGAAGCTTATCACTCCAGAATTCTACTAAAAATCATTAATTAGGATATAGCCACATGTTTTGCAAAGCATGTTTATCACACAGAGATATTCTGACCATTCATGGTTCTATTTTTTTAAATGGTCCATGTGCACCTGGAATAAATAGTCTTGGAAAATGTGTCAGCCAGTATTTGTTCACACATCTTGTTTCTCATGGTTTGAAACCCACAATACTGGTTTGTGGATAGAGTTCTGCTGGTGACACAGCAGTTAGTGGAAAAGTAGCAGACTGTACATGGTTCTTGTGGCCTCTGTCATTTAACTTGCTGTGTCTATTTGGTCAAGCTACTTATGTATTCTGTCCTTCACCTGTAAAATGAAGGCATCAGAATGGATTATCTCAAAGCCTTTTAGGAATCTTAAAACTTAATTAATGTTCAACTCTCTGACCCTCTTTAGATCCTTTGCCATTGGTTCTGAGAGCCTCATGGGGGTGTGAGAGAACCACCTGGCTTCCCAAAACTCACCTCCTAGTATATGTGCAGGCAATGATAGTTAGAATGGATTTAGGCAAATGTGTTCAGGGGTGTCTTCTGTACCAACCAGAACACTAAGCTTACATTTCTCATAATTTTTGCTATCTTGCAGGATCTGCTGGGATTTAGAACACCCTGTATTTCTGCAAACAGAACTTATGTTCACATATTAATCTACCAGAAACATATCACAGCCAATATGTTGGCCAATCCAAACCAGCAAAACTGGAGCCAGACCCAGACCTTCTCACTCCAATGCCATGTTCCTTCTTTTATTTTCTCACAAGCTGGTTGTGTGACCTTTGATGTTACACTTTTAAAAATTCCTTAGGCTTCAGTTTCTTCATCTCTAAAATTAGAACACAACCCAGGTGATTATTAAGGCAGTTTATTTTAAACATTGCACACTTGAAAGTCAAGCTATCTGGTTTCATATGTAATTTGAGGAGTTGATATAAACAGGCCAGGGAAAGCCA
This sequence comes from Cnephaeus nilssonii, assembly GCF_951640355.1. Lineage (NCBI taxonomy): Eukaryota > Metazoa > Chordata > Mammalia > Chiroptera > Vespertilionidae > Cnephaeus > Cnephaeus nilssonii. Next base: position 89,597,619 of record NC_137073.1, on the reverse strand, counting down.
TGGATTGTAGAAACATGCAGACCATACTCCCATCTTGATAAGACTTAAGAGTTCTTTTTCATTTGGGTTCAAACTTTATATGCCAGAAAGCACTGTAGTTTTGTATTCATCAGGGATGTCATAGAAATTTCAGTTTTATCATGACCTGAGGAGGCCAGACCAGTTTTCCATGTGGGTTTGAATTTCACTAGTTTTGTGGACTTATCAGAAACTAGAGTCCCAGTGCACAAAATCATGCATGGGTAGGGTCCCTAGGCCTGGCTGGTGATCACGGCTGACTGGGGCCTTCCTTTATTCCGCGTCACACCCTGGTGGTCATTGCATGTCATAGCGAGTGATCAAACTCCCAGTTGAACTCCTGTGGGGACAATTTGCATATGAACCTTATATATATATATACTAGTGGCCCAGTGCACAAAATTCGTGCACAGAGGGGTGGGTGTCCCTCAGCCCGGCCTGCACCCTCTCGCAATCTGGGACAGCTGGCTCCTAACCACTCGCCTTCCTGCCTGCCTGATTGCCCCTAACCATTCTGCCTGTCAGCCTGATTGCCCCCAATTGCCCCCCTGCCGGACTGCTCGCCCCCAACTGCCCCCCCACCAGCCTGATCACCCCCAACTGCCCTCCCTTCCTGGCCTGATTGCCCCTAACCACCTCTGCTTCAGCCCTGCCACCATGGCTTTGTCTGGAAGGACGTCCAGGAAGGTCTCCCGGAAGGTCTCCCAGTCTAATTAGCATATTACCCTTTTATTAGTATAGATAGAGGCCTGGTGCACAGGTGGGGACTGGCTGGTCTGCCCTTAAGGGGGTCCTGGAACATAGTGGGAGTCCCCTTGGGGGGTGGGGCCAGCCTGGGTGAGGGGCCTGGGGCAGTTTGCAGGCCGACCACACCCCCATTGGGGGAGCGTCCCTGCTGGGGGGCATGGCCGGTGTGGGCGAGGTGCTGATGGCTGTTTGCAGGCTGGCCATGCCCCCATCAGGGTGAGGGTCCCCACTGGGGGGTGTGGCCAGCCTGGGTGAGGGGCTGAGGGCCGTTTGGGGGCAGTTTGCAGGCTGGCCAAGCCCCCGGCTTTGTCTGGATGGATGTCTGGAAGGTCTCCAGAAGGTCTTCCGGTCTAATTAGCATATTACTCTTTTATTAGTATAGATAGATATTTGATGCAATTCCCTTGCTCATTACTGTAAGGGATTTTGACATGGTTGCAGGATATGCTATACCTTTTAAAGAACCAAATAGTTCTCTATCTTCCCAAAGATGGGACTATTAAACCTCTAGGATTTATTTTCTAGCAAAAATAGTAATAATAATAACAGCAAATATGAACAATCCCCATAATTTTATCCATCTCCCTTCCCCGAAGTAGAATTATTTTCTGAAGACATTAAGTGAAATGTCTGCAGAGAACTCAGGTAGCTAGTTGTGGGAACTGGTTTCCCAAGCAACACACTCTGCCTTCTTGCATTTAGAGGCCCTAAAGCATGGTTTCCTCCCACCATTCTAAGCCAAATTAAGTAAATTAGTTCCATCTACATATACTGAGCTTATAAGCAGCTTTACACTTCACTGAGAATGGGTAAGTAGGGACCAGCTGATGAGAAAAGCCCTGCCAGTGACTAGAAAGACCAAACTATATGAATATAGGAAAAGAAAGAAAAAGAAACATCCCAAACAAATAGAGCTAATACAGGGAACAAGGAGCATTTTATTTTTTGTGTGTGTGTGTGTGTGAAAACAACAACAACCACCCACTATTTGTATTCTCAGAGATTCAAGATACATTGCTTTTGCTAAGCAAGAAAAGGGTTTTATAAGGAAAGGAAACAAGTAGAGACTAAGAAAGGCTGTTGAAATAAAAGATAATTGATGAAACCAAACCAAACCAGTGAAGGGAAGATAAAATAGAAAAAAAAAAATCTCCTAGACAAAAGAATAGCAATAATAGAGACAGAACATAGAGAAAAAACAAAAGACCTGGAGGATCAATGCATGATGTCCAATACATGACTTAAGGAGTCAATAAAATAAAATAAGAGTGGAAGGAATTATATATAAAAAAAATACTGAGAATTTTCCAGAATTAAAGGACAAATATGTTCAGTTGAAAAACCCCTCTGAGTTCTCAATGCTGTGAATAGATCTAGGCCCAGATATATTCCTGAAAATTTTCAGAAAACCAAGAATGCAGAAAGACTTTCTGGAAATGAGAATCAGTTTGTAATAAGATCTCTTGTTATCCACAGCAGATGCTAAAAGATTATGGAGTGTCATCTTCCAAGTTCTGAAGAAAAATGACTTTGAATCAAGATTTCTCTATTCAGCCAAACTATCAAAGTAGACAGATCCTCTGCTCCCTACTAAAGATTCTATTCTGGTCTGAGTTCTGGTTTCCAAATCTAAGTCCTTGATGTCTTTACCTCCCTCCCACCCTAACTCCCTACTCCAGGAAATTCCTGCCTTTCCTGCCCATGCCCAAGGATGCAGGCTGCCTTCAGTTTTGTAAGAAGCCATTAATCCTCGACTTTGATTTCTAGACTTCCAAGGGAACTATTAGCTGAGTTTCATCACGCTTGCAGCAACTTTATAAAAAAAAATCTTTAAAGATCATTCCTCACCAGTTGTTTGCAGCTTTCTCATCAGTACACACATACTCACACACACAGATACACACTTACATGCACACTCACACACACACTTATGCATATTCACATCTACACATGTCCACACACTGTCACACATATTCACATATACACATTCTCACATATTTCTCTCACACTCATATACAGTCACACATACACTCACATGTACACCCCCTTTTGTGCACACACAATTGCATATACATATATACACACTTTCTTACACTCACACACATTTACAGACACACAGTACAGATATGCATATATACACCTTTATACACATATCCACACATACACACACACATACACACACTTGCACATTCACACATGAACACACACTCTCACACATTCACACATAGTCACATATTCACTCTCTCACATGTACATTCCAGGATATTCCCATATCCCCCAGGACATGACCTGAGGGGACTTTTCTGAGTTGTGTCTGACTCACATTTGAGTAAGCCAACACCAGGTTCACTGTATGAAGTAATTTATCAGCTGTGAGTCTTACAACCTCAGCACTGAACAGAAAGGCAAATTTGTGCATGGAGAAATCACTATTTCTGCCCAGAGGGATCCCATAAAGAAAGAACCTGCTACAGAGAAAACAGAATGTACGAATCAGGCCAAGGAGCTGCCAAGTAATAATAAAAGAAAAAACAGATTTTCAAAAGTAATTGCAATAATATATGTAAAAATGCCTGCCATAGAGTGGTTCCTTAATACTTGTTAGCTTAAAAAGGGGTCCCTGCCCCCAATTTAGCATCTGTAAATAGTGATAAGCTTTGAGAACTGCTAATTTACCCTCTCAGGGAATAAGAGTCCACATGCTATTTGGAAAATAATGGAATTTTAAAAGCCAACAATGATTACAGAAGCCAAAGTAAAGTATATACCTTACAATAGATTATTGTTCAGAGTAGTTTATATGTTAGGTGAAAAAATCCTTTGAGAACTTAATGGCCAGACATTTCTTGGTTCAATTTACTGTCATGATTATGAAAAAACTAGAAGCCTGGTGCATGAAATTTGTGCACTCGGGGCGGGGGGATCCCTCAGCCCGGCCCATGCCCTCTTACAGTCCAGGAGCCTTTAGGGGATGTCCCACTGACATCTTAGGTCCGCTCCCCACTGCTGCTGTGTTCGCCAGCCATGAGCCCAGCTTCTGGCTGAGCGGTGCTCCCCCTGTGGGAGCGCACTGACCACCAGGGGGCAGCTCCTGCATTGAGCACCTGCTCCCTGGTGGTCAGTGCATGTCATAGCAACCGGTTATTCTGCAGTTTGGTCGATTTGCATATTACCATTTTATTATATAGGATAATGTTATTTGTATTTTATTTAGAATAAACCTGGATAATTTTTGTGATGATTATTGTGAAATATTCAGATCAATAGGCTGGAGATTAATATGTAAGAGTAAAGGCTGGGAAATTGCAATTCTGGGGTGATCATGCTCTGACTATAAATATATATATCTAGTTCAGCTTGGCAGACACAACCAATAGACCCATGTCATTGTTTGTAAATAAGTATTTTCTTGAGCAATTGTATATAGCTAACAAATTATTAGACCTCTATCTAAGATTTGAAAAAGGTATGATATTGAAGTGAGCCAACACCCAACTCTTAACTACCAGGGTAATTACTGCCATATGTATAAAAGGTGTTGGGGGATGTGATGCTTTCACTGGAAAGGGGCTGGGCCAGAGGGGGTCTGCCTTGGGCTGGCTATAGTATATGGGTTCTTGACTTCGTGCAGGAAATACTTCACAACACGAGTCCAGGTGATTTTGAGAGTACATTTATTAAAGCTGCGGACAGTGAAACAAGGAAGGAGTTGGGATAGACCAGTGGTTGGCAAACTCATTAGTCAACAGAGCCAAATATCAACAGTACAACGATTGAAATTTCTTTTGAGAGCCAATTTTTTAAACTTAAACTTCTTCTAACGCCACTTCTTCAAAATAGACTCGCCCAGGCCGTGGTATTTTGTGGAAGAGCCACACTCAAGGGGCCAAAGAGCTGCATGTGGCACGCGAGCCACAGTTTGCCGACCACTGGGGTAGACGAAAGCAACAGGAGAGAGCCTAGGCGGTGCTCTGCTTTGGCTCCTTCGACGCTTTTTGGGAAAGAAGTGAGCCAAGGCAAGGCTGCTGTTAGCTCACTGAAAAGTCAGAGGAAAGGGGGCTTTGGAGACAGGGGGTTAGCCCAGGATGAGCTGCTACTGCCCTCTGCTCCCTTAGTTGCAAGTCTCGTGGGGACCCTTAGAGTTTAAGAGAAAGATAGTAAAAAGCTCACGCCAGAGAAGGGGTATGGGCATGCTCTAGAGAGAGCCAGAGCCGGCTTCCTTTGTCTTAAGGATTTTTATCTCTCTTCTGTGGGGCGAGAATCTTAGGGGAGAGTTTCAGTGGAATGAATATTCATCAACTTTCCAGGTGTGTTTTTAATATGCTGATGCATCATGATGAGTGGATAGGAGAGTTTGGTATTCTTCTCTGGTGAACTTCACTGCTTTACTTTTATCTTGGGTCTGTCTGACTCTAACCAGGTTTGTTGTTGTTGTTGTTATTTGTTCCTCTGACTTCATTCTTCCTTGGGATTAGCTGGCACAAATGGCATTAATTTGGTCTTGTCCTCTATTTCCCTGACTAGGGCAATTTAAGCTCTGTATTCTCTGCTTAGGGAGGAGAGGTATAAACCATTTATTCTTAAGTGTCCTTGGTTAGGGAAGATAAGGTCTTGTGATTCACTAGCTGGCTGTAAGTTGTTCATATTGTTTGGCCTTGTTCCACTGGCCCAGAAATTTTCCTACCTTCTCACTATCTTGCTTCAGTGTCATATGTGGGAAGGAGATTCTGTGGTCCAGGTTTAGTGCCTTGGGCATGCTTTGAGTCCCAGCTGTGGGAGGCAGGCAGCTGAGGACCGCAGGAGGGCTAAGATGAGTCATTCCCTGCTATATGGCACATTATTATTTCAGGTGGTGAGCATGGGTTTAAACAATGGCAGTAAAATCTATACAGTACAAAAAGAATTACTAAGCATTTAACCTGAACGATTCTTGAACTCAGACATTCCAAGCTGAGTGTTCTAGTTTGAAATGCTTGGTGCTTGTGGAACTTTAAAATACTTTCTGGAGATCTCCCTTCCTAGAATTCCAGGTGTGGTAACAAGAACAATGATGTTCAAGTCTCAGAGTTAGCAGGGAAGGAACTCAGGACAGACTCTGAAATCCTAAATGGTTTTGGTACAAGTGTGTTGGTTTCGTATTGCCACCATAACAAATAACCACAAACAAGTGGTGACTTAAAACAGCAGAGATTTTCTCAACATTCTGGAAGGTGTAAGTCTGAAACCAGGTATCTGAAGGCTCTGGGGGAGGCGTCTTCCTGTGTCTTCCAGCTTTTTGGTGGCTTCTGCCATTCCTTGGCTTGTCCAATCTCTGCCTCCAATCCCGTGGTCTTCACATGGCCTTCTCCCTGGTGTCTCTCCCCACTTCTGTCTTTTGTAAGGACACTTGGTATTAGTCTACCTAAGATGATCTCCTCATCTTCACATGCTTAATTTAATTATTTAAGCAAAGGCTCTTTTCTCTCCCCAAATTAAGTCATATTCACAGGTTTCAGGGGCTAGCTAGGACAATAGACATGTCTTTTCAGGTGTGTGTCGAGGGCACCATTCAACCCATTACAAAGATTATCTGAGTAACACGGGAAAGCTGTCAAGTAGAATTTCCTGGTGGCATCTTAACCAGCTGCTCTGTGAGGAGGTAGCACTGTGTCTTAGGAATTAGACCCTGGATCCCATGGCCAACATTCAGTCCCAGTGTGGAGCTTAAATGGCTGCACAACCTCAGACAAGTTACTTGGGTAACCCCTGCCTCTGTCCTTTATCTGACATTTGGCAAGAACACTAACAACTGTATGGAAAGGCTGTTGTGAGGATTAAAGGAGTTAATATGCGTGAAGTGATTACAAGATAGCCGGGCCAGGGCAGGCCCTAGAGTGCTGGTTTCATTTTCACCACCCAAGATGCCAGTGATTGTGTCCACAAAAGAAATTTTAAACCTAAATAAAGGTTTAATGAGTTTATTCGAGCCAGAGTTGAGGACCAGACCCAGAAGCAAAATCTCAAAGGGCTGAGAAATGTTCTGAGGAATAGCAGTTTCATAGCTTATTTTATATATTAAAACCAAAGGAGAAAGATTAAGGAAAGGTGCATGAAATCCATTGGTGGTAGATTAAGAAAGCAGGAGAAAGTAAAGTGGGAAAATCTCTAGGTCTGGATAAAAAGATAAATGAGAGATACATGCTTCCTTTACATTGGTGGGTGCAGGGTTTAATATGCATAGTTTACAGAGGTATGAGGCTAAAAGATAAAATGAAGAATGTTGGGGTCATCTCACCCCGGTACCGGGTGTTTATCTCTGGAGGTCTGGAGAAGAGATCATTCTGACATTTTAAGTATGTTATCCTAGATGCACAAAAGCGATGGATGGGGCTTGCTCAAGATAAAGATTAATCTATCACATGGGCCTTAGGACATGACTTCTCATTATAACCTGTTCAGTTAGGAATTTTAATGACCAGAACATCCTGTGTGGCTACTTTCAGTTATTGAGCTTGTCAGGTCTGCTATGCAGCCCTTTTTCCTTTCACAATTACCATCTATGAAATGCAGAGTCCAAAATTGCAGTGAGACTTTTCATGACCTTGCAAGCTGCCTCACCCTGCAGCCTGGTCACTGCTCACATACCACAGGATGCTGGAGAAGACCTCTCCTTGACCCTGCAAAGTTGCCTTTCTCTCTCCCATGAGTGCATTTCCATTCTTGTTCTCTCCTGTGGTCATCCAGTTCCTGTGCCCAAGTCCTACTCAAGACAGTCCCCACTCTCAGCATCACCTGCTCCTCCTTCTCTGGCTTCACCTCACACCTCTCAGATGCTCCTCTCAAAACCTTGCTGGTGGCTCTTTCTGCCCTTCCTTATGCATGGCAGACCTCCCACATTCCTGCCCTGAGCCCTTCAGGTCTCACTCCATGCTCTGTCCCTTGACAATTTCACCCTAGACATGACATTAATGGCCTATAATTCTGTGTCTCCTCAACCCCTTTCCATGGCTCTGTCATGACCGAGACACTGAGCACTGGGGCATCCACTCAACTGTCTTCTGGGTATTTCCACTTGAACATCCCCAAAGCACCACAACCTCAAGATGGCTAAAATGTAACACCCCGTGCTCCCTTGATTTCTTCCTCTGGAATCTTCTGTCACATTTCATCCTTTCACCCGCTCCAGGTGTTCAAGCCAGAACCAGAGTCAGGTGCAGCTCCCTCCCATACTAGTTCTTTTGTTCCACTGACTCCCATCCTAAACATTCTCACAACCATCCCTCTATTCTACTTTTCATCATTCCTCATGTGGACTGATGCTGTAGCTGGGACCACTGTGTGGATGGACTCCTGCTCACCTGCTCAGACCTTTAGGGGCTTCCCATTGGGTGTAGGCGAAGGTCTCTGCAAATTGGTCCTTTCCCCTCATTGTACTCACCCCACGAGACCCTCTGCTCCTGTGGGACAGAACCCACTGTTCTTGTCCAAATGCCCAGACCTGTGTCAGCATTCAGTTTTTCTGGTTTTATAAAGTGATATGTTTGTGGTGGTTAATTTTATGTGTTAACTTGGCTGGGCCATGGTACCCATATATTTAGTCAAAATTTGTTCTAGAAGATTCTGTAGAAGTATTTTTTAGATGAGATTAACATTTAAATCAGTAGACTTTGAGTAAAGCAGATGATACCCCATCCAATCAGGTGAAGACTTTAAGAGAAAACCACTGAGGGCCTCCAAGTAAGAGGGAATTCTGCCTCCAGACAGCCTTCAGACTCGAGCTGCAGCGTTAAATTTTCCCTGGTTCTGCAGCCTCCTGGCCAACCTGCAGATTTTGGGCTTGCTACCTTCTACAACCACAAGAGCCAATTTCTTAAAATGATCTCTCTCTTCTCTCTCTCTCTCTCTCTCTCTCTCTCTCTCTCTCTCTTTCTCTCTCTCTCTCCTCTCTCCCTTCCTCCCTCCCTCTCCCCCTTCTCATCCTCTCCCTCTTCCTCCATTCTATTGGTTCTGTTCCTCTGGAGAACCCTGATTAATATACCACCTCACCCCAGGGATCACTGCCTGGGTCTCTGGGCACCACGACTGCCCAGCTCTCTCCTTCTCTAGCCCTGACCACAGGGAAAATTCCAGGTCTTCCTTCCAGTAAAGGCTTGAATAAAGATTTCCTGCCAGGCTTCTGCTTATGGCGACTTATTTGCATGAGTCAGGGTATACTGCAGAGCCTGCCAAGCCCTTAGATTCAAGCCACATGCCACCAGTTATCCCTGGCACCCCTCAGAGGCAGGCACTTAATAAGCAGGAATTGATGAGAGTGATCCCGCTGGTGTCCTTTGTCAACAGCAGCTTGAGTGAGTCATATTGGTCAGTCTTGTGCTGGGCTGAGGCCACAGAGTAACACTTTATTTGTGTCATAAGAGCTGTTGTCCCTGGGGATGATCTGGGTTGAAGAAACAAACACCCTTGTTCAGGCATGCTATTAGAGTACCATTGGGATTTGCCATCCAAGTGAAGTCTCAGAAGCAGCATTTCAACAGCCAAATAATTGGGCTTTCAGGTAAACTAATGCTGGAGGAGTTATGGATCCATTTATTCAATAAACAATTGTTGGGCATCTTCATTGTGCTAATCACTGAATTACAAAAAGATACATGACAGTCTTTATCCTTGAGATAAAGAGAAACACCTAAACAGCAACCAAAACTATAACATGATGTGTGTTATAGTAATAGTTACAGATATTGAGTGCTTAACATGGGTCAATGACTTGCCAATATCTACAAGTAAACAGAAGAGCCATAATTTAAACCCACATGTATTAGTTAGTGCAAAGCTAAATGCTGTGTAACAAAGAGACCCCAAATTTTATAGCAATAGAGAACAATTATATAGTGGATACAATATTCTAAGTGTTTTTGCATTTAATTCTTCATTTAATTATCACAACCACCTGAGGTGTCATGTGTATTCTTAATCTCTCCAGTTCAGTGATGAGAAATCTGAGACAAGGAGATTAAGTGATCTGCTCAAGGTCATAGCTATTAAGTGGCAGAGCTGGGATTTGCTATCATGATGCACACTTCCCTGTCTTAACCTTTTGCACTCGGATGTCGAGTGTGACGGTTATTGAATGTATCAATAATTTGAAATATAAAAAAATCCAAATAAATAAGTTTGTATGAAAAGAAATTCCAGTTTTTTATTCTACTGCCGCGCTTTGTAAAATCTGGGGTATTTAAAAAATTAAATCCCGAGTAGAATAAAGGAATCAAGAAAAAAAGCAAGTGAGTGCAAAGGGTTAAAAGCATTCACTTATTTTATTTTTTGCTCAATCACCCAACAGTTCCAAGTTAAGTAGACCATTTCAGTGGGGCAACTGCTCCACTGGGCATTCCAAGTCCCATATTTCTTCTGTCATTCATCCTTTATTCTCAAGGGCACCAAATCTGATATAATAGCCATTGGCAACATGAGGTTATTTAAATGAATTAAAATACAATTTAAAATTCAGTTTCTCAGTTGCACTAGCCACATTTCAGCTGCACAGTTGCTACCCTATTGGGTAGCACAGATCTATAACATTTTCATCATTTCAGGAAGTTTTATTGGAAGTAACTGCCATGGTCAGGTCCAGCCAGAGAGATGAGAGAGGTGATCATTGAGAGGACTCACTGGATGTGTTAAGCCTCAGACCCAGGTCTGGCACACATTGCTTCTGCTCACATTTCTTAGTATCAAGGCCACAAGTAACTTCAAGCAAACCTGGGCAAGGTGGACCAGCTGGGGAAGCCATGGATCTGGCTTCACTTCCATTTCTGTGGGAGAAGGGAGAGCAGATTTTATTGGCATTCAAGTGGTCTCCACCATATGCATCTGCCTGAAGGTAGAGCCTGCTCATTTAGCCTCTCGCTGATCCACTGCCTCTGTAGGAAGGGACAGGTCCCAGATGTGCCAGCATTCTGACCAGGGAGTTATAATTCTACCCAAGGGAATAAGTGAAAGCTTCATTGAAATGGATGAGTGAGTATCCCCAAGCATGGGACAAAAGTGCAAAAAGAGGACTTCCAAGCAGAGGGAGGAAACCTGTGAAGGCGAGGAGGCAGGGACTGCAAGGGTCCAGCCAGGCCCTAGGGTGTGGGTCAGTGGAAGGCAGTTTTAGGTCCCTGAGAAAGACTCAGAGTTCATGCTGAGGACTGGAAACTCTCAAAGGGAAGATGAGGGCTGAAGCCTAACTTCCTAGAGGATGAATATTTCCAGACTACATGTTCCACTCCTTGGAGGGTCTCACGGTTCTTCCAGGGGCACAAACACCTGATCCCCTCTGGCCCCACCCACATAACTGGGGTCTTGTAATGGATCAAGTATGTGGGGCACGTGAATAGGGTAATGCAGAGAGTAGATTTAAAAATCCCTGCTGTAGACAATTGGAAGATGACAGAAGATTTTAGGTTGAGGAATGATATAATCAATGCCTTTTTAGAAGAAAGAGCCAGTTTATGTTACAAGAAGTTAAGGTTGGTTGTGTGCATGTTGCATTGAAGCCAATAGAGGGAACCAGATTTGTCAAATGCCTTCCACAGTCCAATTGCTATTCTGGATGTCTTACACATTGATAGATGCTCCCTTTATTTCCAGGGGGAGAAAAATGATGTCCAAGGTAAATAAAAATGTGGCACAAGTCATACCAGTATATCAAAGATGTGCTGGGGCTTTGTTTCTTCCTGGCCATACCTAAATTCCTTTTTTATTTTATTTATTTATTTATTTATTTATTTATTTATTTATTTATTTTTTATATGATTTTAGAGAATGGAAGGGAGAGGGAGAGAGAGAGAGATGGAAACATCAATGATGAGAGAGAATCATTGATTGGCTGCCTCTTGCATGCCCCCTACTGGGGATGGAGCCTGCTACCCAGGCATGTGCCCTGACCGGAGAATTGAACTTTGATCTCCTGGTTCATGGTTCAGTGCTCAACCACGGATCCACGCTGGCTGGGCCTAAATTTCATTTTTAGACAGTCAGAAGAACATAAGGAATACCACTTGGGGTCATTGAGGGTTCAGTGCAATGATGAGTCATTGGTGTGAAGGTGTGATGGGGTAGGTCTCAAAGCACAACACTTATGAATTATGTAGAACACATATACCATTTGTTTATATTTTTAAAAACTCAACCTTTTGGCTTAACAAGCTTAATATATTCAGTATTTATTATTGTAGAAGTAAAAGTCCTCTCATTTGTTTGTGGATGTAAGAATATGGACTTTGAAAGTCAGTGGACCAGGATCTAATGTCACCTCTGCACCAGCCAGTTGTGTGGTCTTGGCAGAGCTCTTACGCATTTAAGCTTCGATTGCCTCATTGAAATTGGGGACTAACCATACCTATTCTGGAAGGTTGTTTTGGCAATTTTGTTTAATATAATAAAATATCTAGTGCAATACTCGACTGTCAACAAATGGCCATTATTATGATTGTTATTTGTCCTAATGTGGTGCTCATGGAAATGTATCTCTCAGCTCTCTGATTATAGGGCCTGTAATTGACCAAGGGCTATAATGCTCCACTCTAAGATCTATTGCAGCTTTTACTCCAGTGGGCTGCTTCCAGCCAACAACTGGGTAAAGCAGGGAGGCTAAAGCTTATTCATCCTGAGAGACCTGGGACTTGCTGATGAGGAATTTGGGTTTGAGGACTCTGTAGAGGTCTTACTGAACCCTCCTTAGAACTGCTCTGAAGTCTCTAATGCTTCTAGGTTTCCTCCCTCCCTCCCTCCCTCCCTCCCTCCCTCCCTCCCTCCCTCCCTTCCTTCCTTCCTTCCTTCCTTCCTTCCTTCCTTCCTTCCTTCCCTGCTTCCTCCCTTCTCTCCTGCTCTTGGGGTCAGACCTTGGTCTGATAGTTCTTCCAGATGTTTCTGATTTCTTCCTCATTTTCTCTAACAATTTCCCTAAAACTTTCTTATATGTTTAACCCATCTTGGGATCTGACTCCAGAGGACCTGGACTAGCACAAACAACTAAAGCCATTTGCTAGAAGGTTAAGGAGATTAACACTAATTCTTGTGTCCTAGGCACTAACAAGCATGTCTGTTCAAAGATGTGTAGACCTTGATTGAGTCCCTTCTTAGCTTCCATCTTCCATACTGGAGAGTCTTAATATATTTTTACTTAGTTTTATGACAAAATCTACTTCATTTTTGCTTATTTCAGGTGCTCTTTGCTGGATAGGGTCCTGATTATCTGTCTTTCTTGGTCAGAACCAAAAGCAGGTGTTCCAGGTCCAGGCGCTGATTTTCTGCAAGGTAAGATGTTGTTTTTTGATCATCACAATTAGAGGAGCATACTTGAGCACAACTCATTTCTCTTTCAAGTGTTTAAGACAAACTTAGACTTCAGCTGAAGGTCATTAATTTTTACAGAAAACTATGCGGTATCAGGACTTAAGCAGTGTACTGAAGGAACTAGTAGGGTGAAAATGGGTATGAAGTCTAAAAAGTTTACATGTCTGTGTTTGTGTGTCTGAGTGTATAATTGTCAAAAGGTTTAGATATCTTATCTTATTCCATTTCTGTGATTTGCCCTGTCCTCTCTTGAATTTGTGACAAACTTTTCATAGAAATTTGATAGTGAAAGTCAACTGCACCCTTCTATTACCTGATTGGTTCACTTGCCAATCTGTAGGCTTTATAAGTGTAATCTCATTTTGTAGCTTTTAAAATATTGTTACACTTTCATTAATCAGAATTCCAAGGTAGAACCACAAATGTTGCATGTAAAAGAAAATGAAGAAAAATTTCACTGTTTCTTAGTACTAAGTAATGTAAAAGCAAGACACAATTTATATTTTTTATTGCACAAGTCATGCCCTCTCATTGATATGTGAACCTACTAGAATGAGTGGTAAATCTAATTTATTTCAACATTCATGTGTCAGTGTGGCTCCTGGGAAAAACAATATCAGCATACTCTACCAGCTAGAATTATTCTGCCTCCCAATTGTCTATTTAGGGAAATTTTTTGGCCTATAGCTGACCATCCATGGTGCAAATTATAGTAGCTTTCTCTTAGGGTTATGAAGAATAAATAAAATAATCTATATAAATTGCTATTGTCATCAGTATGATCATGACCACCACCACCACCATCATCATCATCATCATCATCATCATCATCATCACCATCATCAAAACAACAGAGTTACACATATTCCCTCTGCTACAATGGTTAATGTGCTGAAAATCCGCAAAGTGAAAAGCAGAAACCAGCTGTTTTGCCCTCTTGGCAGGATAGCTGCATTAAAAAAAAATTAAGCTGAATCTAGTTCTCAGAATAAATTAGAATAAATGGCAAAAAGTTGCTCCAAATGGCATCACAAAGGGCCATAAGTGCTGATGGAGCAACAATAATGTGAGTGGGGGAAAAAACAAAAACAAAAAACAAACAAACCCAAAACCAGCCTCCAGATTCCAAGGTCACAAAGATTTAGCAGTAAGGAAATTTCCCAGTGGCAGATCATGTCGACGGAGGGAGAACAAGGCAGCCAGGTTTACAGTCAGCAGAGCTCGGAGGGCTTTCTGCATGCAGCATCCTACCAGGTACACCAAACTTGCTGGAATTTTTTAGCCTAATTTCATTTACATTTGGAGCTTGGGGTGTTAAAATTTTTAAATGGTTCTTGCAAACAAACCAACAGTATTTAGGATGTTAAGGGAAAGCAGTCACTACTTAGATGTTTAAGGAGGCAAAGGGTGAATTTCAAATGTAGATTTCAGTGGGCTTTGAATGCCTTTTGTTTCAGCAGAGAATAGTCAATGGAGCAATAATTTTGGAGAACTGTGAGATAAGTGCTTTAGAAATGCTTTTAAAGTCCTGTGTATTCAGTAGATCTCAATGGCTCCATTTGGGATGGTTTCAAAGTCAGACTTTAAAACCTCAATTTCTGTTCTCTCTCTAGCCAATGCAAATAAGAAGCAAGGGGAAGGAGAAAGTTTATAGAAATGAAAATTGGAGCTGAAACGTAGGGATTGATACCATAATTGCACTCATTACGACCTGACACGAATATCGAATATCGCAGTCACAATGCAGAGCTGGGGCTAGTGTTTCTGAACAGAAGAGGAAGGTTGAATTGTGTCCTGGAAAAAAAAGATTTGTTGGAATCCTAACTCCCCGTACCTCAGAATGTGACCTTTTTTTGGAAATAGGGTCTTTGTAGTTATGATCGAGTTAAAATCACATCATCAGGTTGGGCTCTAATCCAAAATGACTGGGGGAAAGGGGAAAATTCTGACAGACACGTGGGGAGAAGGCCATGAGGCATGCAGGCAGAGATCAGGGTGATGCTTCCACAAGCCAAGGAACCCCGAAGATTGCCATCAAACCACCAGAAGCCAAGGGAGAGGCCTGGAACAGATTCTGCCGTAGTCTCAGAAGGAACCAACCCTGCCAACACCTTGAACTCAGAGTTCTGGCCTCCAGACCTGTAAGAGAATACTCTTATGTTGTTTAAACCCACCTGGTCTGTGACATTTGCTTGCAGCAGCCCCAGGGAATTAATACAAGGGTAGCATAACAGACCAGGATGACTGTTATTAGGCAGGGAAAAGCAGCAGTGCAGACATCTCCACTGCTGTCAGAAACTGGCCCTTGCAGGCGACACAGGCAAGTACAGGAGTAGAGAGAAACAACTCAGTAAATGCTGAAACAACAAACAAAAGACATAGGAGAGGGGCACAGCAGATGAGCCATAAGTCAAAACTGCAGAAGAACCCATTTCTCTTAATTATTTGGAAAGCAAGTTGCTGCCAGGTTCTATCCCCACATACAAGAATAACTTCCCGAGGAGTTACATTCATAGTGGAAAAGTAGGCATTTGGTTTCTTTCTGCTTCTTCCTTTGTCTCTTTTTCCTGTAGCCTTTAAATAATAAAAAATCATTTATTGAGCTAGTTTGCATATACTTGGGACTCTGAGGAATATGTAAGTTTAGGTTCCTGTCCTCAAAATGTCTAGAATATAATTGAAAAGCTTAGGTATGAAAAATAAATTTTAATGACAATTCAGGAGATTCAATGTCAAAATAAGGGCAGACAATAGCAAGGACATAAAGAATAGCCATGTGCTACTTACTTCCATGACTGCCTCTAAGCTGACTGGAACTCCAGTGTAAAGTAATACTGAATAGTTGGGTGACAGTTTCATCATTAAGTGCCGCCTTCTGCAAGAGTTTACTATTTATCCTTTATTAGATTCAGGACGTTTCTTTCTATTCTTAACCTTTTGCACTTGGATGTCGAGATTAAAATTACTCTTTGAATGTATCAATAATTTGAAATATAAAAAAATCCAAATAAATAAGTTTGTATGAAAAGAAACTCCAGTTTTTTTATTCTACTGCCGCGCTTTGTAAAATCTGGGGCATTTAAAAAATTAAATCCTGAGTAGAATAAAGGAATCGAGAAAAAAGCAAGCGAGTGCAAAGGGTTAATTTTCTCAGAGGTTTCTTTTTTTATTAATCATGAATTTGGGTTGCATTTTATCAAATGTCTACTTTTTAAATCTACTGGGGGTATTTTTCTTTTATACTCTTTCATGGACTTAATTATAGAAAAGATTTGAAGATGTTTAACCATTCCTGCAGTCCTAGGAAAAGGCCGGTAGATCATTATTATTTTTTTGCAATATGAAGTGTGACAGTTGTATTAAATGAGAATGGCTTCAATAAGACTTTCCATGTTACCTGTTCTTCCAACAATGTGATTTGCTTCTTCCATGGACAGGTTGGGTTTAGGTTCCCTCTCCGGAAATCTAAATGTGCCAAGGCTCTGGTAGAAGTGACATGATGGGACTTCTAAGGCTAGGCCATAAAAGGCAGTACAGCTTCTGCCTGCTTCTCTTGAGCTATGTGCTCCTGGAATCCAACCATGATGAGGTGAGAAACCCTCAAAAGCCCGCAGAGAGACTAACATGAGGGGGACCCTGGTCTTTAGTCTACAGGCCAGCTGAGCTCCCAGCTGGCATCCACTATCAACATGGCAGCCAAGTAAGCCAGCCACCTTGAAAGCAGATCCTCTAGCCCCAGTGAGGCCACCCCCACCAATGTGACAAGGAGGTGTGAATGCCATGCATAGCCCACATTGCAGATTTGGGAGCAAATAGGAGGATAGTGGTTGTTTTAAGCCACTAAGTTTTAGGGAGGTTTGTTATGTAACAATAGATAGCTGACACATGATATTTGATTCAATTTGCTTATGTTTTATTTAGGATTTTTTTCACCCACTCTCAGAAGAAAGATTGCACTATATTTTCTTTTCTTCCTTCCCCCACCCCACAGTTCTTGTTATCTGATTTTCATATCAAACTTATACAACCCTTTAAAAATGAGCTGGGATGTGTTCGTTTGTTTAGACAATCTAATACAAGTAGCTGTCAGGGCTTGAGCCTTTCATTTCTTTAAAAGAGAATTTGCCCACAGACCAGTTTATTGAAAGATTAGGGTCTATTCTGACTTCCTAGTATTTCTTTTTTAAAAAATATATATTTTATTGATTTTTTACAGAGAGGAAGGGAGAGGGATAGAGAGTTAGAAACATCGATGAGAGAGAAACATCGACCAGCTGCCTCCTGCACACCTCCCACTGGGGATGTGCCGGCAACCAAGGTACATGCCCTTGACCGGAATCAAACCTGGGACCCTTCAGTCCACAGGCCGATGCTCTATCCACTGAGCCAAACCAGCTAGGGCCTTCCTAGTATTTCTTAAGTTAATTTTTGGTAGTTTCCTAGAAAATTTTCCATATCTTCCAAACTTTCAAAATATGAATATCAAAACAAACAAACAAAATATGAACATCAAGTTTCACTGTAAATGGATTATGTTCCATCATCCCATTCTCGCCATTCTCTCTTTCTGTCTCCCTGATGGGACTTGCCAAAAGTACGTATATTTGGCTTTTCAAGTTTTCTTTACTGTTCATCTTTCTTGGTTCTGAGAATAGAAAGAAAACTAGTGAAACACTTTTATTTTCATCAGTATATGTCTTTGCTTTAATCACTCCTTTCTATATAATTGTTGAGCTTTTGATTTTTCTCTTGCTCCTTTATTTTTCTTTTTGAGTTGAAACCACAGCTTATTGTTTCCAGGCTATTTTCCCTCGAAATATCACTTTAGAAACAAAGCCGAAGTTTGATAAGAAGTACTTGTTATTCAGTTCCAAATATTTTACAATTTCCCCTTTAACTAGGATGACATATAATGTATCAACCAAACTGAGACACTTGATAGTGAGTAAAAGGAAGTGCTATTAATAATTATACCAGAGCTAGATATTGATGTAACTTAGGTTTTATTAAGTATGTCTTTATGACAGGTATAAATAGGATCTTGCCCCTACAAATTCAGATGTATGTATACCCATAAATGATTTCAAAGAGTGTGTTTAGGTTTTCAAGTATCTGTGTGGGTGTGCCTATGTATCTAAAAAGCAATCAACTTCATTGATTTCCACTGTTGTTACATTGAGGTCCCAAAATCTGGTCTACATAATCCTATCTAATAAAAGAGTAATATGCAAATTAACCATCACTCTGCTACACCCATAAGCCACTCCCACAAGCCACGCCCACATAGCCAATCAGGAGTGAATATGCAAATAAACCCAACCAAGATGGCTACGGCCACAGAGAGCAGGAGGGAGGCTTGGGTTTCCCAGGCAATGGAGGAAGCCAAGCTTTCCGCCTGCCCTTGCTGGCCTAGGCCTCCACTCAAGGCTACAAAGTTTCAATGATAGAAGATACATAAATCCAAACAGAAATGGCGACAGCCATGGAGCTGGAAAGAGTGGGAGGCTAAGGTTGCCCCCTGCGATGGAGGAAGCCAAGCTTTCCGCACAGCCTGGCCTGCCCAGGCCTCCACTTAAGGCTACAAAGTTTCAATTATAGAAGATACATAAATCCCAACAGAAATGGCTGCCGCCATGGAGCAAGCAGGAGCCTTGGCTCCACTCCAGGCTACAAAGTTTCAATTGTAGAAGATAAATAAATCCCAGATACCAGGGCCTCTGCTTGGGTTGACAGGGGGCGTGGCCGGCCTGCAAACCACCACAGGCCCCTCGCCCAGTTCGCCCCACACCCCAAGGGAACCTCCACCCTGATCTGGGACACCCTTCAGGGCAAACCAGCCGGCCCCCACCCGTGCACCAGGCCTCTATCCTATCTAATAAAAGAGTAATATGCAGATTGACCATCACTTCAACACACAAGATGGCTGCCCCTATGTAGACACAAGATGGCCACCACAAGATGGCGAGAGGGGAGGGCAGTTGGGAGGGACCAGGCCTGCAAGGGAGGGCAATTGGGGGCGATCAAGCCTGCAGGGGAGGGCAGTTAGGGGTGACCAAGCTGGTGGAGGAGGGAAGTTAGGGGGGGCCCAGGCCTGCAGGGAAGGGCAGTTGGGGGGGGACCCAGGCCTGCAGGGGAGAGCAGTTGGGGGGGACCAGGCCTGCAGGGGAGGGCAGTTAGGGGCAAACAGGCTGGCAGGGGAGCAGTTAGGCATCAATCAGACTTGCAGGGGAGTGATTAGGGGGTGATCAGGCTGGCAGGCAGAAGCGATTAGGGGCAATCAGGAAGGCAGGCAGGTGAGCAGTTGGGAGCCAGCAGTCCTGGATTGTGAGAGGGATGTCCGACTGCCCGTTTAGGCCCGATCCCACCAGTAGGGTCCCAGATTGGAGAGGGTGCAGGCTGGGCTGAGGGACACCCCCCCTCCCCCCGTGCATGAATTTTGTGCACCAGGCCTCTAGTAGAATTTATAATTTGCTGAAACTAACTTTGTGATCTAGCAAATGGTGAAATTTTATAAATATTCCATATGTGATTGGAAGCAATCTGTTTTCAGACGTCACTGTTTCTCACAGATCACATTTATTAATCATATTATTCAAGTTTTCATATTTTTTATATATTTTTGGTCCACTTGATTTATTATTTTCTGATAGAGGTAGTCCGAATTTCTTGTTATGAATATGGATTTTTTAATGTTCCCTCATAATTTGTCAAATTGTGGGCTTGATATTATAAGACTATGTTGTTAATTGTTTTAGTTTGACATTAGTATATTATGTTGGTGAAATTTTCCCTTTATCATGAAAAAAGTTAATTTAGCCCAGTTGGTGTGGCTCAGTGATTTACCATGGATCCATGAACCAGGAAATCACAGTTTGATTCCTGGTCAGGACACATGCCTGGGTTGCAGGCTCGATCCCTAGTTGTGGGGCATGCAGGAGGCAGCTGATCAATGTTTCTCTCTCATCATTGATGTTTCTATCTCTCTCTTTCCCTTCCTCTCTCTCAAATACATAAAAATATATTTTAAAATAGTTAAAAAAGTATTTTACATTTCCATTAATTTTTAATATTATATGTTTTAACAATTTTTTTTGGTTGCCTGGCATATCTTATTCTAATTTTTCCCTTTATTTTAACTTTTATGTATGTTTGTTTTAGGTGTGCCTTCGAAAAACCACATAGCTAGATTGAAATAGCAACAAGAGAAAATACTTCCAATCTGAGAGAATCTTTCTTTTAAACTAGTAACATTTGTTTACATTAATCACGATATTTGTCTTCAATTCTTTCATCTTATTTTGTGCTTTTTCATTTCCATGCTTGTTCTGTGCTTCACTTATTCCCTTTTTTTACCTTTTATCGAATTGTTTTCTTTTATCCCTCTATTAGTTTGGAAGTTACATATTCTACTACAGAGATAACCTTAATTAAAAAAATACATATTTAATAAAACCTAAGTTGCATCAATATCTATCTCTTTTTTCTTATAATATTGAGAAATAGTGTTAATTTCATATTCTGACCTTTCCCCAGATATACTTTTTTCTTTTGTCAGATATTTTATTTCCACCTTGTTTTAAAATTCCCCTTAAGTTAATTGTCATTAAATTGGGAGGGAGGTGTTTTACATAACATTTTTGTGTACTCAAGAGTGGGAACAGAGACTTCCCATGTCAGTTCTGTTCACCACATGGATTGAGTCCCTGATTCAGTAAGTTTACAAATTACCTACCTTCTCTGAGTTTCCATTTCTGGTAACAGCTGGGAGAAGGTTGCAGATTATTTAGAAAAGAATCTTCCTCCTTTTTCTGGATTCTAAGAACTGAAAAGTACAGGTGTTGAATATTATGATATTCAGTAAAATGAAGCACTCTGGCTTGAGGACAGGTGAGTGTATGAGCAAACATTGGATAGTCCTAGAAGAATGAGCAGAAGAACTTCTTAAGTGCAAGAGTGATGTGATCAAAATGGAAGTTCAGTTTACTAAAAGCTTAGTGAAGTAGGAGAGGTTATTCTTGATAGGGAAACCGCACAGGGTGTTGTTTTATTAGAGTTGGCCCAGGAGGTAATTGCCTCACCTAGGCATGTGGAAGGAATTAGGGAGGGAAGAGCTCAGTGAGAGACCATCTCCTTCTTGGGAAAAGCAAGGGTTAGAAGAGGTGGTGGCTAATTGTATACAAGAGGAAAGAAGGGAAGCTGTCCTCAAGGATTCCAACTGAGGGGCGGTGAAACTGCCTTTATTGGTGCCTTCATGAAAACTTTAGGGTTTTCATCCAGGTGGTGTTTGTGAAGATGCTGCATTGTATGGAGCATGGAGGGGACCAAGACCTCTGGTGGGACTGGCAGCAGTTAGTACTAGAAGGCCTCAGTTGTGACATTAGGGTTTAAGTCAAGGTGAGTTGTCTTGGCTGCTAATTTATTCATTTGGGGATGGCAAATCCCTACTGGGAAAATCACAGGTCTGAAGACCAGCTTGAGCAGCCTTTCAGGCCTGCTGGATCCTGCACAGCATCTTAAGGGTGTGTGAATGAGAAGCTGAGAAAGCCTTACTCCCGCCCCCCCCCCCCCAACCTTTGCATAAAGAAATGCAGGAAGGGATGGTCTCCAAGATCTTAAAGATGGCTGGCGGGAGGGGGGGGGAGGGGAAATGGGGGGCGGCGCAGGGTTTCCACTTTCTTCATTATACTTTTATCTGTAGTTTTTAATTACTTACAGTGAATACATGTAATTTGTATATCCAGAAAATAAAGTCATTTTTATTGTGGGTACAAGCTACTCTCTCCAAGCCCTAACCGTTGTGCTTTTCCCCTTTTCCTCGTGTTACTTCCTCTAACCTCAGGTAACGGTCAGGTCTCATTTTCCTGATTTTATCGACGTGAACAGAGGCTCAGGGACAAGAGAACTTATTCAGGGCCAGTGGAAGTAGAGCGGGGGTCTTGCGGGTCCTCACCACCGGCCCTTTGAGGCCCTCGCAGCACGCTCGGGAGTCCTGATGATTGACACCTGGTTGTCCGCTCACCGGTGCCGCTTAGGGCTGCTGGGGCGGGGCCTAGATAAAGCCCGCCCCTCCCGCCCCCAAGGCACTCCAGGATCCAGATCCAGCCCCCTCCTCCCGCCCCCTAGAGGAAACGGAAGTGGTGGTAGGCTCGGGCGGAAGCAGGAAGCGGCGGAGCAGGACGACGCCAGTGGTGGTGCAGCCGTCGGTGGGGCCATGGCCGAGAAGTTCGACCACCTGGAGGAGCACCTGGAGAAGTTCGTGGAGAACATCCGGCAGCTCGGTATCATCGTCAGCGACTTCCAGCCCAGCAGCCAGGCCGGGCTCAACCAAAAACTGTAAGTGGCGGCCCGAGTCCGGCGGCGTCCGCTCGGGGAGCCGGAGTGGGGGTCGGGGATGGGGAACCGGGATCCGAGAGCCGGGAGCGGGGGTCGGGGAGCGAGGGCCGGGCGGAGAGCCTCATCCTCTCCTTTCCTCGGGGCCTGGTCCCTCTCGGACTCCTCCCGCTCCAGGCTGTGAGCCTTGGCGGGCCGCAGCTGCCGCCTGTTGCCCGCCCGCCTCCTTCCCGCTTTGCCTTGGTGGGACCTTGAGGGCCCATGCGGAGACGTTATCATGCCAGACAATAAATACAGTTTCTGTACTGGGGCCACATCCGAGGGAGTCACGCTTCATTATCTAAGCCTCTCCCTGCGCACTTGTGACTCCCAGGGTTTCCTCCTGAACTCTGGGGAATTCAGAGTCTGCCTCTCTCCAGAGGGGAGGCGGGCTTCGCTGGGAGTGCTCTGAAGCGGGCCCGGGGAGCCGGGGCTGCTGGCTGACACCACCTGCTGCATAGGTTTGAATGTGGAGGAATTGAAGGGAGGGGCGGTGAGAAAGGCCGCAGACCGTTTATTAACTAATATTTTTTGGCAACAGCGTTGTTCTGGCCATAGCGTTAGGCCTTGGGGTGGACCAAGGCAAACACACAAAGAGAATGCTCTGGAGAAGAGCTCACAGCTTTATAGGGAGGATAGGCTTACAAACATAGTTACATACCCAGAACTGTGGGACTAGCCCGGTGATGTAGGAAGGCTCCCCACCAGGGGATCTAAAATTCAACCAGGTAGTGATGGCATTCTTCCCCCCAGATTTGGAGGATGGGTTCTTAAGCTGGAGTCCACTACCCCATGTGTTCTCTGAAACCCACACACAAAATCACATGCACATCACGGTAATTGTGTTTGAGAGAAGGTTTATATTTTTCATTAGATTCTCAAGGGGATTGGTTCCTGCCCCCCAATATTGGCAATTGCTCATTTAGGAAGCAAATCAACAAAGATCTGAGGATAGTCTGTAATTCCAAATCCTTCCTTGGAATTCTGTACGTAACCAAAAAGTTATGAGCTATGTGTAACGCCCGCATGTGGAAGGACCACTTTTGTGGGTGGTGCTCATGGTGTCATGGAGAGTTAACCAAATGTCCCCATTTTTGCCTTTTTCCCCCAGGAATTTTATCGTGACTGGCTTACAGGATATTGATAAGTGCAGACAGCAACTTCATGATATTACTGTACCTTTAGAAGTTTTTGAGTAAGTACCATTTCTGATATTCATTCAAGTATAATTCTTGTTTAATTGTAGTGTAATGACTGCTTCAGTCATGGGTGTTTTAGTGCCTGCTGCTATGTTGTAGGCACAGCCTAGGTCAGTGATGGCGAACCTCTGACACGCGTGTCAGCACTAAATATCTAGTTTTTGGTTTAGTAAATACAATTATATATGACAATTATACATTTATGTTATTTAAACTATAAATATCGCGAAATAATGTTTTTTCCTCAAAGTGACACACTACCCAAGTTATGCTCAGTTTTTTGGCGAAGTTTGACACACCAAGCTCAAAAGGTTGCCCATCACTGGCCTAGGTGCTTGGAGATATGCCAGTGAAGAAAATAGGCAAATACATCTGCCCACATGGAGTTTCCTGTTCTAATGGGATTAGCAATTTAAAAATCTCAATATTGTTGAAAAAGAGTTACTTGTGAATAGAGGTATATGAAATATGAAAAACATCATAGACCCTCAGAGTTTTGTTTAGCTAGAAGGATAGCCATATAACTTTCCTTTTTAACTTAAAAAAAGAGAAAAAAGAGGTAGAAAGTCTTAAGTGGTTTGTATTTTTAAAAAATTATAGCCAGAAACAACCTGAAAAGTAATCTGGTCTAGTATCTCTGATACTGCCCTGGGACTGCTACTTCTGGGAGGTGGATATATATATATATATATACCGTATTTTCTGGTGTATAAAATGACTTTTTAACCCAGGAAAATCTCAAAAGCCGGGGGTCTTATACGCCGGAAAATACGGTATTTGGGTTTTAAGCAATCTGATATACATTGTCAGAGATTTTTCTAACCTACCGTATTTTCTGGCGTATAAGACCCCCGACTTTTGAGAAGATTTTCCTGGGTTAAAAAGTCGTCTTATACGCTGGAAAGTACAGTGTACACACACACACACACACACACACACACACACACACACACACACACACAAACACACACACACACACTGTTGAAAAAAAAGTTTCTTAGGCCAAGTAAGTGTGGGAAGGCTGTTCACGGTTTTCTACAGGAGTTTATATGTGCCTACCACAGTCATGGCCCAGAGAATGCATCCAGGAAGTAAACTTCTTACGTCTTTTTAATCCAAGCTTTATCACACTGGTTTGGTTATCACACCCCTGCTTTCACAGGTGAAGGAACTGGTAAGTAACTACAGTGGGCTATTTACTAGTCAGTGTCAGAGTTAAGACTAAAATCCTGGACTTGTCCTTCCTCATCCAGTGCTTTTTTCCTGACAGACAGCCTCTCCCTCCTGGATCTGGCTCCAATCTACAAAAGCATGCTAGCCCTTTTTGTGGTATAACTGCAAATGTAAACCACCAATTTCCTTGACCAATAAAGGAAGAGCTGTCGTTATTTTACATCCCCAGAAGTTAGAGATACAAGTCCAAGTAACAACACAGCTCAGCAGCTGTCCACAAAGATAGGACACTGCAGTTTTCACAGGCTTGGCTCCATCCTCGCCTTTTGGCCATGGTGTCATGTTTTCTCACTCAGCTCCACTGAGTTTTCTGGCTTCAGGTGGGTGAAGGTCATGTATTATGTGTTACAACTCTGGGCTCTTGGTGATGATGCCGGCTTGTGAAGTGTGGGAAGGTGGAGGCTACTTTGCCTTCCTCATCAGTGCTCTTCTGGTCATGAATGTGCAGGATGGGTGTACTGACAGATGCCAGTAACTACTTGAGTCATTAAAGAGGGACAAATGAGAGTAAGATGATGGGGAGAGGTTGCTAAAGGACAGGGGGAGTGGGGCCTCAGCCAGCTCAGCCACAGTCCCAGGCCCAGCAGGTGGGCAGAAGGGGCAGTGGAGACTCACTTAGGGTATTGGGAATGGGGTGGCCTCTGGACTCTAATAAGCAGTGATACAAACTTAGTCATTTTTGCATGAAGTAGAAGGAGTTTCCAGGCTCACAGTGGCCTTCACATACTTGGCAGACACATTGTGTCTGTAACAAAGATAAAGATGCAAGTCTGGGCCCTTCTGTCCAGCACTTCCTGACCTCAAAGGGTGGTGTGTTGGCAGAAGTGGGGCCCAATCTGAATAATATTGCTGTTGAATGGTTGTTTATTTAGGACACTTGAACCTGTAAGGTTTTTTTTTCCCTCCAGAAATGGACGGATTTTGTTTAGAATTAACCATAATTCTGCTTCCTTCATTCCATCATTTAAAAAAAACAACATTGCAATACAATGGAATTTCTAGAACTTGTGATTTATTAATTTTTGCTGTCTGCCATGATTAGAGGCCAGTTTTTATGCTGCTAACAGTAACTTAACAGTGCCTTCGATCTGAAGTGATACATTTTTTTAACTGATGCGTTAAAATACATAAATCGGACTTAATGTGGTCGTGGTAATTTTTATTTCTTTGTAATGAATAATTTAATTTAATTGAGTGAGGTCTTCAGGGTACAGAAGTAGACAGGTGGCCTACAGCTGGTAAAATGTGCATATTTGCCTAGGCAGTATGCTTAGTGAAATCTTTGGGATAATGAATACATTTTGGAGACAAGTGTTGAAAATTTCAAGAAACAGTTTTATACTGTTAAGAAATTATTGGAGAGAATCCCTCTCTCTGTTAAATTCAAGTTACGTAGGTTATTTAATGGAACCGAAAGAGTGGAACAGTTTTTAAAGCAATCTTGGGGTGAGCAGGGCCCGGCTATCCGCTTGCAGCTCTCCCCACTTCTTCTTCCAGCAGCCCAAGGTCCCTCCACAGAGGATCCCCAAGGGGACGAGGACCTGGAGTGTAGGCTGCATCTTGGAGGGCTCTCCCTGGCTCTCCCATGTTGCTGGGCCTGAAGCCCTGGCCCACTTTTAGTTCTCTCTTATCAAGAGCTTCCTAACCTCGCAGGTTGTGAAGATGAGAAGGTAATGGCCATGCAGCCTTTGGGAGGCATCGATGCTGCCCAGGTGAAGTGGTGTGGCTGTGGAGCTTGCCAGGTTATTAAGTGATCATTGCTTGATTTTAGGAGTTGTTCATGTTATTACAAGTAATATGAGAGCACATCATCTATACTTGTATAAATGAAGGAATCCTAACGTACCTGGTTCTTGGACACCGTTTCTTCTGAACAGGCCATGTGAAGTTATATACAACTAATTTTTTTTTTCCCTTAAGAAAACTGAGAATAGATATCAGCCAAGAGAGTGTTAATTAGATGTTTCCTGTTTTCAGATATATAGATCAAGGTCGAAACCCACAACTCTACACCAAAGAGTGCCTGGAAAGAGCTCTGGCGAAAAATGAACAAGTTAAAGGGAAGATTGATACGATGAAGGTAAGGCTCCTATAAACAGAAAACGTCAGGACATAAAGAAAGCCTTAAAAAGCAAATTTGGCTAATAGACTTGTCATTCTTTTCCATATTTGGTAAAACATCACCTATTTTATTACATTACACAATTGAGATTTCTGAATTATATACCAGGTAGTAAACAAAGTTAAATATCAGTGATGCCTTCTGTTGGGCCTTTTCCTGTAATTGTGGTTCTTTGGTTTGGAGGAGTCTTGAGTCCTCATTCTGTTTTTCTTCGCGGGTGCTGGTCTCTAGCTTCTGACTCCAGACTCCTTTATAGCATACCTCCTGTCACACTTCTCCACAGAGAACCTGCTCTGTTTCTTTGCTGTGATGAGGTCTAGGAAAGGTCTGATGAGGCATGTACCACAGGAAATATGTTGTTTTTTCTTACTTAAATTCACTCAAATGTGGTCCCAATTGGAGCCTGTGTGGTTTGCTTTTTCCTCTAATTGGATGGTGCCATTCCTTTTCTGGTTTCCCATTTTTGCTGGCCTCATATAATAAGGCCATCTCCATCCCCATTCCTGATTCTGCCCCAGCCACATTGTTTCCGTTTCTGTTGTGACCTCTTAGGGTCAGACAGTGTGAGGAGCAAGCAGAGACACTCAGGATGACAGGCATCACCTGTGAGGTCGCAGGGCTTCTCAGTGTCTCCCTCCCACCCTCCCACCTGTACTGATGATAGGCAGCGTGCCTGGAGGTGGCTTTGCTGTAACTGTTAATGTGGCTTCATTTCTATTTTGTCACCTTGGGACTGAGTTGCTGTTGAACTCAGTGTCACCCTTGGAGCATAGTACAACGTTCATCAGTAGTGAGTTGTGACTCTTTGGACTGTTTTGTGAGTTGCATTGTCAAGCAGAAATCTCTATATGGACAGGGTGTGGTCCAAATGTGTTCTGCTTGGTCCCACCACGCTTCTGTGGGTGATGCAGAGGTTTCCTGTTGGAGGTACTGCACGGGGACTGTATGATTTATCTTCAGTTTGCCTCTGTTGTCGCTTGGCGTCATTCTGTCTGAGACCTGTGAATGTCACTGTGCCGTCCCATGGCCTGCCTTTGTGCAGTGCTTGTTTATTATCCTGTTGGAGTGCAATCTCCTTTGACAGTGTATTCTTGCCTGTGTATTACATCTTTGTTTATATCCACACAGCTTCTTCTTAGTGTAGCTTATAAGAAAGATTTTGAGGTGCTGATAGGTACTTAACTACCTTTAAGACTGGCGTATAACCAATGTTAGTGGATAAGTAGGGTCAGGAAGCCATGGCATTTGGTAGACAGCTTTCCAGGTGCTCTGAAAGCTTTGATTGAGCTGTTTGCACACAGTGTGTGTGATGTGGTTCGAATCATTAATTACTTAATTAAGTATTATTTGAAGATTCCTGTTACGTGTGCTCTGTGCAAAAATCATTTCCACCTGTGTGGCTGGCTCCCTATAGGATGGCCTGTTTTCACTTAGAAGCAGGAGGGAAGAAGTTGTATTTGAAGGAGAATTTCTCTTTCAGGTAGTTCTTAATGTACCTGTAACATAGTTGCAAGTGTTATTTGCAGCTGGTTCACCAAGTATTGCATCCATGGGCAATGAGCAGGCAGCACTGGAACATGGGTTTTCGTGAGGGCAAAGCAGATTCTGTTCCTTCAGAGGGCTATAGGGGTGGGGGTAGTCTTTAACTTGGGTGATGGGTCACAAACAAAGCTGTTCTGATTGTACATTTTTCTTCTTAGAAATTTAAAAGCCTGTTGATTCAAGAGCTTTCTAAAGTCTTTCCAGAAGACATGGCTAAATACCGAAGCATCCGAGGGGAGGACCATCCCCCGTCGTAACTTCATCCTTCCACTTTGAACATCTAGTCCTGTGTGAGTCACCATGACCTTCAGGCAGCTTGTGACTGAGCGGCCTCAGCGACAGGAGGCCTAGAGGGCTTTGTAGAGCTGTGCTGCCAGCGGCCCCCTCTTTGCAGAGGGCTGGTGAGCGCACATTTTTGAGCGTGATGCATTTGATCCTGTATGGCAGAATTATCTTGGAAATATTAAATATGGTAGGTAAAGTAAAGGGTTTAAAAATATTACCTAAGACTTTTCTTTTTGTGTACTTTTTCATTTTATTATGATGTCAAAGAAAGCTAAAAAAAATTAAAAGGTTTAATATGAGAAGTACTTGAATTGGTTTTGTATTTTATATTTTCAAGTATAGTGCATAAAGAATGTGTTCAATGTGACTGTTTACGTGGATTTCAATTAGACATAAGCATATAATAAAGTCTTTTAAGTACTTATATGACTTATTCCATGTAATTATTTTGTAACATTTTTACAGTGTAGTGCAGTGCATCTTGTAAACAGTCAGTTATTACTTCCCTAAAGTGTGAATAATATTCATAAAATTTGTTCTTCTGGAAGTGGATCATGGGATTTACGCTTGTTCAGGGTTGCCATACTAATTTTCTATTGCCCTCAAGCTCTGAAATAATGAGGTATTAGTTTCAAAGGCAAATGTTCATCTATGGGGAACATCAGTAATGTCCCTGGGTAGTTTATTGTGTTATTATCAAATAAAAAATATGTAAATGGCTTGTTGAAGTATTGTAGTCAGTGACGACCCAGATGCTTACTACTGCTGTTGTCACATGGTAACCCTGAACAACCAGATAGCCTGCTCTGTTTCTTGCCACTCACCTGTACAGAAACCACCTTTCCGTCCAAGTGACAGAGGTACCATTGATCCAGGAAGGAGTGACAGAGCATACAATGCTTGATTCTTTAAAGACCCAGCGATGTTAGGTGGCAGCTGTCCTTTTTAAGAATGCCACAAACCCAAGAAGCTACATAGGAAAAAATGAATACATTTGGCTATATAAATGTTAAAAAACACCCCAAACTAACATGAAGTTACAAAAACACAATATAAACCTCAAAGACAAAAAGCTAAGGAAAAATATGGCTATGTATGACAAAAGGCTAAATATCTATTGTATATAAAGCTCTTACACTAATAAGAAAAAGAAGATAAACTTATGGAAGAATAGGCAGATGTTCATTGTTACATTGTTTATAATAGGAAAAAAAGGAAAAGGAAAAGCAGTAAGTTGAATGTCCATAAACAGTAGCTAGATTAAATTATGGTTTATCCATTTGATGGAGTACTACACAGTGATTAAAAAGAATGAAAGGATAAAGAATATATGCAATGATAAGGAGAAATTGCCAATATATATTATTAAAAAACAAGTTTGTTCAATAAGCATTAATTAAGAGTCTACCTACGGTAATCTAATGTATATGCAAATTGGAGTGAGTGTTTCTCCAAGGTGATGTACCCACTGGTGGGACCACTGGGGAGCTTATTAAAAATGCTGATGCTAGTCCCCACTCCTCCAGGGCTGCTGCACTCGAGTGAGTCCTTTCCTCCCTTGACTTCTAACCAACACACTCCACCTACGAATTCAGTGTTGGGTTTCTCAGTGGTTCTCTTTCATTGTACACCTCCCTGGGTAAGCTCATCCATCTCATGGCTCCAGTTACACTCCGTGCCAAGATCCTCAGGTTTGTATACATCCCTGCTAAGGGAGTCCTATACATCCTTAACCCAACTTTCTGTTCCTCTCCACTTGGCTGTCTCCCAGGTGCTTCCAGCTCAGTGTCCCTAAAGCTGGACTCAACATCTTTCCCACCCAAACATCTTGGTGTCTCCTCCTCAGAAAGTGGCCCTGTCTGTGTCCAGGTCCATCATTCTTGCCTCCTTTTTCTCCCTCACCACTTCTGCCTTTGGAGGCATCACTAAGTCTCCTAAATGCCCCATTTCCTTGCTATTTTTACTTCCCTGATGCTAGTCTTTGGTTCTCCCAACACAGCACTTCCCTTCCTTCATGCTTCATCTCCCTACCTGGCTACTTCACTCATATTTCAGGTTGCAGTGTAAAAGCACATGCATTAGCTCACCTTCTCAGACCTCAGAGCAGAGCTGGTCTATTTGTTAATTTTTCCTTTGACAGTATCAAAGGCACAGAGTTACAGCAGAAACTGTAATCTCCCTAAGAGCCTGGATCATGCCAGCCTTGTTCCTTTGCTCTAAGACAAGCGTGTCAAACTCAAAGGCTTTAACATGGGCCAAATAAACAAGGTTTAAGTTTATGTGGGCTGCAAAAAAAACAAAAGCTTCAATTTTCATAGAAATGTAGGTTTATTTTGATAGAGACATGCAGAATACAAAGGGCTGAAATAAATGAGTAATAGTTAACAAAATAATAGAACATTTTAATAAAAATTAATATTTTTTTCTTGAACATTTACTTAGCAGACACTGAATAACTGCACAAATTAATAAGTGTAACGCAAATAAACCTATTTTTCTTGTTCTCTGAAAGCGAAATATTTCCTGTCGCACATGCCAAACAAGTCAGTCCAAGATTAATGGCATGGCGATTGGCTGCTAAAATATTCGCTGCTAGTATTAGTGGAGAGAAATGGTGCGCCTGGTTGTAAGGCGCGTAAGGGAAATTAATGCAAAATGATTATAGTAATCGGTCATTAGTGAACATTGTAATTCGTTATTAATAACTAGAGGCCCTGTGCATGAAATTTGTGCACTCAGGGAATCCCTTAGCCCGGCCTGCTCCCTCTTTCAGTCCGGGAGCCCTTGGTGGATGGGGACATCCTTAGTGCTGCTGCAGAGGTGGGAGAGGCTCCTGCCACTGCCACTGCAGGTGCCAGCTGTGAGCCGGGCTTCTGGCTGAGCGGTACTTGTGTTGAACATCTGCCCCCTGGTGGTCAGTGTGTGTCATAGCGACTGGTCATTCCGCCATTCGGTTGATTTGCATATTAGCCTTTTATTATATAGGATTATGTGTAATGGGATATTGTAAAAATTAAGTTACGAAATTTTTATTAAAACGTTTCTTACATACTGTTACATTGGCTGGGCTGCAGAAATATTCATTGTGGGCTGCGAGTTTGACATGCTTGCTCTAGGATTTACAATGTGCTTGATACAAACAAGTCTAGGTATTTGGGGAATCATGCATGGATCCAGCAGTGGCCAAGTGAAACTGCACAAAGCAATTGTGTGACGGAACGGAAGTGAAGTGTCACAATTGCATTGGACCCTAGAGAGGACTGTTCTGTTCCCACAGGAGGAAAGTTCTGGGTGTTGCCCAGACCATACATCTACACTCTATGACATAACAGGGGGCAGAGCTCATGATATGAAGAAAATGGCCAGACTCCATCAAAAGCAGTTCTGGTTGGCTGGCTGAAGACTCTGTAACTGAAACTTTGAATGGAGATGGTTGTGAAATGACCCTCCCGGGCCACCCTGCGTGTTTCTGCACAGAAAAAAAAGATCTGGTTCAAAATGGCTTCACATTCTCATTCACTCCCTTCATCCTGGCCCATTTAGGATCTGTTGAGGGCAGGCGCTTTGCAGGGACTTGTGGTCCATTAACTTTGCCTTTGCCCAGCTGAGCTGATGTCCCTGGATCAGCAATGTGGGGCCTTCTCATGTTTGCCTCTTTCCTTTTTGGGACCCTCACACAACCTTTGGCCAAATTTTGGTTGTTGACAAAAAGATCCAGATATGTGATCGCTATTCCTATTGTTATAGAAAGAATGTTGCTTGTCTTAAAGGGTACAGCCATATGTTTATTTGACTCTAAAATGACTTCGTATCCAATTTATTATAGTTTCTAAGAATCTATTGTAATACCATTTTGGTCCAGGGCTATACTAAATACAAATAACTTTATTACATAGCATTCGTTATCATTGAATTATTGCACCCCAACTTTAGATTTCATTGATTTTTTTAACATAAAAATTTTAATGCATGTACTTATATTTCTTAGGTAAAAATGAAAAGTCAAATAGTTTTGTATTAAGGTGAAGGTGAAATCACTATAACAAGGAGACCAAAAATAAAGATAAAATAGAAGATTATTTCTCTTACTTGCAGCCTGACTGGTCTCGGTCGGCAGAGCAGCTGTATTAAATAAGACCATTGGCTGCCTTTTGGGAGAGCTGCCCTATGGAGAGGCCCACATGGCAAGAGACAGGTGCCTCTGGCCCAGAGCCCAGCCACTGCCCATAGTACACATCTGTGCCCCTTTTCCCAGTGGACACAGGCCATACCTTCAGAGTTTAAGACAGAGGACTTGTGAAAACACTAATCTAGTGTGTGTCCATGAGAAGACAGCACCATTTGTCTTCTTCCTTGTCCCATATGATTCTTTTTTGCTTTTTGAAAGGAAGAAATGGAATTATACAAAAAGAAGAAAAAGACACGGGCCTTCTGGCTCATTGATAAGGAAGAAATGTGGGTGACAGTGAAAGTTATAAAGCTGAGAAAGCAGGAGTCTTTGTGGACGGCCTTGACACGCACACACTTCAGTAAATCCTCATTATTGCAAATGTGCTGATGGCGGGACTGGCTTTCATGCAGCAGGAAGACCCAGCAGTGCGGGAAAGGTGTGTGCTGCCCAGGCAGCTCTGACACAGGAAATAGCCCCTGTGGGAGCTTCAGGAGCTCTGGGACCGAGGTTCACGGAGGGGATCCCGGGCCCCGTGTGGGGCAGTGCTGGGTGATGCTCATGTGGATGCTCCGGGAGAGGATAACTGACACATGCAGTGACCCCAAACTGCACATCCTCATCCTCGTTTGCTATGAGCCTACCGAGGGGATGTTTGTATCTTTCTGTTGAGCTGGTGAGTTCAGGCGCGTAAGGGAAAGCACATCATCCAGAGGCTCTCACTAAGCATTTCTGTGAGTACCATTTTAAAAACAAACATTGAAAATGGCTTGCTTCATTTGGTAAATACACTGTGAACACAGAGAAATGCGATGCACACATCCATTTAGTTTTTTTTTGTTTTTTTTTTCATCCATTTAGTTTTAAAGCACCTCGGAGATACAGGAGCAGGCCAGTGCTGATTCGTGGCCATCGTTGGCTATAGTTACTTATATTACCCAGAGCCCGTGCTTCAGGTCCACGTTCCCACATGTGCAGATGTTACGGCGTCCAGACAGACAGACACCCATGTGTACCCTCTACCGTGCTTGGAACGTTTTAGCTCTCACTCAATAAGTCAGTAAATAGTGACCAGTCAATAGGAGTCACTCCCTTTGATTAATTCCCTCTTAATTCTACTGAGTCCCATTGCTAGTCTTGGTTCCCAGAGCAGCTGTTTGGTTTTCTTGGCAGCTAACACATTGGCCCAGCGGGACACTTAGCACCGGTTGGAGGAGGGTGAGGAGGAAGATAGAGAGACTGTGATGTCCCCATGGTGGGCAACGACATGCTTGGTAAGACAGTGCTCAGGCCCTTTGTTATTTCCTTTTAAACTTTTCCTGCCAAGACATGGACTCAGACAGATTGGCCGCTCTTGCGATGTGGGCACAGACAAGTGTGGTCACAGGAGCAGTCGTTTTTTACCATTTTTATGGCAGAGCCATTAGGATAATGAGAGCTGAAGGGAGGCCAGGATTGCTCTGCAGCTGAACACACACAGGCTGCAAGAACAAGGGATGCGCTGATGGAATATTTATTTCTGACTTTATTTATAGCATCGTCTGGTGCAGAATCCGAAATCAGCAAAGCAGCAGAGAGGTGGGACCGCCCTCACATGGTGCTCAGGCTGTCAGACTTGTCCCTTTGTTTCCTTTCATGTCCCAGTCCACATCCAGCTCTGCACTTTATCAGTTTACCTGAGCTCCTTGGGGTTCTGTGGCTGAGCTACATTTCACAAGGCCTTTTACTGCCCAGTAATTAGGGGACTCGTGTGCGAGACAAGCAGGATTGCTGGAATCTTGCTTTCAGCAGGGCTTTTCTGACTTTTTATTTTTGTGAGTCCCCATCGGACTAGGATTTTTCACAATGGTTCAGAAACATTTATTTTTGTTTTCAGTAATTTTGAAGTTTCAAAGGCTTTTAGGAGTGAGCAGTCTTATATAACATCAATAATACTTTAAAAGTTATTTATTTATTTAATGATATTTTAAAAATATATTTTGATTTTTAGAGAGAGAGGAAAGGAGAGGGAGGGAGAGACAAACATTGATGTGAGAATGAAACATCAATTGGCTACCTCCTGCACGTCCTCTACTGGAGACTGAGCCCCCAACCCAGGCATGTGCCCTGACCAGAAATGGAACTGGCAGCCTTTTGATGTAACTAACTGAGCCACACCGACCAAGGCAATACTCTGAAATTTAAAAACAATTTTACATACTACATCTCACTGGATAAATTAAAACGGAATAAATTGGATAACTGAAAATAAGTGGCTTTGTCTTCCCATCACAATTCCACATAGGGGAGCATAAAAGAGAAAGGCAAACGGTGATGAGCAAAAAGACTTCTCCTGTGGAGGCATTGCCATTTTATTCCAGAAGGGCTCTCCCTCTGAGACTTTTGCCCACATGTCATTGATCACAATGGTATCTCATGGCCACTCCTAGTTGCAAGGGAGGTTAGGTGATCTCGATCTTAGCTTTTACAACCTAGAGCAGAGGCAGG
Source organism: Cnephaeus nilssonii (assembly GCF_951640355.1). Taxonomy (NCBI): domain Eukaryota; kingdom Metazoa; phylum Chordata; class Mammalia; order Chiroptera; family Vespertilionidae; genus Cnephaeus; species Cnephaeus nilssonii. The sequence goes on along the minus strand of NC_137073.1, from coordinate 89,562,131 downwards.
CAGGAGGGGAGGGGACTGGGAACGGGAGTTGTCAGGCCACCTTCAGGGCTGGCTCTGGCACATACAGAACAAAGAGAGACCTTGATCCCCACACACCGGGTGCTGATGTTGGTCCTTTCCTGCAGAAACTTACTGGTAGGGGTAACTTAGAGCTAGAACTTTAAATTTTATATAAGTAAGTTTAGGTCCCAGATGCAGTGTTACGAATTTTTTAAGTTTGGTTATTTGGCAAATATGTGGGGACTTTTATATTAGGAACCAAAGGCACAAGGTACGAGGAAGGCTATGTCACATCTCACCGTCTAGACAGAGTCTGGAATGAGAAGGACCAGGACACGGGTCCTCCACAGGCTCACTCTGGGAACGCTGGGTAATTACATCGATGGTAAAGATGCTAGAGCAGCATTGGGGTTCGTGGCCATTTCTCCTTGCATTATGAGCTGCAGGTGAGTGACACCGTCCTGCCCCAGGTCTACGCCAATGCCTCCCAGGCTGCATTCACCTCTGCCCTGTCTGTGTGTCCCAAGTCAGTGTCCAGATGCCGCAGCTGAGATGCACAAACTGCTAAAAAAGCCCGAAGGTGTCGGCCCTGGTCCCTGAGGTGGCCGACCCCTGGGTGTAGAGCTGGAAGAACTTGGAAGCACAGTGGCTCTAAAACACTTCCTGTGACGGGTGAGGGAGGCTGGGGGTCTAGGAGGACAGTGGTCCTTGTCTTCCTGCCTTGGCGACAGTGCCAGTATCTGTATCAGCAGCAGCAGCCTCTTTACAGCATCATCCCCAGTTTATTTTCAACTTCTCATCTTTTCTCCTTTATCTGTGATCATCTCTTTCGACCTTGCTATTCCTGGCGCCTTTGCCTTCCCGAGGCTGGGGAAGGTGATGGATGAATAGACAGTTCCAGAGTTTATGGGTCTCCCGCCTCCTCTTTCTATCTGTTTACCCCCCACCTCCTTCCTCTTTCCTCCCTCTCCCTCCCACTCTTCTCCTGAAAATGCCCTGAGCTCTGATCTGTGTCCTTCTCAGTCGCCCTCCCTCCCACAAAGGGACTGAGTTTGAGATTGCTCAGGATGAAGAAGAGGTTGGTCCTGCCCTCCCTTTCACATGCTCTCCATTCACCTCCCCCAGTCAACCCCGCGGGGACCCTCATGTGTCCCTGGCAGTGTGTTGGGGGAAGATGCACATATTTTAAGGTGCCCTCTGGGCAGCCCATTCGTGCTGTGGTGTTTATTAATTCTGGAGCATGCGCAGGCTGCAGCATCAGCGTCCCAAGGGGCTGCTAACACAGTTGTCCACTGATTTAATCAAAAGAAGCAGCTGGGGCTCAGGGTGAGGTTGAGTTATGAAATTAAGGCACAAAGCAAAACACAGGATGGGCCTTTTATGTAAACTGTTGTCTGACCCCTTTAAGTTGGGGGTGCGAGTGAAAATCGAATGCTAGTCCTCAGATGTATATCATGCCCCACTGTGAAACTAATTGCATTGCAGGAGCAAATGGAGGCCATTATCGTTACTATTATTAATAACCATGTATTCGCTGTCTACATTGTCCATCCGGAAATCTTACTCAGCTCAGAGCTCAGCAGCCTTCCCATATATATAATGGCTTAAACGGTATTGATTTGGATCAGTTTTTTATTGCACCTTTTGTTAAGCTTCAGTAGTCCTTTGTTTGTACAAATGTTATCTTATACGGCAAGCAAAACCAGATAGTACACTTACTACTGTTATTTCATATGCTGTTTTCCATGGTGTGAAATGCAAATGGTGCAGTATGGATGGCACCTTCCAGACCCTAGCCTCCTCCTCAACTACATATATCCTTTCTTTTGGGCAAACCAGAAATCCTTTAAGTATGTTTATGCATATACAGATACAAATGGATCTTATGATATGCACTTTTTAGCATTTCACTTTTTTTACTTAAAATATCTCTGGAGATCCTCCCTTGTCAGCATGTGCAGGGCTAACTCAAGCTAGTTGCCGCCAGAATGCACTTAAGGTTCTCACTCATCCCTTGCAATTGCTGCAGCTCCCTCACTGGTGGATCGAGGTATTGCTGCTGTGGTGGGCTGAATGATGGACCTCAAGATGTCCAAACCCCAGTCCCCTGCCAACCCCAACCAGCCCCCAGCCAATCTGGCAACTGAGCACAGATCCATGAGTAAGCCCAGCCAAGACCAGGAGAACTGCCCCGCTGAGTCTAACCCCACTGTCACAGAGGAAGACTTCTAGAGCTGGCCTGAGGGCTCCATGACATAAATACTGTACTTTACTCTGAGAGGAAGTTAAACACAGTCATACACAACCTGTGCCCAGTTCTGCAGACATCTCTAATGCTATTGGTGTGAGGCTCTGGGAGGAACAATAGGCCAAGAGGTTGACAAGGATTTTAACATGCTGGGCCTCGCAGCTGGGCAGACGAGGAGAGTGAGCAGATGCTCTGACAGTTATCTTCAAACCTTTCCAGCAAAGCATCCCCTCATATCAGAGGAAAAGGACTTCTGCCTGGATTCATACAGTTTAGAAGCAAAAAACAAAACAAAACAAACAAACAACAAACAAAAACCTTCCTCTGCAGACTTTAAAAAAAATATTTCTTATCTATAGCTTCATAGGCTGGTATTTGTTTTAAATAAAATAGTGTTGACAATAATAAAAATAAATAAATAAAATAAGTTAAAATTATTTGCATTGAGCAAAATTGTTGGCCCGAAAATCTCTCTGGGTTTATCCAGTTACTTTTCTACCCTCGGGCCCCCATGGCGGTGAGGGGGTAGAACTGTGAAAGGATTGACTGCTAGAATTTGAAACCGAGTTACCAGTTGGTTCTTGAGACCCATGTGTGCATTCTCAGCAATGCCTGTAGGCAAAGTAGAGAAAGCTCTGATCAGGGTCTGATCCGTTAATAAATAGGTGCTTAATATATGTATTTCCTTCTCCTCTGCTGGGAAGAACACAAGAGGTTTGGTTGAGAACAGAACAAATGAGGTACCATTATTAAACAATTAAATCACCTCTAAGCAATTATCCTGAATGGCTCTTGATGCAATGCAGGTGGGTACCAGCTGTTTCCCTCTCTCCCAAGTAAAGCCCTTAAGAAGGAAGGCTGGACCCTGTCTCTATCCTGCTTCTCTCTGGGGTCTGTTCACCATAGTCTCTGCTTTGCCTCAGTCTCTCAGCTTGGAGCCCATGTCACTTCAGTCCTGGTGGGTTCTTGCTCCCTGGTGGTAACTTAACTTGGGAACAAAGCACAAATTGCAAAACCTCTCCAATCTTTAATGGTAAACTTTAGAATTTCAGGCTCTTTGGCAGCTGTGATTTAGAGCTCTCTCTACTTATCGATGCTGTTGGCTCCTGTACAGGTTGTGTAGTTGCTGGAGGTGGTGCCAAGGGAGCCCATCGTCTTTTCCCCTGCAGCGTCAGGAACCCAATGGAATAATGTAAGCCGGGGCAAGAGGAGAGCTTGCTTCTGAGGTGTGATAGGCTGAATAATGGCCTCCAGGGCTGTCCACATCCTACTCTGTGGGGCCTGAGGATATGTTAGTGAGTGAGGAAGGGGAATCAAGGTTGCTAATAGGCTGACCTTCTCATAGGGAGATTATCCTGGATTATCTGGGCCCAATGCCATCACAAGAGTTCTTGAAAGTGGAAGAGGGAGTCTGAAGAAGAGAATCAGAGGGCGATGTGAGGACAGAAGGGAAAGAGAGCAGAGACAATGTTGCTGCTCTGAAGATGCAGGGAGGGCCATGAGCCTCTAGAAACTGGAAAAGGCAAGGAAACGGATTCTCCCCCGGAGCCTCCAGGAGGAATGCAGCCCTGGCAACACCCTGAGGTTAGCCCAGTGAACACTTCTTTGGACTTCTCGCCTCTAGAGCATGAAGGTACATTTGTGCTCTTTTAAGCCACTAAGATAAGTGGTAAGCTGTTCCAGCATCCGCAGAAAACTATACATGAGGTTTCCTGAAAGTCTCCCGACCCTGAGGTCATTCACTTTCCATTGGCCAGGGGCATCTTGGATTCTGCAGGGGGTGGGGTCTCATTCTGTGGTACCCTCAAATGCATACAAAGCAGAGTGTGCATGTGGACGCAGAGAGGATCCTTTGTAGAAATCTCCATTGGCTGGGCAGAACACAAGAGGTTCCCTCCAGGAAGTATGGGAGAGCTTCCGGCAAGGGCAGCAGGAGGGCCCTGCCATTGCAGGGACTGAGGTTGAAACAGGGCTTCTAGGCACTAAGGCAACCCTCTCCATGAGCAGCCCAGCAAGAAGCAGTGTGAGAGACCCCACAGATACTGGAGTGAGGGTGTGGGTCAAGGCAACCCAGTTCCCGACCTGCTCAACCCCAGCAGAGAACAACCACAGGAGAGGTGTCTCCCACGGACCCTCTCTGAGCCTCACTTGCCTCCCAGCTGATGTCACACAACAGGGACCAGGGAATGTCCCTTGGAATGGGACAGATTCATTCCACTCCCAGTTCACCTGCTTTCCACATCTATAAGGGGGCGTGATAAAACAACCTGCCTGGTGAGGGTTTGAAGGCTGCAGCGACGTAGCGTGGACCTGTTCTGTGAACTCTCAGGGCTGGAAGGTTAAGAAGATGCCTGTCTCATGCGTTTTCGTCAATCTGTCCGGATAGTAGGATTCTCATGGATAGTAGAATAGCAGTGTCCATCCATTTTCTCCCTGACGTATTTCTTTTCCATCAACTCCAGAGACCTGTGTGCAGAAACCCTCGCTGATCCTCAGCCTCTTCTCTGAAAGCTCCCTTTGCAGAAATTGGCCATCCCCTGAGGCCCTACAAAGGGACGCTGTTCTACCTCTCACTGTCCATGGTCTCCGTGGAGCAGGGGCCCTCCTGGGTCCCCCCACCTCTTCCTGAGCCTTCTCCTTCCTCCTTCCTCACACCCAGGCGTGACAGCATGGAACCTGTGGGTCCTCTCCCTCATTCCCTGAGACTGTGGCTCCAGATCATGGTGTTCCCTCTGTTTTCTCTCCAATCACCATTTTTATGTCATGGGTCCCTTTGAAGATAATCCAGGGAACTATCTTCAGTGCCTGGTCACTGTTCCGTGACCTCCTCAGAGCTCCAACTATCTTTCCCCTGCTCACCTCAGCCACCTACTCCCACGGGCATACCCGAGGCCTGCCATTCCCACAGAGTCCTGCCTCCTCCGAAATCTCTTGCAAGCCTTCTCCCTCGGACTGTCTGCTAGGTCTCCCACTGCCGAGCTCTCTTACCCTCCTGGAGGCCTCTGATTCTTCCATCTTACCCAAGTCCACTCCCCTGCTCCCCCCTTCTCATTTCCCTCCCCAGCTAAGATTCTGCCGTTTTCCCTGTACCCACTCCTTTTATGCACCCTCAATTCCCTTGCCCTCTTCCCTCTATTTTCTAATTCACTTGGAAACATCCCAGCTCTGATTAAACCCATCCATCTGCCCCGAGTGTCTGAACATTGCAGGAGAAAATTACACGACTGGGCTATGCGCTCACTTTAGATTCATGACAGCCAGGCTTGAAGGGCCGTGGAGCCCGAAATTGCCTGCGTTTTCCTGGCAAGGCCTGGGCTCCCCTCTGAGGGCCTTTCCATGGGGCGTTAGGCAGCCATGTGTCTCTCTCTGTGATTCTTAAACCTGGCGAGGCATTGTTGGCATCCCTGTAAGGCTGCTAAGGCCCATCTCCCAACTGTTCTCTCTTGTTTGGTCTAGGGTGGGGCCCAGGCCTCCTTAGGTCTTACTTGTTCTTTCTTTTCTATGTCACTGATGTATGAGAATATTAGTTTCCTGGGGCTGCTGTGACAAATTGGCACACAGGTAGTGGCTTAAAGCAACAGAAAAGTATTCTCTCACAGTTCTAGGGGCCGGAAGTCTGAAATGGAGGTGTCAGCAGGGCCGAGCTCCCTCTAAAGGCCCTGGGGGAGGACCCTGCCTGCCTCTTCCAGCTTCTGGCTCATGGCAGCATCACTCCAATCTCTGCCTCTGTCTTCACCTGGCTCTCTCTGTGTCTCTGTGTGTCCTTATGTCCCTTAAGGCAATCTTATTTCGGATTGAGAGCCCACGAGGGCAATCCAGGATGAGCACCTCCTCTCAAGAGCCTTAATTTAATGACTTCTTTTGCTAAATAAGGGGGCATTAACTCTTTTGTCATATACGACTCTGGGAATAAAGACATGGGCATATTTTTTTTTGGCGGCCACCATGCAGCCCACTATACACAGATATACAGGAAAATGGACCAATCCTGAAGGCGTAATTCAGCAAATTGCTGCAAACTGGATACACCCCGGCAAATAGGGTACAGATAAAGTAACAGAACCCCCTGTGCCTCCTGTCTGTCATTGCTCCCTACTCCAGGGACCCTCTACCCCACCTCTGAGCTGTGATGTAGTCAATGCTGATTTTGAATTACACATTCATGGAGCTTTGTGTGTGTTCTCTGTTTGCTTCTCTCACTTGCCATCTTGTGTGAATTTGATCCTCATGTTGTTGTAGCTCCTTCATTCTCATTCTGGTGTCCTCCTATGTGTGACCTCACCAACGTTGTTAATCCATTTAGCCCTAAATGGGCAGTGGATCATTTCTGCTTTTTGGCCACTACAAGTGTGCTGCTATGACTACTGTCGGATCACGTCTCTTGGTGCACACACACACACACACACACACACACACACACTCACTCACTGCTGTGTGTGAACACCCAGCAGTGCGAGAGCTGGCCAGAGGGAGGCATGGTCTCAGCATCTTTATATGCTGTTCCCAAGGCAATGAGTCCACTTTCCCAGGGGAGGACCAGAGCCCGTCACTCACTCTGCCCATTGCTGGCATTGCCTCCTTCTCTTTTCAGCAGCTCTGGTGAGTGTGTTGGCCATGCCATGTTGTGATATACTGGCAGGTGATGGTGACCATCTTTTCATCTGTTCACAGACAATGTGGCTATTCTCTTGTGAAGCGCTAGTCCCTTTGTCCAGTTCTTTGAATTTGATTGTCTGTATTTTTTATTTTTTATTGAATTGCAGGTGTTTTTGCTTTACTCTGGACATACGACCTTTTTTGCATATACATCTTGTAAATGTCTTTTTCCTCTGTAGGTTGGTTTTTTCCTCTCTCAATGGTGTCTTTTGATGAACAAAAGTTCTTAGTTTTAATGTGGTCCAATTTAACAATGTTTTCCTTTTTATGGTTAGTGCTTTTTTTTTTTTTCTTTTCCCCTGTGTTCTTCTTAAAGCTTCATTATTTTGCCTTTCACATTGCGATTTATAATCTATTTGGAATTAAATTCTGAATGGCGTGAGGTAAGGATCATATACGTGTGGATTGCCCTCTGATGTTTGAATCAACCAGTTGAGGTTTCCCACTTTCTCTGTCTTCTTGTCTTAGATCTGGGGATTCTTCTTTCTTGTATTTCCTAGGGCTCATTTTGTGTGGGTGGTGGTGACAGGGCAGAGAGAGATGGGGAGGCAACAAGCTCCAGTAGCTTTGCTCCTCCCTTGAAACTGCTTAGCCAAAGACGCCTAAGGCCAGATGGCATCTGCTGGGATGTCCTCCCCTGCCAGGAGCCCGTGTGATTGGCCCTCCTGTCTCCCCCTGTCTCCTGGCCCCCTCCAGTCTGAGCAGTGAGTGCATCTGTCCCATACCAACCCCTTATTTCTCACCTTGGGGCCCCATCTGCTCTTCATTTTCCAAAGCCTCTCCTCTGCTTAAAGCTAGTCACATCCACAGGCCACCTTCCTGCCCTGCCCCCTCCACCTTGTCAGCTCTTTCTGGAGTGCAACTCGCTTCTGTCTCTCATCCTCCCAGACCCAGGTCAGATGCTGGCTGCCCTGCTTGCCAGTTCTAAGCGAACAGCCATGCCTCCTCCGCCCCTTCATGAGGTTGCACAGCACATCACACTGCAGTGCTTTCCTTACAGTGTCCAGGAGCCTTTCCAGGGTAAGTGCTCTGCCCTTTTCCTCTGGGCATCACTGTCTGCTGAATGGCATGGAACTCCAATACTCTTCAGTACAGCCCAGGAAAATGTGGATGTTTTGTAATTCGGACCTGAAGCTTAAATTAGATCCTCGAGTGCATTGTAAAACTATTGGGGAGTGTGATAGTCAATTACTGAAGTTACGAGGTGTTTGTGGGCTGGCTCGAGTGGCCACCGGCTTACCCGCAACACTCCTTCCATGGTTTTGGAGGAAATGAAGGGGCTCCAGCCAGGCGTGTGTTAGGTGCTAAGGGACAGTTAGCTCCTGCTGACCCATGCTTCAGGCAGGGTGGGGGGGGTGGGTCCTGATTTCATTTGAAACTGGTACTGGCACCCTCTGCTCAGCCTCTTGCCACTGTTGGTGCCTTGTCTCTGTTCTGTGGGAAGAGAGGAGCTGTGATGTAGTCAATGCTGAGGGCAGTAGTTTAGGTCCTGAAGAGAAGGGGTGGGGTCTGCACTGCCCAGAGGCACTCCCCAACACTGCTTAGCCAAAGACACCCAAGGCCAGATGGCACCTGCTGGGATGTCCTCCCCTACCAGGAGCCTGTGTGATTGACAGCCAGTTTATGAGCATCCTGCCTGAGTGTGTTTACTGAGCCCAGGAGTCCTGCTGAGAGAGTTCCCTGGTATTTACCAAGTGATGCCCTTACGTGGACCTTATAAAATGAAGCTCAAGTGGAACAAACAACAGCCACCGCCACAGCCAGCCCCCTTGGGCCAGTGTCAGCTTTCAAACCCTGTGTCTCTCCTACCCCCCCTTCCCACCTCTCCACCAGTCGCTGATAATATATTAAAGTTCCAGCTATAAGAGGAAAATATTTTATAGACAGATCCCCAGTCCAAAGATTATTGCCTTTCAGTACAGTTATTGCTTTTTGGGGTGGCACATAATATTGTCAGAATTATTGAGACAAAAAAAATGAAATTCAATTAAAAGAAGCTTGTTATTAAATAGTTCATGAATGTCTTGTAACTAATTAAAAATAGTACTCCACTTTTATTACTGGCCCAGTTTGACAAGTGAAATTATTTTAAAGCTACGTATAGGGGCAATATCCCATATATAATTGCATAATGTGTGAAAAAAAACACCACCACATTCATTTTCCTTGTACCTTTAATAAGACAAGTATGGATAGATGCCAGATCAATGATATCAGACTGGCTAGTTACATTAAATACTTTTCCTAATGTTTTAACATATATATATGTGTGTATTTTTAACTGTGCTATCATTGACATAACATTATATTAGTTTCAGGTGTACAGAATAATGATTCAATACTGTTTACATTGTGGAATGATCCCCACAAGTAGTCTAGTTAACATCCATTACCATACATAGTTACAGCATTTTTGGGTGTGTGATGAGAACATATGCATTTACCACTCCTTATCTCATACACTTGTATTCATTAATGGCCAATTGATAAAATGATGTCCCAAAATATGAATGCAAGGCAAATAGAGATATAAGAATTAGCCCGAGGGTCTATTTTGCTGCACGCACCCCTCTATTTTAGAAAATCTGACTGGGCACCTCAAAACCTATCATGTCTTAGAGCTCCTGTCCCCTGGTCTGTCGGGGACACACTCATGCCTGCCCCCTCCTGGCAGTGTGAGGACAGGTGTCTAGTGTGGGAGGTTCTCCTGGCACCAAGATGAGACTGACCTTCTGATGTGGGGGCCTTTCTGGCCATGTCTGCAGCCTCCTCGGTGGGTGACAGACAGTACCATGTGGCTTCTACGAGACAAGGCCTTCTGATGATAAAAATGAGGCAGGAAACGTGAGCCAGCATTCTGGATTCAGGGCCCCGCTGCAGTCCGCCTTCTCCTGCAATGCGCTTGAGGAAACCACATTAGGAGCCAAAGGGAGATTTGTGTTCTTGGTGTTAATCGTGTAAGCGGCTTTCCCACGGCTGGAAGGACCCTCCAGGACCACACACACACACAGCCAGGACAGCGCCTTCAGCACCAGGGTGTTTATTAACCACTAGATAAAAAGGTCAGGGCGACTTAAGCTGGGATGAAAGGCTGCTGCCGCTAAAGATCATTTGCAGGGAAGATAAGGCCTCTGTAAAATTATAATGTCAGTCAGCAGGAAGATAGGATTCAGAGCGGTTTAAAGCTGAAATCACCTTAGAGATTTGCAAGCAAAGCCCTTTTTTTCTGGATAAGAAGACAGGAGGCTGTTGAGATTAAGCAGGCTCAGGAGGCCCAGGGCTGGCTCTGGAATCCAGACCCCTGGGGCTCAGCCCTAGGGTTTTCCCAAGACACTAGTTGGCCTTTCTTTTCTGGAAGAGATAGGGACTGGTTCCCTCTGCCAGGGTCTGGGATCCAGCCTGTCACAAGCCTCAGGCCTAGGCCACCACCCCAGCCTCTTGTGGCTCAGGTTTGTGTGGAGGTAGTGGGGAATTTCCATGAACACAAGCAAGTAGCAATAGCAGCAAGTAGAACTCAGCAGTCACCTAGGCACCTCCTGGTGGTCAGAAGCCCCAAAGCTACATGAAGCTGTGTTCCTGCTCTGGGTCCCTCTCAGGGACTAAAACCTTCGTCTCCTGCCCACCAGCATGGCCATTGGCCAGAGCTCTCCCCTGCCACTGTTATGCAGCCCAGCAGACTGATACATGGTCCTTGGAGTCTACTCCCAGCTTCCCCGACACTTGCTGCTTCTGCTCCCGCTGTCCAGGCAGGGACTGCAGCAGTCCCCTGACTGGTCCCTACACCTCCCCCAGCTCCATCCCCACCCTCACTCAAATCCATCCTCCTTGGCTCTGCAGAGTGACCTTGCCACTCTTGCATCCTTTCCCCTCCGCCCAGCAATCCTCAGATGGCCCAGCACTGCAGCTCAGTAGACATGGCTCAGTGCAGCCACCTGCCATTTGAGAGCCTCCTCTGTCCTCTCCAGTCCCTCCATTCTGCAGGGCTGCTGTTTCAGTATCAGGGAGCTGCTGCCTCCCTGTCTTGCTTGTACACATCTGCCAAGTTTAGATGCTCCAGAAGGCCCCCTTCCTTGCTCTGCAAAGAAATTCCTACCCCCATCTGGCCCTAGAGGTAACGTAGTCCTCTTGTCTCCATCCACCTGCCCTGGGCATAGATGTTGGTGACCCTACTATAGGTGCCATGGCCTCTGGATTGGTTGACAGGTGGCCTCCCCAGTAGATGTTTGTTTCTTGGTAAATGTTTGTGCTGGATGTTTGGTTAGCCACGCCGTGTGATTTTAACCCAGAACTGGCTCAGATTGCATGAGCATCAGCTCATCATCATATCATGCTGTATGTTCAATGACTTTCATAAAAATAAATTAGTGACTTTTATGTTTAGCTTTTTTTTTTCCTTTTGAACGATGCTGGTTAGAACTCAAAGGAAAAATTAAACTGGTGCTACTTATTTATGTTTACAAAAAAAGCTTTTACAAAAACATTATAAAGATAATTGCTCCAGAATTGTCCTGTCCACTGGCTAGAAAACCCACTTAAATGATATTAAAATTAATGTTGATAAGATTAGGAATGAAAAAATAAACTTAATTTTAGTAATCAGATTTCCATTAGAATCAGATCACTTATAATGAACACTACTTAAAATACACCTTAGTATTAATATGCATTCTATATTATTTTGCTTACAGTGATGCAGTTAATGTTCTGGGCAGAATAATAATTCTCATATGTTTTGAGATGATTTCTCTAGTTCATGTGGGACATGTGCTAAATTTAGGAAAGTGAGTAGATTACATTTCCCCAGACTTTACGGGGTTTTATTTTCAGTCTCATTTTCAAATTTTCTGGTGTTTATTTTTCCAGGGTCTGAACAGAGTTAGCATTAAGTGCTGGAGGCCTGTATTCTGATGGTATAGGACAGTGATGGGCAACCTTTTGAGCTTGGTGTGTTAAACTTCGCCAAAAAACTGAGCATAACTCGGGTAGTGTGTCACTTTGAGGAAAAAACATTATTTCGCAAATGTTTCATCCTCAGGAGCAGCAAATGTTTCATCCTCGGCATGCGGCTGCCTCAGCAGCCGCGTGTCATCAGAAATGGCTACATGTGTCAGTGCTGACACGCGTGTCATAGGTTCACCATCACTGGTATAGGAGAAGCCCATTGATTGGTTCCTTCCATCCTCTTTCCTTCCTATCTGAACATCCTATCTAATAAAAGAGTAATACGCAAATTGTACATACCTCTGCTACACTCACAAGCCATGCCCACCATCCAATCAGGAACGAGTATGCAAATTAACCCAACCAAGATGGCTGCGGCCACAGAGCAGGAGGCTTGGGTTTCCCTGGTAATGGAGGAAGCCAAGCTTTCCGCACACCCTGGTGGGCCCAGGCCTCCACTCAAGGCTACAAAGTTTCAATTATATAAGATAAATAAATCCCAACAAAAATGGCGGCAGCCATGGAGCTGGAGAGAGCAGGAGGCTTGAGTTGTCCCCGGCAATTGAGGAAGCCAAGCTTTCTGTACACCCTGGCCAGCCTAGACCTCCACTCAAGGCTACAAAGTTTCAATTATAGAAGATAAATAAATACCAACAAAAATGGCTGCGGCCATGGAGCAAGCAGGAGGCTTGGCTCCGCTCAAGGCTACAAAGTTTCAATTGTAGAAGATAAATAAATCCCAGATACCAGGGCCTCCGCTTGGGTCACCGGGGGGCGTGGTTGGCCTGCAAACCACCACAGGCCCCTCGCCCAGGCCGCCTCACGCCCCAAGGGAACCCCCACCCTGATCCAGGACACCCTTCAGGGCAAACCAGCTTGCCCCCACCCATGCACCAGGCCTCTATCCTATCTAATAAAAGAGTAATATGCAGATTGACCACCACTCCAATACACATAATGGCTTCCCCCATGTGGTCAAAGATGGCTGCCCCCATGTGGACACAAGATGGATGCCACAAGATGGCCAGCAGGGGAGGGCAGTTGGGAGGGACCAGGCCTGCAAAGGAGGGAAGTTGGGGGAGACTGGGCCTGCAGGGAAGGGCAGTTGGGGGGGACCCAGGCCTGCAGGGGAGAGCAGTTGGGGGAACCAGGCCTGCAGGGGAGGGCAGTTAGGGGTGACCAGGCCTGCAGGGGAGGGCAGTTAGGGGCAAACAGGCTGGCAGGGGAGCAGTTAGGCATCAATCAGGCTGGCAGGGGAGTGGTTAGGGGGTGATCAGGCTGGCAGGCAGAAGCGGTTAGGGGCAACCAGGAAGGCAGGCAGGCGAGAAGTTGGGAGCCAGCAGTCATGGATTGTGAGAGGGATGTCTGACTGGCTGTTTAGGCCTGATCAGGGTTCCAGATTGGAGAGGGTGCAGGCTGGGCTGAGCGACACCTCCCCTCCCCCCATGCACAAATTTCGTGCACTGGGCCTCTAGTCAATAATAATAATAAATACAAGTGGTCATGTGCAGAGAGCTTCAAGCAATGACCTGACTCCATTCCTGTGGTATTAATCAGCACCTTCAAAGATGAGAGACACATTCAGAAACAACCATACAACTGTTCTTCACATGTTCTGATATTACTTAGAATCAGGGTGAGACACCAAACACAGGTGACCTTGTGCTGGGCGCTGAAGAATGTGAGGAGGACAGGGGCTCTGGAGTTGAACTGGAAATAAAGGGCAGGGGACAAGTGGTGGGTCAAAGTGAGTTTGGAAGAGCTTTGTGTAGGCATACAACATAAGAAGTGTCACTTCATTTATTGGAGCCTGATTTTGTAAGACAAAGGCTATAGAAAGAAGCAGTTTCATTTCACAGATGGGAAACTAAAGTTATTGTAAGTTTTAAGCTCAATTTGGGTGGAAGGTTTATTTTGTAGACTGTCTCTCCATCCAATCATCCAACCATCCTTCCATCCATCCATCCATCCATCCATCCATCCATCCATCCATCCACCCACCCATCCATCCTTCCATTCTTCTTTCTATTCTTCCTTCCATTCTTCACTTTGCCCCTCCATGCCTCTATCCATCCTCTTTCATAATTATTGGAAAACTAGCCACAACATTTAGAGGGTTTTCTGTGGTTTTTGAAGTAAAACAAAAAAGACTCAGGGCCCCAGTGTGTCACCTGAGAGGACTAACAGCTTCTGTTCAGAATGCCAACCCATTCAGGTTCCTGCTGGCATTGTGTTTCTCTATACACAGCCTGGCTCTTTTTATTCTTCATCTTCAGGGCCTTCACATATCTGTCAGAAGTATCATTTTGGATATAACTGATATATTTTACCATGTATTCAGTTCAGAGTTCCTAATAGATTTACAAAGTCATGGTCCTTTGTATGGATTTAAACATTGAATACATGGTCAAAACTGAAGGCATTAAAAACATTCCAAGATGCCCACAAGGCCAGCCAGCATCAGATGATCCCCCTGTGTCCTTACTGATTCCCAGTGTTAACCCAGGGTCTTTGCCACTTTGAGACCATGGGATTTGGAAATCCTCAAAAGTGCAAGCCACCTTGAACTGTATCCTGGTTTTAGTATTTCCCACAAAGTGCCAGGCATGCTGGCATATATGTGGGCTCCATACAGAGCCCTGGTTCCATCTCCAGTACCACTATCCTCTACAGTGCGACAAAGCCTCTTTCCTGGATCTCCAGGTCTCAGCACATCTCTCACCTTTCCCTAGATCCTTTCCTTGGAGCACCACCTCCTGCACAAACTCCCAACCACATCTGATCTCTCATCTCCAACAGGCCACTGGATTTCCTACCTGAGGACCACAAGAGACCTCACTTCAGCAGAGGTGAGGGGTGCTGTCTTTTCTCCACCTGGAACCAGCTGTGAAGGACACTAAGGTCACTTGTGTGCCCTGCCTCAACACACTTTGGTAGCAACATCAACCAGGGCATCCTGTTCCTTCATTCCCATGTCCTTTTTATTTGTGACTTAGTGATGTTTCCAGTGCCAGGTCAGGGCTCCATGGTTCTCTCCTGGCACAGTGTGGCTGCTCATCTACCCATTCTGCAAAGGGGAGAGATGGAACTGTCATACCGCACCCCTGCTCAGAGCCCAGAATGACACCTTCTAGCCCCTGGGATCTGTAGAACAGTTAACTAACAATAATGTGGTGCTTATGATGCTCCTGGCACTTCTAGGATGATTTACAGATATATCAACTCATTTAATCATCAAAATAACTGCTTTGGACTAAATGTCTCTGTCCTCCTCAAATTTATATGAAATCCTAATTCCCAATGTGATAGGCTTTGAAAGCAAGGACTTTGGGAGGTTATCAAAGTTAGATGGAGTCATGAGGTTGGGGCCCCTATGATTGAATTAGTGCCATTTAGGAGACGAAAGGACCAGAGCTTTCTCTATTAGCCATGGAGGCTATACCAGAAGGCAGCTATCTAGATGCTGGTAACTAGGCCCTCCCTGGATACCAGACCCACCAGCTTTTTGATCTTGGACTTCCCCAGTTTCAGAACTGTTAGAAATAAATGTTTATGATTTATTTTTGTGATAGCAGCCCAAACTAAGACAATAGCCTAACAAGGAAAGTTATTATTACACCCACTTACAAATGAGGCCCAGAGAGGTGAAGTGACTTGTACAAATGACCCAGCTTCTTAACTGGTTTAGCCCAGTCAGATCTGGTCTTAAACAATCAGACACCCAATGCCCTCAGACTGACACTTATGTTCCACTTCCTCTCACTCAGCCGAGCACCCATAGGACCCTCCCAACACAACCTAACTAACTTTTCGTCTCTGCATTTCTGCTCTGACCATTCTCATGCTCTCTTCTCTCTCCCCTTCTCCTCCATCCAGCTCTGCTCACCTCCTGCACTCATCACACCTTGCTTATCTTGTGAGTTACCTTCTCCTGAAACTATGTATGGAACAGGCTGTGAGCTTAGGAAGGCATGGCACTTGTATATGTTTATAATTTGTGTTCACGGTTCCTCACCATACCAATTATACTGACTTATCTATAATAATAAAAGCGTAATATGCTAATTAGACTGGATAGCCGAACAACCTTCCGGATGTCCTTCAGGATGAAGCCATGGGGGGGGGGGGGGGCGAGGCAGAGGTGGTTAGGGGTGATCAGGCAGGTAGGCAGGCAGGCAGGCGAGTGGTTAGGAGCCAGCAGTCCCAGATTGTAAGAGGGATGTCTGACTGCCAGATCGGGCCTAAACTAGCAATCTGACATCCCCTGAGAGGTCCTGGATTGCGAGAGGGTGCAGGCTGGGTGAGGAACGCCCCCCCCGCCCCCCGCTCCATGCATGAATTTTGTGCACTGGGCCTCTAGTATATAATAACTCAATATATGTAGATTATCAAGGAAAAAATTTGCTTCATACTGATTATACAAAAGGAGGAAGTGAGGTTATAGTTACAAAAGCAAAATGAAGTGGAAATCAAGGCAATTGTATTGATAATTCAAAAAGAAAAAAATCACTTTGGGGGGGTCAATTATATGGATTTATCAGATGAGAGAAAAAAAACTGTAATTGGCCCAAGTGTTCCATTCCACTTTGGGTGGGTCCGAGGGAGCCGGAGTCGGAGGTTCGTGTGCCAGACTCGCCATTGAATTCTGTGATCCCATGTGACTTCTTCGTGCTCTGGTTTTCCTCTGTGACTTGAAGGGGCTGAATGATGAGCAGAGCTGGTTTGAGTTGCATAATCACCTTCCTGTCACCTGGTTTGTCTCAGTCTCTAACTCTCTGAAGCCTACACTTTGGCATTCATTTTATACCATGTTTTCTTTAAATAGTATGAGTGTTGTCTCTTTAATGAGGTTGCCAAGTCTGTGATGCTGAGATCCGACTCCTGCTTTCTTGCCTGACCTGCCCACCTCCTTTCCTGGAGGTCCCTGTGGGTCACACCCAGGAAAACACGGCACTGATGGACGGGACAGTGAAGTTACCACAGACTCAGTGTCCTGCCCAATGTCGTCACCTGCAGAGCATCTAATGTAGTGAACCTTGGTTTGGCCTCCATGTGGGTATTTTATTAAGAGCCTCAGATGATTCCACGGAGATCATGAGCTTTTGTGGTGGTTACAAACACACCTCTGTCAAGGCTGTGGACAGCTGGCTCCTCCGTCTCCCCAAGGTAATAGCAGCTCACCTTCATGGCCCTCAGGACCAGGAGGGGTGGCCTGCCACAGAGGAAGCAGTATATTATGGTGTCCATCTCATTATGGTGCTTTTTAATAAAACACCTCTTTGGATTGACTCATGATCTAGAAGTGAGAGTTATAGGAAAGTTCCAGCATTTATTGACTTTGAAGTGTTACAGCTAGAAATAGAAGATCGATTTTTTGAATCAACTTTAAAAAAACAATTCCTTTTTTTAAAAACAGCAATTCATGAGATGACCACAGTCTTATAAAAGACAGGACTTTGAAAGAAACCTGCAGAGCATCAGTTTCAGGCTGATTGACTGGCACATCCACGTAGGCTATTTTGAGTGAGATGCTGGTCTTGGACATGCTATCAAATTATGATGACGGCCCTTGTCCAATACTAACACTTTCATTTGGTTATGCAGAGGGCTCAGGGGCAAAGGGCTTAAATAGTTTGAAACTTGCAAGGTTTAAGAGTCTGTTCAATTTTCCCCTGGCCAGCCAGCCTTGTTGGACGCATCCAGCTTCAAAGCCTGGTGAATCAGTGTTTGAAGACAGATCTGGCCTAATTTGGAGATTTTCACTCAGCCGTCAGTGAACTTCAGCAATTTTCTCCTGAAGCTTTAGGTGACCTTTGGGTTTCATTCAAGTTCAAACACCAAGGGCAAAGGGAGGGTGGATCACAAACTCTTGTGAAGATTGTACAACCAGGAGTCTGAAATTAATTCATCTGCTGCAGGACTGAATTGAATCTTATTTACCTCTTGGCTTTCCTTTCCCAAGGGGCGGGGGTGAGGCAGGAAGGAGAGGGAGGGTGGAGAGGGCTCAGGAAAAGGCAGACCTCCCTGGTGCATAGGAGGCATAACAGACCCCCTCAGAGCCCACTTCCAGCAGTCGGCGCCTGGCCAGCCCTTCGGAGCGCAGCAGCCCGTCGCTGTGTCGGCTGACACGTTACTGTAAATCTACAACTCAGACTTCGAGCAAGCGTTCAGCTGATGCTAAGTGCTTTCTGCTCTCAGCACAATTATGTATTTCTGAGAAATACCCAAAGCACCCTTTGAATGTGAAAATGGGTTAGATCAAACCTCCAAAGTGTATCTTCCTCCCAATGATGCCTTTTAATGTATCCGTAGTTCCTGACAGTAAGGGGAAGTGTGCATTTAGCTGTGTGCTTTTATGTCTCCAGGCTGCGACTTGCTCGTTCAGGCTGTAGATACCCTTAAACAGAGAAACAATCGGCGGACATAAAATATTAATACTGTATCCGTATTAAAGTGTACTAAGCAGCAGTAAGCATGTGTTAGACTGTCAGGAGGCATGGACTGTGAAATGTAAGTTGGGGGTCTTCATTATCCTGTGGACCGAAAGCCTCACTAACGATGTGATTCTCTTGCAGGCCTGTTTCAGAACATTTTAGCTGCAAAGCTTTAGCGTTAGGATCTTCCCCTCAGGCTTTTCTGGTCTGAATGATTTCTTCCTGTATTTCCTCTAGGTAAAAACATCTTTGTTGATTTTTTTTTAATTCTAGAAAAAATGTGTATTCATCATATGGGATTTAAGTGATGTAGAAACAAAAAACATAAAATAGAAAACTTTATAGGTTTATAATCTACACTAATAAAAGAGTAACATGCTAATTGACCATACCTTTGCAACGCCCACCAGCCAATCAGGAGTGAGTATGCAAATTAACCCAACAAAGATGGTGGGTTAATTTGCATACACAGGCGCCGAGTGGCCATGGCGATGACGTAGGTGTTCCGCACCACCCCAGCCGCTCCGGGCCTCTGGGCAGCATGAGAAGGTGGAAAGGTGGCTCCAGGCTAGAGCAAAAAGGCTGCTCAGGCCAGAGTGAAGACAGTGCCAGCAGCCAGGGGAAAGAAGGCCCATTCTTGCATGAATCTTCATGCATTGGGCCTCTAGTATAGTATAATGTTAATCCATCCAGAGATCTTTATATACATAAATATGTAATATATATTATATATCTATACAATGTTTATTATTATATTTAATTTTGTTATATCATACAAAGGGTATTATTCTATATCTATTTTTCTACTTAATAATGCATATTCAACTACTTTCCATGAATGTATGTTACTATTTGGTAGAAAATTATGTTACAAAAAGATAAACTAAAGATACATTATGGTATATGTATCTATTCATTGGGCAGCATTAAATTAATTATAAATATTACATTGTTACATGGAACTATGATATTCAATGAATGAAAATTGATTTAAAGTTACTCATGAATCAAATATCAGGTTAGAATTCTCCCCCACAAACCCCGTGTATCTTATGTTGTTTAAGATGACTTTGTCTTAAAACTCATGGACACAGATAATAGTAGGGTGGTTATCAAGGGAAAAGGCGGTTGGTGGGAGGTACAAGAGGGCATAGGGGTCAAATATATGATGATAGGAGACTTGCCTTGGGTGGTGAACATACAATGTAATATACAGATAATGTATTATAGAATTATATACTTGAAACCTATATAATTTTATTAACCAATGTCACCTCAATAAATTTTAAAAAATTTCAAAAAAGATGACTTTGTTTTGATTTAAAAAACACACAAAAACTCCTGCTTTGCGGGGAAAGCTTCCCTTGGCTGTCTTCACAGTGGACCATCCATAACACAGTGAGCATTATTTCTCAGAATGACCCAGGTGTGAGTTCAAGGGGACTCACTTTCCCACCTTGATCTCAACAGGCTTGCTCCCCAGCCCCACCCAGCTGAATGATGAGGATGAGATGATGACAGTTAGTGGGTGTCATCCTTTGTAATCCCATTTTTAAGCTCTTTAGAAACTATTGGGGGGAACTAGATTTAACTTTAGATGAACTTTCTTTTTGAATAAATGTGAATTAAACAATTTCAGGGAATAAAATGTTTGACAATGATTAGAGTGAGTATAAAAGATTTAAAAATTTATTTGGGATATTAAACTCCAAATGGAAATAATTTGATTTTCCAACATATCCAAGTGTGTAAAAGTTATATCTCATCCTCCATAAACTAGGAGGTATTCCTGTTTGTTAAATGTGTTCTAAAATGTAGTCCCACTCCACTTTGTCAACCCCCCGCCCCATAAATTGGTAAACTGAACCACTCTTTACACAGCTGCTTAAGCCAAACTACTAGAAAGTGTTCTTGTAGAAGGTAGCTTCTGCCACAGAAACAAATACTCCTGGAATCTCTGTAACTTACATATTCATGAATATTTGCTTTTGCTCATCGGTCAGCAGGTAGGCTGAAGCTTTCTGGGATCTGATGCTCTTGGGTAAACTCAATTGGGGCCCAGAGGGGGTCCATGTGTCTTCTCATCCAAGACCCAGGCTGGCAGAGCAGGCACTGCCTGGGGCGTGCTTTTCTCATGGTGCAGGTAGAAGCTCAGGAAGGGCAGCAGAAACAAGAGTTTGTGATCCACCCTCCCTTTGCCCACTAAACCCTCTGCTGTATCTACACACTGTCACTTCTGTGCACATCCCATTGGCTGGAGAAAGTCATGTGGACAAGTCCGAAGTGAATGGAGAGGGACATGTGCTCTCCCCTCAGGAGTCATATTCAGGGTGGGATGGATTAACTGGAGAAACCCTTGCCTAGTTCAAGTTCTGTTGCCTGTCTATCCAGAACAAACTTCACCCTTGCCCTCTTCTCTCCACCTCCACCTCTGCCCCTCCATGACAAGCCACTATCTTCCTCCCCTGGGAGAAGCCCTCTCTCCGCTTTCAATCTCCACCGGACCTCTCAGGTCCATTCTGCATACAGCAGCTGGAGAGATCTAAAAACACACAACAAAATGCAAAACAGGCCTTGTTACTCTCTTGCTTAACACTACCCTTTGACTTCTCATTACCCTTAGAGAAAAATCCATTCTCCTGCCATTGGCCATAAAGCCTGATGGGATCTGGCTCCTGCCTGCATGGGATCCCCTCCCACACTCTCCAGCCACTCTATCCTCCTTTGTTCCTCCAGTACATCAGCTTGTTCTTGCTGTAGGGCCTTCACACCAGCTGTTCTCTCTGCGGGCAGCAGGCTCCTCCTGGTTTCTTTTTAATAAAACTCAACCTTTACGGAGACACTTTCATTGGACATCAGTCTAAAGCATTCTCTGCATGACACTTGGAACAGCTGGCGAGTTCTTCTTTTTTAATTTGTTGATTGTTCATTGTCTATAATGTCAGCTCAAGAGGGCTGGGCCCTCTGCACCCCTGGTTTCTAAAGGAGTTCCTAAAAACCACAGGGACTTGGTGGATATTGATGAATGAATTTTACAGTTTCCTAATGGAGGTCAGGGCACAACACTTTCTTTTATTATTGACAAACTTAAAAAATGCACTACTTTAAGTGAATGTGTAGGTGGGGAGTAGAATATTGGTTCAATAGTTGATAAGGTATGGAATGAAAAGCCAGGTCACGTGATGGAATGATAAATAAATTCACAGGGAGGAAAGACCTAGGGACTTCCATAATGCGGGTATGCAGAGTGGGGGGAATGAAAAAAGCTCATGGGGGAAAACCAGGGAGCCCATGGGGTGGCTTCATTTCTATTTCTTCCCAGCTGTGTCCCTGGCTATGCTGTTTTATTCCATTTAACTTAATCCTTGACAGCCTTATGAAGTAGATATTATACATATTTCATGAAGGAAGGCGTTGAGTGTGAGAGATTATATATAATTGGGGTCTGGCCCAATGTAGAAGTTCAGTAAGTGATGGCCCCTTATAAAATCTATGCCAAGTTCTCTGTGCTGGCCTTTGTAAGAATGTGATGTATTAAACTTCTAAAACCCTACAACCAGAAATAAAAAAGGAGTAATTTCTGAAATTAGAAAAATGCCTCTCCATGGAGGAATTCACCGCAGGGAATCTAATTACAGCAGTACCCATTACATTTAATGTGGTCCCAGTGGCAAAGGCATGCAGATGTGGTTTTCTGTCATAGCTATACAGCCCCAGAGTGAGGGGCTGGTTTCCCACAGCTCACAATACAGGTGACACAGGAGTCACCCTGTGCTCTGCCTGAGGGAGGCCAACGGGGCAGTTCCTGCCCGGTTATCTGTTTGCCAGTCCCAAGTTCTGGTGAATCAGTGTTATGACTTGGGAAGGCCTGCCCAGTACTGTTCTTTTACCCCACAGGGGAGTTCCTACTGACTTCCTGGTTCCTTCCCAAGAGGGCTTATTATATTGATTTAAAGCCATATATGTGATTTTCAAAAAGTAAATGTTTACATATATTTAAACTTTTTTTTGGGCTATGAATGGGAAAAACTAGTTAATAACAATTAGGAATTTCTGTCTTAGGTTTTAAAAAATCTAAAATTTTTCCCCCCTCAGGCTGCTTGAAAAAAGTCAATAAACTAACCCATACTTTTCTTGTTTATAATTAATTAGCCCAATTTCATGTAGGACTAACAATCCTACTGGAGGCTTGATTGCACGCACACACTTTAAAATGAAATAATGGGGATGCAGAGAGGTTGCTCAGGTCACACAGCGTTCAAGTGGCTGCAGGTGCAGGTTCTGGACTTTGGAGTTCGGTTCCCCATGATGGCACTGGGAAGCCTGCTCTATATTAGTTTGGCTGCTGTAGCAAATTTTTAAAAAAAATATATTTTATTGATTTTTTACAGGGAGGAAGGGAGAGGGATAGAGAGTTAGAAACATCGATGAGAGAGAAACATCGATCAGCTGCCTCCTGCACACTCCCTACTGGGTATGTGCCCGCAACCAAGGTACATGCCCTTGACTGGAATCGAACCCTGGACTCTTGAGTCTCAGGCCGACGCTCTATCCACTGAGCCAAACCGGTTAGGGCTGCTGTAGCAAATTACCACAAATTTAACAGTGTAACAATACAAATTTATTATCTTACACTTCTAGAGGCCAAATGTCTTACAGTTCTAGAGGCCAAATGGCTGTGTCCTTGCGACAGGTTCCAGGGAAGAATCCGTCTCTTGCCTTTTCCAGTGTCTAGAGGCTGCCTGCAGTCCTTGGCTTGTGGCCCCTTCCTCCATCTTCACAGCCAACACGGGGCTTTTGTGTGCCTTTTTCAATGGTCACATCTCTCCAGCCCTTTTCTGCCTCCAATTTGCATATTTAAGGATTCTTGTGATGATGCCAAGGCTACCCAGGTGATCCAGGATGACCTCCTAATTTTAAGGCCAGGTGGTGAGCAGCCTTAATTCCATCTGCCACCTCAATTCCTTTTCACTGTGTAACCTACCATATTCACAGATCCCAGGGATCAGGGCGTGAACAATGTGGGGGAGTCCTCCTCCTGTCTACCATACCCTATACAGCATTTCTGGAGGGAGCTGAGCCACAAAGACAGGAACCCAGCCAGGTGCCTCCTTAACAGACCCCTGGTCTCCTCTCCCACTTCTGAAAAAAGAAGCTTTTAAAAAGCTTGCATTTGCTGAGCATGGGGGGGACAAAGCACCCAGTGCCTGTCCTCACATCTTATTTGACTTTCACAAAAAATAGGAAAAGTAAATGTGTGAAACACTGTCTATTCAATTTCAAAGTACTTTCTTAAAAGTGACTTCTGACAACTGTCATTAAAAGGAAATAGACATAGTATGAAAAACCCCCTAAATATCTACTATAAAAATTACTTCATTTCCTATGCTTTGCCACTGGTTAAAAGAAAAAAAAAAACACAAGCTCTTTTTCTACTCTGAGCTTGTGTGATCCTTGAATTCATATGACTTATGTCCCTGCTGGTCCTAATGCTTTATGTATACAGTGCCCGGTGGAGTCAACAATAAAAGCACAGAAAATACTTCTAAAGTCCACAGATTTCAGTTCAAAGACATCACTGCAGTGGGAACAATTATGCACCAGCTTTGGCTATTTCTTGTGCTTTGTCCATGAGAACAGTGTTCTCTCTCTCTCTCTCTCTCTCTCTCTCTCTCTCTCTCTCTCTCTCTCCCTCCTCCCTCCCCCCAAGCTCTGCAAACCATAAATCATGATTCAGATCTTGCTGTATGAAACAGCAGCCACAACCTTTTAGAAAAGAGCTATCCTGCCTATTGTCTCTGCATCTCACCGCCTCAGGGTATTTTCTACCAGAATGAGGGTCCACCCGGAGGGAGATAAGAGATGTGGAGGATGGGGTTGGGCTCTAACACAGCTCTGCAGTTGGTTGTGGGGGAGGGTCTCCCACTCAAGTCCACTCAGACCTGGATTTCAGTATTATTGGGTTCTTTGTAATCTTTGTTTATTTTATGCATTTTTAAAACAGCATTCTTGTGCACAAGCTTTTACAGCTTCACCAGGTGCTGGAGAGAATGCTCTGTTGCAATAAAGGTTGAGAACTGCTGGTGTAGGGAAAGTGAGTGAGAGAGAGAGGAATTAGTGCTGCCTGGGCCAGACTTGGGGTGGCAGCGTGAGACTCCTCGAACAACCAGATTTTCCTGTTTTCTGTAGTTCAAGCTCTCCTTGCCTTTCTTTCCAATGCAACAGCTTGTGGGAGCACCTTTTGGGGTGCTCTCTGCTAGGGACCATGAGAGGCTGCCAAGTTGGAAAGAGCACCACCCTCCTCCCCAGGGAATGAATGACACTGAAAGGAAGAGGGCAGAGGGCGTCTGTACTGAGGGAGATTGACTTTGGTGAGGAGCCTTGTGATCGAGATTCTGTACAAGCCTATGTAGGAGAATGAGGAAAGGAAGAATTCGGTTCCATCTTGGGAGGATGCCATCCTGGGGGAGATAGAGTCTTGCCTTCATCTTGAAGGTTGGTTTGCTTTAAGGTCTGAGGGAAGGACATTACATATGCAGGGGAAATAGGCTCAAAGTCAAGAGCTGGTGTGTGTGTGTGTGTGTGTGTGTGTGTGCACAGTCACTTAGAGTGTTTGCGAGTGCACGGATGTACTAGTACGTGTACCTGTGTGTGCATGTTTTCATGTGTGTGTGCACACACATGTATGCCTGCATGTGAGCATGTGTGTGTGTGTGCTATTTGTGAAAAAAATCCAGTGAGGGGAGCCAAGAGCTGAGCTGATATTCTTGGCGGGAGCTTGGGAGGCCTGAGATGAGGGGTGGGTGAGAGGGAGGCTGAATCATTTGGCCCCAGCCCTGGAAACAGCTTAGTGGCTGCTATTTAATTACTTCATGGCCATCATTGAGTCTCTGCCCCGCGCTAGATATAGGAGGTCTGGAATTTCTCCATTGCCTCCATAGTGCTCAGACCCTGTCATAGTGTACAATAAAAAAAATCTTTAAGAACAGTGCTTCCAAAGGAGCATAGGAGTACATGCATGTGTGTGCAGTGCTAAATTGTGCACACGGGCTGGGTGTGTACCGAACATACAGGCTGGGGATCAGGAAACATCAAGAAACACATTTTCAGATTTTCTTATTCTCCCAGCTCAGTTCTGTTGAGTTGTCCTTTCTCTCTGTTGGACCCCGAAGCTTCCTACCTCCCAGCATTTGCAGAGTCCAAACCTGACCTGGAGAAGCAAGGACACAGCTCCCCATGGCCCATCATTGTTCTGTGTACGTGTGCACACACGTGCATGAGGTCATAGGTACCTATGCTTCAGAAGAGCTTGCGTATTGTTGAATGAACGAATGTGTGAAGAATAAGATGTCTGCACTCAGAGTGAGAAGGCTGTGACTGGGAGAAAGTGAGAACCTCCCTTCCCTGGGGGACTCGACAGAGGATGCTTGTGGGTGACTCAGGCTGAGCTGGTTCAAGGTTTCATGGGCTCCCTCCAGCCAACCTGTGCATAATTATTCTGTGATCCTGTGAAAATCATACCTGTTTGTTGGTAAAATGTTACCTTTGCAGGGTGACAGGTAGATGAAAACATCTATAACTCTCCAAATTAGTCATTGAATGTTTATTTTGGATGTGGGCAGTCTGGCCCTGTGCAGTCCCCCTAAGGGGGGGATGCCTGTGTCCTCTCACAGTTTACTCAATTCTCACAGTTTACATAATTTCATATTAAATGTTTTTAAGAAGTGGTAAAAAGGCTGAGCTGTGTGTAAGAGCTCCAAGAAAACAGAGAACTGTTAATAAAGCATCAGACAGGAGATCAAGTAGGCCATAAGGCTTAAAGGAAACTCCCTTATGCCCAGAAAGGACAGAGACCATGGAGAAATGAGCAGAGAGCCATGTGTCCCACTGCAGAGGCCTCGGCTGATGAGATGGAGGTTCGGCTGTGAATAATCAATCATGTGTAGGAAACAGGGAACAGCTGCCGTAGGACATGTGTCGCAGCTGTGAGCTCTGTCATGACCGCAGCGGCACATGAATCTCCCTCTTTCTTGTTTTTCAAAAAGAAACTATTTTCTATAGTTTTGGTTTCCTCCTTATGACGACTAGCAAGCCACAGGGACAGGTTTTTGGGAGAACTTGCATCTATCTTCTGATACAAAACTCTGGGCTGCTTTTACTGATATTTGAACATAGCTTAATTAGGTATGGTGCCTGGGATGAATGGCATTTTAAATTATAAACTGTGGAAGCTTGGAAACATATTTTCAAAATTCTTCACCATTGTGAGGTGGGATCCACATCCCTGCCCCTTGAATGTGGGTTCTGTGTTAGACAGTAGAGCATAGGAGGCTGACTGTCCAGATTCTCAGCCCAAGCTAAGAAATGGGCAACTCCTACTTTCTGCCTCTTGGGACCCTTCGTCTAGGACCCCAGCCACCATTCTGGAAGGAAGCTTAAGCCACCTTATGGAGATACCCACATGGAGAGGATCTAGTAGCCAGCACCAATTTGCCAGTTCTGTGATGTGCCATCTTGAAGTGCACTCCATTGAGTCATGGCAAATGATGCCACGTGGGGTAGGGCCAAGCTTCCCTGCTGAGTTCTGCCTAGCAAAATAGTGAACAAAATCAATTTGTTGTTGTTTTAAGCCACTGAGCTTTGGGGTCATTTTTTCTGCAGTAACAGATAACTGCATCTCATTTATGAATAAGTATAATGACATAGAAGGATGTAAACCACAGTTATTTCCAGATCTTTCGTTACTGGAGTAAACGCTCCATGATATTGGTAGTTAGATACAGTCAAAGGTTAGAAGCCTCAGGTTTCTTATCTGTAAAAAAATAGTGTCCATCTTATGCTTATGTTTGAGGATGAAGTTAGATATGCAATGTGGCTCGTGATTTCCTTGTCAGAGAGCACCCCACAACAAGGTGGGTTTCTTTCTCCCTCCCTCACCCCACTCTCCATCCCCAGGAGATGATGGATTCTTTTGGTTTGTTTTCAGAAGTGACCTAGATAGATAAGAACTTGGCGATAGCAATTGTCAGGCAACAGGAAAGGGAGACCTAGTGTTCAGGGAAGGGCCAAAAACCATCTTTTGCACAGTTTGGAATTAAAAAGCACACACATCAATTGTGTTTCAACAAAAGGAAAGAGAAATACAAATACTAGTATTTTTACAGAAGTGGCCTAGAGGTAGAAGGAAAAAAAAAAGCACTTTCCAAAGTTGAATGAATTTCCAAAAAGATCAGGTCTTAGGGCAAAACACAGGCTTTAAGTTCTTAGTTTTGTTTTTTACAGGGGCCTTATAACAAGGGACGCTGGCTCTGAGACTGGAAATCAGCAGGGGGCCTCCCTCTCACTCCCTGGGCTGCTGGAGGCTTATGCCCTCCTGGACCTGAGTGGCCTGAACTCTTGCAAGTACTCTTGTAAGCATCAGGCTGTGACACAAACGTTAGCTGCAGTGAGGTGAGCAGACACTTTGGGAATCTGACACCTGATGAGGAAAAATCTAGGAGCCAGTCTCATTCTGAGCTGGAAGGCTCACTCATCTGTTGGTAGAGGAGGCAGGACTGGGCCTTAGCGCCTGTCCACTCTCAGCTTGCCTTCCATCTTACTCACCAGTGGCAAGGTGTGAATGGAGTGTGTTCCCTTGAAGCACTGAAATGTTCACAAATTATTATCTTTTCTTCCAGCCGCAAGGCTAGATAATAAACTATAGAACTTGATTTACATTTTATTTCATTTACAGATTGGAACTTGCACTTGAACCTGAGCCCCAATGCAGAGGGTCTTGACTCTGGGCAGGCCAGTCAAGGCCAGTGAGTGGGACGGGAAGAGAAATCATTAATACCCTCTCTAATGTTTAGGACTGTCTGTCAGTAGTGGCCCACTTGGGAGTCAGTGAGCAAGAGGTGAGGACTCTGACTCTGGGGTCACCAAGTGATGGCTTCTGGTTCCGTTGTCCTGGAAATTATAGATGGGCTTTGATTAGCTCGGAGGCAGTTTTAGTGCCTGATCTTCTGATGTAGATGTAGTGTCGCTTTCTTCCTCCTCACTCCCACCTTCCTTTCTGTGTGAACCCCTCCCTAGTAGCTGCTGCTGGGCGTGTGGATGCTGAGCTTGCTGTGCCCAACTCCCTTTGCCCAGCTCAAATTGGAACAGATGCCAGTTGGAAAAATGAATTGAAACCGGTAATACGACATGAGTTATTGAATTGTTTTGATGGACTCCCAGCCTAATACAGTCCCACCTGGCAGCCACAGTCACAGCTTTGTCTGGCTGCATACTAGCCTTGGGTTGAGCCATAACAGTCCCTCCCTGCTCCAGGGACTGCTCCTGGGCCCTGAGAGCTGCCACTCTCTGCATCCCTGGTGAATAGTATGTCAGGCAGGGTGGAGGCATGCTGGCACAAAGCTCTTCTCTTTTTCCTGTGGACCCTGCAGACTGCTTGCCTGTTCTACAATCACTTTTCTAGCAACTTTAGCAAACTCTAGTCTCAGAGTTCAGACATCAACATATTGGATCCAAAGGGCAACAGTTGTCCCTAGAAAGGTGTCAAGATTGTGAAGAGTGAGAGTTTTTACCCTGCTGGAAAGTTCACAAGTTAGCCTGTCAATTTCCTTGAGGCTGGTAGAAGACATAACACTCCTGGCTCAGAGACAAAAGAGTTCATTAAATGCAGCACAGTAGTTCTTGAGTTGCCCCCAACTCTTAAGGCACGAAGCAGGTAGGACTGGATGGATGCCTGTGTACACATTAGGTGTATTTTACCTGAGGTAACTTGAGCTTAGGTGACCTGAATCTTTTCATAATGGGCAGGGAGCAAGCCTGCCCTTTGCTTTGGATGGAGAGACTATTTGTATAGAGGGATTCTCAACGTAGGCACCAGGAACATTTTGGGATGAATAATTATTCACTGTTGGGGTTGTTTCTGTGCATTGTAAGATATTTGGCAGCATCTCAGGCCTCTACCATCAAGTGCTATTAGCATCCCTACCCCAATTATGACAAGCAAAAATGCCTCCAGACATTGCCAAAATCATGCCTGGTTGAGAACCACTGTTCTGTATTATATATACATGTGTATTCTCTCTATTCAAACATCCTTGAGAAGAAAGGGCATTCTTACAACAAAGGTCAGTTAGTGCGTCTGCTCACAAGGCAGATGGAAACATGGAAGACCCATGGAGAAAGGTCTCTCAACAAAGGGCAGGTGTGTGCCCTGTTACCTGGGCAGGACTAGACAACAGTGCTGCTCAGCATGTGGTCCATGGCCCTAAAGTGGACTTAAGACACCTTCATGAGCTGTACACTCATCCCCAAACATAAGACATATCTTTGCTGCTATAGATGAAGGGAAAGTAATTCATAGACTTTTATTTTTACCTGTGATTAAGGCCTACTTATTATTACCCTGCCAAGTGATTAAGGGCTAATAAAACCTGGCATTTAAATCAGAGATGCACCAAATGACAACATGCCAAATAATAAAAATTCAACTGCCAGCTGAGTATTGCCATCATAGGCTAAATTGCTAGGATATAAGAATAAATTTGAATCTTGTTAAAAATGTGATCATTATTAATTTTTGGTGGTCAAATTTTAAGTTTGATAGATTGCCTCTGTGATCATCCTACAATGAACATTTTGATGTAAGGTACCTGCTCTCTTTCCATTGACAATGTTAGAGCAGATGCAGGACCAGCATGGATGCTGCTGAGCAAGGCCACTGCAGTGAAGGTGGTTTAGTGGCCTCAGGAAGGTGATTTTGGCAGCATTATGTTTTGTGATAATAAATGTAAATTTATGCTCAACAGATGGACAAAATTTTAACACATGAAAAACTTTAGGAGATTTCACTTCAACTTCTAATACATGATTTTTAAATTCATTCAGATAAGGACAATAAATTCAAGTGACATGATTGCTGCATTATGCTGGCACTTCTATGCTGACTGGATATGACGGTAGCCTATGCATCATATGACTGCTGAGCATTCACAAGTTTAGAGATAAAAATTTGGCTAATTTCCTTCCAAAGGCTAAATATGAGTCAAACAGCAGATTGGGGGAGACATTGAATGTTTAACCTAGTTTTTTGAGGATTAATTCAGGCTCTCTAAGAAGCCTGGCTGCCCCACAGAACCAGGCACCATGGCCAACTTCTACAGCAGATGCTGCAGTCTTTCACTTCTCTTGAATTGCTCAGTGTTTTTACTGGCTGATCCCTTTGACTTTAATGATAAACTACTATTAATTTAGCTTTGTAATATAGCCCCCCCAGGTTTTTGTTAACCCTTCAGTGTGTAGTATTAGCATTTAAGCTCATTAGAAACCCCCCCCTTAAAATCCAATATGAAAACTTAAGGATACATACACTATGGTTTAAATATGATTTTCTACTATTTTGTTGACCAAGGGGTGCCAAGACATTTGATCAAACATTATTTAAAATGTGTCTGTGGAGGTGTTTTGGGGTGAGATTAACCATTGTATAGGCGTATTAATTAAAGCAGGTTGTCCTCCCCAGTGTTGCTGGCCCTCATCCAATCACCTGAAGGCCTGAAGAGCACAATTATTGAGTAACATTTCCTTCAGCTGCCTGACTGTTTGAGCTGCACATTGGTTTTCTCCTGCCCTGGATTAGAATTTACATCATAGGTTCTCCTTATTCTCAGGCCTTCACATCACTGGCTTTCCTGGGTCTCCAGCTTGTCGACTACAGATCCTGGGACCTCTCAGAATTCCTAATTGCATAAGCTGATTATTTATTATCTATCTATCTATCTATCTATCTATCTATCTATCTATCATCATCTATCTATCCATCCATCTCTATCTTTATTTCTCTCATATTATCCTCTTATAATGGAATCCATGTCTATGTCTATATCTATGTATAGCTATATCTATATCTATGCATCTTGTTGGTTCAGTTTCTCTTAAGAACTAATAAAGGGGACCAACTCAGGGAAACAGAAATGAGGAGTGGGAATGTGTCTCAGGAAGAAAGAGAAACATCAGTAAGGGTTCCCTTACTGCGTGGCTAGACCTTAATCCCCTAGAGACTTGAGGAACCATGCTTCAGAGTTGTCTCACAGGAGGATGTTGATGCGAGGACATTTACCATGGATTCCCATCTCCCAAGGGCTGTCCTGGTGCCCTGCTTTCCCCACTTCCAGATTAAGTCTGCATATAGTTCAGCAGCGTTGTGCAACTTTGGGATGTGGAGAGATAATTGGCCCTGCTTGGCCTGGAAGCACTTACTAGTGTGAGTGGAGCTGTCCACCTCAGTGGTACTGAAGTTTCAGGGATTGAGAGGATGTTGTGTGTTATTCATCCCAAGGATAAACTTACTACATAAGTGCAGTAAAACTACTGAGTTATTTTTAAGATTATAGGGCATAGTTTTATAATACAATGGAAATCTCTGTGAGGACATAAGTTTTTGTCTATTTTGTTTATGGCTATATTTCCAGTGCTTGATACATAGAAAAAAACAATACATTTTTTGTTGAATGAATAACTATAAAATCAAGTGTATAGGCTCACATTATCCTATTATAAAATAAATAATAAGGCCTTTCATGTTTCTAAGAAGTAGTCTACTTCAACAGTTTGTTCCTGGTTTCTTTTCTCCTTGAAAGAAAAAATGGGGAGTGAATGGTGGGCCACAAGTTCTTCTGCCCACTTGAAAGCAACTACTCTAGACCACCCCACTGGTAGGACTAGTAACGAGCTCTGAAAAGAGAGTCTTTGCCCAGGGTTGGCGATCTTGGGACCTGAGTCAATGAAATACAAGAGGGGACAAAAGGGGATCATTAAAAAGGCCTAACCAAGGACAGTGGGGAACCACTTTCTTTATATATTTGAATGATAAGGGTTTGGATGCTCACCTTGCTATTTCATTTTTATGACCTGATTTTGTGGTAATCTGACTCTGTAAAGTTTAATCAGAATGTGAACTCGAGTAGCTTTGCCTTGTTTTTAATCTTGACTACTCTTTCTCCCTCGGGTTGTAGATGGAAATTGTTCAGTGCACTGGCCAGTGGGATAGTAATGCATCCTTTCCAAGAAGGACTTTGTGTAAGCTTAAATGAGTTTATTAAATTAGTATGTGGGATATGATTTCATTTAAGTAATAAAAGCTGCAGCTGCTTTAAAGAAATGAAGTTGTATTGCACTTGACATTCAATCTTCAGCTGCACCAGCACAGGTGCCCCATTCCATTGATGCAGGGCTCCTGGGGGGCCTTCTTTGGGAAGGGAAATCAGCCAGGAGACAAATGAGCCTTCCTGGCTCTCATACTGCACATGTTGGCTCTTCCCTAGCAGAGGTTGGAAGTCATAGATTTCATTACTACAGTGCATTAAGGGCCAAGGGAAAAAAATCCAATTTACTGCTGCCTCAGTGACTTTGTGTTTTAATCAAATGGATATGAAAGAGTCATTAACTGATGCTCAGACTGATTAAAATTCCAGTGAGAAGGAAAATAAATAAGATTGTGACACAGCCTTAGAAGGTCACTCTCTGGCATCCTGAACCTATAGAGTCTCACATTGCGATTGCTACCCATTTGTTTACTGAGCACCCATGACCATTGTGGACAACAGGATTGGGAAGCCAGATCACCATCCCTGCACTCAGGGCCCTTGCCACAAAGATGGTGCCTACCCCTCCTGAAATAATCCAGTGAATGGGTTGTATAAATCTCCTTCAATGTGCTGATAAAGTTTCCTTTATCCTGCACCCTTGAATCTTGATTTAAAATCACAGGAACTTTTAAAGATGTGGCAACAGTAGTGATTACCTGTATATTTTCAGGGTCATTGGAGACAGGAAAGGAAGCAGCTAATGCATTCAAAAGCCCTCTGAAAGCTATGATGTGCTTTCAAATTTAGAGTGCCTGTTATTATTAGCATTACTAGAGGCCCGATGCATGCAATTCGTGCGTGGGTAGGGTCCCTAGGCCTGGCTGGCGATCAGGGCTGATCTGTGAGGCCACCGGCAGGGTGATGGGGGGAGGTTTGAGGGGGGCCCGCTGGCACTGGCCTTGGCTGGCCTGAGGCCTGTGGGCTAGGGGCAGCTCCTGCTTACCTTTTTGGATGCCATCTTGAAAGTCTGTGAAATTACCCCTAACCCTTCCCCACCACCTCTGAGTCTGTAGTTGTCTCGGTTTGGAGTTTTTAGCTTAAACCCAAGTCTGGGGTTGTGATTTCTCTATGGTGATCACACATCAGGCAAAGGGGCACTTCCTTTTGGAGACCCATTCCCAAATCTCCTGTCTTCCTCAGGGGGACCACAGGGCTCTTGTATTTCAGGATTTGATGTAAATAGTGCTCAAATCATCATTTTTCTAGTTAAAAAATTATATTCCTAACTGGAGTCTTGGTATTTTTATTTTTTTAAAGAACACCAAGGAAATTGAGATTGTAAAAACCCTCATGTGGGGACTCTGGCTGTGGCAGAGAGGAGAGAGGCTGCTGGCCCACCCCAGCTGCTGCAGCTGCCTCCCTTTCAGAGCCATGAGTGACCTGGAACAAGCCCTCTGGACCATAGGTGATGAATTAGACTGTTGCCAGGAGGCAGAAGAGCAAGAGGGGAAGAGAAAGCTTTTGCAGCCAGAACATTGCACACTTGTACAAGCACACATGTAATATATACACACAGTTTGTGAAACTAAATATCCCTGAGATAGCTGTTTATGCCAGTACATAGGACATTTCTTACCCTTTTCAAAAGCTGTATAATGTTGCATTGTATGGATGTGGCAAAACATATTTAATTATTGCATATTTTTGTGGTTTCCAGTTTGTATTTTTCCTTATTAAAAACATTGCTAAAGTGATCTATTTCTCTGTAAACCTTGAAAATATCTCCAAAAAATTCTTAGAGGTAGAATGAGTTGGTTAAAAGGCACATGATTTTAATTGTTTAATCGATATTACTAAGTTGTCTTTACAGAGCTTGCAAAAATTTATACTCCTACCTGCTTGCCTATTTCTCCATATTCTGATTGACATGTGGTGTGCTTTATTAAATCAGAATATCCTTTTTAACCCCCCCAAATCTTCTCTGATCTCAGGTCTCTACACCAATCTCAAGTACTAAAGTGTCTAAATCTCCCAGATGAATGCTCTTGGGCTGGTGTCTTCTGAAGAATGCAACGATTTGTGTACATGATAATCTTAGACCTGTCTCTTATTGGGATGCTGCAAGGTTGTCATTTGCCCATTTGATAGAAGCCTGTTCCTGCAGGGATAGGTTGAGGCAGGTAGTTCTACCTTTGAGACATCTCCTAAGTCTTTGAATATACCCCCAGAATGGCATCTCCAGAGTCTTGAGCTTTCTGGCGCAATTATGGTTGGGGGTATTTCAATTGGTGGGGAGGAGCTCAGTAGGGAGGATGGAGGTTCTGTTTATTATATATCTTCTTGTCTGAAGCCTGAGAGCAGAATTATGGTAGATGTCTCAAGGAGAAATCACCCTGGTCTTGTTCCTGCAGCCATGTGGGGGTATGGTTGACTAGCCTTTCTCTTAGCCAGTCTCCCAAGAAACCTCACAGGATTGATCAGGTGGCTTGGTCAGCCACACTGAGAGTGGTTCCATTTTTTAGAGGTAGACTCACATTAGCCAAGCTAGTAGGACTGATGTATAAAACCAGCAGGCTGATTTGTTCAAGTCACCATGAAAACTCGGGCCCAGCTGGCCCAGTACATGGGTGGTTTGACTTGGTGAGATCAGCACACTTTCTGTCCACAAGTGGTGGGATCCGAAGCTGGTTGAGCTGAGTGGTTTAATAGTGCCAGGCTTAGCACCCATTTTACACTAAGGATCCTGTCACCACTGGGGTGGAAGGCCAAACAACCTTCCAGGGCCTTCATTGGTGGGACCGGCATCTCTCTGGGTCTCTTTCCCTCAGCCGTCTGTCCCACCTCCCTTCTGGTTGGCGTGCTGTGTTCCTTCTCACATCTGCTCACATCTGCTGAGTCAGCTCCAGCAGTCCCCTGCCTGGGAGCCTCTACTCTTCAGGGTGATTTCAGTCCCTTTGCTCTCTTACTTACAATTCTCACAGAGGTCAGTGGGTAGCCCTTTTTCTCAGAAAATGCAAAACAGTCCTGAGGATTGGGAGTCACAGTGAGTGTGAATAATGAAACAATACTCTCCATTGAATATTGTGTGTGTGTGTGTGTGTGTGTGTGTGTGTGTGTGTGTGTGTTTGTGTATTGGTTATTCATTGACAAATTTCCTCTCCCAGGATGATGCCCTAGTGATTTAAAGTCCTCCCTTGCAGTGCTGTTTGGAAATATTCGTGAGTAATGATAGTACATTAATGGGCTCCCTACTGTGCCAGAGAGCTGGCGAGACAGGAACTGCCGAGGAGGAGAACAAGTGGGTTTCATAGGAAGAGTTGAAGTCCTTCTGGGAGGCAGCTGTCGGTGCTTCTCGCCCAGTCCTGGCCAAGGTTGAGTGAGGGATCAGGGAGGACACCTGGTGTCAGTCAGGTGAACCCAGGTGACAGGGCTTCTCCTGAAGAAAGTTGACTGTATGTTGGGACTTCTCACATGTGCTCAGATGTTTACTTTCTATAATTAGAAACCCATTTTAATTTTTTCTTTGATAGTGTGCCACTTATTGGATTAGGTAATCTGATTTTGAGGGAAGATATTTCTACCTTCATTGGATGCCTCCATAAAGCTAATTTCATTTTCAATTTAAAAAAGAAATGGTTCACATGCAGCTTTTTTCCCCCTCTTCCCAATTGCTCACCATGCTCCAAGGGAAGTCTCTATTCAATAGTACCTGAGATATATCTAGAGGGCGGCCTCAAATGACATCACTGGTCCCCATTATTGTTACTAGCGATGATCTGATAGATTTTCCCACATCTGTAGCATTTTCCATCCATGACAGGAATGGAATGATGTTTCACTTTCCCAGGAATGTGTTAACAAGGCTAGGCATCGCTGTGCTTTTTATTTTTTTTACTTTTGGAGTTCAGTGTTTCTCTCTTTAAATCATTTGTACCAGCTCTGTAAACACTTTAATGAACACATGCCTTATCTGACAAAATTGGTTTTGTTTTCAACTTAGCAAAAATCAATTTCCCTTCCACCAACTATTCTCTCCTTATTATGAAACAAAACCTAATAATAGTGGTCTGCTTCATTTACTCTGCATGTGGCAGGATGAACAATCGAGCTGCCATTATTGTAGGGGTCTCTCGTTCTTAACCAGCCTGTGTGTTTCTAAAATTTCAGTAGAAATTATATCTGAATAATAGCTTTTGATATACTAGTATACCAAAAGTCCTGAGAAAGCACTTCTATTTTTATTTTCATTTCTATTGGGTGAATTGTGAAATATTTAATGTTGGCAGTAAAATAGTACCAGGTGTGTCTTCCATTCAGCAACCTCGGTACTTGAGTTCTGGCTAAGAAAGAATTCAGAACCAAGATTCAAACTACAAGAGAAAGTTCATTTAGAAAGTCACAGAGGTAGAAGCAGTGAGCTGTAAAAGAAATAGGCTCAGGAAATGAGTTACAGAAGCAAAAGAAGAGTCCTTGGAGCTTAGGAGAGAGGTAGATAAGCACCTTGAGAGACAAAAGAGGGAGGAAAATCATGGGTGTGCTCCAGAAAAAGAGAGAGGAAGAGCATGCACAGGTCCCTGTCTTAGGGCTTTTATCTGGAGGTCTCAGGGGAAGATCTCAATAGAATAGTCATCAGCTTTCCAATTGTGCCCCCTCAGTGTCATGATCTCCACTGACTGGCTGGCACCAGACATCATGGAAGCTGGTCCTGATGCCAGCCATGGTGTCTCTCTGGCTGATTTTGTTTTTCTGGGCCTGAAGCTGAAACACAGCTGAGGCCTAGATGTCACCTGCTGGGAGTGGTTATGGGAGTGGTCATGCAAGGGCTTGTAGTTTTGCCTGTGACTGGGCACCTGGGGGTCTCCACCCTGGTGACCCTCTGCACCTGGCCTATCATTCCTCCTCTGCTCATGCCTATCTACTTACCTACTACATTTAAGAAGATTATAACATGCCTTTTATAAACATTGTGATTACTGAAATAAAAACTTTTTACTCTTTCACTTTTGATGGGAAAACATTAGTATATCATAGTACATTAGTAGCTATACTTAGCATTTAGCATTCCCTGCACAGCCACTCATTTTGATTAGTACAGCAAATGATATTTATTTTGTATAGATTCATAACTTTTCATTTATATGGTCCAAGAATCCATATCATGGATTGGCTACAACTAACTAATTACCTCTGATTTTTAGCACTAAGAAAAACTTCAGATATCTAAGTTATATTTCTGTTTGCTCTTCTAACCTCATGTGATCAGTTTCAGAAGGATTTTGGACTGGATCAGCAGTTCAGTGCATGAAAAACATGTTTTTATTATGAATCAGACACAAACTTGGTGTGAAATGTAAGTTCTGAGTTCAAACATAAAGATATATCAATGAAAGTGTTTGCCCATGTCACCCTTGCCTTTGCCCACCTCCCCCCTCTTACCTGGTTGCTAGAGTAGTTCTGAGGTGCCCCCTTCCAGCCCATTCTCCTGACTTCTGGGAGACCCATAACCTCAAAGCACCCCTTTGACCACATATGCCCCCCTCACCCCCCAGATTGTGATAATTCTCTACATTGAAATGGTTGTTCCTCAAATCCTTAGCTTTGAACTCAAGAGCACTAATGCTCCCACCCATCTGATCTCAGCACTTCCCTCACAGTGACTCTGCACTTCCTCTCACACCTGGGTATGTCCTCATCTACCTGGGTGCCTTGACCAGCACCTGGATGCTCACCTTCACCCCACCTCAGTCCTGCCTATTGGAATCCTATTGATTCCTGAGAGCCATTTAGAAGGCTCAATGCCTTCTTCTGTTTGCCTACAATGATGCCACCCTATATATTATATACCAACTCATCTTTCATGGAATCCCCATGGCTTTTTATGTTTTTTACCTCCTTGTCATATATCTATATTTAAAACATCTATATCTATATCCTTTATATCTATAGCTATGTTCTCTGTATCTACATATCTATATCTATATGGTTATATTATCTATATCTATATCCTTTATATCTATACTAGAGGCCTGGTGCATGAAATTAGTGCACGGGAGGTGTGTGTCCCTCAGCCCAGCCTGCACCCTCTCAAATCTGGGACCCCTAGTAGGATCGGGCCTAAACGGGCAGTGGGACATCCCTCTCACAATCCAGGACTGCTGGCTCCCAACTGCTCGCCTGCCTGCCTTCCTGATTGCCCCTAACTGCTTCTGCATGCCAGCCTGATCACCCCCTAACCACTCCCCTGCCAGACTGATTGATGTCTAACTGCTCCCCTGCCAGCCTGTTTGCCCCCAACTTCCCTCCTCTGCCGGCCTGGTCACCCCTAACCGCCCTCACCTGCAGGCTTGATCATCCCCAACTGCCCTCCCTTGCAGGCCTGGTCCCTCCCAACTGCCCTTCCCTGCTGGCCATCTGTGTCCACATGGGGGCAGGATCTTTGACCACATGGGGGCAGCTATCTTGTGTGTTGGAGTGATGGTCAATCTGCACATTACTCTTTTATTAGATAGGATAGAGGCCTGGTGCATGGGTGGGGGCCAGCTGGTTTGCCCTGAAGGGTGTCCTGGATCAGGGTGGGGGTTCCCTTGGGGCATGGGGTAGCCTGAGCGAGGGGCCTGTGGTGGTTTGCAGGCCGGCCATGCCCCCCAGTGACCCAAGCGAAGGCCCTGGTATCTGGGATTTATTTATCTTCTACAATTGAAACTTTGTAGCCTAGAGCAGAGCCAAGCCTCCTGCTTGCTCTGTGGCAGCAGCCATTTCTGTTGGGATTTATTTATCTTCTATCATTGAAACTTTGTAGCCTTAAGCGGAGGCCTGGACTGGCCAGGGGTGCGGAAAGCTTTGCTTCCTCCATCGCCGGGGAAACCCAAGCCTCCCTCCTGCTCTCTCTGTGGCTGCAGCCATCTTGGTTAGGTTAATTTGCATACTTGCGCCTGATTGGCTGATGGGCGTGGCTTGTGGGTGTAATGGAGTGATGTTAATTTGCATATTGCTCTTTTATTAGATAGGATCATCTGCATACATGTATGTACAATACATGTAAATATATAAATATAAATTATAAAAATATATAAATAATATATGTAATATATATCATATATAATACATAATATATTATTATATATAATACATAATTATATAATTTGTTATTATATAATACATAATGTCTATTTTGTATGTCTATTTTTGTACTGTTCTTACCCATCCTGATCATTATAAATATGTTATATATTATGTATTATGTAATATGCAATATATATTATGTATTATGTAATATATATTATGTATTATATAATATATATACATATATATATATATATACATATATTACATAAATTTTTTAAGCTATTGAACTCAAAGCTCTGGACATTATTTTACAGAGTGGCCATATGCTATGAACTGAATTGTGTCCCCCAAAAATTTATAGGTTGAAGCTCTAACCTCTCTGTCAATATATTTGGAGATAAAGCTTTTAAGAGGTAATTAAGTTTAAATGAAGTCATAAGGATGGGATCCTAATCTATGGGATTGGTGGC
Organism: Cnephaeus nilssonii; assembly: GCF_951640355.1. Taxonomy (NCBI): domain Eukaryota; kingdom Metazoa; phylum Chordata; class Mammalia; order Chiroptera; family Vespertilionidae; genus Cnephaeus; species Cnephaeus nilssonii. The sequence continues at coordinate 89,522,239 of NC_137073.1, read as the reverse complement.
CTTACAAGAAGAGAAGAGAAAGCACAGTGTCTTTCTCCACAGGCATACACCATGGAAAGGCTATGTGAGGACATGGGGAGGCAGCTGTGTACAAGACAAGAAGAGGGCCCTGACCCCACTCCACCCTGCTGGTCCCTGACCTTGGTCTTTCCAGCCTTTGGATTTGTAAGAACTAAATGTCTGTTCTTTTTGTCATCCAGTCTGTGGTATTTGTTATGAGCTGACTAATACACCATATGTAGTAAAATCAGTCAACATTCATTCAACAAGGGAGGACTCTGTGTACTTGGGGAGAGTCATTTATTTCCACAATTAGATTGGGGAGGCGACAATAATGCAGAGATGCAGTTCCTGAATTTTCTATTTCTTTTTCTTTACTACAGATTAGTTTGACCTTTAGCCATGACACACTCACAAATTGCTCCCAATCACAAGGCCTATGAGGAAGCTGTGATGATAATTCAAAGGATTTATTTTTCTACCTCTGGCTCTATCCATCTGATAACATTGTAACCAATATTTGCTGCCATCCCTGTGGACAAAAATTGTTCATAAACAAAAAGAAATTGTACAACTTTGGAAGAAATCAACTTGGTAAATGGGCCATGTTTTCCCCCCAGCCAAGCAACAGAAAAGTTGTAAAACACTTTATTATGCTTATAAGAAAAGAAAGGGAGGAAGATAGGAAAAGAAAGGGGAGGAACTTCTGGCCACTGAAGAAACACTATTGGAAACTATACGTGTTCAAGCCAATAATGTGGCATTCTCTCCTGCCAAAGGCTTATTTTAGTAGGGTGCTTGATGGTGTCATGCTCTCTCTCCCACTTGGGATGCTTTAAAGATGTATTAATTAATAAAAACAGCTCTGTCAGAAAAGGCATGCCCATGAGTCAACTGAAATTGATCTATTCTGAAGACAGAAAACTTGGCAACCACCAGCTACCAATAATCAGGGTGAGGGTCTTCCTTGGGGTGTGATGCTTTCCCCAGGTGTGAGCTACCTCTCTACATCGAAGAGAGATGTGTGCACTTGCCTGTCTTTCTGTGTGATGAAGTAAAAGGGAAATGCAAATTCTTCTGGAAATGTCTATAAAAAATTGAGTCACCCTGCAATAGTCACCTTGCAGGAGGAGTGGGGTGACCAGTGCAACTGTGCAGGCTACACAGACTGTCCTGTCACCTGGAGTGCACTGCTGTCTCTTGCATGAATGGAGTGGCAATTGTATATTGGTCTCCTGTTAGTGCTCTCGACTTTTTGTATGTCTATTTTTGTACTGTTCTTACCCATCCTGATCAATTCCATCCTGGATGAACACTACCATCTCTAAGGAAGACATGTACCAGATTTAGAATATTTTATTTTTGTCTATTGGGACTCCATAGGAGCTGAGAAAGTTGTCATCTCTGGTTTGGCTAAAAAAGGAACATCCTAAATAAAGAGAACACCCCCTTCCATCACTGCAATGAGAGAGAGAAAGAGAGAGAGGGAGAGAGAGAGAGAGAGAGAGAGAGAGAGAGAGAGGAGAGAAACATGGATCAATTGTCTCTTGTATGCACCTTGACTAGAGATTGAACCTGCAACCTAGGTATGCACCCTGAGCAAAAATTGAACCCACAACCTTTTTGGTGTATGGGATGATGCTCAACCAACTGAACTACCTGGCTGGGTGGAACTAAGATTTTCTTGAACAAAAGCGAATGCAGGCAATGTGTTAGATAGAAAAGGAAGTATAAGAGTGTTAGAGAAAAATAAGAAATGGGAACAACTTTAATTAAGACACAAACACATGCTGGAGTCTGGAAGAACCATTAAATTGCTACTGAGGCACAGTTACCAAGACCTGCCTCCTTACTCCTGCATCTGGGCGATTGTGTACCCTTGGCTGAGGAACTGAGGGTGAAGTGTGAAGGTACACATAGACACAGACAACAGTGTGGTGATAGTCAGAGGGATAGGGGGGTTGGGCAGGTGGAAGTGGGCAAAGGGGGGATAAATGGGGAAGGAAAGAGACTGCTTTTCATCGTGGGTGCATGATGCCATGTGAGATGGTGTGAATTGTACACTTGAATCCTGCATGTTTTTGTTAACCAATGTCACCCAAATAAACTCAGTAAGAAAATAAACTATGGGATGATGGATATATTCATTATTTTGATTATGGTGATAATATGGTGTATCCATATTCTAACATCAAATTATAAGCTTAAAATATGTACAATTTAGCCCTGACTGGGTGGCTCAGTTGTTTAGAATGTGTCTGGTATACCAAATGGTTGTGGTTTGATTCTTGGTCAGGACACATACTTAGATTGAGGATTCAATCCTGGTTAGGGTGCATATGGGAGGCAACTAATCGATGTTTCTCTTTCACATGGATGCCTCTCTCTCTCTCTCCCTCTCTCTCTAAAAGATCAGTGAAATGTATTCTTGGGTGAGGATTAAAAAATTTGCAGTTTATTGTATGCAAATTAAACCTCCATAAAGCTATTTTTAAAAAGAAAAAAAAGGACACTCTTTGGATTACCCTCTTGCTCAAAACCTCTCCTTGGTCTGTGGGTGGAGAGCTCCAGGGATGAGAGATTCAGTTTTCTGTGCTTCCATTGTTTCTTCTCTCTCTTGAATCTGCTTTCTTCCAGAGCTCCCTGTAGTAGCTGACATGCCACTGCCCCTCATTGGAGGACTTAGGAACTCCGGTACAGAATGAGCTCCTGAGCTTGGGGAAGAATGGAGATGTATGGGTCCTCAGCAGGCATCCGCCCCCTCTTCTAGGATGTTAGAATTAAGAACTGCTCACAATCCCTGAAACCAACTAAGCACAACTTTGAGATCTTTCTGGCAAAAATACAAAATAATTAAATAGGCTTTTGAATTTACTCAGGGCTTTCATTTCCTCTGAAGTTATTTCTTTAAGGCAGAAAATTATTTTGTTAGCATCTTGGGAGAAAGAACAGATGGAAGTGATGAGATTATAGGCCCTTCTATGCAGGCAAAAGAATTTATAGCGATATTGAAATGGCTTTATTCTTTCTATGAATATGGGAGGAATAAATCATGAGGTTGTAAATATAGAACAATAATGAAGTCAATAGCTATGACTTCACTGTGGCAAATCTGTCATTTACTGGGATTACAGAGATGTGTAGCTGAGGGTCTGGGGGAGGCCAGGGAAATGTAGCACCTGGCAGTATTTCCAAGGTTATGGGGTTTTATGCTCACGTCACAGGATGGATTCTTTAAGCTCCCAGTGAAAAGTCCATACATAAATGTGAAAGTGCTGGTCTTGCATTTCCTCAAGTTTCACCAGTTTCTATATGTGGGTCACAATCCAAAGGGGAAGATAATTGAAGAGAGCCAGACCTGAGTTCTCATGGCTGCCAAGTGGCTCTCCACATAGAAGTCACCTTTTAATTTAAGAAAGTGTCCGCCCAGGTCATGGAGGTCTGGGTGAGCCCATCATGGTGATTGCTGGGGGCTCTGAGAGGACAGCACTAAGCCATTTTTCCCTGCCATTTTATCAAGTATAATCCCTTCCTGGCCATTGAGATTGCATTAGCCTGATCAGCAAAGTGCTCTGGTGGTTTCATTATTTCAAATTGAACTGTCCACTCACCTCTCTGTTTCTCTATAAAAATTTCTCCATATTTTTAGCTACATAGCAGCTCAGTATTTTGGAAGTAGTATTCAAAGGGTTAGGCAGTGGGAGAGGCTGATAAGGGGCCCTCTGTCAGGAGGTTGCTCTTGCTGGGAATCTTGGTTTAAAGCACAGGGTGTGAGGATCTGGTCTCCTCACTGCTGCTACAGTCAGTCGGGGGGCAAATCACAAAGGAATAAGGAATAAATGAAAGGGAAGTGTGGGCTAAGGGGTGGTCCTGCTGTGTCCATGTGTGGGGGGGAGGGGGAAAAAGAAGGGGGCTGAGGTGGTGGTGTTGCATTTTTGGGCTGAGAGAGGCAGTGGCAACCAGCCTTCTTAGGGGACTCTCTTTAAGTCTCCCCTTTTCTCATTCTGCAGAGGGGGGCAAATACGTGGGGGATGGATGTGATACCAGCAGCAGCAGCAGCTCCAGTCTGTCCATCTCTGGCTCAGACATTCTGGCGTCCCACCAGCTCCTGTCCTGAGGAATAAAGCCCACATCTTCCTGAACCCCGTTCCTCATTCTTGTCAAATATGAGCTTCCACCCTCAGATCCTGATACAGTTTTGTTCTTGTCATTCCCTTTCACCCAGTAACTCTTCTACATTAACCTGAATGCTGAGGCTCATTGCCTCAGGAACAAAGGACACATTTACATTCTTGGCTTTGTATCCCCAAATGGTCTTGAGAGCTCTAGTGCTAAATGCAAGAGATTCTGAGGAGAGGGAAACATACTGGAATTATGTGTTTATTCATGTATTCATGCATTTTGGATTTTGAATGCCCAATGTTGGTCTTCAATAAAGGCTACACTGTAAGCCATGAAAGGGAGGAGTGTGGAGGGAGCAAGAGCAGTTGCCCTTCTCAGAGAGAGGGTAGGAGCCTCACAGGACTAAAGAGAGATTGGAGGGGACTAAAAGAAGGGAACCAAACCTGAATGGGGCACCTTCTGAAGGAGAAGCCTCTGTGGAAATGGGAGACAGAGAGCCCATAGAGAGATGGAGGGGTCCCTTATCAATGTGGGGCAACCACCATTGAACAGGCAGGGCTAAGCAGAGACAAATGAAGTCACACCACATCCAGTCGGCTCTCAAGACCTCATATTGGCACAGAGGAGCACCTGAGATTCACCAACAATATGCCCCACCCCAGGGAGATACAGGTGCTGATGGAGAATGGCCCATATCAAGCATGTGGGTCAAGTGGGAGCAGCAGAGGCTATGGGAGCTCTGAAGAGGGAGCCTGAGTTGGGTGGGAGCAGCTCTGGACATGTCTGCCCTTGCTGCAGAAGGCCCACATGGGATCAGATACTCTTCCTTGGACACCAGCAAGACACAGAACAACCACAGACCAAACTGCCCTTCTTCTCTGACACCATGAATGAAGAAGATGTGGGTGAATGAGGTGGGTGGAAGGGGCTACATAATTGGTCTGAAAGAAGTTTAAATTCAATGGATGTCCAACATAGAACTAGAACCCTCCATTTTTGGGCTTCCAAGTTTGTGACCACACATTTCAAACTCACTATGTTGCTAATTGACACAACTACCTTACCTATAATTGGACAAGATTTTCAATAAGTCAGAGTTTTCCACTGGGTGTTGCAGAATAGTTCTCGATTAGTTTTGACTTGTGAAATACTTTCCACCAACTGTACTTACTGTCAACATCAATGGGGCTTGGCTTATGGAAAAGAAAACACGCGCAAAGGAAAGTAACCTGAAACTGGTTTCATTCTTCACCCAATTATCAATGGTTGTGCAACACACCCGAACTCTAAGAAATGCACTGTGCAGGTGTTAGAACCGGAAGTCTTGGCACCAAAGGAGGAGGGTCTTTGGCAGCGGAGACATCAATAAGTCTTCTGGAAGCAGCCTGGCAGCTCTCCACAGACACCACTAACCACAGGGCCACATCCTTCTAGACTAAAGATAATGGTCAGCTTTCTTCATCTCCTAGGGCTGCTTCCCTGCTTCCCCAGACTCCATGGGCCCCTTCACATGCCCAGGGAATACCAGCTGAACCTCCCCATGGCTGTCAGTTGTGCTGCCTGGACCTCTGTGATACTTTATGATACCTGAGTGATACTTTGACTTCACTGCTCTTCATAATTGGCTCAGTCCTCCTTCTCCCATTTGGCTTACATGGCCCTTTCTGGTGTCAGAGTGCTGGCCTCCAACGGCTCTGTACCTTTGCAGCCTGAACCCTGATTCTGAGAATAGTCCTGGCTCAGGGCCTGGAAAAAAGTCACCTAGTCAGGACAGCAAATTACAACTCAGAAGGTTGCTTAGTGAGCATAAAATTGGAGCAAGGAGGGCTGGGTATTCTTAAGGGATGTTTCCAATGTGCTGTGGTAGCAAGATACAGTGTCCTTTTCAACTCTGGGGCTATTTTCAGAAAAAGACCTGGGAGGGGACATCTGAAATTCCAGCATCCATCCCCCCAACAGGGCTGGAAGAGCACACCTTCCTCCCTGCTTCTTTTAAACTATTGCCATCATTCACCAAAGCCTGCTGCAATTGCAGCACCATGCGTTAGGTTTCAAGATTGCATTTAATCTTTATTAGCTCCATTTGCATCACTTGCTTCCTGATGAGATTTTGAGGGGATACCTTAATCTCAGCAGTGGTGTATTTATAGATCTTATCACTGAGCAGATTGCTTCTGGGAAGATTTTTGCTGACGAGTGAATCTGACCTCCTCCACACCCATGTCAAGTCCTGGATTTTCAGATGGAGAATGATACCTGCTGACCCACTTTCACAGTGTGGAGGGGGACAGGTCATCCAGAGACAAGTGTGGCTTCCTTAGGGAGGTGTCTCTGAGTCTTCTGACCAGGAAAGACCTTCTGGTATTGTCCTTCACAGCACTGCACAGCCCCCTTCTTAGTGCTTGGCACTAGGAGGATAATTTGACCCTCATTTTGAGTTTTATTTTGTTAATGTGCATATTAATTCCTAGGGTTATCATAATAAAGTACCATAAATTGGGGGCTAAAAACTACAGACATTTGTTGTCTCATGGTTATGGAGGCTGGAAGTCTGAAAACAAGATGTCAACAGGGCCGAATTCCCTCTGAAGGCTCTAGGGAGGGGTCTGCTCCAGGCTTCTCTCCTGGCTTCTAGCAGAATCAGGTGTTCCCTGGGACTTGTAGATGTGTCACTGCACCCCTTGTCTTCACATAGCACTTCTCCATCTCTCCACATGGTCTTCTCTGTGTGCTTGTCTGTCTCTTTTACCCCATTCCCCCCATCTTTTTTATAAGGACACCAGTTATACTGAATTTGGACCCGACCATAACTAATTCATTTTAACTGGATTACCTCAGAAAGACCTTGTTTCCAAATAAGGTTGCATTCTGAAGTATTGGGGGTTAGAATGTCAACAAATGAATTTTTAGGGAACACAAGTCAGCCTATAGGTGCCACATCCATGAAGTTAGAGTTTGTTGTTATTTTCAGGGGTAGCCCCTGAGCCTAGCATGTTGTCTTACCAGAGGGAGTGCCTGAATGAATGAATAAAAGCTGTTTATCTAAGATTAGTTCACCCTCCCTTGCTCCCAAGCACATGTAGCAACCTATAAAATAACAACTACCCACAGATATCTTGAGATGGCCCTAACCACACAAGAATCAGTCAGATCATCTAATCTGTCCTGTCTTTCTTTTCCAGTACCAATATTTGAGAATCTGAGTTTGTGGAAAAACACAGTGAATTTGATCTTCTCTTTCTCTCCTAGATTAATGAATAGTTGATAGAGTTTTGTCTTGGTAAAGGGAAGGTTTAAAGATTTAGCAAATAAAAATATAGAATGCCCATTATAAATGTAAATTTCCCAAGTATTGAATGGGACATACTTATAAAAATATTGGTTATTTATCTGAAATCCAAATTTAACTGAATGCCCTGTATTTTGTCTGGCAACCCAAGAGTGGTTGGCACCTTGGTGGTGCACTGGTCTATTGAAAGTTGCAGGCAGACTTTTCTGGAGATTGAAGAGGAGGAGGCAGGCTGATGAGGACTCCGAGTGGGGAGAGGAGAGGAAGGCAGAGCTCCAGATAAATGTGATATGGCTATGTTCCATCTGTTTGGCTCCTCCGACTCAGGTTCAAACAGTTCCAGAGTACCTCTCCACTTGCCATATGCATCTCTCCTCCTATGTCATTTCCTTTCTTTCTGCCTATTCTTTGCTTTCTCTAAGACAGTAGTCTTCCTTAGACAGTGAGTAGTATGTTCCTACACAGTGCTTACACTAAGTACTGCATTGACAGTGGTAGTGATTTCTGCTCCAATCTCTTTCTACAGGCAACTGGCCCCACATCTGAGGCCCAAGACTCATTCTATGACTTCCTAGGCATGTTTCCACTAGGAACTGAACTCTCATTGTTCATAAGAAGACTGTAAATTCCCTAGACTCAAGATCAATTTGGCTTTGAGTATTCTCTGTCTTTTTGAGTAGCCTCTTTGTCATCATTATCAATATCATTGTTATCACCACCATCATCATTATCACTATCATTATTATTACCAGCATCTCCATCACCATCATTATTATCATCATCATCATCACCATCACCACCATTATCATCATTGTCACCATCACTACCACAATCACCTTCACCACCACCATCACCATCATTATCATCACCACCATCATCATCATCACCATCACCATGATTATTATCATCATCGTACTATTTCTGTCATAATCACCAATACCTCCATCATTATTATCATCATTGTCAAAATAATGATCCTCATTCCTACCATCATCATTATTTTACCCAATATATCCACTAGGTTGACTTTTCCCCCTTAATACCTGGTTTAAATCCCTATTTCATCCATGTGGAACTATAGTGCTTTCACTTACATTTTGATAATTTTTCTAATGGTGTACAGTCTCAGGGTGGCCGTTGGACTAGTTAGAACCTGCTTCTACTGACTTAGTTGAATGTAGCAATTATCTTACCAATCAGCATGTGTGACCTTCAATCTACATGACTTTAATCCTGACATCACTCACCCACACATTTAAATATGTAGAACACTTTATGGTAACTTTTAGAAACATGATAGAGTTCATATTATATCAGTGCAAAGTTAATTTTAGATTCTTCTATTCACAAAAGCTCCTCTCCATTTCTTCAATTTATTCCTCATCATCTGCCATGTTGTCTCCAACATCCACTTTTCCTTATTTTTTTCTGTCATTCTCCTGCTCTTGGCACCAACTACCTGCTCATGTCTACTGCACCCCTTTAATGACTTTTCTCCTCAAAATCTTACATTTCTTCCAAGTAGATTATCAAAATGTTTTCCTAAACACAATTCTCTTTTTCTAAAACAGTCTTGTGAAAGCTATCCAAATTATACCATTTTTATTCAACTACAATTAGTTTGAAAGGTGCAGGGAACAGTCTGAGCTACCTTTTTTTAAAGAACATCCTCCCTTTTAGCTTGAAATAACAATTCCATTCAACTTTTGCTTTCAACATGAGGCACCAAGTCACTTTCATCTCAGAAAGGCAGTGGCCTCTTAACAGAAGACTTTGAAAACATTTTTTCCCCTAATAAGCTTAGTTTGATGATCAACATTACATCATCATTAATTTCTAATTATTACCAGACATTTTTATTTACACTTATTGAATAAAAAGTAATGCTAGAAAATAACCCTATTTTTAAAATTCTTCTTACGATACGTTTGGGAAAATGGAAAGATTTAAATGTGAGCTGGCTGAGAAGCCAGACTGAAGCCAGCCTCTGAGGATGGCCTGCTTGCAGGGAAAAGCAGCTGGAAAAGCTGCCTAGAAGCATTCCTGTGGTTTAGTCCTGAGGCTCACATGTCAGCATTATTATTGGAGCTTGGGTTTGCTTCTCTAAGTGAGCACTGAGGATCTGGGACTCTGGCACTGAGCCCCATCGATCTGTTTGGATGATTTCAGCTCCCTGAAGCATAAGCTTCCTGAGCCAAGGGATGTTCTTGAGGCTCCGGAACGAAAACTGTTTATTTTAACACCTTGGGATCATCCCCCTCTTTGCAGAATTATTTGTCCAGGACAAATAATTACACGTACCACTATGAGGAAATCCACCTTTGGGTCAACAGAGGTTTCAAAACGTCATTATTACTCTAATATTTCAACATTGAAGAATTGGATTCTAACATTGTGCTTGAAGTTAAGTTCAAAGGATTCTAGAAAAGTTATAAATAAGGACTTTATGGGGCAAATTTCTTAATTAGGGAAGCTGCACAGCTCTTCAGCAGCACAGTAAGATAGAGTTATAGAGAAATTTCACTTGGCGTGAAATCAACCGTGGCATTGCATTTTCAGTAAATGCAGCTTGAAGATTCAAGTCGGCATAAACTCAAGGCAAACACTATTCAGCCAGAAAAGACAAAGATGAGACTAAAGAAGGGCAAGCTGTACTGCGCAGGAAGGAAGACATTTCCTGTCTCCATGCTCTGTCCTCTTAACTTGCTGGCAAGTTCCTGGAGTGTTCTAGGGGTGAGGTCCCTGCCTACTTTGTGATAAGGGCACACCCTTCTGCAGTAATGAGAGTTTGGAGTACACCATTCCCATTTTCTCAGTTTTTCCAATAAACTCTATTTTATATGGCCCCCAAGTCATGCTGTTGGTGTGAGATGGCACCTCCTTTGGGTGACAAGGGTGGTAACTTTGTGTAACCTTCTCAAATTAAAATGTACCAGGTAACTGCATAATGTTAGGGGGGTGCTTCCCATTATTACAATGCAAAAAATGGGGATCACTTTTTGCATTATAGTTTCCTGGGGTTGGCAGAATAGCTGCTGCCTCTGGAGCAGTATGAAGCTCACTGGGCTTCATGGGGATGGTACCAGCCAATATATGACTGGCCTCATGAAAACAGGACTGGCCAAGTGAGCCTGCCACTCACTGATATTCATTCATTAACATTATTGCATGCCTTCTTGTCAAGGTGATGCATTAGGGATTTTATATACACTATTGCATTTGAATTTTAGTAAAGATATTGAAAATAGTATAATAATAAGAATTTTAAAAGTATGAAGATTAGAGAAAGTAAGAAAAGCTTTCCCCACAGATAATGTATTGCAATATAAATAAATAGATTGTTGAAATTTATAATAAGGGTAGCCAGGATGTTAAATTAATGTATACAAATTAAAAAACATTGCTTTATATAAGCAACATGCAGTTAGAAAATTAAATAAAATATATTTTAAATAGCAAAATAAAAATAAAAAAGAAACCATGTATAAAACTTTATGCAGAAGACTATTTTCTAGGCTAAATTTATTGGGGTGACATTGGTTAATAATAATGAGAGGAATTTAAAGCAATAAATGGAAGGGTTTCCATGTTTATAGATGCAATGACTCAATATTATTTACATATCAGCTCTTCCAAACTGATCTATGGGTTCAATGCAATCCCAGTTGAAATGCCAACATGGGGTGTGTGTGTGTGTGTGTGTGTGTGTGTGTGTGTGTGTGTGTGTTTAACTTGAGAAGCTGATTCTAAAATTTATATGAAAACTATGCCAAGACATTCTTGAAAAAGAAGAAGGTGTAAACATTGTTTCCTTTGAATATTCAACTTTACATAGGCTATGAAGGAAATCCTGGAGTTATTTCTTAACCTAGATGGTGGTTACACTGATTAATTTATGACATTTTATTAAGGTTTTGCTTTTCGTTTGTACACTCTCTCTAGGTATATTATACCATAAAAAGGATTTTAAAAAGAGATGACACAAGATACCAAGAGTGGCCACATTTGCCTTTTAAAGCTCTAAATGTTCCTGGCTCTTAAAAATTGATCTTGCTTGTCATTGTCACTTAAGTAAATGATGACTTGATGAAGAAGTAAAAAAAACACTGATATAAAACATTTCTCCATTTCCATTGAGACAATAGCCCTTAAAGCAAACTATTTTCTTGGATTGGGCTTTTGGAACTGTGCTGAAAATGGGCAGGATGAAATTGTAGCTCTCCCTCTCCTCTTGTCCCGTCCTCCTCCTCCTTCTGTTCTTCCCCATCTCCTCCTCTTCCAGTCTTTTTCCTCCTTCTCACCTCTTCCTCTCTCTCCTTCTCCTCGTATTCCTCCTCCTCCTTCATCTCTCTCTTTTCTTTCCCTTTCTCCTGACCTCACCTTGATGCCAATGAGCCAGGTTAGTCCAGTGCATGGCTCTGGAGGTGATGTGTGAGAGTAAGTATTGATCTGAATATCACCCCGGGGGTTAATGCATGCTTGCCAATAAACTGAAAACATGTAACCAAGAAGCATTGACACAGCAACTAATAAGTATCCAGGAACACAAAGACCTTGACACTTCCATCTTGCTAACACCACAGTCTTCACATGGGGTTCTTCTAGTGGATATGCATTCTTACATACAAATGGAGCACAATGCCCACTTTATTTTTTACCTCAGTGGGGATTGTAAAGATTAATTTTAATTAAACTTATTTATTTTGAGTTCCTCTGAGGGGTGGTTTTTAACTAATATGAAAGAGAAAAAAAATGAAAGAGCAAGAACAGTACTTGTAGTTAGGAAAATGTTAGTGAACAGTAATGAAAGAAATACAAAATTATGTGAATAATAATTCCATTAAAAGGGGTTTCTATAAATACAGAAAATAGTATACTGAAAGTAGAACGCTTTTCTCAATTTTCTTGACTTTTAAATCTTTGAATTGTATTTAAACACATTATTTTTTTGGTGGGACATGTTTAACATAATAATTTTGCCCTTAAAATAATTCATTATATCTTCTGAGTTTTAAATAGGGAAAGTATTCTTCAGATAATAAGACCTTTATATTTTTTGAGCCCATACCTTTGTAATAAAATGTAAAGTACTTAATCCCCTATGCTGCACAGTCTTTCTGTAATACCCATGGGAAATTCATAGGTATTAAATTAGCTACAAGGGGTTTTTGGAAATGTTCTCCAAATGCCATGAACAGATATTGAGAAATCAAGAAAGATAGTGAGAATTACAGTAAAAATCAATAATGCTAGATAGTCTACTAAGATTGCAATGTGGTTTGTTTACTAGTATGTTAAGTTTTCTACTTATTAGAAATTTTCTGAGTGGAAATATAATACACAGTTTCACCACTACCATCCAAAGGTGGTTGTTCACTGCACTCATTTATAAGGAATGCAGAGCTTATCAGCCATGGCACTTTGGAGAATTTGAATTCATCTGATGTGCTTTCTAGTAGAGGCCAGATTGACCACCTCTGCTGGGATGTTGGTCTATGAATTTCAGCTACACATACTCTAAAAACAGTATCTATGTATCCTGACTATGATAGGATTGTGAGATTTTGAGCTAAACACTCCTTTGAGCCTCATTATTGGTATCCACTTGGGATTATCGGAGCACTTGGTCTATTAGAAAGCTGGCCATCATATTGATTATTTATTTTAAAAAGATATTTATTGTTGAAAGTATTACATATGTCCCCTTCCTTTCCCCCATTGACTTCTTCCAGCCCACCCCTACCCCCCACCCCAGGCACTCACCACCCCATTGTCTGTGTCCATAGATTATGCATATATGCATACAAGTTCATTGGTTGATCCCTTCCCATCAACCCTCCTCTGCCTTTCCTCATAATTGATGTGTGGTGTTTTGTCCCACTAAAAATATGAGTAAGAATTTTTTATATTTGTGTTTTAAATTTTTTAACTATGATTACCTATTTACAATAAATTCAAAAGTAATATGGTAGAAAACACACCAAAAGCTGATGGATATTTTTATTAAAGTATAGTTGACATACAACATTACATTAGTTTCAGATGTACACCAGAAGAATTTGACAATTATATATATTATGATGTGATCACCATGATAAGTTTAGTAACCACCTGTCACGATACAAAATTATTATGATGTTATTGACTATATTACCTGTGAGTACATTACATGCCAAAGGCTTCTGTATTTTATAATTGGAAGTTTGTATCTCTTATTCCCCTTTACTTTTTTCACCCATCTCCCCATCATCTCCCCTCTGGCAACCATCAGTTTGTTTTCTGTGTTTTTTAAGATTTCACATGTAAGTGAAACCATATGGTAGTTGTCTTTTTCTGTCTGACTTACTTCATGTAGCATAGTACCATCTAAGACCATCCACATTGTTTCAAATGGCAAGATTTCATTCTTTGTTGTTGTTGTTGAGTAATATATATATATATATATATAATCTCACATCTTCTCATATTCTTTATCCATTTATTGGTAGACACCTAGGTTGCTTCCATATCTTGGCTATTGTCAATAATGCTACAATGAACATAGGGGTGCCTATATCTTTTTGAATTAGTGTTTTTGTTTTCTTTGGATAAATATCCAGAAATATAATTGATAGGTTGCATGGTAGTTTTATTTTTAATTTTTTGAGAAGCTTCCATACTGTTTTCTGTAGTGGCTGCACTAATTTACTTTCCCACCAACAGTATACTAGGGTTCCTTTTTCTTCACATCCTCACCAACACTTGTTATTTGTTATCTTTTTGATTTATTGTCATTCTGACAGGTATGTGCTCATTATGGTTTATATTTGAGTTTCCCTGAAGGTTAATTATGTTGATCATCTTTTCATATGTCTATTGACCATCTTCAGGTCTTCTTTGGAAGAAATATCTATTGATTTTTATTTTTATTCATTTTTTATATTACCCAATTTTTATTCAATTTTTTATATTGAGTTATATGAGTTTTTATATATTTTGGATATAGCCCCCTTATTGGATATGTCATTTGCAAATAACTTCTCCCATTCAGTAAGTTTATTTTTGTTTTGTTGATGGCTTCCTTCATTGTGCAAAAGCTTTTAAGTTTGCCAGAATATCATTGTTTATTTTTGCTGTTACCCAGGGAGACAATACAAAAAAATATTTCTAACACCCATGTCAAAGAGTTTACTGCCTATGTTTTTCTCTAGGAGTTTTATGGTGTTGGGTCTTACATTTAAGCTGATAGATTTTTAAGAACAAAGGAGATTTGAAAGATCAGTGTTCCTTCCGCTGGGAGGTTCAGCACCAAGGCCAGCTCTAGGGTGGGCCTCCATATTCCCAACTCTCCCTGCCTCTATGGAAAGTGGAGGGAAGGGAGTTTGAAGGTTACTTAATAAAGGACGCTAATGGATGAGTGTGACACATGCCAATATTTTCTGTCTAGAGTTATCATTACAAAAGATCCCTGAATCCGACTGGCTCTTAGGAAGGGCAGGGTCCAGGTTACAAGAGTGCACTCCCATGTCTTATTCTTTGCAGTACTTTGAACCACAAGATGAGAGGAGGTGACAGGACAATTTATGGACATCAGCTTAGAGGACAAAGCAGAGGCTCAGATATTGAATTTACTTCTAAAAAGTTTGTGAGGAGCCTGGTTTACAGTGCTGATAAATATTTGCTGAATGATTAAATAATTGTCTAGAGTTGCTCTCTTTACTTTTCACTCAATTTTTTTTCTCATGAAGTATAACACATAGAGAAAAATGCACCAGCATAAATGTAAAGTTTAATAAATTATATAGTGAAACATACCAATGAAACACCATGTAACCTCCCTTCAAATTCAGAAAGAGAACTATCTTGGCCTACTCAGGCTGTTATAACGAAGTACCAAAGAATGGGTTGTTTAAAAACAGAGATTTATTTATCATAGTTCTGGAGGCTGGAAGTCTGAGATCAGAGTGCCAACATGTCAGGAGAGAGCCATCTTCTGGGTGACAGATTTCTCTGTGTCCTCACATCGTGGAAGGGGTGTGGGAGCTCTCAGGGGCCACTTTTTATAAGATTGCTCATCTCATTCATGAGGATTCCACCCTTATAACCTAATCACCTCCCAAAGGCCCTAGCTCTTAATACCATTACCTTGGGCATTAGGTTTTCAACAAGTGAATTTTCAGGGATACAAACAAACATGCAGACAATAACAAGAGCATTTCCAGCACTCTAGAAACCTCCTGTGCTCCCTCCCAGTCATTGCCCCTTTCTCTCCTGAAAGGCTCCCAGCATCCCGACTTTGGTAGTGACCCCCTCCTGGATTCTCTTTACAATTATACCTGGCAGGCAACATCCCTGCCAGAGGTGATTTTTGTAAATAAAATTAATCAGTATGTTTCCTTTTGGGTTTGGCTTTCTTGATTACTTTATGTGTGTGATGTTCATTTGCATTGTTGCATGTCGTAGTACTTTAATTGTCTTGTGGTTTAGCATTATGTTGTATGAATGAACAACACTTTATGTGACTATCTTACTCTTTTTTTAAAATAAATCTTTATTGTTCAGATTATTACAATTGTTCTCCTTCCCCCCCATATCTCCCCTCCACCCAGTTCCCACCCTTCCCTCTGCCCTTACCTCCCCCCCCTCGCTATCCTTATCCATAGGTGTATGATTTTGTCTAGTCTCTTCCCGTACCCCCCACACAGACACCTCTTCCCCCTGAGAATTATCAATCCACTCCCATTCTATGCCCCTGATTCTATTATGTTTGCCAGTCTTTTCTGTTCTTCAGATTTTTAATTCACTTGACTTTTAGATTCACTTGTTGATAGGTATGTATTTGTTGTTCATAATTTTTATCTTTACTTTTTTCTTCTTTTTCCTTCTTTTAAATAATACCTTTCAGCATTTCATGTAATACTGGTTTGGTGGTGATGAATTCCTTTAGCTTTTTCTTATCTGTGAAGCTCTTTATCCGCCCTTCAATTCTGAATGATAACTTTGCTGGGTAGAGTAGTCTTGGTTGTAGGTTCTTGCTATTCATCACTTTGAATATTTCTTGCCATTCCCATCTGGCCTGCATAGTTTCTGTTGAGAAATCAGCTGATAATCGTATGGGTGCTCCCTTGTAAGTAACTAACTGTTTTTCTCTTGCTGCTTGTAAGATTCTCTCTTTGTCTTTTGCCCTTGGCATTTTAATTATGATGTGTCTTGGTGTGGTCCTCTTTGGATTCCTTTTGTTTGGGGTTCTGTGCGCTTCCTGTACTTGTAAGTCTATTTCTTTTACCAGGTGGGGGAAGTTTTTGGTCATTATTTCTTCAAATAGGTTTTCAGCGTCTTGCTCTCTCTCTTCTTCTGGCACCCCAAAAATTCAGATGCTGGTATGCTTGAAGTTGTCCCAGAGGCTTCTTACACTATTTTCTACTTTCTGAATTCTCTTCTCTTCTTGCTTTTCTGGAGGCGTGTCCTTTGCCTCTTTGTATTCCAAATCTTTGACTTGATTCTTGTGTTCCTCTAGTCTGCTGCTGGGTCTCTGTATAATATTTTTTATTTCAGTCAGTGTATGTTTCATTTCTAGTTGGACCTTTTTCATATCCTTGAGGGTCTCATTAAATTTATCGGCTTTTTCCATGAAATTCTTGAAAAACCTTATAACCGTGGTTTTGAACTCTATGTCCAGTCGTTTGTTCTCCTCCATTTCTTTTGTTTGGGATCTATTTCCTTGCCTCCTCATTTTCGCTGCTTCCCTGAGTTGGTAGGGTAGCTTTGTGTCCTATTGTGTCCTATTGGTTCAATGGTCAGCCTCTCAATTACCTGAGGTGGACACTCTTGGTGCACCCCTTTTTAGCCTGTGTGTACAGCCTTGTTGTAGTTAAGTCTTGATTGTTGTTGGTGTAACTGGGAGGAATTGACCTCCAGGCCAATTGGCTGTGAGGACCCGTTGTGTCTATAAAGGAAGAATTGCTGTGCTGGAGACACGTTTATGGGCCGGGACTTGTTCCAATAGGGCTTTGGTGCTCACTGAGTCTGCCTCTTGAATGTGTCCCTTATGCGAGTGGTTGAAATCTGGTGTCATCTCACACCGACCACTAGATGCCCTCGTTTCTGGATCTCCAATGGGGTGCAGGTCAGCTACTGTCTGTGGCCACACAGCAGAAGTTACAGCAAAAACTGCAGTTTTCTCCTCTTTGCTTGGGTGGTTTTGGAGCAGTCTGACTGGAGCTGCAGTTTATTTGGTTAAGCTGCCACAGGGCAGGCCATTTATATGCAAAAGCTGCTGTTTGGAGCCTGGGTGGGTTTGTAGAATGTGCGGGGTGGGTCTCAGGGCGAGGCAGGTCTCAGGGTGGGGTGGGGTCTCAGGGCGTCACTAGGCTAGGGCTGGTCTGGTCTCAGGGCGTCACTAGGCTGCTGGTCTGCCTTTTCTGCCTTTTCTGCCTTTCCGTGTTTTTCCAAGTTCCTGTGTCCCGTGCTCCAGCACAGTAAACACTGATTGCTGGGAGCACCTCTGCAAGAAAGTCACTCTCACTTTCCGACACGATGGCCGAGAATCCAGCTTCTCCCCGTAGGTGTCTGGGTCCCCAGCGTCTCCAGAAACTGGATTTCAGAGTGATCAGGAGCTTATCTCCCTTCAGGTTGGAAAAAAAGCCATGTGCCCCGTTGCCCGCCACCAGCCCGATTCACGCGCCTCCGTACCTCAGCCCTTCTGCGTTTGTTCTTTCTTTTTCCTTCTTAGTTGTAAATCTACCACTCAGCCAGCTTTCCCGTGGTTCTGGGTGGTAGATGCTTTGTCTTTTAGTTGTATTTTTGAAATTGTTGTGAGCGGCGCAGTTTAGTTGTTTAACTTTGCCGCCATCTTGGTTCCAACCGACTATCTTACTCTTAACGGACATCTGGGCTGTGGGCATGCTCTGTGAGCAGCACCACACATGGGCCCTTATCACCTGTGCCTGTGCTTCTGTAGGGGAATATATGTAGGCAGTGCTGCCCCTGGATTTCAGCAGGAGGTCCCTATACTGGGCTGTGCATAGAACAGATATAGACAAGCACACATTTATTTAGGGACATGGGGACACCTCCCCCACTCAGCACCTGTCCCTCGGCATGGGCACAGCATGGCCCTTAACCCGTGACCTCCCACCCTGTGGCGGACACCTTTCAGGCCCCAAGATAAACTTCTTCCCATCTTCCTCTGAATGCTGGAGAGGTGCAAGTCACCCCGGAAGTGTGGAAGCTGTGAGGGAGAAGCTGCTTGGGAAGGTCTAGCTATACTAGATGGTAATTCTTCACATTGGCATCTAGAAGGTTTTCAGCACAAGAATGGTGAAGAGTTTAATTTCTACAAAACATTTATTACGATTGAATTATAGTTTTAAAAATTTACATAATTACAGCTCTTTAAATACAACTTTGATTTAAATTTTTTGAGTTTATAAATTACAAGTTATGTTTAATTTAACTTTAAAAGGTATTTTAGAAAAAAATAACTATTAAAGAAAATCATAAGTATTTTTAAATGGCCGATTTTAGGTATTATTTTCATTTATATGTTTATAGACTTCTATATTTCATGTACATAATTTATATTTTTTGATAGGAATATTTAAAGTTATGCATTTAAAATATGCTTCATTATAAATTTTAATATGAAATATATATATTATTAACTAAAGGATTGTCTTTGATCATAGAGAATAAATGTAAGTCAATTTTTTTTCGGTAGAAATAGAAAATATAGAAGTGGACCTCCTATGGAAAAAGTTGAAAAGGAAATAAAAAAATCTTCAAAGAGGGAGTGCTGCTGAAATTAAAAAATAATCTGGAAACAATAAAATTGTGCAGCATTCTGTGAAGTGTGTTACATGAACTTTACAAAGAGTATATTTTAAATATCATAGTCAGATTAAATTATTGAAAAAATAATGACAATGAGCAAGAAAATTATTCTCACCAAACATAAAATGTAAACAGGTCAGATATAATTACTTCCCACTCAGCACTAAAGGGACACTGAATTTTTGATCAACTTACAAGAATTGAAAGAGTAATTTTTATCAAATCCACAACTAGAAGCAACAGACTGAGATTCAGCCTGCTATTAGAAGGTGAAAGAAATGATATTCATGAAATTGGGCAAGAAAGATGAAATCTCATCACATTGTTTTGATAGTGTGTGAATATTTCTTGCAAACTCACTGATTTAAATGGTTGATTCTGATTTTCCTTTGGTAAGCCTGACAGAAAATTTAGTATTTTACAAAAAAAATTATTACAAATGAAAAAAGGGTATAGAAACCAACTATTATATTTTAGGTTTAAAGGCAAAGTATTTGGTAACTTTTCCCCATATTTTATGTCAGTTTTGGCTACGATGGTATCTGTGGCTGGAAACATTCAACTTCTTAATTATAAGAACATAAAACATCCCTTGAGCATAATACACATGTAATTAACACCATGGAAAAAA
The DNA here is from genome assembly GCF_951640355.1 of Cnephaeus nilssonii. Classification (NCBI taxonomy): domain Eukaryota; kingdom Metazoa; phylum Chordata; class Mammalia; order Chiroptera; family Vespertilionidae; genus Cnephaeus; species Cnephaeus nilssonii. Next base: position 89,502,386 of record NC_137073.1, on the reverse strand, counting down.
GTCTGAATGAACAGCAAACAATCAATAGTGTTCAAGAAAGATGCATGAACATGTCTTTATCAGAGTAAAATAATGTCCAATATTTAGCAAACATAATGATGTGTTCTTTTTTTGTGTGTGATGCCACTAGTACAATATTTAGAGAAAACAATATAAATCTCCTAGTTTTAGAGAAATGATTTCAAAATTAGATTATAGAATGACTGAAATTGTAATATAAACAAAAATGAAGCACAGGAACATTATCAAGGATGGGATATTCAGATGAGACCCAGATTTTAATGAATACTAAAGAAATTATACTAATCTAGAGGCCCGGTGCACAAAATTCATGCACGGGGGTGTGTGTCCCTCAGCCCAGCCTGCACTCTCTCCAATCTGGGACTCCTCGAGGGATGTCCAACTGCCCGTTTAGGCCCGATCCTACTGAATCCAGTAGGATCGGGCCTAAACGAGCAGTCGGACATCCCTCTCACAATCCAGGACTGCTGGCTCCCAACTGCTCGCCTGCCTGCCTTCTTGATTGCCCCTAACTGCTTCTGCCTGTCAGCCTGATCACCCCCTAACCACTCCCCTGCCAACCTGATTGACACCTAACTGCTCCCCTGCTGGCTTGGTCGCCCCCCAACTGCCCTTCCCTGCAGTCTTGATTGCCCCCAACTGCCCTCCCTTGCAGGCCTGGTCCCTCCCAACTTCCCTCCCCTGCTGGCCTGATCACCCACAACTGCCCTCCCCTGCAGGCCTGATCCCTCCCAACTGCCCTCCCTCCTGGCCATCTTGTGGCAGCCATCTTGTGTCCACATGGGGGCAGCCATCTTGTGTTGGAGTGACGGTCAATTTGCATATCACTCTTTTATTAGATAGGGTGTTTAAAAAAGTGAATATTACTCATTTCAATCAGATTGCACCAAGGACAAATGTTCTGTTGAACAACTAATATTTATGATATGCAGTGTTAACTACCAGAATAAAGAGCACAGGGACATCAAAAAGAGTATTTATGTTATTAGTTTTAAATTTATTGTAAAGTGTATTGGTTTTGAGTTAAATAAAAGATAGGATGAACAACTTTCAGTTTTGACATTGATTTAAAAGATAGTTGAGTGCCTATGTAAAGGCACTAAAAATGTTGGTAAAGAGAAAAATGTAAAAGCCAGAATTTTGGCTGAAAATCCATTTGTTACTAGGAGTCATGACTCAATTATACCCATAGTGATAACAATTTTAGAGCAATGAATGCAGTAACTACATATGCTATTTTCTGGATCTTTCCAAAGATAGAATCTCTTACAAATGTGACCTTTAAACCATTATTGAACACATAAAAGGGAACACTAAATAGATGCTGTTATTAGATAAATTAGATTTGGTTTATACAAAGTAAAAAATTCACTAGAAAAGTCAAGTAAAACAGAAGAGGATCTCCAAATCAAAAGTTAATATGGTATTCAGCAAACAGATTAAATTAATGTGAAATTTGGTATGAACCATTGCATGCTAATAATACATAGCAAAAAGCTTACAAAAAGCCAAATCTAAATTTAGGTATTTTGCCCTTAGGATTAAAATAGTTTGAACTTTATTTTTAGAGAGAAGTGGATTTTGTTTCTGTGAACTATGCACTAAAGGTGACATTCTAATACAATTTAAAAACATAAAACCAGGGAACAAAAATGCTTACATGACTATGAAGAAGATTATGCATTAATGATTGTAAAACTTGTGTCCATTGTGAATCATGATACAATCTCAACTGAAGAGGGATTTGAGTAGATTGATCAACATTATGTCAGTTTGGGTTTTCTTTATAATATTTCAGAATTGAACAAGTTAAAAAAAGAACTTAAGAAATTCAGTTAGTTAAGAATTAAGTAAGAGCTTCCAGTCAAGATGTCAGAATAGGTAAATGTTCTATTCACCTCTTCCGATGAGCACATCAAAATTACAACTAAACTACAGAACAACCACCTGAGGTTGAGCCAATCAGAAGTCCTATAATTAAGGATCTAGAATAAGCCATGTGGAGGCTGGTAAGAGGGACAGATACTCTGAATGGGCTGGTCCCATACCCAAATGTGGAGGCTAAAAATCGAGAGGGGTATCTCAGCTGCAGAGTTCCTCACTCAGGAGCGAGGGGTCCCAGCCTCACGCCAGGCTTCCCAGGGTTCAAGTGCCAGAAAGAGAAGTTGATTGGCTGGATGAGTCATTGGTTAATTATGCCCTGAACATATCTGAAAAACTGATAGATCTTTCCATGATGATGGGAAAATCAAGAGGGCCACTGGAGCTAAAATAGGAGTACTGTTGTGGTCATGTTTGTGCTTTATAGTGTGTGCTCAGGAGGGTAGAAAAAGGACTCATTATTGCAGATCACTGGGAGGTTTGGGGGCAGAAATATTCCAGGCTTCTCTTGTCTCACTTTTCCTTGACAGAGAAGCAGAGGGGACAGCCAGTTGCTGCTGACCTCATCCTGTCCTGAGGCAGAGAAGGAGATGGAAGGAGACAGTGAGCGTTGCTCATAGATCTCTTTTCAGTGTTTCCCTGTGAAAAGAGACTCAAAATCATCATTTAAAAAAATCCAGTAAGATTCTCTTCTGAAAAATAAATGCTATTTTCTTTCTTCTTTTTTTGTCTGCACTAACAGGAAAAAGAATTAAGTTGGAGTTTAGCTCTAAAAGCTGCCATTATGTATTTGGTTGTTCTCATCTCTGTGATCAAATATTGAAGGTGAATGTGGGGAAATTGATACCAAGGTGGAGGAGCGGAGTAATATAAGAGCCACAGGAATGAAACATTAAGTGCCGCACATTGAGACGGGGGTGGGGGTGGGGGGGTTCCCAGCCCTATCAAGGGAGTACTGTTTGAACTCTATTTGGGAATTGTGAGAAATCAATATGAAAACATACATACCAGGAACATCTTTTTTTTTTTTTTTTAAATCTCTACTGACCTAAAAAAGCAAGACTCAAAAAGTGCTCATATCAGTTAATTCAAGGTATGGGAAAAGTACTGATATTACGTAAGAGAGAGGATGCTCTAAATCATAAGACGAACATCTTTCTTTCAGAATCCCCGCATCCCATGTGCGGGCGGTAGTGGTGGCCTAGAGTCTGCTGTCACTGGGGTGCAGGGGAGCATGAAGGAGCAAAATATTGAAAAATGTGAAGTTTAGACTTTTATAAAATAATGCAGATTTATTACTTTTAGATACATGGACTAAGTCAAGCTGGCCATGGAAAGTGCTCCCTATTAAAGGGCTTGATTTAATAAGGAAAAATTTTGGTTCCTGTTCATGGTTCAGTAACCCTGCTTTCATTAACAGTTAGTTCAGATAGATTTAAAAGCAATTCATTCTCTGGAGTAGTAAACCCTTATTCATAATTGTTATACATTTTAGCTTAGACACTGGTTTTTCATAGAACCCAAAGATGTGACCTTTGGTGCCGGCACTCTGCCGGTGGCTGCTGGCAGGTCCCACACCCTGGACAGTGATGGATGAGCAACACCTCCCAGGACTCACACGGCCAGCCCCCTCAGAAGGTTCTGTCTGCAGATTCTTTTTAACCAGACAGGTTTATTCCACTCCAGAACACTCTTCTTCCCAATTAAGCCACCCAGACTTTGTATTGAGTGAGGACTATGAAGATAAATATACACCTGTCTTTGGGCATCAGAGTCCAGTTACTCGGGTGGGGCCATGAAGGAGAGTGAGCACAGGGTGTGTAGGGATTGGGGGACATGGGGAGAGAGTAGTTGATTCAGCTTGTGGTGAAAGTGGGGGATTAGGAAAGTTATGTTTTGTTTAAGTTTTGAAAAAAGGTTTGGCTGAGAAAGAAAATTTAACATGAAAGAGCAATGAAGGCCTGGCACCCTGGGAATGAGGTGTGTGCTGCCTTTGGGGGCCTGTGAATAACTTTGTGTGGTTGGATAGGATGGTGTTTGAGTGTATGTGTGGGGGGTGGAGGGAGATCTTTCATCATGGATCTGGACAGATGGAACAGACAGATAACAAAAGGAGCTAAGCTCACGAGTGGTCTCAATGCCACAGCAAAGAATTTAGGTTTTACTCTAGTGACTATGGGGAGCTAGCTTATGGGCTTTTGCATTTCTTTTTACTTTTTATTTTGAAATAATATTTGATTTACAGAAGAGTTGCAAGGATAGCACAGACAGTTCCTGTATACATTTCATCCAACTTTCTTTAACAGTAGCATCTTATATTACTACTAGAGGCCCAGTACATGAAATTCGTGCACTGGAGGGGGGTTTCCCTCAGCCCAGCCTGCACCCTCTCCAATCTGGGACTCCTTGGGGATGTCTGACTGCCAGACATCCCTCTCACAATCCGGGACTGCTGGCTCCCAACCGCTTGCTTGCCTACCAGCCTGATCACCCCCTAACCACGCTCCTGCCAGCCTGATTGATGCCTAACTGCTCCCCTGCTGGCCCAGTCACCCCCAACTGCCCTCCCCTGTAGGCCTGGTCACCCCCAACTGCCCTTCCCTGCAGGCCTGGTCGCCCCCAACTGCTCTCCCCTGCAGGCTTAGTCCCCCCCCCCCCAACTGCCCTTCCCTGCAGGCCTGGTTGCCCCCAACTGCCCTCCCCTGCCGGCCTGGTTGCCCCCAACTGCCCTTCCTTGCAGGCCTTGTCACCCCCAACTGCCCTCCCCTGCATGCCTGGTCACCCCCAACTGCTCTCCCCTGCTGGCCTGGTCGCCCCCAACTGTCCTCTCCTGCAGGCCCGGTTGCCCTTAACTGCCCTCCCCTGCAGGCCTGGTCCCCCACAACTGCCCTCCCCTGCTGGCCTGATCGCCCCTAACTGCCCTCCCCTGCTGGCCTGATCACCAACAACTACCCTCTCCTGCCAGCCATCTTGTGGCAGCCACATGGGGGCGGCCATCTTGTGCAAGGGTGTGAGGGTCAATTTGAATATTACCTCTTTATTATATAGGATGGTGCATTGGTCAAAAGTAAGAAATTAACACTGGTATAGTATTATTAGCTAAACCACAGACTATTAAGGTATCAACATATTTTCCACTAATGCCCTTTTCTATTCTAGGAGCCAATCCAGGTTCCATGATGCATTTAGTCCTCATGTCTCTTCTCTCTCCGCCATTCTGTTCCTCAGTATTTCCTAAACCTTTCATTGCCTGGAAAAGTTTGAAGACTATTGGTCAAGTAGTTTGTGAAATGTCTCTCAATTGGGGTTTGTGCAATGTTTTCTCATGATAGGTTAAGATTATGAGTTTTTAGGAAGAGTACCACACAGGCCATTCTCAGCCCGGGAAATCAGGGGGTATTCAACTGCTGATATGAACCTTGGTCACTTGGCTCTGTGTTGTGTGTTTTTTTCCATTGTATTTTCCCTTTTTTAATTGTGGGTGGGGGGAGATACTTTGAGTCTATGTAAATATCATTTTTCTCATTTTTCTTGTACATTAATGTTTTCTGCCCATTGATGTTGGCATTCATTGGTGGACCTTGCCTGCAAGAATTTATACTCAGTGTTCTAATGGTGATTTTCTATTTCCCTCATTCCTTCTACATTTATTAATTAGAATCATCTGTAAGAATATTTACCACTTTATTTATTCAATCATTTAGTTATATCAGTATGCATTTGTGAATATTTGATTCTTTGGGTTATAATACAATACTATCATTATTATGTATTTTGTTACTCAAATCCCTTTGCTTTGGCCATTGAGAACTGTTTTAGGTTGGCTCCTGTGTCCTTCCTTCTTTCCTTCCTTCTATTTCTTTTTATTTTTTGGGCACTTTCTTACTTTGTCGCACCAGATTATGCTCCTGACCCATCTTGTTTGTCCCTGCTCCTAGCTAACCTTGTTTTTAAACAAGGAGTGGAACCCCAAGAGATATGTTTGGAAAAATCCACTTTGTGGAGAGTGGATGGGTGTGTAGAGGGGCACTGCTGCACTGATCAAATTGGAGATGTTGATGCAGGAACCAAGGCTCTGGCAGCAGGGACCGAGAAGGGGAGAATAGATAGGTGGTTAAAGAAGTAGGATCCAGAGGTTCTTCTGTTTGGAGAAGAAGGAGGGATCGGATGTGGTGTGCAGGTTTCTGAGATGACAGGTGACGTGCAGTTTATGGGACTCGAAATACAGAAGAGCCTTTGCATCCTTCTTGTTTTTCAGCTTCCAGCAGCAATTTTATTAGAAAGCTCTCAGCTCTCTTCCTCTGGGCTGTTTTGTGGAGAGCAATATGGTTTCTTTCTGTGTTGTCTCCATAGTTCTCTGGCTCCTCTCCACCATTATCATCATATGCTACCTACCTGGGTGAAGATGGAGAAAAAAATGAAATAAAGCTAGTGCAAAAACAAGAGTTAGGGAACTGCTGACCTGCCATAGTTGGTTGTCTCAGAATCAGGGAGGCACTGCAGTGATACTTAACCTGTTTTTAGACTCACAATCAGGGTAGGAGCTGCGGGGAGCAGAAGCTGTGTTTCGTGAGGCAGGCTGGAGAAGCTGGGAAAGCTCGAAGCCTTCAGACATAAAAGTGAATACGAGCTACACTCAGTCTAACTTCTCTTAAGGAGGATATTTTAAATGAGAAGATTTCTTTGTTTTTGTCAGATCACTGGGGGGTGATAAGACCAGAGATATTTAACAGAGGAGAAGGGAGGTCTCTGAAAACATTGTGGGGTGACTCCTCAGGAGGGAGTTGGGGTCTGGGCCACCTAGTGACCTGGGCAGAGAACCTGGAGACCAACTGCATTCTGTGGACTGTGTCAACCTGGCAGGCCAGAAACTGGGGATTTGAGAGGGGAAGACTGGGAAAGTCAGCATAAAGAATTCAACTAATGTCTAAGCAATGTAAGACCCAGTTAGTTTGATGTCTTTGCCCAATAATAGCATACCAAGGCAGTTATGGAATTAGGACCTCAAGAGAGGGCACATGAAAGATGAAATATTCCAGGTGAGCCAGGATATGTAACATGAGTTTAGGAGTGGATTAGATTGGCTCTGATAAAGGACCATGCCTGGGAAAGATTATCAGTTAGAGACATAAAGGCATTGCCACTTTGAACAGTGGATGCCTTTGGCATCTTTAGAAATTCCCTATCACATCTCTCAGTATGGGATACTTCACAAGACAAAATCTAGTGGGATAAGCTAGAAAAACAAATGTCAAAGGCTAGGGAGGTAAAATAAGATAAACAAAGGATGATACTGAATTCTAGCAAATCTTGTTAACCTTCTGTTTTGTGGAAAAGTCAAGAAATAGCTGAAGATGCAGGTTGAACTGTTAGAAACACAGTTGAGCTTTCCTGAAAACAGTGGCAAAAAAGAAGAGAGAAATAAAACACCAGACACATATTCCACCATTTCAGAAAGAAAAATGATGTCACAAAAGACATGCTATGCAAAGCCTGGAACACGGGAGTGCTCTCAAAATCTTTCTAATCATGTATCGTTAGTAACACCAAAATCATTCAATATCATGGATGCTCACCATTTGTTTCTTCCCAACCATGGCTAACAGGTTTACATACATATAAAACCCGTGTGTGTGTGTGTGTGTGTGTGTGTGTGTGTGTGTGTGTGTGATGTAATGGTGCAGGAGCCTTTAATGGATTAATGCCTTTACTCAACAAATATAGGTCTTCCCTAGAATGGATGTCTTTGACCTCAGCCCTTTGCAATTGAGATGGGAGAAGCCTATAACTTCCATTTATTGATATTATTCAATGAATAGCACAGCTTTAGAGACTAATGAGCTTTTATACTGTGATCTTTAACACATGAGAAATTGGTTTTCCCTTTATGTGATTTGCTAATATTATTGAAATTAAAGATTTATTTTTTCTCCACATTTTTTTTATAAAGAATAAAATGAAATATCCAAAGAAACTGCCTAAGTTGTCACATTAGGACCATCTATAGGGGAGTATGAGGGGGAGCCAAGACGTGCCAGCCACCACAGTGTTTATCCCATTTTGGGGCCACAAGTTTTGAGAGAGACCTCTCCTTGCCCAGCACTATTATTGGGAAGCAAATAGTAGTGCAGGACGATTTTCTCCCAAAAGAGTACCTTTGTGTGCTAGATCCTACAACGAGAGGAAAGCTGTTTCATGTTACCTTTATGAGGTCACTCCTAGACTGGTAAAATGTTGGGTGGTTTGCAAGAAATAAAGGCTTTGCCTGGCTCTTATTCATGGTGATTTCCCCAGTGCTCTGAGGTTTGAGGTCTGAGTATGTTCACTCCCATGTCTTCTGCTCCTTTGCAGGTTGAATTCTCCAGGAAGCAGGCTTTGAAATGGAGTTTACGGTGCAGGACATTTGTTATGGAAGTCCCTTACGCTCACCAGATCATCAGCTGCAGAAGGGAGGGAAGATAAGCAGGACTGGACAGAGGGAGAAGTTGGACTGTGATGCCTTGGCTGTCTCCATGAGACCGTTGGATTTAGAATAGCCCATCAGAGTTCTAAATTAGCTGAAGTAGCTGGTCCTTTATACTCTTGTTTCAAGCAGGCATTGAATGTAAACCATCCCTGGGAAGGCATGATCTTGGGTGAGGAAGTTCTGAGCAGCTGGTGCCATCCTTGATTAAACAAAATGATCTTGGTAGGTCAGTACCTTCTGGTGGCTCTGAGTTTCAGGCCCCTATAAGGGGATTGGACATGTTTAAATGTTAAGTGGTCTTGGGGTCTTTTTAATAATCTTAAATATCCCAGGTCAGAAACTCAAGAGTAAGTGTCTTGGAAGCCACATCCTTGAGATAGCTGTCTCAGAGCAGAAGCTCCAGCCTCCTTGAGATTCAAATAAGCAATTTGCTGTCAGACTTGATTCCTTTTGCTTAGCACATCAAGTCACACTCAAAGAGACTATGGTAAAACCAGAAAGTCTTTTCATATTCCAAATAAAACTTATCAATAGGATTCCAAGGGAGGTCAAAATGACTCCCTAATTGTTTAAACACAGAGCCGACACTATATATAAACACAATTTGAGACAGTCATTATCTTTGCCAGCTCTCAGGGAACTTCTGCTGTCAACTTCTTGTTGCCTCCATCTGAATGAGTGACATTTACAACCTTTAAACATGGGAATGAAAGAAAAGTGTACCTGCCTCCCAGGAGCTGTGAAGCTCCATGGAGATGCCAATCAGAAGTATTATTACTCCCATCCTCTGAATTTCATTACATTAGGTTAACCTTCTATTTCCATAAAATATTCTCAAAAATGACTTCAGATTGAAAACTATTTCATGCAGCTTCCATGCAAGGGTACATTTTTAAACTACTAGTTAGAAAGAATTTGTGCATTGCAATGAAATGGATTAATTCTGATTCACATCAGGCATATTTTTTGCAGATTAAAAAATGTACATAACCATGGCCATTTATATATAACCATATAATTAATTTTGAATGGTTAAAGTCACAAGACACCTTTGATATCATTTTATTTGAGTTGATTTTAACAAACACACATCAAATATTTTATTTAATTCTTTAATTAATGGGGGAATCAGTACAATGTTATAACTGGTTCAAGGAAAATTCAAACAAATAAACACATACATATAGACCATCAGGAATATAGAAACACATATTACTTATTTATTTCTTTATTATTTTTTAAATATATTTTTTATTTATTTCAGAAAGGAAAGGAGAGGTAGAAAGAGATAGAAACATCAATGATGAGAGAATCATTGATCTGCTGCCTTTTGCATGCCCCCATACTGGGGATTGAGCCTGCAACCTGGGCATGTGCCCTTGACCAGAATTGAACTCGGGACCCTTCAGTCTGCAGGCCAATGCTCTATCCACTGAATCAAACCAGCTAGGGCTAGAAATATATTTTAAAATAGATATAAAATTGATCAATAGCCACAGAGTAATAATCAAGTGCATCTCCACCAGACACAATCTGCTTTTCTTTGGGCAAGAATCATTTGAATTTTGTCAGTATTCTACAACTTACCCAGTTGTGTAATAGCTCAAAGACAATGAAAGGCAGAGATCGCCTGGGAGGGCGCCCTAGACAGTAATTATATTTACTCATTTCAAAGTCCTTTATACTATTCCTGACACTATATTTTGAATGCTGCCTTTGGACTCAGCTTTCATATCTCATATAAAGTTGTCTAACAAATAGACATTGGTCTGTGGACTGAAGGGTTCTGAGTTCAATTCCAGTCAAGGGCACATGCCGGGGTTGCAGGCTTAATCCCCAGTAGTAGGTGTGCAAGAAGCAGTTGATTAATAATTCTCTCTCATCACTGATGTTTCTATCTCTCTCTCCCTTTTCTTTTCCTCTCTGAAATCAATAAAAATATTAAAAAAATTAAATGATGTCATTTTGCTCGTATCTATGTTGGGGGTCTCTAAGACTGCCCCTAGGTTTGGCAATCCCACAGGAGGACTCACAGCACTTGGCATATAGTGGTACTCACAGCTCTGACTTATTACAGTGAAGAATACAGAGCAGAATTAGCAACAAAAATGGCTCGTGGGGCAAAGTCAGAGAGAAGCCAGATGCAAGCTTCCAAAACCCTCTCCCAGAGGAGTCACACAGAATGTTCTGAATTCCTCTAGAAACACGTTATGACAATATGTGAGAAGTGTCCACCAGTGAAGCTCATTAGAGACTCACGGCCTAGGGTTTTCCTTGGGGGCTGACCACATAGGCACCCTCTCTTCCTGGCATGACACCAAAACTCTGGACTCCCCAAAGGAAAGCAGGTACTTAGCATAAACCACATTTCTGTACAAATAGTTGATTCACATCCTCTCTTATCATTTAGGGAATGGTGGGACCCTCCTTGAAATCTAAGTTCCCGGATGTCAGCCTAGGGCCCACCTTGCAACCAGGCCTTTCTAAGGACAGCAGTCTCAATCGATCATATTGTCTCTTTTCTGTACAGTGTCTATATTGCAGCTTTTTATAGGCAACATTTTGATTTTAAGATTTATGTATCTGATATGTTTAGTTTATTGAATTTTTATAGTATTCTGTTGATGAACATTTAAGTTGTTCCTTATTTTTCATGGCTGCAAATACTACTATAAGAAACATTCTTCTGTGTTCTTGGACATGTACAGATATCTCTGCACTATAATGTATACATATCTTCAACTTTGCTAGGCACAAGAAGGTACTCTCCAAATTGTACCTACCTTACAATTCCACTTGCTTCTTTACCTCTTTGCCAATGTTTATTAGCCCAATTTTTACTGATCCAGTCAGAATGAGGGGAGGTTTCCCTTGATTACAGTTCTTAAGGAATACATCATACACCTGGGAAGCAAGAGCGCTTATAGGTAAAGAAGCTGCTGGAAGTAGTGCATATAGGATCAGGGCCAGACAGAGAGACAGTGCAGAGGTTGATCCTCCCTAACCATGTCCATCTCTGGCAAGGGTGCGCCTGAATAACATTGAAATAGCATCAAAAGAAGTTGCAGATCATGAGCTATAACAATGATTCATCACAAAATGCTGCCAGTTTCTGCATAAAAAATAATCAGAGTTCTTTCCTGTGATTCATACACTACTCAGAAATCCCTGGCTTCCTAGAACTCCAATAAAAACTCTAATATCTAAGCAATCATTCTTAACAGTACTTTTTTATTTTTATTTTTTGACTGAGGGACACCAGGAATAGGGCCTGATGCAAGGTAGATGTTTTGCATATCTCAGCAAGGATTTCTACAGGGGCTCTCTTCTCTGGATTTCCTGTGACAGGAGGACAGGAAGGGGATGTCCATTCACGGGTTTTACAGATGTTACTGAGCATCTGCCAGTGCTGTGTCCTTTCTGGGGAGACTCAGTCCAGTAGAGGAGACACTCCTAGTCCAGGGGGCAAAGGACACCTAATCAGCAGTACCCAAGCTGTCCTCCCTGGGGATCTGCCTAGGAAACAGAGAAGGTGAGAATGACTGTGGTTTGCAGGAGAACTTCCAACTTAGAGAAGCTTAAACCTAAAAGCAGAACTTAATATGACAATATTGAGGTATGTCAAAGGCTAAACTATGTATCTCCAAAATTTATATGCTGTTTTTCCAACCCCTAGCACCTCAGAATGTGACTGTATTTGTAGATAGGATATTTACAGAGATAATTAAGTTAAAATAGGGTGGGTCCTAATCTAATACAACTGAGGTCATACTGAAGCAGAGATTAGGACACAGAAAGTGCAGAGGACAGGTGGTGTGGAGACACAGGGAAAAGACATTCATCTATAAGTCAAGGAGAAAACCTTCATAAGGAACCAATCTTGCTAACATCTTGATTTTGGATATCCAGCCTCCAAAATTGTTAGAAAATAAATTTCTGTTGTTGAAGTGCCCAGTCTTTGGTTCTTCATTATGGCAGCCCTCAGAAATGAATATAGGGTGTATCATTGAAGGACATGAAGACAATAATGAACTGACCTCAGGAAAGACTTGCAGTGACAGGTATGGGTATGGAAGCAGGAGAGTCTGCTGGTACCCATCTACTTTGTTTCTTACCCCCAGCCCCTTTCTCCTCTTCTCTAGTCTACACAGTGGAAACATGTCTATTGAATGCTCAAATTTTTTTAGAGACTTACTTACCAAGCCTTGTTGATGGCTAATATCATGACTGAACTATGCATTTACAGGTCACTCACTTACTCTCCACCTCCCAGGGAGCCTGGACCCTGGCTCCCCATTTAGCTCCCTACCTCTGGGCAGCCAGGACCCCTCTATTCCAGGTACACTTGAATTCATGCTTCTGACCCACTAGTCCTAAATGCCCTATGTTTTATAGAGTGGGCCTTCTGCCACCCAGAGAAAACACTGATATCCTTGACTCAGTTTAAATTTTAAAATTCCCTAGGGCAGGACTTGAATTGGCTTACCTTAGGCCAACTTAGCTGTGCTGGGGTAACTATGTGAATGATTTGGAGGGGCCGCTCTGGAGGCAGGGAAAGGGCCAGAAGTAAGGGAAGCTGCTGAGCTGATCACAACATGGTCTTCTGAGAAGTGGGGATGACTTCCTAGAGGGAAAGGTGTTTTAGCCACAAGCTAAGGACCAGGAGGGATGCATTCAGCATATGTTGTCAAGGAGACTGTTCCCTGTAATTGGAACATGAGATGAACCTGCAGAGTGGAGAGGAGTGAAGAAATGAGGCACGGCCAGAGCACCCCAGGCCTGGCCTGGGTGTTTCTTCTCTCTTTTCAGAGGGTGATTAAAGGGCATCGAGTAGGAGAACAGCACATTCAAGGTCAGATCTCAGTTAGCTCCTTGGATCAAGAGCTGAATCAAACAATGTGCTGGCAAAATATCTGATTTATAGCCACACACAACCTACTAAGTCAGACTTTTTGGGGTGGGATCCAGGAATCTAAGTTTTTCACAAGCTCTCCTAGCAATTTGGAGGCACAGTGGGGATTAAGAATTATTGATCAGGTATCTGGCAGAGAGTAACTTATAAGCCGCTGGTAAAGACTTTTTCTGCCCTGACTCTCCTTCACTTTTTGTTGCTTTTGACCTTTTTTCTAAGCAGAACAATGTCTGGGCTATATTACAAGGCAGGATTAGATTTGGATTATATTCCATAACTATAGGAAGTATGCATGCATGCACATGCTTACACCATTTGCTATGAAACCCTTGAACATCTGCTACATGAAAACAACACTGATTCATGGGGAGAGAAAAATGAAATAAAAACAATCAGCTCAAATAAAATGATAAGAATAGCAGAGCAGTTTGGATTAACAAGGCATTTCAGCAGGTGAATTTGTAGCCTCTGACGTTAAAATCTGGCATGCAAGACCACATTTCAGAGCCCTTTTCTAGTTCCTGTAAGAGAGGCAGATAGATAGGTCTTTCAGGTGGAATGAGAACACTTCATCTGACTTTGCTGGGATGCAGCATTCACTGTCAGGTCTCCTGTTTACATGACAATGTTTGCATGAAGGCTGATGAGGGTACAGAGAGAGTCATTCATGATGCACAGCACAATGTGGTGCTGAACAATAGATCACCTGATGGGCTTTGCTTCCTTATACAGACATGAGGCACATGTATTCATAATTCATGTGCTAGCCAAGGGCTCTCTTTAAAGGAGAGGTGATCAGGACTTGGGCAATGATGTAAGGAGGGTCCTGGCAGTGGCATCTTGATGATATAGGACACGAGAGCACTACAAGACAGGTGAGAATGTGTAAAGGAGAAGCTATTGCCATTCTCTGGACTGGCTCTCATCCATCTTCGGAGGGTGGTGTCATTTTTCACTGAACCAGAAACTGCTTTCAGTCCACATTCTGCTTGTCTGTGGCTGTGTATTGAGCATGTATCAGCTCAGTGCATTCCTTGGACCATTTCCACTCCTCATCCAACCAATATTGCAAATAGGTTAGGGATTGGGGCTGCATCAACTCTGCCTGGTGGCTGTGACTTCCCTCAGACATCTTTGCAGCATTTAGTAATGGGTGCTCTGAAATTATAGACTAATTATTATTACTATGAGAGAGAGAGAGATACATGAATGTGAGAGAGAAACATTCATAGGTTGACTCCCATACGCACTCCAACTGGGGATCAAACCTATAACATTTTGGTGTATGTAAACCTATGGTGTATGGGACAATGTTCCAACCAACTGAGCCACCCTGTGAGGGCATTATTACTGTTATTTTAACTAATTCTGGACATCAGGGAATTGTGTCAGATGTTGTTGATATCAGAACCAAAAGCATCTTCTCAAAAAGAGAAAGCTTAACTGCACCAAAATACTAAGCTGCCCTATCCCTTTGGGTTAGTGAGAGTTCTTAGGTTCAGACTTTGCTTCTCTAGGAAAATATGTTGCCAGTAAGAAGACATTTATTCAAAAAATTAGTCATTGAGACAGATATGGCACTGGGCCCTTGGATAGAATGATAAGCAAATCAGGGGTGGTCCCTGCCATCTTGGAGATCACTTTGATGTGAAGATAGTCATTAATCAAAGAATCACACTGATGAATATGTTAGATACGTTTTTTGAAGAAACAGAAGACACTGCACAAAGAACATGGAGCATGAGGAGAAGGTCACTTGTTGAGATGTCTACACTTTGGAAATGGATTGGCTTGAGAGGCCACAGTGGATTCAGGAAGACCAATTAGGTGAAAGACAAGGCTCTCCTGGACCAGTGGGGGGTGTGGCTATGGTGAGGAATGAGTTTATTTAAGAAATATTTAGGAGATGAGACAGACAGAAGTTGGTGCTGAGTTGACACTAGGAGAGCAGAGGAGGATGCAAGGATCGTGTTAAGGCTATGACTTTGGCAGTGGGTGGGTGGGAACATTTGGGGACCCCATTTGTGGTGGAGAGATATGGGTAGAGATGATGAGTTCAGCATCTGCTGTGAAGAGCTTGAGATTGTGTTGAGACATCCAAGTGAAGATATTGAGCAAGCCCTTGGATATGAATGTCTAAAGCTCTGTAGGAGGTCCGCACCTAAAATACACCTGAGGATCTTTGGGGGATGACACTACCATGCATAAAGTTGCCTACAGAGAGAGTCTGCATCATCTTATCATCAACATATTAATGTTTTTAGCTACTAGTTCTATTAGATCCAGAATTTCTGTCAATGAGAACCTAAGGAGAAGAGTGAAGTGATCAATTTGTATTTCTTAAAGGTCACTCTGACTGCTTTGTGGTGAGTAGATTGATGGGTGTCAGTGGAGCAGAGAAACTGGATGATTCTATCTTGATAATTCAGGTGAGAGATGGGGTAAGTTGGGAATCTTGGCAAAAGTGGTAATTGTGAGAAGGGGATGGCTTTGGGTTATGTCTTGTAGGTGAAGCTAATGAGATTTGCTGAAGAGTTGGATGTGAGATATGACAAAAAAAGTAGAAATCAATAATAATTCTTAATGTCTTTGTCTGAGCAACTGGAACTATGGTGTTCCAATGTACAAAGTGGGGGATACTGGATGAGCATCAGGCTTTGGGGGTTTGTGTGTGCCATGCTTGAGGTTCCTAATAGAACATGATATACCCCTCAAGTGGAGATGTCAAGGAGAGGGTTAGCTACTGGACTCTGTTGCTAAGGATTAAGGGTAGAGTCCTTGGGAAGCTTAGGACATAGAAGGCATCTGAGGGAAAAAGAGGGTGCCAAACATTGGTACATAGGAGTTGAAGCCACCTTCGGGACAGGGAGAGGACACTGGGTCGCAGGTTGTATTTCTCTCTCACTTCTTCCTGACTGCACACACAGGATTATTCATTTAAACTGAGGTTGAAATGACTGCAAAGGAGACTCAAATGTTTCCATTAAGCCTGTTAGTTCCTCCGTCCTTTGTCCTTTTATAGCATCTGAGAGGGAGGGGAAAGAGTGAGGAGAGGACTGGCCTTGTCATTATCATCAGCACAAGAGGTAGTGGAAACTTCTTGCTCTGTGTCATGGCCCTGCCTCCTTATTCAGTTGTTAAAGGAGCTGTTTGAGCTTTGAAAATTCTGGAGCTAGTTAAGATGCAGTCCAAATGACTTTCTTTTTATGCTTTTAACGTGCTGCTTGTTGGCTGCCATGGCCACCGGCTTTGCCAAGGAGCCTTTTTGACATTATCTCAAAAAATATTCTATGGACCACCCACTCACCTACTCATATTGTCTTGACAACCTGTTTGATTCTGTCCAAGAGACCTCTGGATTTTAACCACAGGATCCATGAGAGGGAGGGAGGCTCTGGGGAAAATTAATAGAGGTAGCCAGAATGTTCCCTAAGCTGTTTCTCTTCTGTTTTCAAGGAACTTACTGCACATGTTCAGCTTTGATCTCCTTTCTGGATCAAGGGGTTTTCTGTGCTGGGTACAAATGTAGTCACTTGCAACCCATATTTAGTGTAAGAGATATCTTAGCTCTCAGGACAACCGAGATATAGAGATGGCAGGAGCAGCCTGTTACCACCCTGGTCAGCTGTTGGCCGAGTTTTAATGGTTGGGTTCTTGGATGTTAGCTTTCTCTCATGTTGTGATGTAACCTTCCCAGAGGCCCAGCTGCCTTGACCCTCTCCCAGGGAGCCAGGCTGGGCTCATTGTACATTAAACAAAAATGTACTAGAATGTATCTGTTCCCAGAAAATGGTTGACAGTTTCCAGTTCTGTAACTTTTCCAAGGGGGATGAGCCCAAATTCGATATCTCTCTCCCATTAAGAAATGAAATGACAGCCATGAGACTGGCACATACAGTCTATAAGAGTCTTCCATCAGGTGTGGCTGGTGCAGGGCATCTGGGGCAAACCTTGAGTGCAGGTATCAAGGTTGGGCGCTGGTCTCTCCAGGACCTGAAGAGTCTGCAGTCATGAGTCTCTGGGCTGGGTGTTCTCTGATTGCTTCTGGGTGAAGCAACCTCCCCTTCTCTTTGGGTCTGCCATGTGGGTGTCCAGGAGCCCAAGGCCACTGAAGAAGGGGAGAGTGAGTCCCTAGCTTTGCTCTTGGCCCAGATGTCCAGGGCCCTGTGCAGCATCCAGGTTGAGGATTGTTAACATACAAATCAGGATAAGATCGGGTATTTCTGCCAGTTTCTAGTTTTGATCTAAACCCAATTCCAAGTCACTGGACAATTTATAACCATCTTTTTTTGGAAACATTCAGGCATTCCACTCCTTCCCCTCCCACACCTCTTTTTCCCTTTCTTTCTCCTTTTTCTCCTCCTTCTGTGGAATCATTTAACTAATTTCTTTGACCATGAATTCATCTATAGCATTTTTGGAATAAAGTCTTGTGGTATTTAGATCACCAGGAGCTGGGCAACATAAACCAAATCAGTCTTGACTTCTGCTTTATATTTGGGGAACTTTTTTTTCCTGTAATCTTACCTCTTATTGATTTGAAACCAATGGTGTGATCTTTAATTTGTAAGTTCCCTACTTCAACATTGCTTCACTGATTTAATTCTTTGTGACCGAATATTCCTCCTGGGAAAAATTTTCCTAAAGGTCATTAACACAATGTTACCAAAAGTCATTTTAGAAATCAAATTTATTTCCATTGTTATAAATCTTAATTTTGATTCCCACAAGGGCTTCCTGGAAATCTTTTATGGTCTGTTTCAAAATCTATTTGATAAGATTTGACATATTTTTCAAAGAGCCTCAGAATAACAGGGCCAAAGCCTTGTTTGGTATTGTTGCCATTAAAGTACCTGACTGTCCCAACAGAAATATTTTTTTTTTTCATTATTTCATTTACTTTCTGGATTAATTTTATGGTAGAAGAAACTGACTGCTGATTTCTTCTGGGAAACACATAAGGAGGCCAGATTTTAATATATTCCTTCACTCTGCCAAGGAAACTTCTCAAAGTCTCAGCTCTGTGAGTATATATAACCCAGATCTGGGAATTCATTTGTGGAGTAGTCTAAATTCTATCCTTTAGAGCAAACCCTAAAGTCCCTGTACATACAGAATGTCCACTGGAGTTTAAATTAATTGATAAATCACTGCATCTTTATGTTTCAAATTATTTCAGATGGTGCATGGTTTGTCTGTAATTTCTAAGGCAGTCCATGATGAATGGCTATTTTTAACAAAAAGGTTTATATCAATCATGAATTCTTTGCCTACTTATCTCTCAGTTGTGACTAAAAAATAGATATTAATATACCTGCTAATCAGAGAGATGACACAATCCTTGCAGCAGCTAAAGAAATGACAATTTAGCTGCCAGAGGCTGCAGACAGCAATTAAACTGGTCCCTGGGAGGCCTAATTCATAATAAAGAGCCCGAGGTGCAATGAATGCATGGCCTGCTCAGTTGTGAGCATTCCCAGCAAGTCTCCTGGGACATTCTGCCCAGCTACTTTAGGGAGACCCCTTGCTCTGAATGGGCTGATTCTGTCCAACCTTAATCATTGCGTCGTACATGTCTGTGTTCTTGGTTTTAACATGAACTAATCTGGCATTGCTTTCTCATCCAATAAATACTGTAATAACAATAGAAAAATTACAACAGGAAGCACTGGTATCACATATGACTTAGCCAGTGCTGATGGGAAGTGGGTGGAAGTTATTCCTGAACCTCTGACTTACATCCTGAACTCTTAAGCTCCAGTGTCATATGCCCCAGAGTGTCTCCTTTCCCCACTGATTGGATTGCAGCTGGTGAAGCCACAAGATGGAAAGACTCTGGGTCCCTGCATGAGCTTGTGGAGCAGAGCAGTTCTGCCTGCCCAGGACTGAACACAATGTATGTGACTGGTTAATGAGAAACTTCTTTGTAAAAGCACTGCATTTTAAGGTGAGAACCTATTAACATGCACTCTAATGATCACCCTGTATTAGTTCCTAAAGCTTCCATAAGAAACTGGGTGGCTTATACAAAAAGAAATTTATTATCTCATTGTTCTGGAGGCCAAAAGTCTGAAATCAAGGTATCAGCATAGCCATGACCTTCTGAAGCCTGTAGGGGAATCTTCCTTGCCTCTTTACGGTTTCTGGTGTTCTGCTGGCAATCTCTGGCACTCCTTGGCTTATAGCTGCATCACCAATCTTCCATCTTCACATGGTGTGTCTTTCCTTTATATATGTCTGCCTCTTTCTCCAAATTCTACTTTTTATAAGGACACCAGTCATACTGGTTTGGGGCCCACCATAATGATTTCATCTTAGTTTCATTCCCTCTGTAAAGAGGCCATTTCCAAATAAGGTTACATTTTGAGGTACTGGAGGTTGGGACTTCAATGTACCTTTTTGGGAGACACAATTCAACCCATAATGCACATCAATGTTTACTGAGGATTTATTGTAAACATTGTAAGCATCTTTCCAAGCCTCTACACAGATTACCTTATTTAATTATCACAGTAACTTTATGAAGGAAGTACTGCTGTTCTTGCTTCATAAGATTATGAAACAGGCATGTAGAAATAGGAGAGAACTTGCTACAGGCCACACAGAGGCTAAGGTTACTGGGTGTATGGTAAGGTGACCAGATTTTAACATTGGTAAAGCGGGACACCATTGACCGGGGTGGGGTGGGGGGTTCCTTTTTTTAAAAAAATCTATTTTATTGATTTTTTACAGAGAGGAAGAGAGAGGGATAGAGAGTTAGAAACATCGATGAGAGAGAAACATTGATCAGCTGCCTCTTGCACGCCCCCTACTGGGGATGTGTCTGCAACCAAGGTACATGCCCTTGACCGGAATCGAACCTGGGACCCTTGAGTCTGCAGGCCGACGCTCTATTCACTGAGCCAAACTGGTTTCGGCCCAGGGGGGTGGCGGGGGGGGGGGGGGGGGGAGGTTCTTGATTTAAAATTTGGTCTATATTGTAATCGCTTTTGGTTTTTTTAATAAAAGGAAATTCACTTCTTAGATCATCGTTGAATTTGCATCCTCTTTTCTTACTCATTATGTTAAAAATCTAAAAAAAAATAATTTAAAATTATATTATAAATTATTATATACATATTGCTTAAAAACACAGTAAGTAGGTACATAATTACATGAACATATTTTATTGTTAGTTTATAAATTAAATTAATTTGATTGTTATAAAGTAACTGTATTTTAAAAATTATTTTAATCCTATATTTCTTTCTAAATAATAACAATACTAACTTGTATTATTTTTCCTCTGAATTTGCTGTAACATAAGTCGTAGTGTCACTTTCAAGGCCGGTGCTAGACTTTTTGCCGCCACTATAAAATATAAATAATACGAGTTCTGTCTGCTAAATTCAAGAAAATTTATGTAGTTATGAAATAAATAAATAAATTACTTACCTAAATTATCTGAATAGCTGATTTGTAATGACATCACTTGTTTAACTAGCTTACTAGCACGCAGTATGATGTGTATTGTCTGAGAGACAGTTACAAATGTTTTCGTCGTCGTTGCCAATCCCAAAAAATGCCATTGTTCATTAAGTCCAAACAATGGTGGTCGAATTCTAACAACTGATCAACAATGCGAACTTTGATAAGCAGTTCTCGATAATCAGTTCTCAACAATTCTTTGTTATTATTAAAGTTTAACATTATAAAATTAACAAAAATAATATAAAACTCATATCCTGGCTAAATAGCCACATGGCCGCCAAAAACCGTATATTCCCTTCCTGTTCTCCTGCTGTTCCCTAGCTTGTTGTGCATTCTTTCCAAAAATCGGGACTTTTTTAAAACGCCGCGGGACGCGGGACAAATTGTTAAAAATCAGGACTGTCCCGCCAAAAGCGGGACATCTGGTCTCCTTAGTGTATGGACAAGTCTGAATCTAGACCCCAGCTTGTGTCTAGAATCCTTGGCCATTGGGAAGAAGAGGAACAATGAATGAGTCTGTCTCTGGGAATCTTAGCCCCACCAAACACTCCCCAGATGACTTCAGATGTGAGACTATTTTGATCCGAGAGGTCTCAGAGAGATCCCAATACCAGGATGACAACATCAGTGCGTGGACTAGGAGTTCATGGATCAGTCTTTTGGGAGCCCAAGGCAGGTCACAGCGAAGTTTTTGGAATTCAGAAGCTGGTGCTTCTTGTGTCTGTGGGATTTACTTTGTGAGTGTTGGATCTTGTATGAAATCTGTCTCCTTGTGGCTGCCTTGGTTTCTCTGGGAACTTCACTTTCTGTTTTTGCATGACATCCGTGGATTACTAAAGGGCCAGAGTTCAGCTTCAGTGTGGGAATCCAGGCTCCTCTATGTTGTTCATGGAGCTATTTATTTGGAGGTGAGTATACCATATGAGGTGTAGTGTAGGGGATGGCTGCAGAGTTCTGTTGGAGCTGGATAATGGAGAACCGATTGGCCAATGAGCAGCTATGCCATTTTGGGGCAAGATCCAGATCCTATGTTCTTGAAGTTACTTGATATATTAGAGATACTTAAGAGTCCAGCTGTCCCAGAAAAAACACTATAATATGACATCTACTGATTAAGGTCCAAGGAAAGTGCTTGTCCCAGCTCAGCCTTGTTTAGACTGATGGTATTCTACCATATTCCTAGACCCTGAAAGCTAGTCTTAAATTTCCAACTGCCCCTCCCCACCCACACCCTCACCATCTTCCAGCCAATAGGCTTTGGAAAGCAATTTTATTTTTTTTATATTTTATTGATTTTTTTACAGAGAGGAAGAGAGAGGGATAGAGAGTTAGAAACATCGATGAGAGAGAAACATCGATCAGCTGCCTCCTGCACACCCCCACTGGGAATGTGCCCGCAACCAAGGTACATGCCCTTGACCGGAATTGAACCTGGGACCCTTGAGTCCGCAGGCCAACGCTCTATCCACTGAGCCAAACACCGGTTTTGGCTGGAAAGCAATTTTAATTACAAATGATATCAGATCTAAATCAGGAAAGCAGCTTCCTTGTGATCAATCACT
This sequence comes from Cnephaeus nilssonii, assembly GCF_951640355.1. Taxonomy (NCBI): domain Eukaryota; kingdom Metazoa; phylum Chordata; class Mammalia; order Chiroptera; family Vespertilionidae; genus Cnephaeus; species Cnephaeus nilssonii. The sequence continues at coordinate 89,480,074 of NC_137073.1, read as the reverse complement.
CCAGTTCACTGCTTTATGTGCCTACTAGCAAAAAATAGATTCAGTCCATTTAATAAGATGGCCTGGCCAATGAGTTAGGAAGACCTGTGAGCGCCTCACCCAGTGAGCAACAGACTGGGCTCAGGAACAGCCAGCACCTGCGGTGTGGCTGGGAGTTCCTGGGGCTTCTGGGAGGTGCTGTTTGTGGTCATGGGTTTCCGACTGACATTTCTCGTTTACAAGGTGACCCCTGAGCACAGAACCTTTTAATTAGCTCACAGAGACAGTACATTTTGTGTGGGTGACTGTCGGTTTCTTTGCCTTCTGAGGCCCGCTGTTGCCATGGCAACACTCTCCTAACAATGGCTTAGGCTGCTGCAGGGGGAGAAGCAGAGAGGCAGGCAGCCCAGTGCCAGCTCCCAGCCAGATAGTAAATATTCATGATAAGACTGTGAGGTTAGAAACTGCATTGTCAATGGGTTTTATTATTCACGGTCAGCATTACGCTGCTGGGGGTGAAAAAAGGAAGCTAGTTTGTCTTAAGGCTAAAACAGGGAAGCTAAAGTATCAAACTCTAGAAAATTCCCTGGGAAGTGTGAACACTCCTCACAGTTGAGGTTTGACTTCATTAATGTCCAATCTTTCCATGGAGGTAGAAGGAATATAGGGATATCTTTATTAACTGGTAATGTTACCGTAATAGCACCTTGTCCAGTCCATTTGTTTAATAATACTGGGTCACAAGGAAATGGGATTAAAACCTGAGACAGTCAACGTGTAATTAATAGTCTTCTGAGTAGCCTCAGAGCCCCTGGTCTCATAACATGCTTCTACCTTCCTGTGAGACACATTCGGATGAGCCAACCTGAGGTGCTCTGTCTATGACACAGATGTCTGCTCTCTGAGGCACTCATCCTTCGGACAGTTCCACAAAAGAAGAAATGGGTACTGGCACAGGCAACTTCAAGTAAAACCTGAATGTTGTTTTGAGCACTTTTCCCCAGGAGCTTGACCCCAGAAGTCTGAGTTCCCAGGAGCTAGGGAGATGGTTGCTAAAGGTAACACCTCTTTCTGGTACTCACCTTTTCTTTCTTCCCTTTTACCAGTTCAGTTGGGCCTGAGCTGTGTTCTCTTCAGGGGTTTGTGCTCACCTGGTGGTCAGATTTGTATAGAAACAACAGTGTTCTGGTTTTGTTCCATTTCCTCCTCTTCTGGTCACTCGGGTCTTGGTTGCCCAGAGGCCCATCAGGTGTGCTTAGTCTCATTGCTGGTTGGCAGGCCTGGGCTGGTGCATATTGCAGTCTGGGCAGAGGGTGAGAAACAGGACTCATTTAGAAACAGGACTCATTTCGCCCTAATTATTTAGTCCTACAAGGGGACCATGGATTGATAATCAGATCCTTACTTAGATCCTTGTTGGAAACTCATTCCATAATAATGGGGCTGCTTCAAGAAAGAGGGGAGACTTGCCATATTGGTACGTACAAAAGTATTTCATTACGTATTAAATAACTATTGTAAGTGTATTACCTGCAGTTTACTAGATTATTTAATTCAGCCTGTTGAGTAATTAATTACTATTTAATCAGTGCTGTCATTTAGAGGACAGGCATAATCACTGAGGTTCTGTGCTAGTAATACACATTGTTTTTCCTCTTAGTCTGATGTGGTCTAACAGCTGGAGGCTGTGTTCCCATCAGCACGCTGAATCCTCCAAATCCAGATGGATGTGGGCTGGTGTCAGCAGGGTACCAGCAGGGGCCATTCTTACTGTGCATCTCTGCAGGTCACAGGGACATAGCCAGTCTCGGTGCCATCTAGCTTTGACAGTGAATGTCACAGTAAAAGCTAGCTCTCAGTTGGTCAAGACTACAGGAGGTAGAAAACCAAAGCCATATTTTAAAATTTCCAGTGAGCCAGTATTGCTTGAAGGAGAGGTCTAAAAAATTTTAAAACTTCTGTTCTGTGAAAGGAACCATCAAGAAAATAAGACAAGCCACACACTGGGAGAAAATACTTGCAGAAGACACAGCTGATAACTGTTTTTCAAAATAAACAAAGAACTCTTAAAATTCAACAGTAAGAAAATTAACATCTTGATTTAAAAATGTACAAAAGACTTGAACCTCACCAAAGAAGATACACAGATGGCTAACAAGCATGTGAAAAGATGCTCCACACCCTATATTATCAGGGAAATGTAAACTGAAAACACAATGAGATATCCCTACAACCTATTAGATGCCCCAAACCTAGAACACTGACACCAAATGCTGAGAAGGGGTGGAGCAACAGGAACATTCATTCTTTGCTGGTGGGGATGCGAATGGTGCAGCCACTTTGGAAGATTGTTTGGTGTTTTGTTTTTTTTACAAAACTAAACATACTCTTATCCTACGTTCCAGCAGTTGAGGTCCTTGGTATACACTCAAAGAATTAGAAAATTTATGTTCACACAAAAATCTGCACACAAACGTTTATAGCAATTTTATTCATAATTGTGAAAAGTTGGAAGCAACCATGGTGTCCTTCCGTAGGTGATAGATAAACTGTGGTCTATCCAGACAATGGAATATTACTCAACACTAAAAAGACATGAGCTATCAAGCCATGAAAACAGGGAGGAAACTTCAATGCATGTTACTAAGTGAGAGAAGCCAGTCTAAAAGGGCTGCATACTGTGTAATTCCAACTATATGACATTCAGGAAAAGGCAAAATTATGGAGACAGTGGTTTCCAGGTGTTTGGTGCGAGGAGAGATGAATAGGCTGAGCACAGAGGATTTTTAGGACAGGGAAACTACACTATATGACATGTCATTACACATTTTTACATGCCATTATATATTTTTCCAAACCCATAGAAGGTACAATATCATGAGTGAACCCTAATGTAAACTATGGCCTCTGGGTGATAATGATGAGTTATTGTAGCTTCATTATTGTAATAAATGCACCCTGGTAGGAGATGTTGATGGAGGGAAAGGCTGTGCATGTGTGAGGGCAAAGGTATATGGGAAATCTCTGTACTTTCCACAAGTTTTTCTGTGAACCTAAAACTGCTCTCAAAAACAAAGTTTATTCATTAAAAAAGATAATATACAGAGAAAAGGCATGCAATCGAGCAAAAAGTACAAGGGACACTTCAAGATTACTGGAGAGTCATCTGCTTTACTAGTGTGTAGCTGAAATTGGTGGCTCTTTGCAAACAGCTGACCAAGGCTTTGACTAATTGTTTAAGATGGATGTACATATAGGTGAGGACTGAACTGGGAAGCCAGCCTTTTCATCTTCTTGCAAGGCTGCTGGGAAAAATGAGAATGCTGGCTGCGTGCTCCAGTCGGATCATGACAGAGTGTTCAAGTGTTCTTGGGTTCTGCTGGTCAGCAGGATTTTAGAGAGAGATTACTGTGAAACTTCAAACTCTAAGAGGGGAGTGCATCTGGGACATCTTTTCTTGTGGGTATTGAATGGTTTCTCCTGTGACTGGTGTGAGCAGCTGACAATAAACCAAATGACACATAGGAAGTGCTTAGAAAGCTTTTCCTTTGCAAAGATCTCAATTACATTCAATATGTGGCATTCTCAATTAACCTTATTACAAAGGCTATTATTGAGTGCTTCATGTGTGCCAGGGATACTTCATTTTTATACTAAGTCTGGGGGAAAGTTTCATCCTCACTCATACATGAGGAAGGGAGGCTCAAAGCGGTTAAGTGACTTTCCCAAGGTCTCATATACAGTGAGATTCCAACTCTCATTTGGCTAACTCCTAGGCTGGAGTTATTTTCAGCGTGCCTCATGTGCTATCATCCTGTTCTGACTCAGCCAGGGACATTCCAGCTCAGCTACCCAGCATTCTTTAAGCCACCTGGCCGATTTCACTGATCATCTTCCAGAATGGCCTGCTTTAGTGATGAGAAGTCTATGTGGTGATGACACAAGTGGGATGGAGCCAAAAGTGGGAGTCAAGTCTCTTTTACCTTCACCCGAGAGGCTCCACGTGTTGCTAGTGCTTATTCTTGCTCCATTTCTTGGTGCATCCAACTTCCAATTCAGGACATCTTGGGATTCTAACAACCCCACAGTACTTGCCAGCATGCAGAACTTCACTCATTCCCCCCCGCTACCCCCCCGCCCCACACGCCAGGAATGCTAGAATCTTGGAATTCAAATCACTCCAAACATGAGACCTCCATCACTCAGGCTCCACTCCACTCTTCTGAAGCCAAAGAATCAAATTTCTCCCTCAACAGCCCATGGTCTGGTCAGCAGCTCTGAGTGTGGAGAAGCTCTTCCTAGGGTCAGCTAAAACTCTCCTGCCTGTAATTTCCTCTTGTCAGTGGCTCTTCTACTTTTATAATCACACAGAATACTGCTGCTCCCCATGACATAGCAGCTGATAGATTTGGGTTGATGGGGTTTGAGAGCCCCTTGTCAGGCTTTTTAGCTATTACCCATAGACTGAGGTGAACATACCACCATCCTCACTGAGCTTTGAATTAACAGAATTTTGGTGAACATGGACAAGCCTAAGTACCCTTTGTACAAGTTTGCTTGGAGTCTTGCCATTTCGATTTACAGTATGGACAGGAGGAAAGCACAGATTCAAGGGAGCAGAGCCAAATTCAAGGTCATCTTTAAACCAAGAAGTTATCCTGGCCTCCTCTGCCGGTTTGTCCCCTTGGCCCAGACCCTCCTAAGTTCTAGGCCTGCTTCATTTCTTGCTTTCTATCTCTGCCCTTTGCATCCCACTGGGAAATACTTCACACTCACAACCTTGATAGGAAGTAAGTACACAGGATGACAATTCATGAAGACAGCAAAAATGTAAAAAAGTACCTTATGCTCAATTCCACATTTTTAAGGGAATTCAACAAATTACATAGTATTTCCACTATAATATCAAGGTGCAGAAATGCTGTGTTTATTGTGTTGGGAATTAAATAAATCAAATGTCCCCCATTTTCTCTCACTCTACCCCATTTACCTCTAAGCTGAGAAGAAATGTGAAATAATTATATTTTTATTAGGGAATTCATTGTTTGTTGTTTTTTTAAAGATATATTTTTATTTTATTTCACAAAGCATGTTCTGGAATATAGGGAAGAAAGTCATATCTGCTTGAGATTCCTCATTAACATAGAATCTGACTTGATCTGGGAATTTCTTTGTAGGTGCAATGATACACTTAAAGGTTTCATTCACTTCCCCCCCTCCCTCTGTGGATGACTATCTGGTATCTGAATGTCACTTCTGACTTGGATGTAATAAAAAAGCCCTTTCTTTAACCAGCAAAATAAATAGCTGAGTCATTCCTCACCTCTAATTCTAATTCATTGAAATCATGGTATTTACATTACCTGACATCTTTTTATTACTCTTTACCCATAAGATGAACGAGATTGCTGCCTTTGTACCACGGAAGCCTTATGTCTTATTAGATCTGAATTCCAGATTAGATGACAGATGGGTGCAGATTATCATAAATGCAAGTCATAAGTGCACAGGAAAAGATCTTAACAGGGGCAGGATTTGTGGTGTTGCTTTGATGCAATTTAATTTCAAGATTCAAATACTGGTATTTTCTGAAAAGTTCAGAAGAAGAGGCTTGCTGCACCAGGGACTGCAGAAAGCATAAATTAGCAGGGGAAGTGCACAGGCAGGACCATTTTGAATGTATGGTAATCTGTATTTCAGCATTTATAGTTGTCTCATATAAATGAGGGGTAATTTCAATTCTGCCATCACTGCAAGAAAGGCTGACATGTTTTGGCATCTTCATTTAAAATGGTGCAAGCTGTGTTCAACAGGAGTTTTTACACTAGATTTGCTAATCTATCATAATGAGAATCTATAATGCAAAGGGAGTTTCAGGTTTTGTGGCTGGGCAGAGGGTGCAGTGAAATTGAGAATACATTTTTCTGGCACAGAGCACAAATTATGATCTCCATAATAGGCTGTAGTTCCCTGTAAAATGCTTCCTATTTATTGAAAGTGAATGTTAAATTGTTAACGGTGTATTCCTCTGCATTTCTCAAGTTATTATTTTATGGGAGGAAATGAAATATGGATTGCAATCATAAAAGCCTTTATACTCACCATAAATTCAAAATAGTTTGCTGCAGCAATATGTGAATTAGGTGGTCACAGTGTGGACCCAGTAATCCCAAAGCCCAAAGTTGCAGACAATCTGTTGACTATAGTAGCCTTTGGGCCAGGTCACCAGCACATGACATGCTTGCTGAACCTGGCTCAGGGGGCTGGACACCCACATGATGGCCATGTCTTATGTAATGCAGTTGAACTCTATGTGACAGCTGGTGGAGGTGGGTGAGCATGTGTGTGTGCATGCTTGGTCGCATGTCCTGTGTATGACAAGCCTATGATTCATGTTTAATTTTTGGCTCTGCAGTTTCCATGACATCCTTGTGATGCTCTTGTCTCCATGGGGACAAGCTACATCTCTACGATCACTAGTCTGAACCCTAGAACACACACCCAAACTGCACAGATGTGCACCTGTGAACGTGAAGGGGAGTTTTGGTGAATGACAGTGAGTTCAGGAAGAAGGAGGTGGCAAGATTGCTAGTGTAGCCCCAAGAGTGAAACAGAAGGGTAATGTTGGTGGTAACTGGTAAAGCTCTTTCATGCATGTGGCTCATCCAAGCCTATTGAATTCCTATAAAGTCATGGATTAGTTTCCTGTGGCTGCTATACACAGTAACACAATAGAAAGTTATTATCTCAGGTTCTGAAGGCTGGAAATCCAAAATTAAGGAGTCAGTGGGAAAGAGCCTCTGAAGCTCTAGGGAAGACTATTCTTCCTTGTCTCTTCAGTTTCTGGTGTTTACTGTTATCCTTGGTAATCCTTGGCATTCTTTACTGTGGCAGCAAAACTCCAGTCTCTGCCTGAGTCTTCACATCGTGTTCTCAGTGTGTGTTTGTATGCCCAAGTTTCTTATAGAGAAATAAGTCATTGAGTTAGGGCCTACTCTAATCCACTATGACCTCATCTTAACTTGATTTCAATGACCTCCCCCCTCCCATTGATGCATCTGTTACCCTCAGATCCTATCCCTGCTATAGGTTGAAATTGTAGGACTCCAAGCAAAAAAAAATGTTAACAGCTTTATTGAGGTGCAATTGACATACAATAAACTGCACATATTTAATGTACACAATACACATTTTTATGCGTTTGGACATATATAAATATCCTTGTTATCATCACACAAATCAAGGTAATAGACATATCCACCACCTCCAAAATTTTTTTTGTGTTCTACCCATTTTTTTTGTGGTGACACTTAACATAAAATCTACTCTCTTAACAAATGTTTTAAGTGCACAATATCTTGTTGCTAACTCTAGGTGCTTTGTTGTACAGCTGATCTAGAACTTACTCATCTTGTGTAACTGAAACTACATCAATTGAACAGCTTCCCATTTCCCAACCCTATAGTTACTATAGATAACTGTTATAGTCTCTACTTTGTAAGTTTGACTACTGTATATATCTCATATAAGTGAAATCGTGCAGTATTTGTCCTGTTACTAGCTTATTTCACTTAGCATAATATCCCGCAGCTCATCCATGTTGTCACAAATAACAGAACTTCTTTTTATAAGGTCCAGTATATCCCATTGTATGTATATACCACCTTTTCTTTTCATTTATCTGTTAATGGACACGTAGGTTGTTTCCATATCTTGGCTACCACAAATAATGTTGCAATAAACATGAAAGTGTGGATATCTCTTTGAAATCTTGATTTCAATTTTTTTTTGGTTTATATCCAGAAGGCCAATGGAACAGAATAGAGAGCCCAGAAAAAACCACATATATATAGTCAACTGATTTTCAACAATGGTGAAAGAATACACAGTGAGGAAAGGATAGATTTTTTAAAAAAATTTTTGCTGGGAAAGCTGGATATACACATGTAAAAGAACAAAATTGGATTCTTATTTTACACTATACAAAACAATCAATTCAAATGGATTAAAGATTTAAATGCAAGACCTGAAACTGTAAAATTCTTAGAAGAAAATAAAGGAGAAAAGCTTCATGACATTGGGCTTGGTATTGATTTTTTGGGTATGACACAAAAAGCACAAGCAACAAAAGCAAAATTAACAAGTGCAACTACATCAAACTAAAAAGCTTCTAGACAGCAAAGGAAACCATCAACAGAGTAAAAAAGCAACCTACATACTCACATAATGGGAGAACTTATTTAAAAACCATACATGAAAAGAATTAACATTCAAAACACACAAGGAACTCCTACAACTCAATAGCAAAAAACAAGCAAACAAAATTTGATTTTTATTTAAAATGGGCAAATCCTATATAATAAAAGAGTAATATGCAAATTGACCATACCTCTGCTACACCCACAAGCCACGCTCACCAGCCAGTCAGGAGTGAGTATGCAAATTAACCCAACCAAGATGGCTGTGGCCATGGAGTGAGCAGGAGGCTTGGGTTTCCCTGGCAATGGAGGAAGCCAAGCTTCCCACACACCCTGGCCAGCCGTGGACTCCACTCAAGGCTACAAAGTTTCAATTATAGAAGATAAATAAATCCCAACAAAAATGGCTGTAGCCACTGAGTGAGCAGAAGGCTTGGGTTTCACCGGTGATGGAGGAAGTCAAACTTCCTGGCCTGCCCTAGCCTCCACTCAAGGCTACAAAGTTTCAATTATAGAAGATAAATAAATCCCAGATACCAGGGCCTCCGCTTGGGTTGCTGGGGGGCATGGCTGGCCTGCAAACCACCACAGGCCCCTCACCCAGGCCACCCCACGCCCTAAGGGAACCCCCACCCTGATCCGGGACACCGTTCAGGGCAAACCAGCCGGTCTCCACTCGTGCACCAGGCCTCTAGCCTATCTAATAAAAGAGTAATATGCAAATTGACCATCACTCTAACACACAAGATGGCTGCCCCTATGTGGTCAAAGATCCTGCCCCCATGTGGACACAAGATGGCAGCCACAAGATGGCCAGCAAGGGAAAGACCAGGTCTGCAAGAGAGGGCAGTTGGGGGCGATCAAACCTGCAGGGGAGGGCAGTTAGGGGTGACCCAGGCCTGCAGGGGAGAGCAGTTGGGGGCAATCGGGCTGGCAGGGGAGCAATTAGGCATCAATCAGGCTGGCAGGGGAGTGGTTAGGGGGTGATTAGGCTGGCAGGCAGAAGCCGTTAGGGACAATCAGGAAGACAGGCAGGCGAGGAGTTGGGAGCCAGCAATCCTGGATTGTGAGAGGGATGTCCGACTGCTCGTTTAGGCCCGATCCTAGGATCTGGCCTAAACGGGCAGTCGGACATCCCTTGAGGGTCCCAGATTGGAGAGGGTGCAGGCTGGGCTGAGGGACAACCCCCCCCCATGCATGAATTTCGTGCACCAGGCCTCTAGTGACTTTAATAAACATCCTCCAAATAAGACATATAACAAGCCATCAGGTATATGAAAAGATGCTCATCATTACTAAATATTAGGGAAGTGTAAATCAAAATCACAATAAGATATTCCCTCATACCTGTTATGATAGCTATTGTTAAATAAACAATATTGATGAGGATGTAGAGAAATTAGAACCCTTGTATACTGTTGGTTAGAATGTAAAATGATGCAGTCTTTATGGAAAACAGTATAGAGATTCTTTAAAATACTAAAAGTAGAACTACCATATAATGCAAACAAAATTGAGAAAATTATTCTTTATCTTGTTTATTTTCACCAAAATTTTACATAGGACAAGACCCTACTTCCAAATAAGGTCAAATGCACAAATTCCAGGAAGACATGAATTTTGAAGGGATACTCTTCAACCCAGTACAGGCCACATACCTAGTTCTTGCCAATTGGCTGCAATGATATTAATGGTGATGATGGTGACAATGACAATGATGATGATGATGATGAAGGAGAAGAAGAAGAAGAAGCAGAAGAAGCAGAAGAAGCAGAAGAAGAAGAAGAAGAAGAAGAAGAAGAAGAAGAAGAAGAAGCAGAAGAAGCAGAAGAAGAAGAAGAAGAAGAAGAAGAAGAAGAAGAAGAAGAAGAAGAAGAAGAAGAAGAAGAAGGAGAAGAGGAAGGAGAAGAGGAAGAAGGAGAAGACAATGACGATGATGGTAATGATAATGGTGATGGTGATGACAATGAAAATTATGATGATGATGATGATGGCTATGATTATATAGTATTAATTAGCTTTCAAATATTGGGAGAAGACACTCCTTAGGGCTCTCCCTGTGCACTGCCAGCATCCATGTTCTCCTCTTTCTAGATCTACAAGTAAACTATAATTTCCAGGTCTTGCATATAAGTAGGGCCATATGATTAATTATCTTGCATATAAGTAGGGCCATATGATTAATAGTGGGATGTGAGACAAAGTGACATGTAAATTATCAAGCTTCAGGCATTCAATGTGGGTGTGCCTTCTTCACCTGCTCACTGTCTCCACTCACCAGATGAATGTAGGGGAGGATGAGGCCCTAGAAGTTGCTGGAAGTTTAAATGTGTTTAATAGGGCGTTTTAGATTATCTATTTCATCTTGATTGCATTTTAGTCATTTATAGTTTTGAGCAATTGGTTCATTTCTTCTAAGTTGTTAAATTTATGCGCATAACATTGTTTATAATATTTCCTGATTATCTTGTTAATGGCTGCAGGATCTATAGTGATATCTCCCATTTCATTCTTAATATTATTGATTATATTTAAAAAAATTCTCAAGACATAATCCTGGTTAAAATAATGCAAAAGTTTTCTATTTCCTATAAGATAGAACTCCAATTCCATGCATGGCATCCAGGGCACTTCCCAACCTCACCGCTGCCTTTCTTGCTAGCCTTACCTTTCATCAGCCTCCCTTACCATTGCCACCATTTTGGAAATACTTGCAGTACAGAAACCCCTGTGTGTCTCCTACCCTGAGTCTTGGACACACTCTTTCCTCTGCCTGCCAACATTCATCTCCACGTTTCCCCTTATTTGTTTCAGTTCCTAGAGGCTTCATCTTGCTGTTGCTTCCTTTAAGAAGTCTAGAGTCAGAGTAAAGAATGTGAGACATGATCAGGCAGTAACTTACAAGAATAATATCTCTTTCTTTGCTTCATCACCTGGCTTTTCAATTCTTGTCCTACAACATTGCATCAATAGCATCATCTTCTTTCTTTGAGGAGGTAGATGAAGATGTCATCAAGAAGTATTTAATGATGTATTTTTATGTGCTAAGGGCTGTATTTTATGTAATGTTACCTTAACCCTATAAAATAGACATTATCACCAGGGAGTCCAGGCTGGGAATTAGTACTTTTGCACAGAGAGTGTGCTGGTCCCTTCCATTTGCTACTCTGCCTCCTCACTGTTCCCTGCTCTCTGTCCTCGGCTTCCATTTGGGGTTGCCCAGTAGAAAGCTTCAGCAGGAAGTAAAATATTCTCCTGATATCTTTTCTGGGATATCCCTTTGGGCCAGTTTCTCTCAAGGGACCAAATCTATAAGATTTGCCTCCTTTGGCCTGGTTGCTGCCCTTTCCTGTCATCTTTTCAGTCTCAACTTGGTGATAGCTCTTTTTGCTGCCAGCCCTGGTTTCCTGCCTTGTGCAAAACCCTGTGTGTCTCCTACTCTGAGTCAAAAATGCACTGAACATTTTAAAATAATGCCTGGGTAAAAATTCTCTTCAAATGCCCCAATTTACAATGTGCCTTCTCTCTCATGTTGGGACATGACAGAATAGAGCAAATGGAAGAACTGGGAATTCAATCCTCTCCTAGGGTTTCTAGGACCCAGGTTCCTGACCACTGCATTCTGCCACTCCCACACACCTTTCTCAGGTTCCAGTAAGAGACACAGATTCCTGGTCCTATGATTCCTGGCTGAGAAATCCTTCTGGGTGAAGAGGTAAATATCATCAAACCAAACCAAACAGTACTATGCCAAATTCATATTCCTCCTTGGCGCATTTTTATTAGAGTGTAAAGGCCTAAAGGCTGACATCAAATCAGTTCTTTTTTTAATATTAAAAACCTAAAACAAAGAGAATCAGCTTCCCAGCTAATATCGGGGTGAACTTAATGCCATTCAGAATCCAAATACTCAGACATAATATGTATATGAGTGATGTGATGATCATCAGAGTGTTGAATTGTGAAGTTATAAGACATGCACAAGAAAAAAAACTGTACTAAAAAATCAACTGTTGTGTGAATGTTCTTGGGAATAATTCTGGAGTGGCTGGTATGAACAACACAGGTACCCAGCCTACTCCAGCTTTGATAGCTCTTTTAAGAAACAAAGATTTTCCTTATTCGGCAACTCCTATGTTTTTTGCACTCCATCAGGTGTTTTCAAACATACTGTCTCACTTAATCTAAACGACAACTTCAAGAGGCAGGTGCGATTGCACCTATTTATAGAGGAGCAAACAGAGCTAAGAGAGGTGAAGGGACACATGCAGGGGCACGGAGCTGGGGAGTGGATGGGCCATTTTCCACTGCCGCTTTCTGAGAGTGCATCTTATCTAGCCAGAAACAGAAGAATATTAGTTCCAGAAGAAATAAAGATTCAAGGAAACTCATTATAAGACAGTTAGTAATTACATTCTCTGCCATGGGACACATATCTTCCTGAAAAATAAAAGCTGTAAACAACCGATAAATATATAGTTCGCACAAATGTTGCTAGTAGTCTTGCATCCAGCCACCAGAAGCTTCCCAGGATGTCATCCCAGAAGGGCCATTAGAGCCATCCAGTCACAAGTGTGCTCATTCTCAGGCTACTTCCTGTTGCATGAGTCACACATTCGCAAACTAGCGGCTGCCTGTCTATGTCATAATGTGTGGTGCTTATCCAAAGAAGCAGGGTCTTGGCTTTGTATTTTAAAGACAATTATGTAGGACGAATGCCTTCTGGAGAAACAATTGTACTTGAGAAAACTGCAGGTACTATGGATAGTGCATATTCATAGTTTGGGTATGTTGTTGTTCTCCTCTTTCATCAATCCATTCTTTCTTATCCATTAGTCTTTTATTTGTCTCTCCATCTTAGTACTCATCAGCCTTTGGACTTAAGTACCCATTTCATCTTCCCTGTAATTCCACTTGTGTGGGTCCTAACTGCTAAGTTTGAGCTCCTAATGATCATTTCTCTCTTCTACATCAATATCTCCTCATTCCTATCAGCCAAAAGCCATACTGTGCTCAATGTCATTCCTAAGAAAAACAAAGATAAAACATAAACCTTTTGGATCTTGCATATCCCTTTCCTCTATAGTTCTTTGCTTTCCACTAGAGCAAAAGCTTCAACTTTCCATTAATAGGATTCTGACCCTCTGCCTTAAGTTTTCTTTCAGACTATTTTCTTGGTCTTCCTCTTCTTTCAGCCCCATGGCTCAGTCCTTGAACTGTTTTCTTATCTATCCTCATTCCGAAGTGCTCTCATCCAATACCTTTGCTTTAAATACTATTATATACTGGTGACTCTCCAAATTATCCCAGCCCCATTTTCCCCTGAGCTCCAGACAGCCAATGTGCCTGTCCACTGGCCATTTCCATTTGTGTGCCTGAGAGATGTTTTGATGTGACATGCTTGAAAAGGGTCCCATTACCTCCCACACCAAACCAGCTCTTCCCTCCCTCTTCCTCTCCTCCATTCGTGATCACGTTCAACAAGTGTGGGAGTGAATGTGCAACAAAGTGGGTCAGAGAAGGGCCCCCAAAGAAGTGGGCATGAGTTCAAGGACGTGGAATGTTGCTACACTTGAGTTTGGTGTGATGGGACAAGTAGAGTGAATGTGAAATCTCTCTTTTAGCTGTGAGCATTTAGAGTGGGTTGAATAGTGTTTTCCCAGAATGTATGCCCACCTGGAACCTCAGAATATGACCTTACTGGAAATAGGGTCTTCACAGATGTAAATAAGTTAAGGATCTTGAGATGAGATCATCCTGAATTTAGGATGGGCCCTTAATCCAATGACGTGTTCTTATAATGGTAGGAGAGGACGCACAGAGAGGCAGAGAAGATGGATGAATATGGCAGAGATTTGGGTGATGTAGACAAGCCCAGAAATGTCAAGGATTTCCTGGAGCTGCTGGAAATGGAAGAAGCATGGAATAGACCCTCCCCTGGAGCCTTCGCAGGGAGTGTGGCCCTGCTGACACCTTGATGCTGACACCAATTTTGTGTTAATTTGTTATGACAACCCTAGGGAAATGATTCAGCATTACAAAGAAGTAAAGCTCCCCCCTCTTTCTCTCTGATTGAGCTGGAGAGGTATGGTTTGGATAGATCCTGATAGCTAAAAACTGGGAGAAGTAGGGTCTATATTTGTTTCTTGCCAATATAGTAAAACTTGCCTGACATAAGGAGAGTTATATAACCTCTCCATGTCATAATTTCCTCACCTATTTTATGAGAATAACAATACTATCATCTTATAGGGTCTATTCCAGAGCCCAACCTCTTCACCAGCCTGCTGTGTTCTGCCTCTCTCTGTCTCCAGTGGAACCACATGGAAGCTGGGATCAGTTTGCCAAAAAAGGGGGATGCTGTTCCCAAAAAGAGACAAGCAAAACAGTAGACATTAGCTGAATGCTACAAATATCAACTTTTTGATAGATGGAAGACTCTAAAATGTATATTTAGAATATCTACACACGTTAATAACAAAGATAAATGAGTAATAATTATGTTGTAGAGAACACACACATATCCATAATGTATGTGAATATATCTATTTGAATTATTTATGGCTTTTTAAAAAGTTGTGTACTAAATATAAATTCTTTTCAACTATTTGCCCATGGATGATGGCACAGCTTTCAAGTTGCCTAGACTGAAAGCAGGAGTTTGGGTAAGTCCAGAATGAGCTAAAGATTTTTGGTGACCATGGGTCAGTGACCAGAAAGAAGGGGAGGTGGTGATGAGGGCCCTACCCTCAGAAGTAAACCTGAAGAAGGGCAGGACAAGGTGAGTATAAGGGTGGGATTGAAATTCTGATCTAAGGAAAGAGTTGAGTAACCTCATGTTTTCCTGCAGGAACCAGGTGCGTTTGGCAGTTTCATTCTCTCCAGGGGTCCAGGATGGCATCATCTGGCATCAACAGGGGATTTGGGTTTTTATTTTGTTTAGTTTTATTTGTTTCTATTGCTTGAAAGCTAGGGACAATCTGCACTGTAAGGAACTGTGTGTTTCCACCAAGGCAGGAAAAGCAAGGTCTCCATACCGACCACAGGCAAAAACTTGTTTGGCAGTCAAGTGGCCACATCCGTTTCTGTGGGTCAGAAAGTTTGCTTCCAACACATCTGCTCTTGTTAAGGAAGCCGGAGCTTTGATTCCACTGCCTGAGGGATGCTAATAAATAATAGAAAACATCTCTCTTCTGCCTCTTTCTTCTTATCATATTAAACAGATATCACGGAGTTCCCCAGAATCTGAGCTGCCCGTTGCTTTCTTTTTCTCCTTTCTTTATATTTTGATCTTGTTAAATAATTTCAAGCAGCCCCCGGCCCAGATGACCACAGTCAAGAGAGATGCTGGGGATTTTCACTGATGTTTCAGGCTGCTTTCCTTGTAAAGGATTGATTTCCATTAGTGGAGAAGCTCTTTGTCTCAAGTTAAGTCTGCTGTCAAACAGTTATAAGTAAATGTCTCCTGGATGCAGACACTGAAGGCTTTATTGGTAGTATTCAAAGTAGTTGAGATGGAATCAATAAATGAATGAGTGAGTGGTAAATGAATGAATGGCCTTCATTTTGAGCAAAAGGAGGAAGAGAAACCTAATTTTGAGGGTTCAGAGAGAGGTCTGACTTCCCAACAGCTCCCATCAGCCAAGTGCATGACCCTGTCACACAAAGCACTGGCCAGGGCCACAGATCAGGGTGCTGGGGGATGCCCCAATTGGCCAGGCCAGGGCTGGGGTGAGCCACTTTCCCAGAAACTCTGGATGAATGAATTTATGAACACAACCTGGTTCTGTTAGGAATCCAGAATCATGAGGCATGGACCCCAGATGCTGGGTAAAAACCAAATGTATCTGCTACGGGCTCTTTGTTATATATGTCATATAAGGTATTTCAAGAGTACAGAAATTTTTGGATATAGTTCTCTTGTGCTCTTTTACAGTTTCCAGTTCTAGCATCAGAGAGAGAGAGAGCCTTCTTGATGCCTGAAATCCCCAAAGAGTGACATATATGTATAATTTATTTTTGCTATTGAAAGTTATACAGATATTCCCTATTTTCCCCCACTGACTCCTTCTAGCCCACACTATCCCCCTACCCTAGGCCTTCACCACACTATTGTCTGTGTCCATGGGTTACGCATATATGCATATAAGTTCTTTGGTTAATCTCTTTCTACCCACCTACCCTTGCCTTCTCTCTGAGATTCATCAGTCTGTTCCATGTTTCTACATCTCTGGATCTATTTGGTTCATCAGTTTATTTTATATTTTATTTTAGTGCTTATGAGGTCTAAATCTTGAATTCATTTGGATATGAGAAAGAGATAGGGGTCTGTGTCCATCGGGACCCCCAGTAAGAGGACGGTGGAGGTGGACTAGGGTAAAGACAATCGCACCTTCACTGGAGGCCCTTAGGGAGGAGCCACAATAGGAGCTTGTCCCAGCCATCACTCCATTTTAATGATAGATGGAGCCACGGAAGGGACAGAACAATGTGGCCAGAGCAGGGGGAGAGGAGAGAAAAAAATTCCTGGACCTTTCTCTATTCCTCGTCCCACATTTCTTAGCAATTCCCTGGCTGAATCTAATCTCAAGCCAGACTTTGAAGCAGTCTAGTCCAAGGATGTCACCACCAGGGCACAGAGCTGGGCAGAGCTGGGCAGAGGAGTCGTCCATGGTGGGTGAGAGGGGATGCCGAATAACCATCACAGTAACTGGTTTCCCTCAATACTTGTGTACTTGTCCCCAACATCACCTTTGTCCTCTCCTATTATATTCTGATGCCTGTTCTGTGTCTGTCTGCATGTTCCACTAAATTCTGCATGTTTCAGAGTTAAGACAGACTATATGATAAAACTTTGGTGAATGTGAGAATTTGAGTTTTTAACTGTCTTTAGAAAACCATTTTAAAGGCTGAGAGAAGGGGTGGTAGAAAATCCCATCGTTTTCAAGATAGCATAGTTGTGTCCATTCATTAATTCATCCACTCATCAATATGCATTTATTCCTTCTGTGTTCTGCTGGCCAGCGAGACTAGCAGTACGGACATGTCACTGGCAGGTGCTGCTCCTGCCCGCAGTGCCAGGATGAAACACATCTTTTCCCCTACAATGGGATCTCAGTGAGGCACCGCCATGGGTGGGGAATTCATGGGGATATTCCTTATCATGGTGTCTGGAAATGTCCACAATGAGGATGATGGGATGCAAATGCCATTGGTAGCTTGGAAACGTCCACAGCACTCAAGCAAGGAGCTCAGACTCCATTTTCAGGTGCTGTTACTGGCCTTTTGTCTAAACCATGTCTGTTCCTGCATTGAGGGCACTTTCTGGAATGAAGAGCACAGGGTTCCTGAGGCTGCAGAGGCCACAGCCAGGCCCTGGAAGACGCCGTATGAGAAGAGCATCATATGGGAATGCATGTTCAGGAAATCACTCAGAAAGAAACTCAGGGCAGCACAGCATAGCAAAGAACTGCATATGTGCAGCCACGTGACACACACAGAACAATAACAGATCCTGTAGCTGATAGATGATATTATCATAACCTCTCTTTATGTCCCTTTAGCATAATTGAGTTCATTGTACTCAAAAAAATCTTTAATGCAAAATGAATGTTTGGTAGCATCTAATTTAGAAATTTTTATCTGTTGATGGCTTATAGCAAAAGAGCCGATGAATAAATGAGTAAGAATGAATGAGTGCTGGCTTCCAGTAAAGCACAGACTAAAATTTAGCAGTCTTAACTTTTTCTCCATTTTGCTTTTTTCAAACCATAAACCAGTTGTTATATATTTAAAATGTTTAACTTTTCCTGTAGGGGTTAAGTACATTAATCTAAGAAATTGTGTTTGAGTTGGAAAATATTATTTAGAAATATTTAGAAAAGTATTCCATAGAAAGCTAAGTTTGGCAAATAATTTCAAAAGCTAACTGCTTTGTTTTGTTTGGAGTCATTATTCAACAAACTTTTAGTTAGTGGGTTAGAGCAATTTAAAAAATGGATGAGTCTTGCACTTAATAAATTGCATCCTTCTTTCTTGAGGAGGTTGAGATTTAGAGAAATGATGCTGTGCTGTGCTGTGTTGTGTGTGTGTGGGAAAGGAGAGTTTGTCCTGGACCTGGAGTGTTTACACAGAGTAGAAGATTCCCTGGGAGAAATTTTGCAATGAGACTTTGGGAGTCATCCTTCCCAGATGAGAGGTGCTGGGGGGAATGCATAGCTAACATCCATGACAGCACAATCTTGGTGACAATACCAAATGCAGAAACCAATTAAGCTAAGGACAACACAAATGGGGCTGGAGAATGAGAAAGCGAGGGCATTATCTTCACACACATCAATAAGATGCTAGAAGAGACCTTTACAAATTAAATGAATATATTCATTGGGTTACCTAACCAATTTCCAGACATAAGCAAACAGGTTTTTAATAAAAGAAAAAATATCATGGGGGTGGTGGTGCAATTGATGCAATGAGATTCAGTGCAGACAAGACCAAACCATAACTTAATGTAAAATGCACTGACAATTACAGAACCTTAAGTATTTGTTCTATAGAAGAATAAAGCATGACTTTCATGTATGATGATCATACTTATCATGCAAAAGGCACAATTTGATTCAATGGTCTGATCACAATTTTCTAGTTAAGGGTAAGAAATAAAAACAAACGAACAAACACCCAAAACACCTGCCCAGAAGCACCACCATTAATTAGGAATCTGAACTGGCACAAGGGAAGGGTGGGGAGAGACCATAACACATTTTGTAAAGCAAAAATCACACTGAGCATTTCTTTTCATGGAAAAGCATCTGTAAAGGACGTGCTCTCATGAACCAGGCTGGGCACTGTGCAGAGGAGGCTGAGAAAAACTGAACAGAGGTGAAGATGCTAAGCTGCCCTCTGAAGCCCAGACGAGTTTCCACCTCCTGCGGGTGCCAAACACCAGGAGACTGTAGGCAGTGTCCTCAATTACATCCAACTCATAGCCACATGCCACTGTCCTTCCCGAAGTAAGAGCTGGGTGAAGTGCTAACAGACACACCTGGTCCAGGTCAGGAGCAGGGCAGCGGAGGTGAGCAGCAAGATGACAAGATGCCTTCCCCAGCAGATGCTCAATGTTTTTGTCAGAACCAATATATTTAGCAAGGCAAAAACTCCCCACAGACTACCACATGCTGACTGAGATTGTTTGTTCTATTGCATTTTCAGATGGATTGATTTGAGTCACTAGCTTGGTCTGGGAGGTTTAAATCTTGGCATATGGCAGAGATCTTTTATCTGTTGTGGGAGAACAAGTGAAGATTCCTCTCCCTCCAGCCAGCCTGCAGAGCTGAATGGCAGGAGAAGAGGATGCATGGAAACCCCAGGTTGCACACACTGGGCCAAAAGCCTGTGTGCAGCAAATGCAGTGTGTTCATTTTTATGATTCTGCTCTAAAACTTTCCAAAGTCATGCACACATATTCTACTGGAAAGCTTGTATTCTCTTTTAAATGTCCAGGAAAAGAGTTGGACACAGTTTTGAGAAAGGGGATTTATATGTATTTCATGTTTACAAGTTTCTTCCAAGAAAACAAATTGAAACAGAAATAGGTGGATGGCATCTAACCACTTATTACTGATTATCTTCAGGCTTAATTGTTTCACATATATAAATAAATTCATTTTTCTTCTTCTTTTATCTCCATTCTTTTCTTAAGCACCTGGTGGATTGAATATGTCCTCCAAAGTTTATATGTTGAAGACTTAATCTCCAACATGTTTGGAGAGAGGACATTTAGGAAGTTATTAAGGTGTAATGAGATCATAAGGGGTAGAGTTCTGTGGGAACCCTGTCCAAAGTACGCTGAATATTTAAGGCCAATTGGAGTGCGGGCGCTCTGTCCAGAGTACACCGGATGCTCAAGGCCAATTTGCCATACACAGGTGAAAAAGCGAGAACACAGTGATTGCACTGTATGCACTACACAGGCATGCCTTTCTATAGCCCAAATATTGGCATCACAATTTGGCTAGAAACCTCTTTTGTCTAAGTTAGTATAAAATATGTTACTGACCAGCCAGTATGAGGCTTCCTGGTCAGACTACTTTGTGTGATAGCTCCTATGTTTACTAAGGCTGCTTTTATGTAGGGCAGGGCTGATTTGTATGGCTCCTATGTTGGAGGCTGCTACTTTGTGAGGCTACTTTGAAGAAATGCTTTGTCTAATGGCTCCTTGGTTGCAATGTCTACTTGGATGCAATAAAGACTCTCTTATACTCCTGCCTATGACTGCTCATATCTTCTCCTAATATCTGACGTCCACAAAAGTTCAATTTCCTACAGGAGAACTGAGGCCCCACAATTGGAGCTATGAGCAGGATCCATGAATAAGCACTCCGACAATTGTTGCAGCAAGCAGGGTCAAGGAGAAACTTACTCCAGCAGGTCCCAATCCAATAGGACCAGTGGCCTTATAAAAAGAGGAAGAGAGATGCCTGTCCACAAAGAAGAGGCCACATTGAGAAGGTCTTCAAGCCGGGAAGAGGGCCCTCACCAGACACCACCATGCTGATACCCTCATCTTGGATGTCTAGCCTGCAGAACTGAGAGAAAATACATGTGTCCTTGGTATTTGTTGGGGCACCCTGAGCAGACTAAAACAAAATGTGAGCATTGCTTTCTCTGGGCAAGTGCCTCTGTTTTTATCCTGGAGGCTCCTGGGGCACATGGAGCAAATCTTGTTTTTAAGAAGGTCCATGGCACTGACCTCTCATGTATGTCACATGTGTGTGACTTCCGTGTGACTCTTTACTGGTGGCTCCGGGTTCTTAGGTTCCTCCCAGCCTCAGCCAGCCTTTGTCTAATCTGGTTTTCTTAGCCTGTCTCCAAAAGCAATTTTCTCTCTGTGCATTGTTTGTATTTTCTTTTCTGGATATAGTTCTTTTCTATGCAATATAATTTCCACTTCTAAGTGTGCACCATGAAGGCTCCTCTCTGTGAATACTGTGGGGCATATAGTGGACAGCTCTGTAGATACAGACTCAAGGTAGTAAGAAGCCGCTTTCTTCAAATGCTTTCAGCAAAGAACTCATCAGTCTGCCCCACGAGAACGGTAAAAGCAAAATGGAATCAAGGGTTATAACTCCATCTCTATAGTAGATTGAATTGGATTGGAGTGAATTGAATTGAATGAGATGAAAAGCAAAGCGGTGCCCCAAAGACATCTTGAACCTCCATGAAAGAAAACAAATGCAACACTCAGAACAAAGTGGAAAATCTTCATGGTATTCTCATAGGAAGTTCTGCATTTAGGGGTTTGCTTTAAGAAAAAACAACCCAGGAGAATGCATTGGGGAAAACTGAGGATTTGAATGGGTTGGGAGGAGGCCCCAGCTGCCCTAGGTCAGGATAACGCTGCACTTTCTGGGCCTGCTCTTCAGAGAAACCAGGGTGTCAGTGCAAGCAACATCCCAACATCTGAGACAGGGTTCTCCCTTGGGTGTGACCAGTGTAAGGTCTACAGGAGGTCTCTGTGCATAATTCTATGTCCCTACAGGGTGCCCTGCCTGGATTCTCTTCCAAAAAGAGTCAAATCTTGGTTGTACAGTACTTGACATTAAAAATAAAGTAAATCTAATTTAAAGTTCTTTGAGGCTAAAGAAGGGTGTACAGTAATCATCACAGCTAAGAGCTATTGGGCATTTCTATGGTTGAGAACTGTTATAAGTCACTTATATCTATTACATCATTGAGACCTGATCAACCACTGAGGAAGGGGCTATTATTATTCCTATCTTAGAAATAAGAAAATGGAGGCACAGAGTAGCAAGAGAATGTGAACGAGGCCGTGAGGAATGAGTAATTGGCAGAGCAGATGTTCCAGAACCATATGGCTCCAGAGCCCTGCTCCTTAACACCTCAGTGCACCCTGTTTGTGCCAATGGAGGGCGAGGTCGAGATTGTCCCTTAACTCCAGTGGTTAAAATAATCTTTCTTCTCGAGCTCATTCTGATTTCCCTACTCAATCCTTCTATGGTGGTTTCTAGGACAAAACTCAGCTGAAATGTCCCCACAATTCTTTGTCTTAGTTTTTTCTTCTCTTGGTCATGTGGACTATGACATGCCACCATGAAGATTCTCCTTGGCTGCTCAGAAAATGTCTTGGTCTCCTCCCACCATGTAGACATCTCTCATCCATTCTTCACATTAAGGAACATGGATGCATTTGGGGTGACCCTGAATCAATCTCACAGTTTCTTTTCCTTACACCTTTCCAGTGCAGTGGTGGTCCACCTGGGCACCAAACTACTCACGACCTGGACTCAGAGATGTCTGTGTGACCACTGACCTGGCCAGTTGAGTGGTCATTAGGGGCTGCCCATGGAACTGAGGGGTCTCCTGAGAGATAACTGACCTTGAAGGAAGGAGATGAGGAAACCCAAGGTTCGAGGAGGAAGGTCTCAGTCCCTTTAGGGATGAGGCTATTAGAGAGAATCCAGCTTGGGTTTGGTCACTCTGAGAAGTCCCTGGCCTGGTTTACCATGGACTGGGTCCAAAGAGGGTAGGTGAGAGCTCTTTTATTAAAACCAGCAGCAAGGCTGTTCTTAGAGTGAGGTAGATGAGGGAACCAGAGGCCAAACATATGGGGCATCTTCTCTCTTAGGGCCAACCTCCACTGGCACCACCCTGAGAGTAAGGGTCTCACTTGCATTATCCTAACACCAGCTGTTATGGGTTCAATTGTGTCCCTCCAAGAAAGATGTATTGAATTCTTACCCTCCAGTGCCTCAGAGTGTAGACTTATTTGGTTAGACTTACAGAGGTGATCCAGCTAAGCAAGGTAACTAAGGTGGCTCTAATCCAATATGATGGGTGTTCTTATAAAAAGGGGAAATTTGTACATGGACACATACACATGGAAAACACCACTCAAAGATGGAAGAATATATTGGGGTGATGCTTCTACAAGCCAAGGGAAGCTGAGGATGACCAGCAAACCCCCAGAAGCCAGGGGAGGGCCTGGGACAGATTCTCCCTCATAGCCTGGGAAGGGACCAACCCTGCCTGCTGACTCTTGATCTCAGACTTCTGCACTCCAGAACTGTGAGATAAGTTTCTTTTTTTCAACACCCCTAGTCTGTTGTGCTTTGTTAGGTAGCTGGCGCTGACTAATACATGGACCCTGGCAAGCAGTAACACTTTAGTGCTCAGGGCACAAAGAGGGCTGTTTTCAAGGTTGAATGTTTTTGAGAGCCTGGCGCATTCATATCAAAGCAACTTGTTAAAAATACAGAATACAAATTCCCCCCCCCCCCCCTTTTGCAGAGTGGTCATGTACAGAGGGTTTGGAGTTTGTTAGGGTGGTGGCTGCCTCTATTTAGCACTAAGGGGGTTGGGCAGTATGTGGCCTTGAGGCTTTTAGGAATGGGGACATCAACCAATTGTGGGAAAAGCATTGGACTGAAAGTCAGGGAACTGCACTCCAGCCCAGGAGCTTCCAGTAACTTTGAACACATCACACAACTCACCAGACTTGTTTACTGAACAGCATGATGACCCTGCTTCCTTTTGGTTTATTTCACAGTTTTATAATATGCTTGTGGGTGTTTGTTTTTTCTTTTTCTGTGATAGGGATGAGAGCACAACCAAGAGACATGTCTTTGTGTCCCCAGATGCAAATTAAAAGTGAACAGAAGACCAAGAGTCTTGAGCGGGAAGGGAATAACAACAGTCCCGGCAGGCGCCGGGCAGGCTGTCCTCCAGCCAGGATGGGGTGGTCAAGGGGCAGGTGTGGGGCTGAGGGAATCAGCAGCACAGCTCTTTGACTGTCCCCTAACACACAAATCTAGCAGCCCAGGGCACAGTCACCAGAGTCTGTTGACAGGTGTGGCGTGGAGAGGGGGCTGAAATCTGAGTGGGGCGGCAGGTCACCTGGTGTGCTCACAATCCCACCATTTCCAGAATCTCACTGTGGATTCACCTGCAGTGGGAACAGAAGGCAGGCTTTTTAAGTTTACAACAAATGCATCTTCCCAGGGATCCAGTTTGTGCTGTACTAAATGACACGTCAGTGTGTACTGAGACATGAGATAAATCGTTATTGTGGCACCGTAAATGTGAAAGGATATACGTGGATAAAATAAGTCAGCTCAATCGCTTCCTAAGCATGGGTTACTAAATTAACATCTCACACTAGATTTCTATCTAAATCCTCAGTTAAAGTTTCAATTTCTCCATCAACCAACCGAAAACCTTAAATATCTTTCCATTATAGGCTGTGCTGTGAATGATAAATGGTCCCTCCTATTGGATGTCACCCTGGCATCACAAACTCATCATTTCAATTTATCATCCATCCCCTGGGTGTCAGAGCTGACTTGCTCTTCCCTTCAGTGCTGTTCCCCTCTGTGCTACCAGGAATGGCTTATGGCAGCAGGCTCAACCACGGTGACAGTGGGAACTGTAGAGATGCCTGCTGGCTGCCCCCACGTGGCGCACAAGCTGGGCTCACTGGGTCCTTAGTGACTCTTTCCTACCATCCATACCACATTCTCAGTGGTAGCACTGTCAGCATAAAAAGCCTGCCTTGAAGCCTTTCTAATTCCTCCTTTCCCATCTATCCTCCTGAGACTTTAGCAAACCTTCCTCCCGCCTCACTCTGAGGAAGTGAGGGCGGGATATACAGCCTCTAGTAATGGGCTGCAGTTGATTATAGAGGGGCCAAGAAAGGCAGGGGTCAGTTCCACCTGTGGATGCAAAGCCAGGGCCAGGGTCAGGGCCAAGGCTAGGAGGCTACAGACAGGCAGGTGGCCTCAAAGAAGCCTTTCTGCAGGTGACATGATCCTCTTTTCACTTGTGGACATGTGTACAGAGGCACCCAGCCTCCTATGACCATGTGATACATGTAGAGGGGTATCATGCATGTAGAGCCCTGAGGCCTGGGAAGGTGGGCACGGGGGTCTTCATTTCTGTACCTCTCAAGATCAGCTGCCATCCTGTATCCTCCCAGCTGTGAGCCAGTCCTCACCAACATTAGATGTTTGGATCCTTTGAGCAGGCAGCTATTTTCTGGATAGCCCAGGTCCACCATGCCATCTTATTGGGTGTGGCTGTGCCTACCTCACCTCTAAATGCTACTGAGCTCAGCTCTGTGCAGGTGTTGATCAATGCTTCCTGGTCTTGCACCCTAGCCCATCAGCAGCACAACACCTACCAGGCTCCTATCCACAGGGACCAGACCAACGGTACATTCCCTGCTCAGAGGGAGTATTTGCAGGGCTATCGTGTGCACAGTCCTGGATGAGGTGAATGGCACTGAGACAAAGTGAATAACTCCCTGGTGGGAGAGGCAGTGTCATGCACTCAGTATTTTAATCCTTTGTGGGCAAGTATGAGTGGGCCCTGGGCCTGGAGCACTTCCTCACTCAGGGATAGAGCCCTCACATCTGTACTGGACTTGCCACCTTATGCAGAAACATCATTCCCTGTTTCAGACTTAGTGTGGGCTCCTTGGTTCTGCTTAAGTGTGTGCAGATGATGCCTAGCCAACCCCACTGCTCTATCTGCCCACTGCGGGGAGGGGTGAGGTCCTTCTGCTATAGCACAAGAGGGTTGTGTGCAGGTCAATGATCCTGTATCAGCTGCAGGAGGTTCCTGCTGGCCCTGGGGGCCAATGATCTTTGGGGAAGCTGACCTTGCTCTGTTCACCTCTATGTGAGCAGAGCATTGTTCCATCCAGGGCTTGACTGCCTTGGTTTCCTTGGAGACGCTGATGTCCGCCCACAGTGGACAGAAGTGCTGGGATAGCCACTCCTGCAGTGGATATGGATGACACTTCTCAACAACCCTCTAAGGTGTGCTGTGCCTGTAGTGTGCTTGGGGTCTGTTTTCAAATCTCAGGGGGTGCATGTTGCTACGGTGCTTTGCCTCCCTTTTTCCTGACACTGAACATTCCTCCTGCCAGGAAATGCTTTCTGCAATGCCACCTCCTAAAGCATCAGGTAGTGCCCTCATTACAGGCCCCCTCCCACTTTGCATTCCTGAGGCAGGCTTTGGAAGCAAAACCCATATAGTGACACATAGGGAAACCAATGCTTTTGTGCAGTGACCAGAGGGTAGCTTTGGAAGTCCCCAAATGCTTTCTTCTCCCACTGATAAAAATAACTTTCTTTTGCTTTTCTGAGTGTATAGTTGCAAAAAAGTTAAACAATAGTTTTCATGAACATTGCTTTGAAAGGTAGAATCATTGGAAAACCATTGTTACCATCCCAAGGAAAACCATTATTATCATGGAGGTGACCATCCTTCTACACTCCTCTCTATACAAATTTCTTCTTTCTACATTGGTCTTTGAACTGGGGAACCACAGGGCTATGTTCAGGGAGGTCTAGTGTGGAAAGAAGAACATGAGGAGACTGACCTCTGGGCTTGAGTCCAGATCAACCGCCCTCTGTCAGTCCCTCCTGTTCCCTTTCCCAGAGACCTGACCAGCTACCAGTGTGTGAGTACACAGAGCAGTGACCTGGTGCTCTGTCCTGAGAGGCCCTCCTCTGAGTGTCCTGTTGGCAAAGCCTCAGAAGGGAGGAGGTCACCCTGGGGCTCCAAGCAGACCCTTGCACTTCCCAGTGCCCCTCAGCATCAGCACAATTCGAATTCAGTTCTACCTGCATCATGGTATTACTTGGTATTAAGTTAAAGTGACAGTGAGCCTTCTGCTCTGAAGTAGCCTCCGCTAATGAGGAGCCATCCATCAGGGCGGGCAGCACAGAGGCACCTCCCTCCCTATTAGTCATCAGAAACATTGGTCCTTCACGTTCCAGCTCCTTGAGCTTCTGATTCACTGCTGTCCTTAGGGCACCAGTCACAGCCAAACCCTCTGGGAAGGTGTCCAGATAGCATTGGGGATCATCCTCACTGGGTTCAGACCCATTGTCTTGTAATGTTGACCCAGGGCAGTTGTGTCTACATAAATTTGATAAAACCAACTCCTGATAGAGACTGACATCATAATAATCAAGTTACTGTCAGCTGTCAAGAGAGGGTTCCTGGGAGAGAGACTCTATGAGGGAGACAGGTCTGCAGAGCCGTCTGCCTGGGAGTGAGACTCTACAGGAGTGAGGGTGGCTTGGGCGAGATGTGGAGCCATGGGAACTCTTGCCTTGGACGATCCTACCATGTTCTCACTAGTGGAGGCCAGTGGATGGGCTTTGCATCCTTTGCATCCAATCATTACCGCTGACTGTCCCTGGGCATTAACCTTGGGTAGAGCAGCTATTCTCTGAGTCAAAGGACTGTGCCTTGTGTTAGGTTACTAGTGCTACTGTAACAAACTACCACAGGCTGTGGAGCTTGAACAATAGCCATGTACTTCTTCATAGTCTGAAGACTGGAAGTCCAAGGTCAAGGTGAGAGCAGGGTTGGTCCCTTGTGAGGGGAAGATCTGTTCCAGGTCTCTGCTTGGCTTGCAGATGGCTGTCTTCTCTGTGTCTCCTCACAGTGTCTTCCCTCTATTCTTGTATGTCTCGGTGTCCAAATTTCTCTGTTTATAATGTCACCAATCTTATTGGATTAGGGCTGTGAATATTGGGATTTATAAAAAGTATGTATTTTGTCTTTGTCCCTGGTTCTGGCATAGACCTTTATTAGAATTGCTTAAATAAGGACGTCTTTTGTTATGTTAACCAGGTGACGTTTGGAAAGCACCTAAGGATTGGGGGCTGATTGGCAGGAGAAGCGATCATGTGTTTGTTTGTTTGTTTATTTATTAAATATAAATTTTTATTGATTTCAGAGAGGAAAGGAGAGGGCAAGAGAGATAGAAGCATTAATGATGACAGAGAATCATTGATCAGCTTCCTCCTGCATGCCCCTACTGGGGATCAAGCCTGCAACCCAGGCATGTGCCCTGACCAGAATAAAACCGTGACCTCCTGGTCTGTAGCAAGTACATGTTTAAAGGTTTGGAATATCCTGACATCCTGGGAGGTGAGTGACTTCAGGTTGAATCAACAATGGCTAATGATTTAATCAATCATGCCTACTTAAAAATCCAAGAGGATGTTTTCCCAGTGAGCAAAAGCTGGGTTGGTGAGTGCATGGAGATTTGGGTAGAGTGGCATGAAGCTTCAAGTTCTTGCCCCATATATTGCTCTATGCATATATTCTATCTGACTTGGGCCCCCATGAACTCATTTCTTTGAATTAGGTATTTTCTGAGTAAGTGGGATGTTCTGAAAGGCAAACTCTGTCCAGGTTAGAGAAATCAGGTCTCTGAGGGAAGTAGAGGGGACATGGGTGCATGGAGACTTGCTAATGCCCCCCAGTAAACTACACGTGACTCCCCTGTGAACATCACCCCGCTGTAGCAGTCCTGATGAGTTGGAGTGAAAAGAGAGCTCTGCCACAGTAAACGGAACCAGCATTGTTAAAACACTTTGAGGAACACACTAGAATGAATGGCACTGGCTGTCTGGACTGTCTTTTCCCATGTGCCCCTGGGTGACCAACCATGTGTGGAAGTTCCCCAGAGTGAGTATGGACTCCCAACTCTACTCTCGACAAAGCAGCCACCCATATTCCTACCATTGGCCTGAAATGTGCAAACAGAGACCAAAGAGTGAAGAGAACTTCCACTGGATCCGCAGTGGGTGCCTGGCCAAGGACCTGAACCCATGCCTTCCGACTCCTCACTCAGTGCTCTTGCCACTTCATTTGATTATGGCTTGTTGCTGCATAGGATTGGGTGAAATTTGACAGAAGGGACTCTGTCTTCATCCTCAGCCAATGATCCAGTTAACGAGGTCCTATAATAACTTGGTTATAAGAGGATTTTCTCAGAAACTTTTATGTAATAGTGATTTGAGCATAGCATAATACAGTAATCTGAGCCTTTAATAAAGTAGAAAGTTCTTTTTAAATGTAAAAATCATTTTTAAAGGTCAGATCATAATTACGTTTTGTGTGTTTGAAAAGAACTATAACATAAATGACATGAAATTTTATATTATAAGGTATGAGAACAAAAATTATTCTAAAAGCTCAAATCAGGGAGGGAGAGAAGGAAAGTTCTAAAACTGAAGTAAGTATGAAATTGACTGATTTAATATGCCCTTATATGGTATATCTATTTTGGACAGCAGGATAAATGTCAGTAACATAGAAATATTGGCTGGACATAGTTTATTTAATTCACCGAAGCTTAGAACTTTCAGCCATGCAATGAAAACTGAATTTTGACTAGTCAGGAATTTTCTAAGCTTTTAGTAAAGCTGTGGAGGTGGATACTGTGATGCCTTCTTTGGAGCCAACATACCACACCGCCCAGGTGCTGGGCATGTCACCCACCCAGGGCTCATAGCTGTGACTTTCCTGGGTGCTATGAGTTGAAATGTGTCCACTGCAAAATTCGTATGTTGAAGTTCCAATCCCTCAGTACTTCAGACTGTGCCCTTATTTGGAAATAGGGTCATTGAATATGTAATTAGTTAAGTTAAAATGAGGTCATTAGAGTGGGCCCTATGATTCCAACTCTAATTCTAGCATACATCAAGCAATTCTGGCACACCAGCTGGGTGTCCTATACTTCAACTCAATCCTGACACTATCTACCTAGAAATAGTGCCAGATTCCACAGGTTAATGGCTCAGTCCCAGGGTTCCATTACTCAAAATGGTTTTCCCCAAAGCATGGATTTGTTAATATAGTTAGCATATGAATACCATCCTCTCTATAAAATGGTAATATGCAAATTAACCATCACTCCGCTACATAAGCCACGCCCACCAGCCAAGCCACACCCACCAGCCAATCAGGGCGAGTATGCAAATTAACCCCAATCCAAGATGGCTACAGCCACAGAGAGCAAGGTTTCCCAGGTAACAGAGCAAGCCAAGCTTTCCATAGCCGTTGCAGGCCTAAGCCTCCACTCAAGCTACAAAGTTTCAATTATAGAAGGTAAACAAATTCAAACAAATGGCGGCAGAATGGAGCTTGAGAGAGCAAGCCAGGGTTGCTGGTGGCAACAGGGGAAGCAAAGCTTTCCGCACACCCTTGCTGGGCCCACCCGCTTAAGGCAACAAAGTTTCAATTGTAGAAGGTGAATTAACTGCCACAGAAATGGCTGCCGCCCCAGGCTACAAAGTTTCAATTGTAGAAGGTGAATTAACTGCCACAGAAATGGCTGCCGGAGCCCCAGGCTTGGCTCCGCTCCAGGCTACAAAGTTTCAATTGTAGAAGGAAAATAAATTCCAGATACCAGGGCCTCCCTTTGGGTTGCCAGGGGGCATGGCTGGCCTGCAAACCACCACAGGCCCCTCGCTCAGGCCGACCCACACCCCAAGGGAACCCCCACCTTTATCTGTGACACCCTTCAGGGCAAACCAGCTGGCCCCCACCCGTGCACCAGGCCTCTATCCTATCTAATAAAAGAATAATATACAGATTGATCATCACTGCAACACACAATATAGCTGCCCCCATGTGGTCAAAGATCCTGCCCCCATGTGGACACAAGATGGCCACTACAAGATGGCCAGCAGGAGAGGGCAGTTGGGAGGCACCCGGCCTGCAAGGGAGGGCAGTTGGGAGGCACCCGGCCTGCAAGGGAGGGCAGTTGCAAGGAACCAGGCTTGCAAGGGAGGGCAGTTGGAGGTGATCAACCCTGCAGGAGAGGGCAGTTAGGGGTGACCAGGCTGGCAGAGGAGGGAAGTTGGGGGCAAACAGGCTGGCAGGGGAGCAGTTAAGCATCAACCAGGCTGGCAGCAGAGTGGTTAGGGGGTGATCAGGCTGGCAGGCAGAAGCGGTTAGGGGCAATCAGGAAGGCAGGCAGGCAAGCAGTTGGGAGCCAGCAGTCCTGGATTGTGAGAGGGATGTCCGACTGCCCGTTTAGGCCCGATCCCACCAGGATCGGGCCTAAACGGGCAGTCGGACATCCCTCCAGGAGTCCCAGATTGGAGAGGGTACAGGCTGGGCTGAGGGACAACCCCCTGCCGTGCACGAATTTCGTGCACCGGGCTTCTAGTTATTGATATAATATTAATATACTTCTGTACATTTAAACAAGAAACATGGAGACATTAACCAGCGTCTGCCTTGAATCTGGCTCTCTGAAAGATCACACATCACCGCGTTCACCACCACCATTACTGCATCTCTTATGTAGTGAGAATCTTAGGTTAACACCAAGTATTGGGCTCAGGGCCTAGTCCATATAGGTCCTCAATGCGTGGTTATTATAGTAGTTATTATTATTATTGTTAGTATTTTAGGGAGTAATGTTTTTGCAGTGAGCAAAGCCTGGGTTCTCATTTGCAGTTTTGGTTCCCAACACCCTTATAAAGTAATGAACACCAGTTTCATTATAAATACTCAGAATTTATATGAGGCAAATTATATGAGGAGTGTGTCTGTTTCCTAACTTTTTTTCTGGTTAAAGGATTGATTAATTTGGGACCAGATGATTTTGAGTATTAGTCTAGCTTCCTTTAAATAAACTGGAAGGGTAATCATTGTCACCAGACATCACCTCCTGTCCCAGGCGCATGGCAGCTTTGAGAGGACCTGATACTGTCTGCAAATGTGTAATGGTTGGTGGGTGTAATGTGGTTATGTGGAATTTCTCCATGCTTGGTGATACTACCATGTTTTATTTCCTTATTGTCATCAAAGCATTGTTGACCTGCTATCTCATTTGGTCCCCATAAAAGTCCTGTTGGGAGTTCAGGGTCAGGATTCTAATTTATTGAAAAGGAACCCGAGACAGTGGGGGCACCTGGCTTGTTGACGGTTCATGGCTTGTGTTTGATGTGACAGCCAGGACGTTGGCAGGGCTGACCTGGTACTATTTCTTCTTTCCAACTTTTTTTCTTTTAATGATCAATATTTTATCTCAGGAGTAAGATCATAGGACACAAACACTTCTTTTTAAAATTTAATGTGAGATTGGAATCACAGGTCAAAGAAAAATTCTTACTAGTAAAGGCATTCAGCTATTGTCAATTCAGCTCCATGCCTGGGCTTGGCCTTCACAATGACACCACCCACTTTCTTCTATCCCTTCTCAGACCGATACCTGTAGTGGTTTAGTCCTCAAAGTCATCCCGTGCCAATGAAATCCAAATGGTCTGAACTATCCTAGAATGACAAAATTTCCATTTTGAAGGTGTGGGTCTGAGAGCCTCTCCCATAGAGCCTGCCCCCACTGGCTCCAGTCTGTGCTGGGGCAGCAGGCCACCAGCTGCCAGGATGCATGGTCAGCAGCAACACCACCTGTTGTCCTGGAGAGGCATGGTGTTCTGTCCTCCTCTGCCCTCTTCGATATTCTTTGCATGATCATCTTCCTGGTCCCCACAGAGGCTTCTGTAGCCCTCATATTTTCAAAAATGTTTTGGGAGAGGGGCTGCTTCATTCAGAAACAACTCAGAAAATATCTTCTGAAAACCAGCTCTGTGGTAGGAGTAGTGTAAGGTGAGTTGATAGGACGAGTACATCCCAGCCTTGCCCTCATGGGGCTGAGACCGAGAGGGAAGCTGGTGTGTGTTCCCAGGTGGCCAGGGAGTTGGTGAATATGACCTGGGCAGTGCTCCACTCTGGGATGCTAAACAAGCCTGGCTGCAAGCTGACAAGCACTGTTAACACTCTTTGAAAGTAACATATGTCATAAAGCACTCAGGGCCCCTGGGAGAAGGAGAGCATGAGTAAGAGATGGGATGGAATGGGAAAGACCTCTGCTAACTGCAGTGATGTTAGTGGGTATGCATTAGCAGGTAATAGGAACCTAAACACAAATGATATGCTTGGTGAGTTATCCCTTTGGGACAGTGTGAGCATTTGGAGCATCAATACTCAAAACAGACTCAAGACAACTGGGAGTAAAGCATTTGGTGGTATTTTGGGAGGAAGGGGTGTTAGACTTACAGATACTAACACGATGCAGGATTCATGGACACCTCGGGGGTAGAATGGCTGTGCCAGGTGACCACAGCAGCAGTCTTTAGGGAGAGTTAATTTTTTCTACAGAGAAAGAGCTCAAAGATCCAGGTGTGAACACGTACATAGACTTTCCTTTGGGATGCAGTGTGGGTTAGAAGGACTGATGGGCTTTGAGGTTCAGAAAAACCAGTTCATGGAGAAGGTGAACACACAGCTCCTGATATCTGCTCCCTTTGGATCAATGTAAATGGGGAATGGGTAGAATATGAAGATTCAAGGGATTCTGAGCCCTTTGATGGTGGCATGGCTGGAATTTTCTCAGTGTTGGCACAAAAGGCAGTGTGACAGCCTAGGATATTCAGAAAAAGAAATCCCTGTCACCACAGAGTGAAATGGCAGCATTGTTCTCCAGCTTGCAGCTGCTGGCCAATTCATCGGTGAGACAACAGGATGTTAAATCTTCACAAGATCAATTCAGGAGAATTGTAATTGTTATTTATTCTGTGACTATGTTTCCCCTACTGAATAGCTGGAAAGTCTAAAGGAGGCTCGTAGGGTGAGGTATTTTATTAAACACCAAAGAACGAAGTTGATAGAGCCAATGCTTTACAATTCATGATGGCAGGTGGATGCCAGATGCTGGTAGGTAACAAGCAGCCTGCTGTGGAGACAGTGGTGATTTGGATTTGCGTGGCTGGATTTACAAATGGGAGCGGCCTTTTCATGCCAAGGAACTTTGCCAAATCAAACACATAATTATGCAACTGGAAAAGAGTTTTATGGAGAGAGGTTCCACCTTTTGCCCTGGAAACTCTCAGCCATCTCCCAACCATTGTGTACCTTCCTCGCCAACTTCTTTGTCCCTCAGTATCTAACTAATGTGCTGTGCTCCCAGTACACAGAACTGTGGCTATTACTTACTTTTGGGTCTATGGCAGTTACCTTTAGAATGTCAATAGGAAATCTACTTTCAGCTGGACATTATGAGAAAGAATGAGAAGTTTGCAGCCACAGAAATGTGTGTGGTCCCATGTTCTGCTCTTGTCTTGCTGTGAGAAAGTTGCTTGACCTCACTAAGATGCAATTTTCTTTTATATAAAGTGGGAGTAGTTATAATCACACTGACATTTAGGGTTGTCAGCAGGATCCAAGAGAACATTTTGAGAAAGTAATTTATGAACTCTTTACAATATGACAGATTTTAAATTTTACTTTCTCAGTCAGAACTTGATTGTTAAGCCTGTGGCAACAGTGTCCCCAAACCACTTGTTGCTTCTCTGGGCTCCATTCCTATGTTACAATATTCCACCCCCATCAACATGAGCTGGAGCCATTTCAGATGATTCCAGCTCAGAAGAGACCTGTGCTGGTCAAGTTACCAGGGATCCGCTGGCACAGGCAGGGGTGTCTTGCTCTGCAGATTTCCAAGTTTGGAGCTACATCA
This sequence comes from Cnephaeus nilssonii, assembly GCF_951640355.1. Classification (NCBI taxonomy): domain Eukaryota; kingdom Metazoa; phylum Chordata; class Mammalia; order Chiroptera; family Vespertilionidae; genus Cnephaeus; species Cnephaeus nilssonii. Next base: position 89,445,541 of record NC_137073.1, on the reverse strand, counting down.
GCATCTTGTTCCCTGGAGATGAGGAAAGAGGGCCCAGACCCTCAGCACACTGTGAATACCCCACATACATTCTTGGAATAAAAGATCATAGGTTCTCGTGATTCTCAAAGTAATCTGCTTGTTGAGAAGTACACTGAGTGGCCAGATTATTATGATCTCTGAACCCATAATAATCTGGCCACTCAGTGTATATCCTATATAATAAAAGGCTAATATGCAAATTGTCCCCTCCACCAGGAGTTCGACCAGCAGGCAGGCCAGCCAACCGCCCATGTCCCCTCTTCCTGGCCAGGCTGGCCAGACCCCACCCATGCACGAATTCATGCACCAGGCCTCTAATACACACACACACACACACACACACACACACACACACACTGAGTGGTCAGATTATTATGCGTTCAGAGATCATAATAATCTGGCCACTCAGTGTAAGTCCACTGTTTTCTTCTGTTGCTAAGGCAAAAGCTTTTATTTTTGCTAAAATAATAGCCAAACTATATTTTCAGTAAAACAAAAGGTCACCACTTTGGTGTCCTATCAGAAACTATCAGTGTTTCCATAATTCAGGAAATTACTTCAGCAGTGGGAATTGAAAGGAAGTGATCTCATTACGACTGACCAACAACCCACAGACCAAAATTATAATCCATAGATGAAAGATGATAAATAGATAGACAGACAGATAGATAGATAGATAGATAGATAGATAGATAGATAGATAGATAGAGATACTGATCTAAAGAGCAATATTCAGAAATAAGGGTCCCTCAGGAGATAGCTTTATTTCAATTTCTAGAAACTAAGATAGTTCACAAGAAATAACTGACTTTGGAATCCAGTAATCTGATATAAACTCTAGAGCCCAGACTAGCTCTGATAATTGAGGTTCAGATGTTTGTAATTTGGAGTAACTGGAAAAAGTATGCACAAGCCCCAATTTATGATGGTTCAACTTGTGATCTTCAATTTTACAATGGTGTGAAAACAATGTGTATTTAGTGGAAACTCTACTTCAAATTTTGAATTTTGATCTTTTCCAGGTGCTAGCAAAATGCAGTATCATAATATCTTGTGATGCTGGACAGAGGCAGCAAAATGATGTTGCCCAATTGTAGGCTAGTGTAGGTGTTCCGAGTACAGTTAAGGCAGGCTAGGCTAAGCTATGATGTTTAGTAGGTTAGGTATATTAATTGAATTTTTAATATAAAATATTTTTAACTTATGATGGTTTTATTGGGATATAACCCCATCTTAAGTCAAGGAGGTATGTGTGATATTGAGAAATATAGTAAGAAGTAGATATTTGGTTTTCACCCTGTTCTTGGCACAAAGCTTCTAAAACCCTTGGAATTTACTAATTAATGAGAGTGATAAAAGTGTCTTTTGTTATGTTAATGAAACGACTTTGCACCTAATAAAGTGGGCTGGTTGCCAGGAGAACCAACCTTGTGATTAGACCCTTGCAATTTTCATGCCATTCTCTGACCTCCTAGGAGAGGAGAGGGCCTGGAGGTTGAATCAATCACCAATGGCCAATTATCTAATCAACATGCCTCTGTAATGAAGCTTTCATAAAATCCAAAAGGATGGAAGTTTGAGAGCTTCTGTGCTGGTGAACATGTGGAGATTCAGGAATAGTGGGCAGCTAGCAAAGGGTGTGGAAGCTCTGTGCCCTTTCCCTATACTTTGCCCTATGCATCTCTATGTTCCTGAGTTATAAAACCTTTTATAATAAAACTAGTGGCCTGGTGCATGAAATTCGTGCACAGCAGGGGGGTTCCCTCAGCCCAGCCTGCACCCTCTCCAATCGGGGACCCCTTGGGATTGAGCCTAAACCAGTGGTCAGACATCCCTCTTGCAGTCTGGGATTGCTGGCTCCTAACCACTCACCTGCCTGCCTGCTTGATCTCCCCTAACCCCTCTGCCTGCCTGCCTGATCACCTCTAACCTCTCTGCCTGCCTGATCACCCCTAACTGCCCTCCCCTGAAGGCCTGATCTCTCCCCCAACTGCTTCTGCCTGCCTGATCACCCCTAACTGCCCTCCCTTGCCAGCCTGATCTCACCCCCAACTGCTCTCCCCTGCTGGCCAGATCTTGCCTCCAATGGCCCTCCCCTGCCAGCCTGATCGTCCCTAACGGCATCTGCCTTGGCCCCCACCAACATGGCTTTGTCTGGAAGGAAGTTGGGCATCTGGAAGATGGCCGGTCGACCCAGTCTAATTAGCATATTACCCTTTTAGTAGTATAGATAGATTGTTGAGGATAGGATTGCTTAAATTGGCATGGGGGGGGGGAAGCATTTTTTCAGCAGGAGGAGATGCTCTTGGCAGACAAAAATACATAATTCCTATATCTGGACTGATAACCAGCCATATGCACTATACTGCCAAACCAGTCATTAAAAAATTGAACTGCTTTCTTACACCTTACACCAAACAGCTGTTGCCCTTAAAACCCCTCCTCAGCCCCCACCTTAGGTTCTACCTTCGCAGTTCACCCAGATTAGGTTCTGATTGGTTGGTTTCTATGCCAGTCAGCATCAAAAGCTCCGTCTCCTAGGCAGCCATTGGCTCCTGGCACTTCACCCAGATTTGGTTCTGGTTGGTCAGTTTCTATGCCAGTCAGTGTCAAAAACTCTGCCTCCTAGGCAGCCATTAGCTCCTCACACTTCACCCAGATTTGGTTCTAATTGGTTGGTTTCTATGCCAGTCAGCATCTCCGGGCCTATCAACGGGCCTTATCAGAGAGGCGGGACTGATCAGCAGCCCCAGTGGAGGCCCGAGAGAAAGAGAGGTGTGGCTCCTGCCCAGGCCCCAAGAGAAAGAGAGAGGCAAGGGCTGATCAACAGCTGCCATGGAGGCTATGGATCAGACCCTGCTTCTCTCTCCAGTCCTCTCTTAGGGCCTGATCCTCAGTTCCCTTGGCAGTCAGTGCTGGGTTGTCATGGCAACCCAGCACTGACTTCCGGTTGGTCGAGCCTTTGTTCATTTTGGATGTTACAGACCCTGGGTTTTTATATATTAGGATGGTGATATAGTAAGTAAAATGTTTCTCTGAGTTCTTTGAGCCACTTTAGCAAATTAATCAAACCAAGGAGAGGGTCTGGGAACCTTTGATTTAAAGCAGGTCAGTCAGAAGCACTAGTGACCTGGGTTTGTGACTGACATCTGAAGTCTGGGTTTTGGGGGAAGTCTTGTAAGACTGATCCTTCCACCTATGAGGTCTAATGCTACCTCTAGGCTGTGAATTCCAAATCAGAATCGAGTTGAATTGTGAATACCCAGCTGGTGTCTGGGTGTTGCTTGCTGGTGTGGGAGCTTCCTCTCCCCACTCACACACACATTGGAATTGGATGCAGAATCATTTCACAATGGGATCAAAGTAACTTGAGTTCCAATGCCTGGTCATATCACCTACTAGTGAGGCAACTTTAGTCAAATCATTGTATTTCTTTGGGTCTTTCTTCCAACCTGGGCCAGGCGTGGCTGATCTTGGCTGGATACATTTGGGTCTTTCTTCCAGCCTGGGCCAGGCATGGCTGATCTTGGCTGGATACATTCATGTGGATGAGGCAGAGACTGACTAGTATAGGATGGATTTGCCAGACACAGCTCTTCCACATGGTCTCTCATCCTTGCCAGATGAGTGTGGGCTTGCTCACTGAGTGTCTGTATAGAGAACCAAGGTGGTGGATAATGAGGCTTGGGACTGGCCACATCTATTGCCCAAGCACCTCACAAGGCCAATCCAGATCCAAAGGTTAGGGAAATTAATTCAATCTCTTGATAAAAGATGTTGAAAATCATACTGGAAAGAGGCACATGTATAAACAAAGAAATAATAGCTATAATTTTTGCAAACAAGTTAATACAATTGGTAAAATTAATAATGCCAAACTAAAAACCAAACCAATTAAAAAATTCAGGTCACAATTTAGACCCTGGAGGCAGAAAAACAATCAATCGTGGCCATGCTTCATAAATCAATGGCTCCAGGCAGACTTTCTCCCAGCACATTGGGTGCACACTTTCAGGGTGAAGCTCTTAGGAGAGCACCCCTAATATAAGGTCTGGTTCTTGTATCTGTTCACCACATTGACCTCTTGACATTCCACTGCAAATAATGGGGGAGGAGGAGAGGGGAAACTTTATGAAAGTTTTCTGAGGATCAGATGAAGTATAATCAAGCTATACCTATGTTCTCATTTCCTTTGCTTATTCTGCCAACTTGGAATAATTTGATAACAAATGCTCTTTGCTCCTGCTCTCAATGATCTTGAAGTTCAATATGCCCCAGAGTTGACTCAAATGGCCTAAATTGGTTCCAAATAACCCCAATATAGGCTTAACTTCTTTTAATTGTGAGGCCTCTAGGAAATCCTTGGAGTCTATGTTTACTCTATTCCTAATTTCTCCCAGGAAGGCTGTAGGGTATAACCTGTGGGGTATAACCTATTTATTAGATTCAGGCCAACTTTGGATATCTCCTTTGTCACAGAGCACACTACCTGCAGAATGTATTGGGGGCATCCTTATTAGTCCATGGTTTTGTGTCTCAGTCTCTTAGCATCTGGGAAGAACAGAACCTAATTCCACCCATTGTGTTTTCTGGAATTACAATTTTACAAGCCATCAGTGGGATCTGAGAAGACCCTCATTTAAGGAAGCTCAGATCTGGGCTATGGAACTGAAGTTGGTATCCCCAATTGCCTATAGCTGAGCCATAAATTTACATGTTTTGATGAAAAGAAGATGAAATAAAAGAACTACCCTTTTCTTGTCAATACTAATACTGATGCAAATTCTGCTTTTGTGTAAGGAAGTATCAATATGATGAATTGCTATTGATAGCAACAGTCAAATCTGCACACTTGGCAGGTGTCTATTGAATAAAATCAGAGAGATTTGTTTGTGTAAAAAATATAATTAATAGGAAACGTTTTCCTAACATTTATCTCAAAGTTGCAGTGGAATAATAATAAAATATAAAGAACTATCAAACCAGGAAGACTATGGATATATTACTTTAAACCTGTGACTTTCTTAAAACTAGGAAACATAAGTTGAGATGGTACTTTGTACCCCGACAGAGACCTCAGCAGCTCCCTCTAACAAAAGAAAGGCTATTTGCTGGGAGCCAGGGAGCAGTGTGTTACCTGGGCACCTCTCTGAGCTGCATAAGCAGCTCATTAACCCTCACGCTATGCCCAGGAGCTCAGAGGCAGGAGGCATTGTTATCTGGTTTTCACAGATGGATCAGTCAGATCCCAGAATCATCACACAGTGATGGACCCTGCAAGTGGTCCCAATGTTCTGCTGTCCAAGGCAAGATGCTTTCCAGCCCATTTGATGTGTACATGCAGGCCATGAAGGACAGAGGGAGGGCAGATGAATGGCAGTATCTTCCTTTTTGGAACCCACTGCAGCTCCTAAATGCCACAGTGAGAACTTCCCCTTGGAAATGAGCATATCTGTTCCTTCTAAATAAATCTATCTCATCTTTGAAAATGTAAGCCTTCAGAAGTAAAAGTTTGGATGAGATGTGGAACATGAATAATTTTTTTTAAAGTAAAAAGGTTAAGGATGCCTGCTTCTTAGTTTCCAAAGCACATTTTTCTAACAATGCCAGACAAAGGTCTAGGACCGACAGGGAGCCTGTGCAGGTGCCCCTTCCTATGATTTTCTATGGGTTGTGTTTTTTTCTGCCCCACGTCCGTGACCCCAGCTCACCCCCGTGGGTGTGCTAATGGTGACCCCAGAACAGACCTAATGAGGTGCACCAAATGGTAAGGATTCAGGCCTGGGGAGGGGCCTGTCTCATTAGCCATGCAGACTGCCGTGGCCAGAATGACCTGGTGAGGGGTATTGTGAGGGCCCCTGCATCTGTCAGGCCCACCAGATGTCCCCATACCCTCACTGCTTGGAAAGCCATTCATCTATGTCCATTATTTGCCATGGTGGGTCCAGCTCCTAATGAAACCCCCAGAGAAAGCTGAATGAGAAAGCATGAACTCTCAGGCATGCTGGAATGGTCTGCCCCACCCCACACAAAGGGCCAGCCACCGGCCTCCAGGGAGGAGTGAGAAGTGAATTCCAGTCAGGCTGGCTTTGTCAGAAATCACCCACAGTGACGTGCCATGGGAGAACCAGGCTCTGCATTCCTGGTTTTTGCCTCTGAGAAGGAGCTGGTGGGTGGTCCCTGGAGCAGAGTGGGTTGAGAACAAAAGGATTCTTGCCAGAAAGGTAGGACATTCTGCCATCCCAGAGGTGGATGTTGGGCATACATCCTTCTGTCTTTCTATCCTGCGGGGAAGGGGTTTGGACCCATATGTTCCTTTTATCTACTCTCAGAGCTGGCAATATCCCTCTGTCTGTGAACCATCCTAGATCCAGACTTTGGATCTGCCCTATCCCTGCAGTAAAAGATACAAAAAGGATGTGAATACTTTTAGGAACATCACTATATGTCTATGTGAATTTCTCTGTCTGTCTTTCTGTCTCTCCCCCTCTATCGCTGAATTACATGGTCTCCCTACAATCATTTACAGGCAGATTATAAAAAAGAGCTGACAAGTAAATTTGCAGGTCATAACACAAAGTGTCTCTTCTATCGCTCACAATCTTCAATGGTGGCTTTTCTCTTCTTTCCCCAAAATAAAAAAGTAATTGATCTGTTGCCAAATTACCTGGTGGCTTTGTTATCCTGCCTTCTGTCTCAGGCTGGGGATGCTGGAAAGTTCTGAGGGTTTCTCCAGACTCATCCAAGACCTTTAGGGCTATCCCCGTCTTGTTGTCTTGTTTTTGCTTTCCTGCCCATGGACCTGCCCTCAGCCACAGTGACTTCCACCAGCACCAGGTGCAGGAACACCTCCTCTTCTAAAGGAGGCAGATGAGGGAGCCCCACTGGGAGGGGCTGGAGACATGGGTGGGAGGTGCTTGCTCTTGGAGTCCTCCAGGGGAAACTGCCTTGGCTATGGAGCTGAGACCCAGTCGCATGCATCCCTGGCAGGATAAGTGGGAGGTTGTGGTGCAGCGTCTTCACCTCAGGGCTGTTACTGGCAGACACACAGGGTGTTCCCAAAGCTGCCTTAATCCAGATTAGATAAAAGGGAGGAGTCCCATGGAAGCACTTTCTACACAGAGAGGAGGTTCCCAACTTCAAAACCTCAGTCTTGTTATATCTAGAGCCAAAATGGAAAAATCAGTGGTGCTTGCAGCCTGAATAAATGGATGGATGGCTTTACTGGTCTCGTTTATAATATAGGGTGATGTTGTTCTTCGCCTACCCCGCCAAGTGCTGTCAGTCTTTACTGGGGAAAGAGGCCACATGAAGACAGGATCTGTTATTACTATTAAATTGTTTGGGGCTTGAAAGCACATTCATGAATCTATTCAATTTAAAATAGACTTAATTTCCTTACACGTCGAATGACCCCCCTGTCTTATGATGGTTGAGGAATTTAATATTGAAGGGATTTCACTTGGCAGTTTGCATCTGTGAACATTCAGTTCTGAGTTGAGGTACACAAGAGGGAGAAAAAGGCAAGGCTGTTCAACTTGGCAAATGGAAAAGAAATTTTGCTGAATCTCGAAGGTTATATGTAGCACAGAGGGCAGGAATCAAAACACTCCCTCCCCTTAAGAACTCAGATGGCTCCTCATACAATCAGCTTGAGCCCATGTGCCTCTTCTGCACTTTCAGTGGGAAGGACGCACTTGGCAGATGAATGGGTTGACGTCTTTGTGTTCAGCCGCAGCTGATGGTATTCAGGGAGGCTGTAACTACTGTCGTTCAGAGCTAAAGGGAGGTGCAGGAGAGCTGAGAGAAAGGCAAGGCCCCGCCATGTCAGGTCTGGGCACTAGTGCAGACTCATGGCTTCCTGATGCCCACCAGAGATGTGCTCACGCTTCCAGTAGACTGAGAAAGCAGAGCTAGCTCTCAAACTGACTGAGCGAATCTGATGTACTTAGGGGGATGAATTCTAGCTCGACAGATCAACAAAAACATATACATGACCTTGAAACACTTCAAAATGGTGGGAGGTTTTGGGGGGCACTAGAGGAAAAGAAGCAATGGCAAACATGAATGGGGCTGTGAAATGCATCTTGTCTAATACAGGAAGCCTAGAGACTAGACTTGAGGTCAGCATTTTAGGTTTCAGATGGCTATCGGGACTTGTGACTTAAAAGCAGTTTGAATCATTACTGTCATTTACTTCATTCAAGCAAATTAGAACATCTACCTTTTTTCTATATCGAATGAAACTTTTTTTACTCAAAATATTTAACACATTACATCCTGCTAAGTTTTCTTCCAGTAATGATTATAAAAACAGAAATATATTCTGATAGAAACTTGAATTTTTAAAAGTACAGTTATTACCAATGAACAGCATATTCCCTAGCCCACACATTCCACACCCATAAATAAATCATCTCTGATGCTGTCCTTGAACTATTTCAGTTAATTAAAAGAATGTGGAGGAAGCCCTTCTCTCTGGTTCGGTTCTGTTAATTATGGAGGTATTCAATATGCCACTGCAAATGGCATTCGGCTAGTGCTTAATTAAAATAAATACAGAAATTTAAATGAACTAAACAGATTTTGGCACTGGTCTGTAGTTACAGGGCCAAATTTTATGTGTGGATATAACACAAGCAGAGGAATAAATCTTTACTCTTGCTCTTAATGGACTGGCACCTGGCCAGATGCAGAGGATGCAGCCTGCTGGTTCAACCACCGCACGTGTGTAGGAGTTGTTGCAGCCCCCCTTCCTCACACCCACTCCCCTCTACCCTCCCAGTGTGGGCAGCTTTAGGGAACCCACTGCAGATCTCAGGGGATGGGTGCCAGTTTGAATCCCTTTCCTTTAACAATTCAAAATGTGAAGAATAACATGTATTTTTTCACCATCTTTCGTCAAGAGCTCTGAGGCATTTTTCAGATATGAATTCATTAATTTTCCCCAATCTTCTGTGACGCAGGGAGTTGGAAGGAAGACTGCTCCCAATTGACTGAGTAGGAAGTGGGAGAGGTCTGAGGAATACACTGCCTTCCTGTTGCTGCTGCTTCGGCCATGATTTCCCGGGCTACGGAAACAAGTGTAGGGCCCTGAAACCTCACTTTGCGGCATCCATCAAAGTGCTGCTGTTAAAGAATTGGATGGTGCAGATCAAGTAGATGGGGCTGTTTATTGGCGGGTTTCCAAGTGTTTAGGCCTCCTTTTGTATATAAATTGTTGATACATCAGACCTTCATGGATGCCACCTTGTGGGTCCTATCTGCTGGGACTTCTGGGTAGCAGAAATATGTGTGAAAAACATCACCATTGCATATCATTATTTTAAAATTCACAACTTCATTTCTTCTAAAACAACTAAAATTGAATTTAATTTAGAGAATCAATTGAGTTACCTGTCATAGGAAAGGATTCATTTGGTTAATAGAAACCCAACAGCACTAGCTTACAAAAAAGAGTGAATCATTGAAGCATACAAAGGTCCTAGAGGCCCAAGGGGCAATAGAGAAATCAGAGAAGCAGGAATGAAGCAGGAGCTCAGGACACGGTGAGCCAAGCATTGAATCCTCTTAAGGACTCTCTCCTCTGTGGGCTTGTTTCTCTCCCTCCTCCCTCTTCTTCCTTCTTCTCTCTCAGAATTTCTGCCTCTACTTATCATGGCCAATGAGAAAACCTGGGTGGCAATACATCTTATTATTTTAGCTACTGAGAGAGGACATACGGATGCAATTTCTGGTCGTGAATCAGGAAACCTGGGGTAGTAAGTTATTGGGACCAGAGTGGAGGCATGGATACCCACAAATATATGGCCTCTCCTCAAAGAACTGTAAGGATAGTGGGAAGGAGGAGGAATTCCTTGAGGGGATGCTGCTCTGAGAAGGGGGCCCTGGATGATAAAAATAACAGTAGGGTATGTGCATAGGTTATGTGCATGCCTATCTTGGTGCAAAGCATGGTGCTGGGAGACCAAGTATAGACTGGAGTGTGACATGCAGGATCCATGAAGAAGAGTTGAATCAGGCATGAATCAAGTGACTCCATACTTTAATCCAAGGCATTGAACTGATCATGAGATGCATACTCAATGAACAGTTGTCACATGAGTGAATGAGGAAAATACATTTGTTCCAGGAATGCATTCGAGTGAGATTCTCCCAGATCATGAGGAGGGCATCTTCCAGGAGAGTGAGACACCTCCTAGGATGGTCAGAGGACATAAGAAGTGGTAGATATGACATACTTTGGAGATAAAGATTCTAACAGGCAGGGGCGTGGGATTGTAAAGAAGAGGGTACTCCTGCAGGTAGGTATGGTTTGAGGAAGGATGAGAAGAGGAGGGAAGTCTGAGGATCACCTGGGACTTATGAGCAGTCTGGTGAGTGGCTGAATTGACCTGTATTTGTCTGCTAAGCACAACAGACTGGGTCACTTATTAGACATTAATGTTCTCACAGTTCTGGAGACTGGAAGTCCAAGATCCAGGTGATGGTAGGGCTGATTGATTTCTCTCAAGGCATCTTTCCTTGGCATGTAGATGGCCTTCCTCTTGCTACCTCCTCCAGGGTCTTCTTTCTGTGAGCTCCTACCTCTGGAGTCTCCTCTGTGTGTCCTAATCTCATTTTCTTATAAGGACACCAGTCAGACTGGATTAGAACTGACCCTAACAACCTCATTTTAATTGAATCAATTCTTTAAAGAGCCTATCTCCAAAATACAGTCATATGTTGGAATACTAAGGTTACAGTTTCAACATATAAATTGTGGGGGGCAAAATTCAGTTCATGACATGGACATTTTGCTCGAGTTCCCTATTAGACAATATTGCATATGGGGTGAGGAGTTTGTCCTTTATTTTGATAAGCAGTTGTGATCAGACTCAGTCCTCTAAATAGTTAATGGGTTCATTGTAAATAGGCCCAATTGGGGGTCATATTGAAATGGGAGACAGATGAGAAGATGCCTCTGTCTGCCATATATTTTAGTGTTATTGAACAGGAAATTACAAAGGTTCAAGTTAGGTTAGCAGCCCTGTTTTCTAGTTGGCAACCCCCTGCTGCTGGGGCTGCAAAATAGCATTAAACAGGGTCTAGAGATCATGCCAGCCTCTAAGATGCCCCAGAAGGGGGATCTGGGGAGGAAGCAGAGAATCAAATGTTCTAAAGAGTGATGTAGGGCCTCTCTGAGGCCAGGCTGGCAGATGCAAGGGCCATTGATACAGAATCAGTGATTTCATCTCTGGGACGTTATGTTCAGGGGCACAAAGAAGCTAAAGCAGTTTGTGGGACTGAGGTGCTAGGCAGGAGAGCTGGACCCCCAGGAAGACCCTGCGTGGGGTGCTGGATTTGGTTCTGTGGATTGGGGGAGCCTGGGCTGTTTTGGGAGTGGCCTGGGGAGGGTTGGGGATTGCAGGCCCTAAGATGCTGCTCTGTGGTTGCTTTCTGACCCCAGGCTTCTCACAGCTTGGTTAGAGCCCTCACCCTATTTACTCCTCCTCCTGTTGAATCCTCCTTCTCTTGTTGGATCCTGGCTTTGCTTGATGGTAAAGCCAGGTGTTCTCTCTTCACAGAAGGAAGTAAGACTCTGGTTTATGGCCTCCTTGGTGCAGAACTGCAGCAAACCCAGTCTTGTTTCTAAGGAATGTAGAATTAGTGCCAATTTTTGCAGGAAGCTTCTTGGCACTGATTAAAAGCACTGGAGGCGAAGGTGAGAATTACTGGGACTTTTTTTATTCTCTCCCAGAGCTGTTCATTATAGTTGCTTGGAGGAAGCAAATGCTATCAACAGCCTTGATGTAAGACATACAATCGGGGACCACTGAGAGCTCGTACAGCTGCACTAATGGGGAAAATTACGGGGCTGACATTTGGCATCTTCAGATTCACTCTGTGATCTTCCTCTCACAAAACTTGTCTACTTGCAAGCTAATGGCCAGAGCGAGCCAGCATGCTCCAAACTGGTTGCCTGATATTCCCCTTTCATCCCCACTCTTAGATGCTGTATGTTTTCTGAGCTTAGCATCTAAAAACATTTTAAAATTGTATCATTTAAAGCAGGGGTGGGGACTCTTTTTCCTGCCAAGGGCCATTTGGATATTTATGACATTATTCGTGGGCCACAAAATTATCAACTTAAAAATTAGCCTTCTATATCTGGTCAAACATTTAATTAAACTCACCCCTATTGTCTTGGCAGGGCCAGACCAAAGGATTTAAGGCCTGTCGGCCAGACATTCCCCACCCCTGATTCAAAGAACTATAGTTATTTAGTAACAATCAAATAACATCTAAATGTGGCTGTAAAATTTGCAGAAATTAGAAACCTGTAATTAAAATAGAAGATATATATTCATCTAATATAGTGACATGATTAAACTTAAACATAAACATGGGTTCTACAAGATGCCATGACCAAGATGCAAATGAAATATTTAGTATTTTCTACCACTTTGCTCCACTCCTTAACAAGTCTTAATTGGCTAACAGCCACATGTACCACACTATATAAGACCCCATCTTCATTAGCACAGGGGTAGCGACTTAATACTCATGTGACAATTAGTGATAAAATGCTATAACACATGAGGAAATGCTCAATGTTGTGGCACAGCCTGTGTGTGCTGTTGACATCCAGGAACCTGGGTAGAGGAAGGGAGAGAGAGAGGACATTTCAGAAGAAAGTAGCAATGGTGACTGTATGGGGAGTGAGGGCAAAGGCTGTGGAGAAAATGGGGATTTCTTTCTAGCAATAGAAGGGACTGGAAGAGGAAGGGAGGGACAGAGACTGGGAGAGTCTGGAGTTCAGGAGAGCCTGAGGGCATCCAGTGAAGGAGAGGCAAGGGTTACAGTGGTGGCAGGAAGCATGGAGAGGAAGGGACAGGGTGACATCAATTTCAAAGGAACAGTCAATAGATTGTGTCTGTGTTTGTGATGGAACTTCCAAGCTCCCATAAACTTCTCTTTTTAGAGTCACCTCCTCATCAACCTCCTCATCTCTACTTCTTTCCTACATTTTATACTGCTGACCTCCTGGGCCTCTTTCTTGGGGTTCCAGAATGCTGCTAACAGTTACTTTTATGCATCAACTTGGCTACTTCAGAATATCCAAATATTTGGTCACAGCCAACCTAGATGTTGCTGTAAATATATTTTTTAGATGAGGTTAACATTTAAATCATCAGGCTTGGAATGCAGCAGATTACCCTCCACAATGTGGCCTTATCTAATCACCTGAAGGCTGTAAGAGCAAAGACTGAGGTCACTGAAGAAAAGGGAATTCTGTCTCCAGACAGCCTTCTGATTGGAGCTGCAGCATCAACTCTTCCATAGGTGTCCAGCCTACCAGCTTGCCCTACAGAAACCAGACTTGCCAGCCCCCACAAATCCCTTGCTGTTATGGAACTGACATCATATGTGGGGAGACTCATCATAAATGAACAAATAAGTCAATACTTGGCATGTCCCAGAGTGATGAGCTATGTGGGAGCAAAAGTGCAGATAAGGTATTTGGGGAGTGGAAGAGCTGAAAAAGGAGGGTTAAGAGTGGTTGCTATTCCATAGAGTACAGCAGGACAGGCCTTGATAACATGGTGACATTGGAGCTTAGACCCGGAAGAAGGGAGGGAGCAAGCCCTGACAGTATATTCGATGGATGCTATGTCTTCAAATCCCTCTGCGGAATCTAATCAGAGGTGTTTCACTTGGAAGAGGATCTTTTCTAAAATATCATATCCCCCACACCTCGCCCCAAGGGTCAGTTAAATGGCCAGTTTCTCTAGTCTGTCCCTTTTCTTTCATTCTGATGGTTTTCTTCATATGCCTCATGATCCTGGCAGTCTAGTTTTTTTTTAAATGTTGGCAGGATGGTGAATTTATCCAGATAGCTGGTATAAGTTTCCTCTGCTGTTGTGTGTAGAAATCTGGCCTTTGAATATGAAACCTTCTGGAGATCTGTGTATGTGGGGGAGGCCTGTTGACTTACTTCCGGGTAAATGAGTAGATGACTGAATTTTGGGAAAAGGTTTAATTTATCTATTTATCCATCCATCCATCCATCCATCCATCCATCCATCCATCCATCCACCTTCTCAGGCATCTATTTTAACTATTTTACATGGAATAAAGAATGGAATGCTGGAGCAGTATGTTCATCAAAATCTTGGGGTGAAGGACCAGCTCAGTCAGATATTTTATGGTTGGCTTTGAATTCCTTCACATTCCAGCCTTGTTTTTAGTTCTCTTTTCACACCTACCCACAATGTTCACCATGGGTGGGTCTAGAGCTCCTCTTAGGTTCTGTGCATGACAAGTTATCATCTTATACTGGGCATGGCATGAGATTTAAAGCCATTCTGGCTTCCATGCTTACTAGCCCCATGACCTTGGAGTGATGTAGCCTCTCTGTACCTTGATCTCCTCGACTGCAAATGGACAGAGTAACTGCGCTGATCTCCCAAGGTAGATGTGAGCACTGGATGTGAGAATGTGTGTCAAAGATTTATCGCTGGGCTTAATGTGTGTCAAAGGTTTAGCACATGATCATCACTCAATGCATGTTAGCTGGTATTATTAAGGTCATTGTAATTATTGCCATTGGTGCAGTTATTACGTTTAACTTGTGCACTACCCTCTTTTTTGTGTATTTCAGGCCATGAACTTTATTCTGAGTTATCACTTTCTAAGCTTTCTGTAATTTATAAAATTTCTCATTGATGATGAGTTCCTTCCTATCCTCTTTGCCTTTATGAATTTATTCTGCTGCCCCTCTCTTTTGTTCTCTCTCTCTCTCCCCCCCCGACTCCCATAATAATTTCATTATAATTTTGCTAGTGTCTTAGTAGGAAGAGGAGAGACAAAGGTGGGTGATTGATGACTTTTTCTCTTTTTATTTTTGAGAGTTCCAAAACATCTAAGATGATTGGGTTTGTTTTATTCAAAAGATAACATAGCTTCTCTTTGTAGTGGTGTGATGGAGAAGGCACTGAGCTCTTAACTGTCTAAATTTCTCCCTAAGCAGTTTAATAAGCACTCCTCACTCTGTGTGTCTGAGCTTTATTACAGTCATCATCTTGTGTCAGCAGTTTCCATTGAGCCCACACATCATTGCAACTTATTTCAGTGTCTCTCAGGGACCCCAAAGCATTTTATACAGTGTAACCTTTTCATTACTAAGTTGAAGGGTGAATTACAATACTAACTGATCCACTACTATAATATGTCTGCACTAACAGGATGGCAGGTAACAGTCCATCATTTATTTGACCCATCATGGTTCCCATGAGCAGGTGAAGGAGCTGTGTTGCAGCAAGTCACTCCTTAAACTGTAACTTTCAGCTGAAAAAGAGAAGCAGCCATTCTTGCTACGGATTTGCAGAGTGTGTGTGAGATTTCATGAAGGAAAAGCAAGTTCAGATGTGTGGGTGTTCAGCTTCATACCATAAGCACACTAAGTGCAAAAATATGTGAATAAAACTCAGGTTATTCCTGATTAGTTCTCTTTATCCTCAAATCTGTCATGGTTGCCTCCCTCGCTGCCCTCTGTCCCCACAGCTCTGTACCGGAGAGCTCACCTGCACACAGCTCCCAGGTGGACGTGGTTGGTTGAAGAGTTCTCCTTGTGGTGAGGACAGTAGTTGCCCAGGTTCAGGGTCTCAGCCCACGTCCTGCAGAGCCTCAAGTGCCTGGCTGCTCTGGACTCCCTGTCCACATCTTTATATTTTTAAAAGGTTCATTGTAGAATGATGAACTTTTGGGAGGATGGCCTTTTCCCAACAGTCGGGCGGCTAATGGGGAAAGGTGATGCTGGGAAGCTAGACATCTTCAGTCTTTCTTTAAACATACAAATAATGAATCAGCAAGTGTGCTTACGTCTGCCTTCTGTTCCTTATCTATTCTCAAGTGGCAAACTGACTCAAAACTTAGTGGCTTAAAACAACAATGACTGTTTATTATCTCCCCTGGTTTCTGTGGTCAGGGATTCAGGATTATTTCAGCTGGGAATTTCTGGCTTGGGGGTCTCTCACGAAAATATAATCAGACAGCCTTGTTGCAGGGTCATTTCAAAAGCTTTCTTGCTAACAGGCGTGGAGCCTGGGCTGGGGACACCTACATCATTGGTGGTCCTCCATATGGTGTTTCTAGTGTGGCTTAGCTGATTCCCTATGTGGCAGCTAGGGCTCCAAAGGCACCCATCCTACAGGAGAGAAAGAGCAAGGAGACAGACAGGGAGAGAAGAGTGGAATTCACATCCCCTGCCATGAAGTGTCCCCAGAAGCCACACAGCGCCATTTCTGCCACATTCCGTTTTCTGAGGCATTTGTAAAAACATACCCAGCTACAAGGAGAATAAAGAATAGACTTCAGTTCTGGATAAAGCAGGAGGTTTTGAAAGAGCATGTAGGACTGAAAATACTGCTGTGGTCATTTTTGGAAAATAGAATCCACTTACCTTAAGGTTTTGTCAGTTTTTGTGTATTTTTTTTTTTTTGACAACAGTAATTTTTCTTTCAAAAGGTGGTTGCCTTCTGCTGGTTGCCATGGCAGCGTATGCCTTGGTCATTTGTCCATCCCCCTAGACCACCAGTCTCAGGAGATGACTTGGGTCTTTATACTGTGCTGCACACTATCAGGGTCAGTTTTTCTGTTTATAAAGTCAAGAAGAAAATGCCAGCCCTCAGCAGCTGCCTGGAAAGCAGGGCAGCACCCAGGAGAGCATAAAAACACCTGGTGTGAACACACAGCCTGGATCCATCTTTAAGTTTCAGCACACTTCATAGAGGACTCTACTTTCTAGTGCTCTTGGGTTGATCCAGGCACTCTGAATGTGTTGACTAACTAAAGAATGCAAGCTACCCTTGCTCTCTGTGTGGAATAAAAAAATAATAATTCTGGCAAGAATGCTTGGTCCGATGGCCTGAATCCCTAAGTGTTTCCACAGGATGGACACCAGCAATCACTTGGCAGCACAGCTCAGATGAATGGGGCCCAGACTCGGGGGGCCATTCGGAAGTCAGCAGTTTGGAACCACAGAGTCACCTAAGCTTAGTTAACCCCTGTCTAGTTACAATACCTAGAGCTTGAACCTTTGCAGCCCCACTCTCCCAGCCTCGCAGTTCTGGAAACCTCCAAGGTTCTCTGTGCTGATTTGTGTTGGGCCGGAGCCCTGGGGTTTGTTGGAGGATCATGGGAGGGAGAGGTGGTCAAGAGCAGGAAGGGGAGTGGCTCCCAGGATGCAGGGTGGGAGCAGCTCTAGGGGAAAGAGCAGGGAAGGAAAGGGGGAAAGGGTGTCACAATCCCACCTCTGACATGGAGATGAGAGGTAGCAATGTGGGAAGTTCTCTGTGACAAGGCCAGAGACAAGTTGCACTTTTGCTGACTGGCTACAGAAGGCTGATGGGTACCTGGTGACTCCCCTCTAGGAGGTGGGTCCATGGGACGTGTCAGGGTCATCATTTTATTTGTAGCCTACAGTAGAGGCAGAGAGAAGTAGTCGGCCCACCTGCCATCCCAGAGTGATAGGCAGCCTCTGATTTTGAGGAGGGAACTCAGGAGTTCATGGGACAGAGAGGTCAGCCTCTGGCCTCTTGCTGGGCCTCACTGCCTCTCAGAGGCGCTTGGTTGAATGGTGGGTCTGGCTGTGTAGGGGTGCCGGGCATTTATTCTAAGGTAGCTTGAGGAGAGCAGGGTTTGGCATTTGGTTAGATTTTTACAGCTCATGCCAGGAAAGCTTCTGGGCAGCAGGGTCTGCAGCAGTCAGCCATCCACACCACCCGCTCACCCACCAGCTTCGGGAAGCTGAGGAAGCAGCTCTCGTGTGGCAGAACCTGATGGAATGCCAGCACGTGTGCCTTGTTCTAGGGTCTTCTCCAGCCCTGCATCCTTTCCTGGGTGCAGGACAGGTTTCTTTCCGAGGACAGCGTCTGCACACTTTTCCAAGTGCGCTAGTCACCCTTGCATCTCCTGAGTCAGGGCTCTGTCCACCAGCTCCTGCAGACTTTCTGAGCCCTGCTGTCTGTCCCCACTACTGAGGGGAGCATGGTGGCTCCACAGCTTGGATCCACCTCAAGGTTCACTTTTGTGATAGATGGAGCCTCATGGACAGCAAATTGCTAATAGCAGAGAGTGCAGCCTACCACACGGTAATGCCAGATCTCAATTTTCTAATGGGCTGTGCAAAATGGCATAATCCTGCCCCAACTATTAATTCATTAAAGACGGAAAGTTCCTCTCCTCTGGTCAAACAAAGGGAGATTGACAAGTAACAAAGCCTGTCAGGGAGGTGCTCAGCCCCAGATGAGGAAGGGCAGGCCCGATGTGCAGAGGATGTTCTTTGTTAGACCCTGACAGCTGTTGCACATGGAACCAGCTCTTGGATGCGGGTCAAATATCACCTCACTATCCACAGACATTTCTGGGCACAGGCTGCAGGGTGACAACCACACCCTGAGATGGAGCAGATGTGGTTTCAGAAGTGGGAACAGGAGTCACTGGCCAGCAGGTGAGGGAGCTGAGACCTCAGGGGTCCCAGCACTGTGCAAGAGAAGCCAATAATAGAAGGGCCCTCTGGAAACCACCTGTTATCTGCAGAGCTGCACAGAGCCATGTCCGCTGTGAGCACCTGAGAGCAGGGCTGCCCACACCTCCCTCAGGGTGGAGAGAAGATGGGGAGGGACACTGAGACACAGAGAAAGGAGGATGAGTGCTCCTCCCTCAGGATGGAGAGGAAGAAAGGGGAGCACTTGGAGAGTGGAGCCAGGACAAGGTGTGGGCCACACTCTAAGGAACAATGGTGGCCACAGGTGGATGCAGCCAAGGAGAGGCTCTGCCTTCCACAAAGCAGGGACACCTCACTCCAGCCTGTCCTGCTCATGGAGCAGAATCTGTGGGGCAGTATTCTGGCTGGATTTGAACCCTGCCCTCCACTCCCTGGTAGTGGTCATCGGCAGGTGGCCGACCTGCGCTTTGTCTCGGTCTTCTCATCTGTCAGTTGAGAACCTACCTAATAATAGACAAATATGCAAATTGACCGTACCTACGCTATGCCCGCGATTGGCCAGGAGGCGCGGGGGGGGGCGGGACTCGGGGTGGCCGGGGTGGCCAATTGGGCCAGCGGGACGCTGAGCTCGCATCGCCACCGGGGGCTGGAGCTCAGCGTCTGCGCCATGGCTGTGCTGCGGCACAGAAGGGGCCTCTGGGCCAGCAAGCTCATGTCCCACCCCAGACCATCAAAAGCGGGGGAGCTGGGTGCCTGTCTGCTCAGGCACCAATCCTTTCAGAAGCCTTCGCCGTGCTGGAGGCTTCTGAAAGGCCTGGTGCACCAGCGGACAGGCATCCAGCTCCCCCGTGATCAAAAGCGAAAGCGTGTAGGGGACCCTACACATGCATGATTCAATCATGCACTGGGCCTCTAGTTGTTAATAATAACCCTCCAAAACCTCTCTGAAATAGGTTTTGTGGGACTCCTGTGTAAAGGTCTGGGAGAAATGTCTGGTATGAGGGAGGCATTCTGGTCCTATTCCATTTGCTGTTACCCCTGCCACTCCCACTGCCACCACTGCAGATGCATTCCTGGAACAGCCTGCTGCCTGCACTGGGGAATTAAAAAAAGAAGAGAGGAAGAAATAAAGAAGAAAAGGGGGGAGAGAGGCAGAGAGAGAGAGAGAGCGAGAGAGCGAGAGAGAGAGAGAAATGTTTGTCCAGAGTAGTGATTCCTGCATCTTAGAATCTCCTGGGATTCTTTTGAAAATTCTAAAGCTGAGCCTTCCCCACATCAATGAAATCCCAATGTCTGGTTTGGGGACTCAAACATTAGTGTATTATTATTATTACTAGAGGCCTGGTGCACAACATTTGTGCACTTGGGGGGTCCCTCAGCCTGGCCTGCACCCTTGGGGAATGTCCGACTGATGGCTTAGACCCGCTCCCTGTGGGGAGCGGGCCTAAGCCAGCAGTCGGTCATCCTTAGCGCTGCCGCTGCTGCGCTTGGCAGCCATGAGCCGGACTTCTGGCTGAGCAGCGCTCCCCCTGTGAGAGTGCACTGACCACCAGGAGGCAGCTCCTACATTGAGCGTCTGCCCCCGGTGGTCAGTGTGCATCATAGTGACTGGTCATTTTGCCATTTGGTCGATTTGCATATTAGCCTTTTATTATATAGGATTATTATTAATTTTTTAATCACCAGGTGATTCAAAGTGCACACAGATTTGAGAAAAACTGGCCTAGATGTCTTTTTTTTTTTTTAGAGAAAAAAACCAAGTTGGCATTTAGGCAGGTGTTTGTTAAGACTGTGCTTTTCTGGGGCCCTGGGATGCACTAGCCCCATTTCTTCACACTCTTTAAGGCACAGGAGACCACCCGTGCTTGGCCAGACTCTACTGTGTGGACTCAGCTGAAACTTGGGTCCTGACGAAACTGGAGCCGCATTATAGAACTTTTCCTGTGAAAGAGAGATTTTGTTTTTGTCCTTCTGCATGTCCTCTCCCTGGTTCAAGGCTTTCTCTGGGCCTTTTGTTCTAGTTGGATCCTGGGGTCACATGACCTCCATGACACGGACCCTCCCACTCATGTCTGACACTCCCTTTGATAACAGGGGATTCAAACTAGAGCAAACCATTTCAAAATGGATTTACCAAGACCCAGTAAGGTGCTATTATTGCACATTAATTCTAAGCGCCTCCCCTTCTCTGCCATGGGAGCAAATTCATCATCTTTGGCAGTGGAGCTGGGCTGTGCTCTCTCACAATTCATTACCCTCCCCACCTGCCTGGGCACTTGCCATGGCTTTCTTTTGTTTGTTTGTTTGTTTTTTCCTTCCAAAAGGCAGCATCTCTTTCTATATCAAGGCTGATTATTTCTTTCTGGCTATTTTGCCACATATTTATCCACATTACATCTTCTCTTCTCTATGTATCTGTCTGATTCTGAAATTTAGATTTATCTATTTTGTTACTGAGAGAGAAATTGCCCCTGTCAACATTGTTTATAAGAGTGTAGGGGTAGCAGTTACAGATTACGACATGATGCAGGGCCCTTCTGTGTGGAGGCTGTGTCGTCATATGGGGTAGGGTCCTGGAATCGCTCTTGGACCCTCCTGACCCCGCATGAAATGGACGCTGGTCAGATTTCATTACCCAACATTCACGTCATAAAACATTTCAGATTATGTTTATTCTGATGTGTCCCCCCTCTACCCCCATCCAAGTTTCTTTTTATCTTAAAATCACATACATGTATATCACCTTATATTTGTGAAATAGTAGGCTTTTACTTTCATACTTTTCTCCCAGGAATCCTATATCCATCTTGTTTATTGCTTAGGCTCAAACCTTTGAATGTGGGCCCCTCGGGGAGCTAGCCTTTTATGTGGAAGAAAATGGGAAGGTACAGGCAACAGAGCCGTTGCTTTCAGCCCCTTTCCTTGTCAGCCCTCTCCTCTTACCTCCCAGGCAATTGAATGATTCATGGTTTTGTCCACCTTTAGTGTAATTCATTAGCATTATGTTTCTCTCTGTGTCTGCGGGTTTGCAATCCTGTGCCCACAGCTGTTAGAGGCTCTGAGAGCCTCTGCCGTGCCCTCCTGGGAGGTGTGGAGTGGTCCACTTTCCCTTCGCCGCTGGCATTTCAGTCAAATGCTCGGTCACACTCACTACTTGGATCTTTGCATCTTTCTGCCCAACGACTTAGAGACCCCATGGTTAATGGTGCTCCAGAAAAGCAGAGGCTATCATTATACAAGAGAAAAAACAATGAAACTAAAAAAGGGATCCTTTAAGCTTGAGGGAGGTGGAGTGGGGTAGGGGGTGGAGAGTGGAAGGGACATTTCACGGTGTGTAATGTTGTGTAATGGAGCACTATACTAGTAAATAAAACAAAACACCAAACACACACCTATGCCACTTCCAGTAGAGGACAGTAAAAGGAGGCTGGATGTCACTAATGACAGTAAAAGGAGGTTGGATGTCACCATGAAGCTTCACTAAACCTCTTATTTACTTTGTCCACTTTAGAGACTTCAACTAGCCCTCTGTTGCTTCCTAGACCTTCACAAACCCAAAGGCCATTGGAGAGAGTAGTCCTTCCTTCTCTCCGGGGATCTGGGCTGCAGGAGTGGGAGAGGGTGGGTGTGACTGCTGGGCGACCCAGATCACACAGAGCTGCCTGCTCCCTGAGCCCCTGGCTCTCTCTGCAGCTGGTGGACTCTATGGTCCCACCACGGGGCCTCTCATGAGAGCCCCAAAGGCAGCAGAGCCACAGAGTGTGCACACAGCACTTTGCATTTCCCTCACTGACTCACTAGCTGATACCTGTTAGGTCAGAGACTCCTGTGTTCTCTGCCAGCCTCTCAGTCTTGTGCTATGAGAAATGGGCTCCTTTTCTCTTGTTGGCATTGGCTGATGTTACCAGGTAACACAACACTATTTCGATGAAAAAGTCGCAGGAAGCCATACCCTACTCTCTGTGGCTCTGGTTCTAAGTTAACCTGGTTACGTCTTATCCTTTCTTATTCACTAAGTACAGTGGAGCCTCGGTTATCAACTTAATTTGTTCTGGAAGGCTGTTCAAGAGGCGATTTGTTTGAAAAGCGAATCATTTTCCCCATTAGGAATAATGTAAATTGAAGTTACATTATTTGTAATGTCCCCAAAATGATTCCATGTTTTAACATTTCTTATATATAGTATATCTCAATGTACTGTTTAATCTATAAAAAAACACTTCCTTTTTTAAAAAAAATTATCAAACCACCCCTACTAGTCATATACAGCTGCCTCCAAAATGCTCTATCACCAGCCAACTGCTTTTCCTTTATCTGATCAACAACAGTTTTTCTACCTATTCAGTTGCCTGTTATTGTTGTTTTGTGAGCACTTTCACACCCTTAGCAACTGAAGCACTCTTTATGTTTTAAAATTGTGCTAATCATCGATTTTGCCAGCAACAAAAGCATCCTCTCCTTTGTTTGGTGCCTGAGAGATACTTTGTCAAGCTTTTTATCAGCATGAAAGGGTTGTCAAGTCAAAAACTGAAGTTTTGGTCAACAACCGAGACGTTTTTCTCTGTGAACAACTTGGTCAAGAACTGAATAGTTCGAGATGGGAGACATTTGAGAAATAAGATTTAACTGTATATTATAAATATTTCTGTTATGTGCACTTATAATACTGAAACAATTACAAATGTGGCTATGTTAACAGCCCTATATAAGTATTGTTGCCTATTTAATATGTATCTAGTAATTCTTTACTCTATAGTGATCAACTAGCTATCATTAACATTTTTGATTTGCCAAAATAGGGGGACATTGAAGCTGGAAAAATTACACTGTTAAGTAAGATCCCTCAATTTTTATTAGTTTTTATCAGGCAGGGATAACTGTAGCCAGAATGTCTGTGTGAGCACTGGCCTTAGATATGACAAATGTATAATTCAAAACTAGAACAGATCTTGACTAATCATGTAAAGGGGAGCAGAAGCATGGATAATCCAAAGCAATGAATAATAAAAATAGATTTTATGCTTCAGATGGAAATATTTATTTTGCATTTGCCACTGGTGCGTGTTTCTCATGCTGCTCTATTTAAAGTGGCTTATTGAGTCCACCATGACTAAAAATGCTGTGGGGGGGGGGAATGAGCAGGGAGGCTTGTGGGGTACTCTGCAGGATGGATGATGCATGTATGAGACAGAGGGTAGCAACAGTTGCCATCATGCTGGGACACAGTCTCCTGGTAGATTAGGTATCATTTAGAACCACTTGCACCCTCCCCTGCTCTGCCCCACAGACTCTTTGCCTCCTCTCCTGGCCAGTGCAACATGGGCAGACACAATGTGGCTAAAGACTTGGGCAAAGCCTGTGTGGTGGGTGGAACTTGCTTCCTGGCACTTCTCTCATTGCCATGAGAAGAACATGCTGGGTCAGCCTGATTTTAGGAGAAGGAGGAGAGACCTGTGGAGCAGAGACCTGTGCTGGAGTCCCCTGACTCACAGGTGTGTAAGTGAAATAGATGCTTATTTTTATATGAGTTCAAATTTTTGTGCTGGTTGTACAATACTATCATGGCCATGACTAACAATACCTACTCACAGTGAGGTTTTCTCTTAAAACTATAGTAGAACACAGGTATGAACACCTCATTATCTTTCTTTCCTTCACTCCTTCCTTATACCTTTTATTTCCTCCCTCCTTTCAGTGAATTAGGTGCTTGACATGGAGGAGATATAAAAATGACCAATATGATACTTTTTCTGCCATGAGGAATACACAGTCTTGCTGAGTGTGGAGGGAATTTAATAAGCAAAGAGGCAGTGCAGCTGAGCACCCAGGTATTAAACAGGCATCTCTCTGCCCCACCTATTGGCATGGGGACTTGAGTCAATTACTTGATATCTCTAAGCCCCAATTTTCTCATCTGTAAAATAGCAATAATTATACCAATCTTACAGGGCTTTTGTGAGAGTTAAATGAGCCAAGATAGATGCAAGTAAATCACTCAGCACCATGCCTGCCCTTGGAAAGTGCTCAACCTGGCAGCTGGTCAATGGTTACGATGGAACTCACCAAGTGCTGCTACAGAAAGGGGCACCAGCCGAGTGTGGACACCTTTCCATTTTTGTGGAAAAGAGGAAGACTACAGTGCCTGGAGTAGCTCAGGCTGTGGGATGCTAGGTATTTTTGTCCAAATACTTCCTTGTCTTCTGTGAACTGTGAGTCCCTGAATGTTTTGTTGCATGATGCCAACTCTATCTATAACATATTCTATTGACCCCTGGATACACATCGGTGTGGGCGAATTCCACAATTACCTTTGAAACTTGCACACATAATATTTCATAACAGATGTCTGAAGCCAGAGTTTTTGGCACTGTTATGTGGAGTATAGTTATCTTTGGGTAATGCTATGATACAGTATAGCCCTGCCTATCCAGATGAAATGAAAATGAACTTCTATGGACTGTATACTGTATTTCAAACTCATGTTTGGAAAAGGAGATAAACAAACAGCAACCAATGCATGAGCTCCATCTCTTAATGAGGGTTTCCGGCTCACCTGCATATTTTGAATATGCTACCTTGTTTAATGGTGACATCAGTATTGGTTATGAATACTTTGAGTCCTGGCTAAGGAAGTGAAAACATAGTTTAGAGGTTCTTGGTCTTTCTACCATTTTTCTTTTTTTAATTTAAATTTTATTTTATTTTATTGATTTAAAAGAGAGGGAGGGAGAGATAGATAGAAACATCAGTGATGAGAGAGAATCACTTATTGGTTGCCTCCTCCATGGCCCCATTGGGGATTGAGCCCACAACCCAGGCATATGCCCTCACCGGGGATTGAACTGTGACCTCCTGGTTCATAGGTTGATGCTCAACCACTGAGCCATGCTGGCCAGGCTCTACCATTTTTCTTACTCTTCTTGGTTTATCTGTGTGAAGAGAGAGCACAGTCTACAATTTCTTCATAAGTAATTTAGCTTTGGTCATTAAATAGTGAATCAGCTCAATTAGACAGACATCAATAGAATCTTACAATATTTAAGGCAAAATTACTTCATAAGATGCAAAATTTACCATGAGATGCTCCCTGACCTCAAGGGGCATCCCTGAGTTTTATGTCCTAGCTGAGTTTTCTAGCAAGCAACTCTGAAATGGAGATTTGTGTTCAGAGAGTCATTGGAAAGTGCTTTTGGGATCAACACCTGAGGGGGAGGGCAGGCAACAGAATTGGGTAGCATGGGGAGCTAAGGTGTTATGCAGTCATAGTAAAGACCTTAGCAGATCCTGGGGGGACTCTAGAGCTGAGAAGGTCCTTTTGAGTGGCCACCCACTGGGAAAGAAGGTCTGGGATTTTATACTGTCTCATTGACCAGCCATTGTTCATGAGCTACTCTGGGAATGGGGCTTAATCTTAGAGGAGGAAGTTCTGTTCAACAAAAAGCAAATTCCAAAGTGGGACTCAGCTAGGATCTGCCAGCTGCCCACAGCACAGGGTGAGGTGAGGTCTGGGCTGCTCACTGCAGCTTGGTCGATTAGGTGCATGCATGAGCCAGATAGGGTCTCCAAGAGAAGCTCCAGGGAACCTCAAGTCCAGACAAGAATTTTCTAGGAAAGGCATAATGAGGGGTAACTTCTGAGATGGGCCTGGGACCATGAAAACAATTTGTACACCACATGCCCTGTGGGTGTGCTATCAGTTGGAGATGTGGGAGCCTTGACAGCATATAGGAGAAGTTCGAATGAAAGTGAGTAGTAGTGCTGTTTGTTGGGAAAGTGGAGATGGGGGTTGGTGGAAGAGTGACAGAGAGAGAGAGAGTTGTGAAGAGGCAGACTGAGACCAGATCACAAAGATGCATACAAGGGAGGCTCAGCTCTTGTTCTTCTATCTCAAAACTGTGCATATATCTCATTGACTCTAAGTGATGTGAGCAGAACTTAACCTTAGCCTCTGAAGAGGTGAGAAATAGAACAGTTAACTGGTGGTTCTAGAAGCCCAGGTAAAACATGTACCTAGTAAAATAATTACATTGAATTGGAAAGGTGGATGATGCTGAAGTGCTGGAGGCTCTCAAATGTTAGGCTAAGTGGTTTGGAATTTACTTGTCCCCAAGGCAGAACTGTTGAAGATTTATGGATCTGGAGTGCCCCAGAAGAGAATGACCCAAAATGGTGTTGAAGTTTCAACACTTGTCCAACAACTTGGTCGGAAAGCTCTAGAATTATTCCAATGATGGAAAAATGAACCCTTTGTAAGCCTCTGCCATGAGGGTATTAAAGAATGTATCCTCGACCCTGACTTTGACAGTAAATGCCATTTTATAAGGTGTTTGCACTGTCCCTTTTGAAGTCATGAAGAATTACATACTAAATAGGTGTGGATTAAATACATGTGTCTAGTCTGAAAATAATTGTCTACTCAGCCCTGGTAGAATGATTGATTGGTGGTTGCTTTTGTTTTGGAGCCTTTTCCCCTCACTTTGAGTATGAAGGAGATTACGATGAAACCCAATGAGATGGAAAGATGTGCTTTCCATTCATCTGTAGACCGTGCAGCCAATATCAATTACTGTTATTAATTAAAGTTAATCAATTCAATCATTAATTTCTTGAGTCATTGGCAATAAAACACATACCAATGTGTATTTGCCAAAATGATTTGCAATATCAGTGAAAACAGTAACTCAGTAATTAAATACAAAGAAACTCCATTAATTTGTATTGCTTTTACTTACCAAAGCAGTTAATTACAAAGTAGCATAATTAGTCAGAAGTCAATGCAAATCAAATATAAGCAGCAGTGAGAAGGATGCCCAAGAAAGGGTATTACAAAGTCATTGCCAAGAAGCCAATTATTGATATTAATGTTTAGTGATCTAGTTTGTGGCCAACAAGGGTTCTCCTACTACTTATCTCATACAAATACTAGAAAGAATAGCTAATGATAATAATAATAATTGGAAAGCACTATATAAAGGCAAATTTTCTTTATAATACTTGAAAAAATAACAATAACCACTTATTGTATTAAAAGCAAAATTGTAAACCAAGAAGAAGGTATTGGTAGTATTACAAAAATCAAAATGACCATTTAAATTACTTTGGATTATTCAGACTTTATTCCTGAAAGTCCACCTGCTTCACAGGAGAGAAGTTATCACATGGCAGGTGATATAGCTCCCTTAGGGTCCTTCAGCTTCATCCTCTCCCAGGACCCTGGCTGAAAAAGGATGGCATGGATCCACTAACCCTGTGGTCGGCAAACTGTGGCTCACGAGCCACATGTGGCTCTTTGGCCCCTTGAGTGTGGCTCTTCCACAAAATACCACAGCCTGGGCGAGCCTATTTTGAAGAAGTGGTGTTAGAAGAAGTTTAAGTTTAAAAACTTTGGCTCTCAAAAGAAATTCTAATCGTTGTATTGTTGATATTTGGCTCTGTTGACTAATGAGTTTGCCGACCACTGCACTAACCCAACCACAGAAAACTGTGGTCAGCTCTAGCCAAAATATGAAAACTAATTCTAGGGCAGGACCTTAAGTAGACAGGAACTAGAGGGGACTCAAGCCTTTAGAGAAGGAAACCATGCCTCGGGGTTAAGAAATCTGTAACTCTGCCGGGACAGGTATGTCATAAGCTGAAAGGAAATGGGCACTTTCTTAACCTAGTACAAAAAAAATGGAAGCTTTAAAAAATTTGAAAAATACACATTTTTATAACATAACATTTGAAATTTAATAATTTGTAAATCCCGAGATATCATAAGCCAATAAGTAGAAAGATGGTTTTAATGAACTGACACCAAAGTCATAAATATGTTCAATCTATCTAACATGTCTTGATATCCTTCTGATATAGGAAATCTATCCCCATCCTAAAGATGAGGAAGTTGAAGCACAGAGAGGGAGGTCATTATTCAAGGCAGCACAGTTCCTGAGAGGCAGAGCTGAAATGCAGCCCTCTCAGTGGGGCTCCTAAACCCAGTTTAACCAATGCACTCTATTTAAAAAGTATAAAGAGCTTTACAAATCATCTAACAAGGACAAACAACTCAAAGACAAATGGGCAAATATTGAAATCCCAAATCCTGAGAAGAGCAAATTTAAATAGTTCATAAACATAAAAGAAGATCAAATTCACCAACACCAGGGCAATACAGATTAGCCTAAAAAGGAACTCTCACTTTGCACACATCTCAATGGCAAAAACTAACAGAGAGCTGGGGGAACCACTTCTAGGGGAGGTGCCTCCTATGGCCATGGCTATTAGAGTTGACAAGACAGTATCTGTCTCCCCAACAATCTCCCTCTTGGGAACCCATTTCACAGACAGGATCATAGAAATTTTGTAGGTACATCTGGACAAAGATATTATTTTGAGGTGACAAAATTGATAACCACTTACTTGCCTATCAGTAGGGAACCACTGATGGTTGAATAATGGGTTGCACCCACTGCAGGGGTTAGTATGAAGTTATTGAAAAGAATGCACCAGCAATGGTGAGCTTCAGAACATGTAGAGCACATTTTACTTCTGTAAAACAAATAATTCCTGATTTGTATGTGTTTGTGTGACTAAGTAAGGATGCATATAGTATGTTATAACCTGGTTTCTCAGGTGGGAGAGGGCTGCCATGCTCCTTGTGGAGGGGAGAGAATTGGGAAGAAAAGGAGAGAAAGGGACAAGAAAAAAGGAAAAGACTGCACTGTAGAGTAACAATATAGTCCAACTTATGTAACTTAAACCTGTGTGCCTGTGAAGACATTTTTAAAATAGCGCTCATGTTAGATGTATATCTACCCCTTTCTATCCACTGACTGAAAGAAATACCCCTAATAAATGAACAAAACAAGGTATTGACTAATGTGAATAATCTATAATAATAAAAACATAATATGCTAATTAGACCAGACAGCCAAATGACCTTCCAGATGTCCTTCCGGACGAAGCCTGGGCCGTGAGGGCCAAGGCAAGCCACCGTGGCTGCGAGGGCTGAGCTCCTTGCACAAATTTCATGCATCGTGCCTCTAGTACAATTATAATTTAGAAAGAAGAAACACCCTCCCCTGTATATCTGGTTTTGCAAAGGCTATGGGGTTGGTGCACCGGAAGACAGGGCAAAGGCAGGCAGGTGGTCAAGAGAGAAAACCAGCTTTTCATTTCTTATTCCACCTGGTATAACCAGGCACACTCATTTTGTAATTTCAAAATAATAAAGACACATTTTAAAAGAAAAAAGTCAAGACTCACATTTCAAAGTCGTAACCATGAAATGCCCCCCATGACTTATCTAACCTCTTATTTCTTAGTCAAAGTGGACTTGAATAATTCTAGACGGACCCCTCATGGCTCCTCTGGCTTCACATCATTGTTTCTTACTCAGAAGGATGCCCTATGAGATGATGTGGTCATAGAGCCCAAAGGAGCTGCCCCACTGGGGTGTGGCCGCCTAGGCTCAGGGCAAGAGGACCTGAGCTCCAGCAGGTGGAGTAGACACTATGGAAACTTAATGGCCAGAGAAAGAAACCCCCTGGAAAAGCTGGTTCTCTGAGATGCTGACAGTTGCAATGCAGACGTGAAGTGGGAGAGGTTGGCACCCTAGAACATGTGGGAAGAAAAATACTTAAGACTACTAAAGTCACAGAACAGAGATATTTTTTAAACTATAAGTTTACATTTTAATGACAGTAACTCCAGCTAGAAAACTGTGGAAATTCTATAACTCATAAAAAAGCAAACTTTGCTTCAAGTCTCCCTGTTTTTTTTCTAGGCACATGAATTCCAGACATTGGATTCTCTTATCAGGGTTACTCTGCCTGAAATTTGGGCAAAGCAGGAGAAACTTTTGGTGTCACAGCTCTGGAGACCCTGGGTAGACATACTCTAGAGAGGGGACATCTTGAGAAAGACAGCCTGTCTGATCTTGCAGCTCTGAGCAGATCCAAAGGACAATGCCTATTGCTGGGATCTGAGCCCAAAGATGGGTTGTTGCTTCTACCTCCTGTGTCCAGAGAGGAGGTGAGGTGGCACAGATGTCCCTGTGAATTCACCAGGATGGTTGGGTGAACTGCACCTTTGCATTTGTCTGATTGTAGCTTGTCAGCCTGTAAGAACAAGCCCACACACAGTCTCTCAGGGTCAGGTATTGATTTTCAGCCTAAATATTAAATCCATATTGAAGAAGAAATAGTGCCTAATTAACAAGGTGCCTCCCCTTTCCTCTTCATCTTCTGGAATACTAAAGGTACCATAGCACACTTACTTTCTGCTGTCTGTACTGCCCAGTGAGGCTCACCTGAATTCTCTGGTGATCCTATATTTCATGCCTGGAAGCTGGAGGGCCACCCAACCTGTTACACGTTCATATACATGTATTATTTTCTTAAATAAGAAAAAATCCCAGATTTTTATAATTAGATTTTCTTTTCATTTGGCATGAAAATTTAATGTATATAATAAAAGGCTAAGCGACCATTATGGTGGAATGACCAGAACGACCAGTTGCTATGATGCTCACTGACCACCAGGGGGCAGATGCTCAACGCAGGAGCTGCTCCCCTGGTGGTCAGTGCACTCCCACAGGGGGAGTGCTGCTCATGCAGAAGCTGAGCCCAGTGGCAGTGATGGGAGCCTCTCCTGCCTCCACTACAGGCGGTTGGTAAGGAGTGAGGGGTACCAGAATTTGAGAGCCCCAGACTGCAAGAGGGCGCAGGCCGGGCTGAGGGGACCTCCCCCCACCCCCCGCCGCCAGTGCATGATTTTTATGCACTGGATTTCTAGTATACAATAATATTCACTTGTAATGTCTAATATACAGAAGACATTGACCACAACTGATTTTACATACACGTACACACCACTCACATGCAGACACACACACACACACACACACACACACACACACACTTTTATCTTTGATGTTAGCTCTTATTCCAGACACAGTAGCCTATTTCTATACTGCTATTGAATGTTGACCTAAAGACATTCAACAGACCTAGCCTGATCCTCTCCCAGGAGTGACAGAGGCCCTGGGCCAACTGTAATATTTGCCCCCATAGCTATGATTTAAAAAAAAAAAATCAATCCCTCCCAGCACTGGGTCTTTCTCCTGGGTTGTTAACAGGCGGTGGAGGAGGCAGTCATTGCGTCTGCATGTAAATCAAGTACAGATGGAAGGCACGGAGGTTCAGAATTACCGCTGGGGCACAAAGGGGCCCGTGCACACATTACCCAGTGCTTTACATTGTGTGCATGGGGCTGCCTATGTGAACCTCTTTGGAGGTTTTCCACTCTAAAGGCCAGAGGGGCCTCCGCTTCTGAGATAAAGGAGGAAGCTGGCTCCCTTCAGCTCTCCTTCTGTTCTCCATTGGGGAGCCCTGTGATTTGCATTTTAGATGTAAATTAATGTAAATCAGCACTATTTTCAGATGAAACCCTACCACTGAGAAGGATCTGCAGTCATTCTTTAATGCCAGTGGGCATTTGATCCCTACATAATTTCTGGGCATATGGGTTAAGCCTGTGGTAAGGGTAGTGCACTCAGAGTGGGCATGCAGGGTGATTGACCCATATTTTGCCACAAGGACAGGAAAATCTAATTATAATGCCTTTTCCAGCATCTGAGACAAGCCAGGCTGAATGCCAACCCAGCTAGTTGGCTGGAGTGTGGCCATCCATTACCTTCCTCGTACTGGGCCAGTGACACCGTCTTTTAGCCTTTCGTCCAAAGCAAACACCTCGCCTCTGGCCAGTTTATTGCCAGTTGATGACTTTGGTTTCAATAAAGCAAGAGAAGGAACAAAAATCAATCCAAATAAATCACTGCTCACAGGCAGACCTGGCCACCTGGCTGTGTTCCTATGAATGACAGATGTATCATTCTGATGACTACATCTATATGAATAGGAAAGCCCTGAGCAGAAGACTTTATGAAGCAAAAAGTCGCAGCATGCAAGTCATTGAAAAAATAGATGCTGCTAGGATGCACCAGGTCATGGCTCTGACTGGGTGTTAAGAAAACAAAGGCAGAGAAGGTTCTTCTGAAGGCTGAGAGTGCAGGGTATTGGAAGACAACCGTTTTCTGTCATTGCATGGATTTAGATAAATGTCAAAAAAAGGTCACAGAGCCAGGGAAAGCATTGTCTATAAGGCAGGATCTGAATATAGATGGAGTGCAAAGAGGCTCCTTGTGCATTTCTGTAAGGAGTGTGTGATGAAAGCATCCTGAGGAAGATGCAGGGGAAGGGGCAGTGGTCCCAGCAGGGAGAGGTTATGGGGTCTTCAGTGCCTCGTGGATGGAGTGAACTAGGCAGCGTCTCAGATGTTCTGCTGGGGGTGGGGGGGATTGGCAAGGAATTTTGAATAGATGGCCTGCACTATCTTGATAATACTAGGAGAAGTAATTCAGATGACTGAAAAGAATCAAGAACCTTTTTCATGTTTTTTTACCCCTTATAATGTTTATAAATCTATTATTACATTTAAACTACTTTTGAAATATGAATGGATCATTCTTGCTGATTTTTCACTTTCCTTCTGTTTTAGGAAATTTTGGGGGGTGGTCATTTGAAACAGAGTTTGTTTTTCCTTCTAACTATTGTTCTGCCTCCAATTTCAGTGAGGTGGCCAGCAGACTCCCCTGGGTGTGGCAGCAAGGTCTGTGCATCTGTAGGGACCCTGCCAGCATCTCTCAGGCCAAGTCAGATGAGCAGTAGGAGGTGGGCAGAGATTAATTAGCACAAAGAGCCAGCTCATTAGTGGTGAAGGGGGGTCTGCCAGGAAGCGGAGGAGGCAGTAGCCCCTTTAAAAAAAAAGAGACAAGGGGAATTAGTGATGAATCGGTATTAAAATACAGACTGAAAGGCTTCAGCTAAACCATTATACTCATTCCCATAATGAGAGGCCAATAAATAGAAGTGTCTCACAGGAGAGTCCACACATTGAGTGCAAGGGACAATGTAGGGAGGGTCCTCAGAGAGCAGTGACGATGGTTTCCGGGCCTTAAAAAATGTGAATTTGAGGAAAAGATCGAATTGGATGATTTAGTCAAGTGATGTAATAACCATTTTTCAGAATAAAAGGAGCTGTTATGCTGAAGGTGGTGACCAGCTGTCCCTTCTCTGCAGTGAGGCTGCAACAAAAGAGAGTACACTGAGTGTGCAGCAGGAAGGATGGCCTGTGGAGTGAGTTGGGGGGGACTGCATGGTGGGGGTGACTGTCTCAGCTTACAAAAGTTGTGAGGCCTGGAGCTAGGTCTCAGAGTGGACCGGCACAGTGCCATGCCCAGAGGAGATCTTAGGAAACACACCAACAAGGGTAGGAACTGCCCTCCAGGAGGCCTCCTGGGGAAAGTGGTGTTGCAGGGCAGAGGGATAGGGCACCCCACGGAGGTCAAGGGCTGCATTGCTCTCAGGTGCGAGGCCTCGGAGATAGTTGTCATAGCACTCTGACAGCTGACACAGGGCTGTGTGGGTGCCTGGAATCACAGCACAGCTCTCTCCACTTCCCATTACAGATGAGGCCTGCCAGTAATTATGACATTGTCACCTGTATGTCCACATCCTTCTTGCTTCTAAGACAAGGTCCAGTTCAACTCATGCTCCCTATTTTTACCTGCCAAACCTCCAGGCACACACTTCTATGTAATCTGTAATAATGTTCACAGCCCTAGGAAAACAAATACCTTAATTACAGTGAAAAAAAAAAAAAGAACCAAAGACTCATGTTGAGAATCATGTTTGAAGTAGTAAGTGCAGGGTTCTCTGATGCTAGAGGTGATGGGTACTGATTATATTAGGAATAATCTCTCTAATCTTCTGAGAACAGAGGCTGCATATTCAGCTCATGTAACGCTGCCAAGTCCCTGCCTGAAAGAGAATTCCTCCTGGGCTCTTGGTGGCTATCGCTTTCTGATGGCACTTTTTAAAAAAATTTTAATATTTCTTATTTTGGAGCAATATAATGGAAGATGAAACTTCAGCTATGGAACCTTTGCTGAGGATAGGCAGGGAGCAAATACAGCCAGCACTTGTTTTTCTCCTCTAACCCTCAGATAAATCTGAGTCCATCTCTTCTCAGAGGCATTTTAGAGGTATTTGTCCCTAATTTCTCCAGGCCTGCTCAGTAATTAATCTTCTCTGCCGTTACTAGGCATGGTCATGCTTGCTTAATGGAGGAGATGGGAACAATCAATAGATTAATCAGTGAGCCCTTTGCTATAAGATGATAGAAACTGGTCAAATATTTCTTTTGCTTGAGATTATTTTCTTTGTTTTCAGGGAGAAGTTGCAGGTCTAGGATGATGTGGTGTCAGGGGAGAGATGACAGGGGGCTGCCATAACCAGGCTGACATCTCTCATTGGTCCAAGAGCCAAGATGATAAGATCAAGGCCCACTTCCCCCTCTGCATCTTAGAGACCCTGGGAGCACCTGCAAGTTTGTCCAGGAAAAACACTTGGATCAACTTAAAAAATTAAGATATAGTTCACATATTGTAAAATTCACCAGTTGAAAGCATTATTTTAGTGTTTGTTAGTATATTCACAACCGTATCTGCTACTTAATTCCGGAGCATGTCACCACTCCAGCAAGAAACCCCAGGCCCCCTAGCAGGCAATCTCCACTCCCTCCCCAAGTCCCTGGCAACCACTAACCTACTTCCTGTCTCTATAGATTTACCTGTTCTGGGCATTTCATATAAGTACAACCATACAATATATAACCTTTGTGTAGTGCACCTTTTATTTGGCATAATGTTTTTGAGCTTTGTGATGCTTCATTTCTTTTTATGCTGAATAATATCCCATTGCATGGATCTATGACATTGTGTCTGTTCATTGATTAATGGGCATTTGGATTGTTTGCTATGAATGTTGTTACTTTGAACTTACGTAGACAGATTTTTGTGTGAACACGTATTTTCAATTTTCTTAGGCACAACATTTAGAATTGCTTGGTCATATGGCAACTTTACATTTAACTTTAGAGAAACTGCCAAATGCCTTCCACAGTGGGTGCCCCTAGTCCACTCCCAGCAGCAATTATGAGGTTTTCCATTTCTTCACATCCTGTTCACACTGGTTTTCTCCTTCTCAGATTATACCCATCCTAAGGGGGTGTGAAGTGGTATCTCATTGTGGTTTTGATTTGCAGCTCCTTAACTATTAATGATGTTGAACATCTTTTTGTGTACTTGTTGGCCACTTAGATATCTCTTTTGGATAAATGCCTATTCAAATCGTTTGCCTATATTTTAATCAGACTATTTGTGTATTTTATTATGGATTGTTTAATGTTCTTTATATATTTTGGATATAAGACCCATGTCAGATCTGTGATTTACAAATATTTTCTTCCATTCTCTAGGCAGTCTTTTTACTTCTTCAGTAGTTTCCTTTGATTTACATAAGTTTTTAATTTTGATGAAAGCTTTGGTCAACTTCAATCAAAAGGCTTAAGTTAGTGTTTCTAAACTTGTTTTCAATATTATTCCACTAAGTAGGAAATTCTATTTTATTATTATTTTTTAAATAAATCTTTTTGTTCAGATGATTACAATTGTTCCTCTTCCCCCCCGCCCATAGTTCCCCTCCACCTGGTTCCCACCCCATCCTCTGCCCTTACCCCCTCCCGCTGTCCTCATCCATAGGTGTATGATTTTTGTCCAGTCTCTTCCCGCAACCCCCACACCCCTTTCCCCCCGAGAATTGTCAGTCCACTCCCTTTCTATGCCCCTGATTCTATTATATTAACCAGTTTATTCTGTTCATCAGATTTTTTATTCACTTGATAGATGATTGGAAAAAGAAGATGTATTACATATATACTATGGAATACTACTTAGCCATAAGAAAAGATGAAATAGTAATTGATTACTTTTATTGTCTTTTTCAAACAATGGAAGGAACTTATCAGCACTTGAACTCTTCTATCCTTCCCTGCTTTATTTACTATTATTGTTTGTTAAGGTTTCATTTTGTTTTACTCCTCAAGAGACATGTTGATATAGTAAATTTTATGGAAATTATCTCACAAAAAAATGAACAGCCAGATTCAGGAGGCTGGAGGGAGAGATAGAAAATGGAAACATGCCATCCGGGCCAGATGCTTAGAAAATGATCAATGGTCTGTGTGTGTGTGTGTGTGTGTGTGTGTGTGTGTGTGTGTGTCTGCAAAATTCAGAGTCGATGGTGGTCACACCTGAATGAAACTCAGAGGCTGCATGAAATGTGAGTAAATTACCTTTTCTCTCAACATCTCGCTGAATTCCTAGGGCAAAGTTTTTAAAAAAGGGGAACCTTGCAGCATGAGATTTCTAATATTAATTTTTCAAGTCTGTAGCCATGGTGAATACTTTGAAGAATAAGTCAGACCAGTGAGGTCACAATCGTAATCTGAATATTTTCTGAATTTAAAAAGAAGGTTAATTTTTCAGTTTTATCATATAATTTGAACACATTAAAAATTATTATAAAAAATAAGAACATCAAATAAAGGAAATTAGTTTTCTTCACATTATATGAAATATATTGACCTTAAAACTCTACAATTGTTAAATACCCTTGGGTCACTATTTTTTTAAGAACACACAAAATGAAAAGTAGATTTCATTCCAGTCGCTTAATGCCCTGATTAATTACTTATGCTTAAAGGCATCCTGGTGATTGAAGTATAGTGCCCATTGATTCCCACTACGTATACAAGGCAGAGGAAGTGTACCCATGGGGTGCAATTTGAATACATCAATCCATGCAGACCCCTTTGTTGAAGCTAATCCATGCCTGACTTTCCAGACGTCAGCATTCTGACCTGTGTTCCATTTGTCTGCACTCTGGCAATAGACTATCTTCATATTTAAAATAGAAGGAATGAGAGACTCGCAGGGCTTTCACAGTCTGTTAGATTTCTCCCTGTCGACTATGCTTATCTCTTCATTCTCTTATATTTCCCAGGCCACTAGGAGAATAATGCATTGAAACCATTAGCTCTCAGACAGATAATTGTTCTCCAACCTCATTTTCAGTCTGTGAAGGGAGCTTTGTGACTCTCTCATCCCACAGACCCCAAGGCGGCTGCAGCTAACCAGGCTTGAAGCATCCATTTTCCCTTCTTCCTTGCTGTCCCTGGGGTTGACCTCATTCTCCTGAAACTGCACTTGCTGTGAGCGAGGATATCAATCCCAGGACCCCAATGTTGGCTAGCAAGGGGTCTGTATAGATCCAAACCCACCATTGTAAGGCTTTCATGGCAAAAGGGTATTCCACTACATTAGCTACTCACACAGGCTTACATCTGACACAAATTTATTTATGTATGTCTGCCTGTGTGGATGTATACATGTGTATATGTGTTTGTATGCATGCATGTATGCATAAGTATATGTGTTTGCATGTATGTGTGTGTGCATGTATATACACATGTTTTGTGGTCAGGCAGCTGATCTGCATGGAATCAACCTCACATTCTCACTTGGTTCTATTTTAGATGAACAGAAACACTAGGCAGGATTAGGTGCTCAGTATCCAGTCCCAGAAAATAATGACAGTGAGACTCTATCTGGAGCTCACAGAAGGCTCGAAGGATTCAGTGCAATAAGGAGGAAAGAGCCCTGGACCACTCTTGGTCTTGGCTTTGCTACAGACTGGTTGAATGCTCTTGGGCACAGTTATTTTACCACACGTAAAGTAGGGATAGTTCTTGTTCTTCAGAGTTGCTGAGAACTAAATGAGGTAATGTATGTCCAGGACTTGCTTAGAATATGGTGCAAAAGACTGGATGTCTGTGTTTCCCTAATACTCATATGTTGAACCCCTAATTCCATGTGGTGGTGTCAGGAGGTGGGGTCTTTGGGAGGTGCTTAGGTCATGAGGTGAAGCCCTCACTAATGGGGTTAATGCCCTTATAAAAAGAGTCCAGAGAACTAGCCATTAGAGGGTACAATGAGAAGTCGGCCATCTCCAATCCAGACAAGAACTCTCACTAGCACTCAACCATGCTGGGACCCTGATCTCAGACCTCCAGTATCTAGAACTGTGGGAAATGTTTATTGTTTATAAGCCATCCAGTCTATAATCATGTGCTATTGCAGCCCTCTAGAACTGCTACGAAATAAAGTTCTGCTGTTTTAAGCTGTCCAGTTTGTAGTCTTTTGTTTCGCCAGTGCTAGGAATATGCCTATCTTGTAGAATCCTTGTGAGCAATAAGTAATGGCTGAATACTGCCATGTTTGGTGCCTGACATATTAAATTCTCAGTAAATATGAGCTAAATACTGAACTGCGACAGTGACGCTCTCAGTTCACCTTCTTCTACATAGTCCCCGTCCCTCACCACCACACCCCAGGTGTGACCCCCCACAAATCACTGCATACATACCCCTGTCTCAGAGTCTGTTTCCATGATGAATATGATACCTTAAACTGAATATAAACCCTGCACTTTAATAAGTAAAATTAGCAGAAGTACAGGGTCAGTGGGGAACATCTGATTCTACAGAAATTTTTGTGTTTTGCATAATTAATCATTTAATGGCTCAACACTGTTTGTTTGGCAATATAAACAAATTGCTGCATTTTTGTCTACTTGGCCTCAACCTCAAAAGCATTATACTTTTTATTTAAGAAACACAGCAGATTCTCAGGCTGCAGTTCATGGCTGATTTAAGTTTTATACAGTTACATGTCACTTAACGGAAAGAATATCTTCTAAGAAATGCAGTTAGGTGATTTCATCATTGTGAAAGCATCATAGAGTGCACTTGCACAAACCTAGATGGTCTAGCCTACTACATACCAAGGCTCTATGGTACAGACTATTGCTCCTAGACTATAAGCCTGTATAGCATGTCACTATACTGAATACTGTAGGCAATTGTAATGCAAATGACAACTACCTGTGTATCAAAATATAGAAAAGCTACAATAAAAACAGGTATCTATATATGTAAAAGAGTAATATGCAAATTGACTGAACGGTGGAACAACCAGAACGACTGCTCGACC
The DNA here is from genome assembly GCF_951640355.1 of Cnephaeus nilssonii. Classification (NCBI taxonomy): domain Eukaryota; kingdom Metazoa; phylum Chordata; class Mammalia; order Chiroptera; family Vespertilionidae; genus Cnephaeus; species Cnephaeus nilssonii. The sequence continues at coordinate 89,406,038 of NC_137073.1, read as the reverse complement.
AGTTGACCAGTCGCTATGAGGTGTACTGACCACCTCTCGGTCCCTCCCCCTGGCCAGCAGGCTTTGATTCCCCGGTGGTGAACAGAGAACCAGGGGTGGGTGGCAGCAGGGGCAGGGCCAGCTGTTGGCAGCTGGGAAAGATGGCCCTGATCACAGGCCAGGTCTAGGGACCGTACCTGCGCACACATTCTGTGTGCTGGGCTTCTAGTAAAAGATAAAAATGGCACTTCCCATGAATGAAGTTTGCAGGACTGGAAGTTGCTCTGGGTGAGTCAGTGAGTGGTGAGTGATGTGAAAGTCTAGGACATTACTGTACATGACTGTAGACTTTATAAACACTTTGCACTTAGGCTGCACTAAATTTATAAAACAACATGACATTAAATAAAGCACAAGAAAAAATGATGCAATCAAGAGACATGGTAAAAATTGGATGTATGAGGTCACTTCTGTGTAACAAAGCATGCTGCTTTACAGCAAACTTTTACTTTATAAGTAGAAAGAGTAGGCTCTAAGGAAATGATAAAAAGTTATAGTACTGTAAACACATAAGCCAGTGCATAGTTATTTATTATCATTATCAAGTATCATGTCCTATACATAGTTGTAGGTACAATACTTTTATAGGTCAGCACAACAGATTTGCTTACACCAGCATCACCACAAGCATGTGAATAATGTGTTGTGCTAAGACATTTTGATAGCTACCATGTCACTAGGTAATAGGAATTTTCACCTCTACTACAACTTAATGAGACCATTGCCATCGTATATGGGGTCAGTTGTTGACTGGGATGTTGTTATGTGGTATATGACTGTATTCTCAATTATAAACCTGTCCAGGGATGGTCTCAGCTAGAATATATATTCACCAATCTAAGACTTCTCAGTCCAAGCATATTCTGTGACACAATTGGGCTAAATATTAATTGCTAAGGATAGAGATGGTATTCTATGTGGACATGTAATTGTTCGGTCTGTAGTAGAAGACAATAGATTCTAAGTGACAAATAATTAAAATACCTATCTATGACTTTGTTCCTTCATTTGTTTTATTTTAGAGATGCATTTAAAGCAATCTGTGATTTGAAAAAGGATTTCATCCTGCTTAGAATGACTGTTTTCTTCCACACATCTTTGTGCTCATTTACATGGTAATTCATAGGTGCAATACTAGTGGGACTAAGTCAACATAGCAATTGCTACCTTTCCGAAGAAATGTACAGCATTCATTATTTATCATGCTACTGGGATAGTAAACAAAGTCCACAAAGACACTCATTGTTTAAGGCTGAGAAAAGAAAGAAATCCTTGAATGTTCTTGCTTTTCATCTAATTTTGTCTTGTTTCTTTCAGACTAGGAAGTTAGAAAATAGTAAGTTAGCAGCATAGTGAGGACAGTGGCCTCTGAATGTTTTCAGTAAAACCCACTTTGTAATATCACCAGTTTGGTTGTGCTTTAATAAACACTAATTGAGGAAATATATTACTATTAAAGATATGAATTCAGTAATACCTTGAAATAATTTTGTATTTCATTAATCAGAGTAGCATCTATATAGTTAAAAAATATAGTATATGTGTGTATTAAAGAGCGTGTATGAAAGTGTGGGTATGCATGTGTATGTTTATTCAGTTAAAAGAAAATACATAGTTGGTGCAGAAATGCCAGCATGCTCCAAGGTTCTGAGGCCTAAGGCTGGCAAAGAGGGAGGGAAGGAAATGCCTTCATGGAGGACCTGGGGCCTGGTCTCCTGTCCCCACTCAGGGGCTTGGCGGGTGGCTTCAGAGAATTCTACCTTTCAGCTGTTGATCCTTCTTTCCCTGTAACAGAGTGCTGGCTTTAGAAGACTTGTTCATTTTCGTGTAACCTCTTGTGCGACTCTGCTAAGTTTTAGGTGTGTGGCATTTTGCTTGCAGCTATTGTCCAATGCCAAGGCACTGCTTCTACCTGCTGTGTGAGTCAACTACTGACCGCCCTCCCTCTGCCCCAGAATAACTAACGAGCACAGCAGCAGGGATCAAGAGCTCCTGTGAACATTCAATTAGCCAAGGAAGCTCTGTCCCTGTGCCGGGTCCCCAGGAGGTCCTCAGCCCATGATTCCTAGGCTTGACTGGTGGTCACTGATGAGGCCATTAATCATCCTTCAGCACTGCTCATTGTCGACCTCCTCCAGGAAGACACGGTCTTGTGTCTTTTTCTGTGATTTGCTCTCTGCCCCATGTAAACATTTGACTATCAAAATGGCATCTCATTTGGGCCAGAATTGTGACGAGATTTCCCTACTGTAGAAGAGGATCAAGTGTCTCTTGATTTGAGGCTTGTGGCCACACCTCCTTTATTAGAACCAGCAATGGTGACAGGAAGAGGGTTATAAGATACTTCCAACACAAGGTTTCAATTGTAGGACTGTCTTCTGGACTTCACGTTCAGGATAAAACATTCTTATCCGGTTCATACCAATACCAAAGAAGTCTTTATTTGTGAAGTGTTTCCTAGAGTTTACCTGCTTAAACCTTGATTAAATCTGTATGAAGTGTAGTTCATACAACTTTCCAATTATATACTGTCATTTAAACAAACTGTATGTACTGTTTTTATGAAAATTATTTATACTGGGATGAATTTTATTCCATGAAAATTTTATATTGAAGGTTTGATCCATCAATAACTTACTGTACATATGAAGTTTACTCAATTATCCTTCTGTCATTGAGAGTTATTGTTTATGGCCATTATTTTTATCAAGTTCAATTTTAGAAATCAAGTTCAGTTTTAAAGACCTAACTTTTATATAAAAATTTTGCTATCTTTGCAATTTATTTACTAATGAATTATAAGGCATACAGTTTTTAGCCTCTGTATTCTCATAAATAGTAATAATAATAGCAATAATGATAGCAATGATTATACATTGAATGAAATAAATTTTGTGGTGTAGGGTTTTTTTCCCAATACAAAATAAAATTAGCAATTCTTCACAGATATGATTGTCTAACCACTAATGCTGTATACTTGAAGTTAATACAAAATAATATTGAATGTCAATTGTAACTGAAAAATAAAATAAAATAGTGAGGGGTGTATGATCATATGGAAACAAAAATGAAACCAAAAGGAGGGGATTCCAAGCACCTTACAGGTGGGTAAACACATGTAGATTTGAGAGAATGGCATACCTAGAGAGGCCATGGAAGTTTTTTAACACCCCATACCTTTCCTGTGCATCTCTTCCATCTGGCTATTCCTGAGTTTTATTCTTTCATGATAAAATGGCGATCTAGAAAGTAAAAAAAAAAATAAAATTCTGCATTGACCAGGTGTGTGATTTTGGTATAAATCCAACTCTTCACATTCTTCTAGTCACATAGAAAAAAAAGTAACATAAAATACACAATACCACTTAAAATATCATAGAAAACATAAAAGACTTAGGAATAAGTTTAACAAAATATATGTAGAAACTATATACAAAAAACTCCAAAACAACTTGCTAAAAGGAATTTAAGATGTCCAAAAAAAAAAAAGGAGATATATGTAGACCATCTTCATGGAACTGAAAATTAAACATTGTTAGGATGTTTATTCTCTCTATAAAGTTTATATAATACCAATCAAAATTTCAGTAGGATAAATAAATAAGATATATACCTATTTTATTTTAATTGGAATTACATAAAATTCTTAGATTAATTTTGGGAGAGTTGACATCATACTATATTGAGTCTTCTAATCCATAAAGCAGGTATAGCCCACTATATATTTAAGTTTTTGTTAACATTTTTTTAGTTTTCTGTGTAAAGGTTTTAAGTTTTGATATTTTTTAGACTATTGTAAATAATACCTTTTTAATTTTTATGTTCTAATTAAAATATTTTTGTAGACTTAGATTTTTTATTTTAAAAAACATGTCATTTTTGAATAATAAAATAATGGCTTATTTCTCCCTTTTTAAACTTTATTTTTGCTTCTTCATTTAACTAGATAGAATTGCAGTAGACATAGCTGGTAGATATTAATGTCCTGTTTCTGACCTAAAGAATAAATCTTTAAATGTTTTACCATAAGAAATGGATGCCTGCTATAGGCTTGCTGTAGATCAACCTTATCAAGAGAAGGAAATGTTCATATATTTTCAGAATGCTAATAGTTTTTATCATAAACATATATTGAATTTTAACAGATATGTTTCTGCAACTACCGAGATGATAATATGTTTTTCCCCATAATTTTATTAATTTTGTAAAGTTAATCAAACACATTTTCTTAGGTTAAATTAACACAGCATTCTAGAATAAACCAAGTGTTGTTGTGATATATTAAACTGTTAATACATCACTAGCATTTATTTATTTGTTGATATTTTATTTAGGGCTTTCACATTTATGTTCAAGAATAATTGACCTGTTATTTTACTTTTGGTCATGTCCTTGTCAGGGTTTGATATCAAAGTTATAATGGGCTTCCTAAAAAATATAGGTTTGCTCTCTCTTATTTTTTTCTGAAAATATTTGTATAAGATTGTTGGCATTTTCTCTTAAATGTTTGGAAGAATTAACTGATAAAGTTATGTAAGTCTAGAGGTCCCTTTAGTAAATATGTAACTATTAAGATTTTTCATCTTTTGTGTTGGTTTTGATAATATTTTTTAAATGATTTTTAAATTTTATCTAAATTATCAATTTTTAAACATGTTTCCAATTTATAAATTTGTTTAAGTGTCTTTATCATTTTAATGTAGAATCTGTATGACCATCACCTTTATTCTTCCTGATAGTAATACTTGTATACTGTTTATTTTTCTTAATATTCTTACCAGAAATATGGTTTATTATTTTGCTGAGATTAAACTTTTATAGTCATGATTCTATTATTTGATTTATGTTTTTATCTTTATTATTTTCTGCTTGTTTTTTTGAGAGTTTAATTTATTGTTCATTTTCTAGCATCTTGAGATAAGTAATTAAATTATGCATCTTCAGCTGATTTTATTTTCCAAAATATGTATTTAAGCTATGAATTTTCCTTTAAGTAAAGCTTTTTATACATTTCTCCAGTTTTGACACATTGTATGTTTAATATCATTTCCTTAAAAATATTTCCAACTTTCATTTGCTTTCTTCTTTGGCTTATGGATTATATCAGAGTGTGTTGCTCAAATTGCAGACATTAGAAATTTTCTGATAATATTTTTATTATAGTCCACTTTTATTCCAAAGTCATCTGCAAACTTATTTTGGATATTTCCCTTGAAACTTATTGGAAATTACCCTATGATTCAATATTTGGCCAATTTTGGTAAATGTTCTCGGTAGGCTTGAAAACTAGCATGTCTTTTTTAAAATTTTTTTAATGTGTGTATGTGTGTATATATATGTTAACAACTCATAAGTCCATCAACAATATTGGATAAATTGGAGTATATTCACATGATGTAATCTGACATAGCAAAGTGGACAAGGAAAGCACTGCTCCTGGCACAAACATAACATTGGATGACAAAAATCAGAAACAACAACCATTACCAAAACAAAAAACACAGTTAAAGTCAATCTGTGGGCTGGAAGACAGAGAAATGGTTATATTTAAGAAGGGTAAGGCATGGCAGGGATAGTTGAGCAGCTTTTGGGGTGCTGCCTGTGTTGAATAACTTAATTTGGGTGGTGGTCACATGGGAAGGTCACTGTGTAAAAGTTCATCCAGCTCTACACCTGTGATTTGCTCACTTTTCAGCATGTAGTTTATACTCAATAAAATTTTCATAAACAAACAAAAATGACATAAAATATAAGCAAACAGAACATGCCAGGGGCATTCACTTGCTGAAAGACCTCCAGGAGGTATCAGTCCGTGTCCCCTCCACAGACCCTGTTTACCCCTTTGAGTCTCTCCCAGTGCAAGCTGGCAAGAGGTTCCCGAAATCTGGAATTTTCTCTTCTCCCACTGTTTGCCTTCTTCATGCTTACTAAATCTAAGCCTCAGCTTAAATCCAATATTCTCCAAGAACAATGTGATAATGTCTTCCTGATTTTCCTCGTATAGGATCCAATATTTTTATTTCTTATTTGTACTGAGTAAGTTTTTAATTTTCTTAGGATGTTTTCACATTTGGGGGCCTTGCTGGATGGCGAGAGACTGCCCTTACAGTGTTAGCTAATTCTTGGAAATAGCAAAAGATCCCCCTGTGAACACACTTTTTATATGAAAACTATCCAATCCAGACTCCTAACTATCTTCTCAATTTGGATTTTACACCCCACAAAGCAATATTCCACTGCTTAATCAACCTAGGGTCAGGTAGCAGACAATTAAGGACAGCCCTATGCCCTCGATTCCCTGAAATAATTCAAATCAACAGTCATACATTGGCTTACCTCCCTCGCTAGTTTCTTCTCCAGAACACCAAAATACAGGCTTTTGCTGGTGCTCTGCCTTGCTCCCCATCCCGCGCCACCATGGACTCTGGGCTTAACTGTGTGGCCCTGCATGGCCTGGCGCACCTCCTGTTTCTAAGGACCTATGAGTATAAACACTTATTTTGTGACAGTTATTGTCATGTCCACGCGTCTTGCCACACTTGATTAAAACAAATCCAGGAAACATTTTAAGATAAGAGTGTCAAAGAAAATGAGTCAACTAGAGCTTAAAGGTTTAGTCAGCTGGTGCACATGAGCTGCATGGAAGACCAATGTCTTTGAGAGTGAGATCAGGGGACATGGAGAGGCGAGGAATAAATGTCCTTATGCTTTGGTTCAGGTAGAGTCTTCATCATAACTGTACTTCAATTGTCTGGATATTATCCTGGCTTTCCTGCCTCCTGCTCAGGATTCTCTGTGCTGATCCCATTCTGATAACAGTCAGAAAAGCATCTTTGAGGACTGCTCCTGCAATGCTGGTGATTTGTCATTCAAAGTTCTGGGCGGGGCGGGCGATGGTGGAAAAAAGACAAAGGAGGCAAGAGACGGGGATCCTCTCTCATTTTTGTTTGTGTCTTTTTATAGCATTTTTATGAATTCTAAATATATAAATATACACATAAATATGCACACATATATGTATATATACCTTGCACACATGTAATATATACATATCACATGCAGTATATATACTAGTAGTATATACATATATGTGGTGTACATATTTGTAGTATATATGTATATCTTATATTTATATGTGTATATAGAGAGGGAGAGAGACTGAGTTTGTTCCATCATACTCAAATGTAAAATAATCCTACTCTTTACTTTTATATTTTACATTTGTTTTTACTCACATGTTGGAAACATCCACATATACATACACACACACACACACACACACAGGTTTCTCAGACACACCTGTTTTGGATTCAACTTTCAAATTTCAGCAACTGTGAACATTGCCTGACCGAGTGCGCAAGGCCAACCAGAGAGTAGCTCTGCCCCCTGAGAGCTCCAGGGTTAGTTTCTTCATTCCACAGCGATGAGGTGGGATTGGATGCTGGCTGTTCCAGATAAATTTATCTAATCAGATTAAAAGTGGACTCACATTTCTTTCCATCTTTTGGGATGCTTCAGATACTTGCAGTCTCCTTTTGTTGGGCTAACCTACATTTCACAATATCAACAAAGGTATCCCTCTGTTCTCCCAGCGGCGTCATATTCTTATACAAAACTGTGCTAGAACATTCTCTTAGCTCTAACATGCATTTGTTTATTAAGTCTCATTTTAACTTTCTGAAAAGAGGATTATTAGTGCAATTATTATTCATTTTTCTCTGATTCTGTCATTAAATGGACAGTGTGTTTGTAAACAATAGTGGCTTTCTGTAACGAATTCCATCCTATCCCAAAGATTGCTCCTGTAAAGAGGAACAGCTGATGAAGAAAGGGGGACATTTTCTCCAACAGGTATGATGTGGGAAAAAGGTGGCCCTTTCTCCAAGAGAAATCACCCATCGGGTGGTTGTGGGAGTCTGAGCAGTTGCTCATTGTAAAGGGGGCTGTCTGGATAATGAAGTCCTGGGTGCTCAGTGCCTTCATTAGCTTCATTGCGTGACTTCTCTTAGCTTTTTTGTGAAGTGGTGTCATGGTCATGTGTTTGCTTCACTGAAGGAATTTGGATCAAAGAAATGTTATTGGAGAGAGCCCGACTAGTTACATAGGCTGGTTATTAAATCATACTCACTTTACTTACCAGCTGTGTGACCTTAGGGCATTTACTCTCCCTCTCTGAGTCTCTGGGGTAAAAGCATAGTTCCCAACATTCCAGGCACCTGGTACTTTATAGATGCCTAGTGCAGGCTTGTTCCTCCCTGTGAGGGCCCACAGGAAACTCTGCTATTGATATTGGCCAGAGTGGAGTTTACTTCCAAAAGCTTCAGTGAACCGGGATTTGGATATGAGACCTGTCATAAGAAGGGGTGCCAGAAAGACACCAGCCAGAGAGACTTTCAGCTTCTGGAGCTGACGCAAGCTGATTGAGCCAATGGTTCAGAAGGAACCCCCTCAGGGAGAAGCAATTTATTCTTCCCCCATGGAAAAGGTAGGGCGAGGTGAAAAATAATAATGGGAGGAAGCAGTGATGAATGAGGGGAGTCAGAATACGGAAGTTAAGGCCTCTTAACAGGTATAGGAAAACCAGCACACTGCTTATATTTATTGATCACCTTGAATTTGTCCTGCATGATGTTACTATAATGAGAATCAGGGAAATAAAAGTGATTTATAGGTAATTATGGGCAGGGACTCACTAATGTTCTCATCTTTAATTTGAGGCAGTCAGGATCAGTGATTACTGCCTTGATATTTTTGATGGGGAGTTGCTCTGCACATTGAGAGAGGTCAGCATTTCAGGGGGTGGGGTGAGCAGAGCAGGCTTCCTGTCAGCACCCATCTGCTCCAGGACACTCTGCCCACAAAGTGCTCCTGAGGAGAATACACCAGCTCATGTAGGAAAGGGAGTCCAGGGGTCTTGGCCGAAGGAAGACCTTACTCTGCAAAGCCAGTGTTTGGGTGTGAGTCATGTGGGGCACCCCTGAGTGGCCATCTGGAGTCTCTTCTGGGAAGCTGCTGACCTCATGTGATCTCAGACATCATTTGACTCTTGACTCTAGTGACTTTGCCATTTGAATATAACTACCAGGCACAGAGGTCTCCGTTTGTGAGGCGGACTTGAAGTGCAACCCAGGGGCTCTGCTGACACTAAACACGTAATTCACACGCAAGCATTTTCCTTACTTGGTGGCAAGTTACATTTTGGTGTCTGACTTTCTGGTTTCATATTAGGTAAATGTACACACACACAGTACAATGAAAATTACTTGTACGTGTGAGTTAAAGGCAGGCCTGTGGGATGGGTCTGATAGTATATAAAAGACTGGATCCAGATCCCTGTGACCTGCTGCATAACCTTGAGTGGGTTACTTGAAAAAATTAACCTGTATTTTAGAAGACGATTAGTCCCATGAAAAATGACAGAACCAAAGGGATGCTGATGTTTGGTACATAGGCACTCAATGAATACTTATTGATAAATGAATAAATGAATGAATGAATCAGTCAATCAATCCACACAGGCTCTTCAAAGTTACTTGGCATGAGTTCATGATCTTTACACCCTCCTCTTAATCTGCTTCTGCCCTTTGTGTCTACAATGCTCAACGCAAAAGTGATTCAGTAAATGTCAAATGAATGGATTGACTTTTGCTGTAGGCCCCAATGAGGCTTGTTTCATATTCTCAAGTGGATGATAAAGTCTAGACTTCTGAGAGTCCCCCTGGGTCTGTCCTGATCAATTCAAGAGCCCTCCTGCCCCCAGCAGCTTGATGATAAAACACACTGCACAGCCAGTATTAGGCACTTTCACTCTCATTAATCGGTTCTTTCTGTGAATATTTATTGTCTCCTGTAGGATTTCAGGTAGGCTCAAGCCCTAGTCTGCATTTATTTTGTCCTTGAAAAAGAAGGAAAGGGATTTTTCCAATGGCCTCCAATGACCATGAGGTACAGGTGAAGGATGTGGAGATCAACACTTCTGATTTCACCCAGGGGGCAACCCCATAACAGGATTAAAAAGAGGAGATCATAGATGTCTTTGAAAAAGTGAGGTCTAGAGAAGTGGGTGATAACTACCTCAGCCTTCTTGCTGTCCTCCAGGGCTTCAGGCCCACCCCAGCCTGGTTAACCCTTGTTAGCTGCTGCTGCAGCAGCAGGCAGGGGAGGTTGGTGACACACAGCTTCCGTTTTCAACTTTAGGATGAAGGGCTGTGGCTCAGAGAGATCCCTTGGCTTGCCTGAGACCCCCAGGCACACAGTGAGAAATCCAGACTTGGAACCCACAGTGCTGATGGTGAACAAGACACCCAGAAAGGTCCCACTGGAAACTGGAGGGCAGGAAGAGGGGATAGGCTTGGGGTTCAGGGAGAAGGACAGGACCATGACCTAGGCAGGTTGTCAGGAACTCAGGTCCAGCACAGAAGATACAGTTGGGAACCTGCTATGGTGCTGGAGGGCAGGCCCCAGAGGAGCTGACAATCCCTCACTGAGCCTTTGTGTGGGGGTCCAACTGCCCAGCAGGTAGCTAAGCACTGGTGCTGACCATTCCTCGACTGCCCCAGAGGTTCCACAGGGAAGCCCAAGAACAGTCTCTTCACCTGTGTACCATTTACAGAAGTGAGAAAGGGCTACCTCTGACATCTCCTCATTGTCACAAATCTTAAAACCAATTTAACTAAATTTAGCTTCCTGGGATTAGGTGCTGCCCCATAACTTCTAATGGTACAGCAATGGAAGTGTGGCAACGCTTCTTCTAGTTTTTCCTTTAAATGATTGTGTCACATATGAAATGGTACACAAAACACACATGCATATACATATATATGTACACATGTATATGTATATGTATATGTATATGTATATGTATATGTATATATACACACATACTAGAGGCCCAGTGCATGAAATTCGTGCACTTGGTGGGGGGAGGGGCCCTCAGCCCGGCCTGCACCCTCTTGCAGTCTGGGAGCCCTCAGGGGATGTCCTACTGATGGCTTAGGCCCGCTCCCCACAGGGAGCCATCAGTCAGACATCCTTAGCATTGCCGCGGGGGTGGGAGAGGCTCTTGCCATCCCCACTGCGTTCACCAGCTGTGAGCCTAGCTTCTGGCTGAGCAGTGCTCCCCCTGTGGGAGCGCACTGACCACCTGGGGTCAGTTCCTGCATTGAGCGTCTGCCCCCTGGTGGTCAGTGTGTATTATAGTGACTGGTCATTCTGCCGTTTGGTCTATTTGCATATTAGCCTTTTATTATATAGGATATATATACATATATACATGTCTATATTACACACATGTATCATATGTGAATTCTGTCTTAGTATAATAAAAACCCTAATCCTGCAATAATCTATACAGTTAAAACTCTCCAGGTCCAGAGGAAAACCATCCCAACACCAGTGTGTGTCCTCAGAGTTCTTTCTCTACAGGTGCAATTTCTATAATTGGCATTTCTCTCAATAAAAACTTAAATGCACACAGGAAGTGCCCAATAAGTGGCAGGTCACAATATGCTATAAGGACACTGGCTAAGTCAGTGATGTGTGTGCAATGAGTCTCTATATGGGCACATGGTTATTACAGGAGGTGGCTCCGGAGCCACAGGGCAGGCAGACATGTGGAAGGTCCCTCTGTATCAGCCTCGAGGGAGGAGTTAGAATTTATAATGAAAGTACTTATGTATTCACAGAGCTCCACGACCTGAAATGGGTCTTCCCATGGGGAAATTAGAACCAGGAGTCTGGGGGCTTATCTGAGGTCCCAAACTCAGCCAGAGGCAGAACCAGAGCTGGCCCACTTCTCCCCATGCCTGCTGTCACTGACACCTGTTACTCTCAGGGCCGAAGCCTTGGACAGGTGGCAGTACAGAGGTGAGAAGAGGGAATACTCTATCACATTCCCACAAGGTGGACAAAGTATGGGGACATTCTGGTGGCGATAGCTCTCTCTACATCTAATGCAGATGCCCTGTTCCTTAGACACAGAGGCAGGTTCATGGGCATGACACCGTCACGTGCTTATTCCCCAGCTGGGAGTAGGGTGCTGGCTCCGGGAAGGTTTGATTTGACCTAATGAGGTGGGAGATGAACATGAAAGCTGTCTCCCTCCTTGAAGCAACAGTGCGCTCCTGCTACAACACAGGGAAAATTCAACAACAACCAGGAAGAATGTCTGACACTTGCTACCCCTTCAACCTTGAAATTGCTCACAACCAAGGGGCATGAACTGCAGAGATAAAGCTGTCTTGAAACAGGCAGGGCCCCATGGATTTAAGCTCTTTTCAATTTTTAATTCTTATCTTTTAGCTATGTGTTTTTTTCTAGCTAAGTGATTTGGACTGGCTCCAAAAGTCGCTCTTAGGGAGCAAGAAAAGCCGTGAACTAAATGCCAGCTTTCTGCACAGGCTGGCTGGGATTGGCTGGGATCGGCTGTGTGGCTGCTGGTAGAATGAGCCCTGACAATGAGGTGAACCAAGCCAGGCCTTGACAAACAGGTTCTCAGATGGTCCAGCACTGAGCAGATGCTGGGAAGTATTATAGGTGGGCATCATTACCTGATACCAAGGTGGGGAAAAATGTAGTGACATGGTTCTTGCTTAATTCAATAATTACATGCATCTTGCCAGTGGCCTGAGTTGTTGAACCAGTCTTTAGGTTGACCTTGTAAATTGTTGCCCAGGTCCCCAGCAGAATGAATCTCACCATAACTGAGAGCCTGCCCCACCTCTGAGTTTATGATCCTCTCTGCACTTCCCTCCATCTGGTCCCTCACTGGCTTGCTTTCTCTTCATTGTCCTCGCCCTGCATACATTGTTTATGGTCTCTCCCCCATTAGTCTGCAAACCCCCTGAGAGGGATGCTGTGTTGCTTCATCAGCAAGACCTAGGGTCACACACAGTTGGTCCTCAGGAAATAAAGGTTGAGTCAAAATGTCCCAAGTCAGCAACAGAATCCCAGATCTCTCCTGCACTGCCTCTTATCCAGGTCACAGAGGCTCCTGTCTTCAATCGCCCATGCCATCCGCATGACCACAGAGGTGGAGCAAACACCACTTGGTAGAACAGAGTTCTGGGATGTGGGACAGTTGGTGGCTGGAACGAGTGTTCCATTTTACTCCCCCCTGTATTTTATATTTCCCAAGAAATTTCTCTGTTGTTTGTAGTTGTTATAAGAATTATGGGGTGTTTTAAGCTGAAAGGTTAAGAGAGTGTGTCATCTCCCTGGTACCAGGTGGGTCTTGTGTCTCTCTTGGTGCAGCTGAGGAGCATGGCCTCGAGTGCTGCCCAAGGAGTGAGCAGGACTGCTTGTGGGACAGAAGGGTGAAGAGACCTAAGGTCATTTAGTCAGGGTTTCTCTTCTCCGCACTATTGCCATTGTGGGCTGGGTCAATCTTGGCTTCGGAGAGTATCCTGTGCATTGTAAGATGTTTAGCAGCATCCCTGGCCTCCACTAATGCATGACATTAGCAGCCTCCACCAAAGCAAATGACAATCAGAAATGTCTCCAGATATTGTCCAATGTCCCCTGGGAGTGAAACAGTGACCCGTTGTAAACGAGCACTTTCATTATAATGCATAGGTTAATGTTGATGGTGGGGTGGAGCTGGGGAACACCTCCTCCAAGCATTCTTGTTTTTATGGTTCCAGCTGAGGATTTTCTCCAGAGCCCTCCTACCAATGGGAAGTTCAGAGCAACACTTAGATTTATCTTTTAAAATATTTAGCATATTATTATGATTCATATATCAGAGCATTTTGTGCTTCCAAACTATTTTAGAAGTTGCCAAAGCAACTTTCCCAGCCCAACTTGGGTCTGTTATGGTTACTGTGAGTGTGTCTATATCATGGATGGAAAACCCAGGTCTTGGAAGGGTCGAGAGGTGATACCCAGGCTGAGATGGTACTGCCACACAGACCTTCTAAACCCTGAGAACCACAGAACTCCTACACTGCTTCTGTGCCTTTTCCTGTAACAGCTCTCTAACATCTAGGTGACTTCATTGGAATCTTCAGGCAGCAATATAATTATTATTCCCTTGTTGCTTCTACAGATTGGCTACCTAATGGCTTGTGTTTAGGGAATCCTGCTCCCCAAATGGGTGCTCCAGATCTGGGTCATGCTGCTGGTATTGGGGTGTGTGTTTCTATCCTGGAAAATAAATAATTGGATTTGACATACGTGAATCTTAGAATCAGCTTTTAAAAAATAAAACACACACACTAAGTTTAGTAGGACTGCAGATGCAAATGAGGACTTGAGCAGGCGAAGGTGAATGGCTGGGAGATGAGACAGTAATAAAAAGTCATGGAGATACTGTGAGCTGTTCCAAGTGCAGGTTTGCATAGACTCACAGCCAGCAATGGCTGGACCTTTGGGACTGTCACGGGGGCTCCTCTGAAAGGATGATGGCACCCCTGCTCAGCTTGAGGCTGTACCTGCATCTGTTTGATGGGATGCATGGGTGATGCAGTTGTCAAGATAGAAAAAACAACAGTAACCTGTGCTAAAAACCTAACAAAATGCATCCCAGAAGAGAGGGGACAGCTTGACGTGGGAGCCACAAGGTTAATGAGATGGGATGATTGATAGCACATTAACATATACACTAAGCCCAATTAAAGTCATTATTCCAGAGCTTGCAGAGACATTCTTCTGGCTGCCTGATTGTGGCTCCCACAAAAAGCCCCTCTTCCATTCCACCTACAGGCTGTTACTGCTGCCTCCAAATGTGCCAATGGCCATGTGAATTGGAAGGCACCGCAAGCAGTAGTTCTCAGGACCTTTAATTAACAAAGGCAGGAGGGCCAGCTGCTCTGCTCTGTCATTTCTCAGGGATTGCTGCTATGATACTACTATGATGTACAGTATTCTCCCCCTTATCCATAGTTTTGCTTTCCATTGTCTCAGTTACCTATAATAAACCATGGTCCAAAAATATTAAATAAAAAATTCCAGGTATCTTGAAAGAGAGAGAGAGAGAGAGAGAGAGAGAGAGAGAGAGAGAGACCACATTCACACAATTTTTATTACCATATATTGCAATAATTGTTCTATTTTATTATTACTACTAGTAACCCTGTGCAGGAATCCATGCACCAGTAGCCTTCTGCTGCCATCCTATAGCTCCCCCTCCCCCCTCCCCTTCCCCCTCCCCTACTTCATAGGTTGCTGCCCTGCCTCCTCCTGTAGCTCTCTGCCATCTGCTTGTAGTTCGCTGCCCCACCCTCCTGCAGATCTGTGATCCGGTCATTTTGCAGTCGGTCGTTACGCCTCATGGCATAACGGATAATTAGCATATTCCTCTCTTATTATAAAGGATTGTTGTTGATTTCTTACATTAATGAATCATAGGCCAGCTCTGATTCATGGTGGGAGAACTAGGTATGTATGTATAGGGAAAAACGTAATACATGCAGGGTGTGGCACTTTCCATGGTTTCAGGCATCCACTTGGAACATATCCCCCTGTGGATAATGGGGACTACTGTATTTCCTAAACTTGTCAGCTCTCACCTGCTTTTACATTAGGCTGCAACATTCTCACACATTGGGTCCCAAAATAGGCCCTACCAGGGAGCTAGGTTCTGATTATTTGCTCTTGAGCAATGCATTAGTGTCCTGAGGTCACCAGAAAAAAATTACCACCAACCTGAGGACTTAAAACCACAGAAATTAATTTTATTGGAGTTCTGGAGGCCAGACGTTTGAAACCAAGGTGTCAGCAGAGTCATGCTCCCTCTGAAGGCTCCAAGGAGCATGGTTTGGGGTTTCAAAAAGTTGAGGCTGACAAAAGGAGCTATGGCATGGAGCTGGTCATGCAGGGAGAAAATGTGACCAGCCTAACTGGGCAAAGCCTGTGTGGTCTCAACTAATGGGCTGAATATTCTGATGTCAACAAAGGGTTTAGAAAGAAGGAATTAAGAAATCTAACTTTGTTAGTTTTTAATGAGGTTGGAGAAAGAGGCTACTTGTGACATTAATGAGTGTCTCGGTCAGTTGAAACATGTGCAGGGCTTGATCTTGGGGCAGCCATAACCACCCCCTCCCCCGCCCATTCCAGGGCTGATCTCCAAAACAGAAATGCACAACAGCATGGCGGGTGTGGGAAGAAAGCATAAAAGCTTCCATTGACATTCTTCTTTGTAGATTTCATTTTAGTATTTATTTTACAGTGTATGTAACACATTAGAACAATAGTGTAGACACAAACACAAATCACACACACGTATGCAGCCCAGGGTCCTTCTGTGCAGCTCCAGGGTCTCTCGCCAGGTAGTTGAACCTTCTCTATGGCTACTCAAGGCTCCAAGAAACACAAAACAGAAGCTGCCAGGCCTTCCTAGGTTTGGGCACAGAACTGGCACTAGATCTATTGACACTGTGACTGAGTGTAAAAGCACTGAGGAAGGTTCTAGAAGCCCCAACCTTACTCTTCTCCTGTCTACCTGAAATCCACATCATGCATGCCCACTTACTTTAGGCTTGTCACACCATAAAATGTTGGCAATTGAGTAACCAGACTTTCTGTTTAAGGAAGAGTTCTCCTGAATTTCTATAGAAATGTGAGCTGGAGCTAGATCATTAATAACAGTGCTATTACCTTCCAGAAAGTTCCACTTGAATGAACCTCTGAACTAATCATCCCAATGTATTACTTTCATTTACCCATTTTTGCAGCCAGTAGATATTTACTATGACCTAGTAGAGGTCAGGCATACATGTGGTAGACATGGAAGAGATAGAGTCATTTCTTCTAAGGACTTTAAAAACAAATGTGATGGCTCTTCTGATGTGATGGATTACGTGTGGCATTGCCCTGAGCAGCTCTGGCTCTGGATCCTCTGCCAGATGTGCCTCTTCTAGCTGCCCTCCCTGTCACATTTGTCCTGTGGAGCCCTGAGTACATCCTATGCCTGGTGTTATGGTCCATCCCCATCTCATTTTGGAGCTGGTGAATGGTAACCATCCTTAAAGGGTACCTCCACCCCCTGGTCATTCTCAATGAGGCACTGTTTCTTGGGTGGCTTCCCAGTGGCCTTTCCAGTTCTCTTTCTGATCTCCAAATAATTATCCTTTCTTTTTTTCATAGAGAGTTCACCTTGAACTTCTCCTCTGCTAATTCCTGTTTGTGTCTGTGTTAGATTAAGAAATATATATATATATATATATATATATATATATATATATATATATTTATATAATTGATTTCAGAGAGGAAGGGAGAGGGAGAGAGAGAGATAGAAACATCAATGATGAGACAGAATCATCGTTTGGCTGCCTCTTGCATGCCCTCTACTGGGAACTGAGCCCACAACCTGGGCATGTGCTCCACTGGACCAGAAATCAAACCATGACCTCCTGGTTTATAGGTCCATGCTCAACCACCGAGCCATGATGACTGGGCTAGGTTGGATTTTTATTCTCCACTAACTCCTTGTGCTGAGTCATCATTGTCCTGCCAATATTCTTTCAGTAAGCATAGGATTGGTAGCCACACTTTTCTTTGAAGTTGTATCCACTACATTAGAGAGGCCATGTGTAAGCACCTCATCTCATCTGACTTTTTTATGGAGAACAAGAAGTTCACCTGATCAGTGAAGTGTGTGCTGTGTGTGTGTGTGTGTGTGTGTGTGTGTGCATGCACATGTGTGTGTAAGTATGCCCAGGTAAAGAACAAACAAGGGGAGAAGATAATGGATAAAGAACTTTGGAAGAGGAGAGAGATATTTTATAATTCCTCAATAAATGAGATCTGGAGATAAAAAAGTCTATCATATTACAATGTTATTAGTAAACTGTTTATAAATGAAATAATATTATACATTAAAAACAATGATGTTTTTAACCTAAAGTGATTCTAGCAGAAAAGAGCTCTGGGTAGTCTCAGTGTGAGAAAAGTTTCTACCCACTGGGTCCACCCACATCTGTGCAAGCAGGTTTCACCATCCACTAGAAGATCACGAGGGCAAGTATTTTGGTTGTTTTGTTATATTTATTTGCTTGCTATGTTTTTTTACAGGTGACACAGGAAGTTTAAGTGTCTTGAGTATTGTGTCCTACCTGAGACTTAGCTGGATCCAGGCTCTGTATGGGACAGTCTGATCCCTATAAAACCTGCTCTATCACTGATCTATGTTACAGACCTCCATGGTGTGTGCTGCCTCACACAGTTGCACATTATACAACGTAGTCATCATGTCAGTTGCACATGACAGTCCTGTGAGATATTGGGATAGAGTGAGACTGGAGATCTCAGCAAACATATATGAAATGTGGAGAATAAGAAGGAGGGATTTGCTTATTGTAAACAAACCAGTGGCCTTGCTTGTTGGTCAGTCCATGAGCATAAAGAGCAATGTCCTGTCTTCCAATTATTTCAAGCCAAGGAGGAAAGATAAAAGAAAATTTGGAAATACCATGCAAAATACGTTATGGTAAATGTTGGCACAATGAAAAAATGACGCAAGTGTGGCTCTGCCAGTCCTTTGGGCTGGGTGGTAGGCCTGTGAGGTATGAGAGGAGGATGGTGGATAAAGGGTGTACATGTGTGTAGGGGTAAGCAGGTCATTTGGTGGACAGCAGACTTTTCCTCCAGGATCCATGCAGTCAGAAGTCCAGGTTGTCCAGCTCACCAGGCAGGGAGCTGCATCCATGTGGGGATCAAGAAGCTTTTCCTTGGCTGTTTTTCTTTAAAGAGTGTGCTATCCTTCCTTCTTCTTCCATGACATTCACAGTCTGTCACTGATCTACGTTCAACTACTTCTAACTTTCATATTTGAAAAATGTAGCTGTGTCTTTCAGAGTCAAAACAAAGAGGGGAATTTGAGGCAAGTGACTAGAGTGAGAAGGAAACTGTCCAGTGTTCACATCCTGCATTTTCTACTTGATCTCTTCACTTTACGTGAGTTGTTGAGTCGTGGCCATTTTATAACTGGTGTCTATGTGTGTTTATAAAAAACAAACACATAGGCAAGCTTCCCACCTGGCTCAAAGTTCTCAGAATGCATTTGGTTCAAAATGTCTGAAATTCTTCTGACTCTCTAATTTCTTTAAAAGAAGCAAAAGAACAAAACAAAACAAAACAAAACAAAACACAAAACAAAACAAAAAACCCCCACCCCTCCCCTGGGTCATTTGGACAAAATACCTGTGTAGGATAGGATATTTACATTCATGAACTGCCTGGTGTGGGTTCTGCGTTTGGGAAAAGGCTGGTGGCATTCACCTCCAGTCACCTTCCCGACTGTCAGGGCTCATGCTCACCAGGAGCTGAGGTTCTGCCTGCCCCTCTGCAGTGTGAGTCAGGGGAAGGGAATGCTGATGTTCTCACTGATATGACCAGATCTGTTTGGGACATGTTCCCACCCTGACAGCTTGCAGAACTAACTTCGTCTTGGAAGGGTAGAGATTCTAGCTTCTCTAAGGGAAACTGCACAGCATTTTAAATGTGATTTTCAGAAGGATGCATTTCTGCCCAATTCTTTTAATGGCGCACATTGATGTTAAATTCTACCACAATGCCAGCAGCCCTGAAGAGACTTGGGGAGAAAATTAAAAGAAAAACACGAGCAAAATGATCTGTTGGGAGAACTTGACAGTTACTTTGTGGCATCTTTTGTTCATCAAGAGGATACTGTGCTTTAGAAATCCGTCATGCCCTGGCTGAGTTTTAGACATACATTATAGTAAATTAATGAAACTCACTGGAGAAAGTGTTTTAATTTGAACTGGGAAGCAAAGAAAATAGAAAGTTTGTAAGATCTAGTACACAGAGCATGCCTTTTAGGCACCAGATAATACTTGCAAATAATTCCCTGCCTGGAGCCAAAAGACATGTATGCAAAAGTGGTAATATATCCAGGAGAACGGTCTCACTAGAACGGGGCTGTCCATTTCTGAGGAGCATGTGCAGCTGAGAGAAGAATTTCTGAAATGAATGCTAACCCACTTGCTTCCCCAAATTAGCTGCCTGCCTCTGCTCCGGAAGCCTTTTAATGGGCTGTATACAATAAAGCAATTACAGTCGCCTGTCTTAACAAAACAGCCTCATCATCAGCGTTGGGTGAAAGCTTTTAATAGGAGTGGTGCAAGGTGTTGTTTTCACCCTTTTCACAGGGAGTTCTTTATTTTCCAAGGGCCCATTTATGAATGTCTATCATGAGGTTTCAAGCCATTTACC
This sequence comes from Cnephaeus nilssonii, assembly GCF_951640355.1. Lineage (NCBI taxonomy): Eukaryota > Metazoa > Chordata > Mammalia > Chiroptera > Vespertilionidae > Cnephaeus > Cnephaeus nilssonii. The sequence goes on along the minus strand of NC_137073.1, from coordinate 89,385,827 downwards.
ACTTATACGTTTGCTAATTACTCCTCTGTCTTCTGTGCTTTTTTTTTTTTTAGCATCAGACTGTTCATATACATCTGTTCTGAAATCTCTCTCATCAAATTAAAAGCCCCCCTCCAAATTATTTTCTAACATTTCCCCCTAATTTTCAACTCTTTAGAAACCTGGATTTCCATTTGAAATATCTTTTTGTCTTGCCTATCTGTAGAAAAGATCTTTTTCTGACATTACAGAAACAACCAGCTTTACAGCTAATCATTGGAGGTGCCTAAGTTACTGTAAGCTGGAAGCAAGATCCATTCTTTCTTCCTCCTTTCTCTTTTTCTTCCTCTCCTCTCCCTCCCCCACTCTCTATTTCCATCAACTCTATTTATCTTTATCTCTCTCTCTCTCTCTGTCTATCTCTATCTCTATCATCATATCTATCTCTATCATCATCTTCTATCTCTTTCTATCTCTTCTTTTCCCATACTTCTTTTCTCTCTTTGCTTTCTTTTTTTCAAATATTGATTGAGAGTCTACTATGTCTCAGAACAAATTTCAAGCATTGAAATTGCAGCAGTGAACAAAACAAAACAAAACAAGTTTCTTTATTGAGTTTACAATTTAAAGGAGGGAGAAAAACAATATATATATATATATATTCATATTTCTTGTTTGAGCACTGTTAAGAAAAGTAGAGCCAGCGTGAACTGATCATACCCATGTAGAGATCTGTGGTCCTATTAATCTTATTATATACCCTTTTTGTCCTTATTCTATGATTTTACAAATGCTTTACCTTTAATTGTATCCTCATCACCATATTGGAGATAATTTTTATTTCTATTGATATTCTCCAAGGATTAAACATTTTAACTTGTGCTAAGAACAGTGTAACTCGCTCTAGTAACCATTTAATGATGATGATGATGGTGGTGGTGGGTGGTGGTGATGATGATGAAGATCATGATAATGCTAAGATAATAAGGAACCTTTTTACATCAATTGGCACTATGAAATTTTCTATATGACATATATTTTAATTCAAAGAAATGCATAAAATATGATGGTACATTTTTTGGGTATGGAGAAGGCAGTAAATGAAATGCCTATCCCCACAAAGGTACAGGAATGTTTTTTCCTTGCTTTAATTACTAAATTTATAAAAGTAACTAGAGGCCCATTGCACGAAGATTCGTGCAATAGGCATTCCTTCCCCTGGCTGCTGGCACCGGTTTTCCTCCAACCCCCCGGGACCGGGCCACAGCGGAGCCAAGCCTGCAGACTTCAGCCTTCAGCCTTCAGCCTTCAGCCTTCAGCCTTCAGCCTTCAGCCTTCAGCCTTCAGCGGAGCCAAGCTTGCAGCCTGCAGGCTTGGCTCTGGCCGCAGGAGGAGCTTCAGTCTTCAGTCTTCAGTCTTCGCTCCATGCCTATGTATGCAAATTAACCCACCACCTTTGGTGGTGGGTTAATTTGTATTCTCACTCCTGATTGGCTGGTGGGGGTAGTGGAGGTACGGTCAATTTACATGTTTGTCTATTATTAGGTAAGATAGTTAATCTCTGGCTGTCAGATTTAATCTCTCACCCCCCCACTCACTATTGCCTTCCTTGCAGTTGGACTTGCACCCTCACCACCCTGAGGAAATTTCTCTCAGGATATCACTGAAGGACACCTTTTGGTTATTCACCTCCTTCTTTGGGTATTCACCTCCAACTCTTGACATGGCTGGCCATTTTCTCTTTGAATTGTCACTCCTGGATGAAGTGATATGATTTCCATAGCTCTCCTCACTCCTCTTTGGCCAAAGTTGCCTTGTTTCCATTTAAAGATGTGTGGGTTCCCCAAAAGTCCTTTCTATCTCAGCAGCTTGCTTTCCCTTTATTCACTCTCTTCTCTGGTGGTCTCATGTGGCTCTAATGGCTAAATCTGTGGCATCCCTCATGGCTTCTCTTCTGAAGACCACTTGGGAGTTTATAACTGCCTGATACATTCCTCAGAGTCAACAGAGATCATTCTAAAAGAGTCACATAAAAGATGCTTCTCTTCCCATTCTCAGTCTTTCAGGTTGAGAGTCTTGTCAACTTGACCACTCTCTCCCCTTTATTCTCCAAATATGATCCTGGTCTTTCCTTTTTAGTTCAAATGCAGACTTTTCTAGTTTAATCTCTTGTTACCTCCTGTCTGAAGTTGTGTAATAATCTTTCTGTCAGCACATCCACACTCTCTGTTCTGCTGGTGTCTACATTAGTGACTTCTATCATTTAAATGAAAACCATCAATGGCCCTACTTGACCTGTTCAAACATATCACTTACCTGAGTGTCACTCAAATTGGTTCTCCCAGAGTATTGTTCTAAGTGATGCTAACAGCCAGGCCATAAAAAATAGTTTCATGAAAAAATAAGTTTGTGAAATTCTGGGCTAAAGAAAGTTCCATAAACTATTTCTTTAATGCAGGACTTCTCAGTGTATTTAATATATTAATTAACACTGAATTTCCAGGATTCAAAGATCTCACAAACCATATGGTCACATGCTTTCATTGTGTGTTGATGTGTACATGCATTTATATTCCTGAAAAACATACTTGTCTAGTCCAAATATCTTCTTATTTTTTTTATTATTTTCTCATTTTACTTCTCCCCCGCCCTCACTTTTTATGTATGTCTCACTGACCCCTACAAACATTTTATATGTTCTTTTTCCCATGAAGTCTTCATCATTCGATAAGATATTTTAGGTTTAAGGAGAGGAAAACACAACTCTATCCCTCCAAATTTAAAAAAAGAGAGAAAGTTATTGGTTTAAATCAAGGGTTAACAAACTAGGAAGCATAGGACAAATCTGGCCCATTGCCTGTTTTTGTGAAGCCCAAGAGCTAAGAGTGATTTTTACATTTTTAAGTGGTTGAAAAATCAAAAGAAGAACAAAATTTTATGACTCATTAAAATTATTTGAAATTCAATTTTCAATGTTCATAAATAAAATTTATTGCAACACAGACACATGCATTCTTTTATATATTTTCTATGGCTGCTTTCCCAGCACAAAGGCAGAACTGAGTAACTGCAACAGAAACAATGTGATGTATAAAGTAAAAAGTATTTACTATCTGGCTCTTTACAGAAAAAGTTTTCCTGGCTTTGGCTAAAATAATGGAACAAATGAGCAGTGCAGGAGGTAAAGGGATCCATGCACAATTTCACCCAGGGCTCAATTGATGGACTAGGACTCAGTTTTGTTCTCTTTGTTTCTATGATCATTTCCTCAGCAAGGTTCTCCCACATCTCCAAACAGCTGCTAACAGCTTTAGAGTTATACATTCTTCATTTCCAGTATAGATAAAGTAAATGGCTTTGTCCCATAATTTCCAGAAAATTTCTGAGATTTTTCTCTAACTGGCTGGCCTTAGGTAGATAATCTCTCCCATCTGTCTGCCAACACACCCACACCTCAATCAACTCCTGGGTCCATGGGGACTGGGTTGGCCTGGACATGTGCTCCAGTCTTGGGGGAGAATTCAAGTTCCCAATGAATGTCAATCTTCTGTGAAAAGAGAAATGGATGCCTGGGAGGCAGCCATCAATGCCCATTGTACCTTCTTGGTTTAATCCTGTGCATTCTTTGATATTCCAAATCACTCCTATATAGCTCCGTCATAGAGATTGATCACTTTCTACCTTGAATTGTATTTTAGTGCATGATAGTCTCAACTTTTTATTGGACCACAAACTACTTGAGAGCAATGGGCATATTATATCCAACTTCCTGTTTTCCCAATGACAACTATAGCCCTCTGTGCATAGTGGGCACTCAATGAATAGACACTAAATGGAATGAAAGAACATTCTTTACAGGCATTAGGATATTCCACGAACTCAGAGAAATCAGAATCTGAGCTGGGGAAGGAATTCCTATAAAATGTCGAAGAACAAAGTCATACAAAGAGTGGTCAGGCTTCAGAGACCACTCTGAGATGAATCAGCCCAAGAATCAGCATATCACAAGGTTCCTGATATTGTCTTTTCTTTACATCTCTAGTATCTTCTTTCATTCAAATAATATGTTTGGGAAAGATTAGCAGTAAATATTATAAAACAAAAGTTATTGATTTCAGCAAGATCTTTTGTTTAATATATATCAGTATTGTGATAAAACATAGAGATAAAATAGTAGAAGTATTGCTGCTTATCAAGTGCCAGTTTTCTGCTTTTTTCCTTGAGAAAGCATATTTTATTTTAATTTCTCCAAAGCAGTTTCTGCTTTATTCAAAGACAATAGAGAATTACATTTATGCATTAACTTCCACAAAAAATTAAACAGTGGAGATATCCATGCATATACATTTTACTAAAGGCCAACACAAAAATAGCTTTCTCTCATAGATAAGTAGTCTAAAACACTATTTTGAACTGATCTTAAAATAAAAGTGATCCAATAGCATTTTATTGCATACAATCTTTGTAGAATTGTAATTTATAAAGCAACAGAAATTCTTGTAAACCCCACATCTGGAGCAAGAATATTTTGCAATGCAAATTTTTGCACATTTTACATTTATGACCGTGAATTAGTTAAACATACAACTCCCCATGCTATTTGAACATGCAGATCACAGGAAGGAATGTTACTGATCAGATGTGTGGAGTCCTCACTCTCGTTGTGCATTGCCTATCTGTGAAGCAGCATGATTTGATGATGTGAGATGAAAATTACCAGATAAATTTAAGAACAAGGCTCCCTTTCTTATTCCTTAATCCCCAGCAACTTCTCTCAGTACTTCCATTGGATCTGATCAGTAGCAGATGCTCAACAAAAGAATGTGTCTCTTGCACATTCAAGATGTAAATTCTGAGAATTTATATCCATGCCTATTATGTTAGTTTTTAGGGTTGCCATAGTAAAGTATTACAAACTGAGTGCCTAAGTAACAGAAATTTATTATTGTCTCACAGTTCTAGAGGCTGGAAGTTTGAGGTTAAGGTGTTCGCAGGGTTGGTGTTCTCTAAGGCTGTGAGGGAGACTGTTTCATGCCTCTATCCAGCTTTTGGTGGTTTCCTGGCAATCTTTGGCTTTTCTTGGCTTGTAGAAGCATTACCCTGAGACCAGTCACCTTGGAGTAGGCCTCTATTCCAATATGACCTCAGCTTAACTAATTACATCTGTGACAATTCTATTTCCCAGTAAGGTCACATTCTGAAGCACTGGGAGTTAGAATTTCTACATATGAATTTTCAGGTGGACACATTCTTCTCATACCTATGAAGAACAACCAATATCCTAGACCAGTCGTCGGCAAACTCATTAGTCAACAGAGCCAAATATCAACAGTACAACGATTGAAATTTCTTTTGAGAGTCAAATTTTTTAAACTTAAACTTCTTCTAACGCCACTTCTTCAAAATAGACTTGCCCAGGCCGTGGTATTTTGTGGAAGAGCCATACTCAAGGGGCCAAAGAGCCGCATGTGGCTCTCGAGCCGCAGTTTGCCGACCACAGTCCTAGACCAACTTCCCCCTATCAATAGAAGCTTGGTCTCCACACAAGACAAGTTTAAGCACTGAGGCACTCAAAGCTGGCTGCATGTTCTATTTGCCTGGGAGGCTTTGAAAAGTCCTGATGCTCAGGTTGCACCTCAAATCAGTTAATTCTTATCATGCAAGGTGGGGTCAGGCACCGGTATTTCTGAAAGCTTATCACAGGTATAGCCAATGTGGATGGCCACTCAGTTAAAGTAACCCTGTCAATGGGAGGTCCTCCCAGCCTCATCCCTGTATGACATGTCTGCCATCAAAAGATAACCAAAGAGATCTCTGTTCTCCCTAAAACAGTTCTCCAAAAGCTTGAACCCCCACCCATATTAATCAGATCTTATTTACTAAGCATGTGCAGAGTGGTCAGGTGTCCTGGCTCAGTGCAGAATAGAAGTACTCAAGCCTGGACTTTGGGAGGTCATTAGAGGGCCTCATGGTGACAGGCAGGAAGTGATAACTGACAACCTGACACGTGGAGAAGAGGCCAAGGAGCCCAACAAGCAGACACGGCATTTTCACTATAATAATTTTGAGCATCAGGAAGATTAAAGCCAGTTCAACATCTCCTGCCTAAGAATGCAGGTAAATGCACACTACATTATTTAGAGAGAAATATCAGAAAAAGATGAAAAGAAATATTAGTTCAGGAAGGGGTACGCTGCAGTTCACTGAAAAAATGATTCACATGAAAACATTTACTTCCTGATAACACTGAGGTGGGCAAAAGTAGCTTTACCATTGAGAGTATGTGAAACACAGAGTTTATTCTTGTATTATTATTTATTAATTATTTTCCATAAGAACAACTATAAATCTACTTTTGCCCACTCCTGTACTGAATTTAATGCAGTGTTTTTGTGAAATAAAGCTGCTATTTTGTTTGCAAAATTGGATAAAACCCAGTTAGCAAAACACACTAATTATCTTCTCCCTGGTCTCTGGTTGGTGAGGTTGCCTTTGACAATTTCCTGACCTCAGTGATTGCATATTCATTCTACGTCCAATCTTAAGATGTAAGATTACATAGGAGAGTTCTCCCTCGAGCTGACAGCTGTTAGGACTGCTAAGCGGGAGGCTATCACTAGAACAGCAACAGTTACATGCTGTGTTTTCTAATAGCCCTAAGCACACTGGCTCCTGCTGTGCAGGGATCCTTCCTTTTGAAGTTCTCAGGGCTTTTCTGGGAGGATCTGATGGGACTTGTGATCAGCTGATGACAAGCATCACGGAGGTCATTCATTCAAACAACCCCTGTGTATGGCTACCTATGCAGCCAGGTCCGATCAGACTCCCTTCAGTAATCCACATGCAAGAGAGCTGCCGAGAGAATGCCACACACCTCAGGTTCACTCACATTATATATACATGTCGTACATGTAACATGCACATATTACATGCATGTGTACACATTTTATATACAATGTACATATCTTACACACAATCCTACACATATGTACATGTCTTACATATAATGTTTACATTTTACATCTGCATGTATACATATTTTATATAATGTATATATTCTACATGTCATGTACATGCATATATGTGTGCATGTATATATATATATATATATATATATATATATATGTATGTATGTAGCAGCCATATTCAGCCAGATTGCCTTTATTCCAATGCCTAAGCTAAGGTTGCTATGATTGCATTATTTGCAACTTCTGCAGAGAAATGCATCAATATAATATTAAGTTATTAAACAATGGTGACTAAATATACTTTAAATGCCCATAAGACAGCCAGACATAAATGCGGCTTGAAATTTTCAGGTATGAGGTGATCGTAATATTTTGACAATGATAGCATAAAGCAGAATTCTAAAGTAGTTTAGTGAGAACGTTTCTCCTGCAGCTGGGGAACACCACACCTGCATAAACACTGCAGGCACGCAGTGGAGAAGCGACATTTCTGTCTTTATTCTTTTTTTTACAGACACCTGGCCACAGGAAAAGGGCTTGTTGGTATAACAATACACACTCCAGAATAACTGGTTAATGTGATTTAACAGGAGTAAACAGATAAACTGAAACTATACAAACATGGTTTGGGAAGAGCTGGCTTGACAATAGCACAGAAATGAGAAAAAGAGCAAGGGACTCAATTGACCATAAGCTCAACCAGAATCCAGAGGCAGATCTATCTCTTTAAAACTGACACCTTCCGGAGCCACTTTCACCTGAGTCTGTGACCCAAATCAAGGAGAGAAATAGCTGTTCTCCCCTCTGTGCTGCTTGTTTACTATCTGGGAGCCTCAGGGTCTGAGCTGCCAGATACTCTTTGCCAAGCAAAGTAAGTAAAAATGACTTTACGAGAACCTCATGCTATTAGCTCTTTTAAATGTGGTAAAAAATAAAGTGCAAGACTTCTAGTCACTAAGAATTTTGTTGTAAAATAACTTGTGAAGATGCAAAGTCAAAAGTGCAGGAAATTCTAATACCTCCACACCAGCGATTTTCAACATTTGTCATCTCATGGCACACATAAACTAATCACTAAAATCCTGTGGCACACTGAAAACAGATAGGTATTTTTGCCAAGTTGACAAAAAAAAATAGGTATAATTTTGATTGACTTACAAAAAATAGTAATAGTAATTACCTCTTCTTTTTAATCCAAGGTGAGTTAAAAAAAAATCAAGTGTCTATACTTGTATATTAGGATTTCTGGTACTAAGAATTAACCAATCAGATGGAACCTTACTATGGTACATGACCAATAAGATGCAACTCTGTTATATGACTTATATATTTATGGTTCAAGACAGGGCATTCACACCCAATGACTATTCTTGTGTAGGCTATTGTCATTTTATCATTTGACAATTAAAGGAAAAATTCAGTGCCCTTGACTAAATAATCAGGTATTGCATGTTTTAAAAATTCCTGCTGCTCTATGCACTTCCACTGCTTCCAACTCTGGAAGATACAGTCAAAGGCTTACTAGTGATGTTAATAAGGAGGCTAAAGGGGACAAAAGGGTGTGAGGTAGAGATGCAGGGAGAGCCTGTGCAGGGCTGGTACTCCATGTCCAGGGCTACTCAGCACTGCCCATGTACCAATACCACATCTCTGGAGCTCTCATCAGCAGGAAGAGAAAATACAGTGCCCATTTCATATGGGTCTCCCCTTGGGAACTTCATGTTGTATTTGTCAGGGGCCTCAGCCTTTAGTGAAATCCTGGAGAAAGGAGGGGTGCAGAGGGTGTGCATGAGGGGAGATGGGACAGGAGGCTGAAGAAAGGGGACCCCTGATTGCACCTGTGGGAGACTGTGTGTGAATAGCCAAGGCCATGGAGCAGGAGGTGCTAAGGGGAATGGAAGTGATGTGCCCACCTAAATGGAAGCACAAGTCATAGAGACAAAAAGTATCTGTTCAAGTGTCCTACAATTTACATGTATATGTTGCCCACCTCTGTACTGGATGAAAATATATATGCACCTCACTGACCTGGGTGATTTCCTATACCTGTGTTGTACTGACATCTATGAAGTCCAGTCTTCAGCTGTGGAACTCACCAGACTGAGGAGCACCCAAGTGGGACATCTGTGCCTATGGGTGGGATGTTGGTGGCAGTGGTCTTCAGCTTTGCCCAGTGGCCCAGGGCCATTTTTTTTCTGTCTGTACCAGCGTTCCTTCTAATTTGTACCAATCCTGCTGCTGAAGAAGGATGTCTTAATACTCGCCTTGGCTAAGGAGTGTGAGGGAGGTGGGACAGGTCCATATGTTTGGAGCAGGCCTGCTAGAGCTGTTGGGGCAGGACTAACTTCCCTCCTAACAACAGGCACAGAGGAAGAGGGCCTGGAACCACAAAGTCCAACTTCCTGGAGCTCCTGGAGGAGGGATAATTCTGCTTCTCAAGGGACTTTGTAGGAATGGTGGGATGACATTTGGAATTGAGGCCACTGCCTTAGAAAGCATAGTGAGTCTTTCATACTTGTGTGTGTACGCGAGGGACCCACAACACTCAGGGCAACCACATGGCTGCAAAGAAAGAAGTTGGTCTGGAATGCTACCTTTGAACTAGGTAAACTACCAAACTATAGAGTCATTAAAAGTCTGGGACTTGTGCCAGGAGCATCGATGCTGCCTTTCAATGTGCTCTGACCCTGGTGTGGACGTGGCTTTATTTCAACTTCTCCTGAGCCAGAGGAAGCATAGAGAGTTTGTTACTTAACAGGAGGATGTTCCCAAGAGGATGTGTGACCTCAGAGGGATGAATCAAAAGCTGGAAATGTTTCTCCAGCAGAACATAGGCACCTGAAATCAGTTATTTTAAGGTTGCAGAGGAAAAGAGAAGTGGCCAACTAGCACAAGAACCACACACACACACACACACACACACATACACAGACTCATTTTAAGGATTCATTGGTCACTTTCTGGACTAGATATTGCACATGGTACTTCACTTTCCTTATTTAAAATACTCTTCAAAATGGTTCTGTGACACCAGTGTGGTTAGAGATATGACGGGGCTGTTTTACTACTATATTATTGTTAGCCATTGGGCTCCAGATATTTGATTTGCCGATGCTTTTAGCTGGTTGATCTAGATCCTCAGTAGGAGAGGTGAGCACTGGTCTTCATATTTAAAAGGGGAAGATCTAAGAGAGTCTAACTCACCTCCTCAAATGACTCAGCATGTTAGGGACTCGAGACCTTCACATCTTTCCTGGCTGCTGTCTTCAGTGGCCTTTCGGGCTGCACTGAAGAGGGAGTCAGAGACACTGAGTTCAGCAGCATGTCCGGATAAAATGGTGAACTAAATGAGGATGTAGCATGGAAATTCATCCTCAATTGATATCACTTCTGGCTGTAAATTTGTGCTGAGATGCAGGGCTGCCAGGTCAGTGGTTCGGGTTATCTAAGAGTTGGAGGCCAGAGCAGAGGGACAAGGTGGCCAGGCCAGAATCCAAGCATGGATGTTAACTTCTGGTCTCTCTCCTGACTGGAGCTGAAATCAGTCCATCTATCACCACCCAGATTAGCCTGGGGAAGTGGAGGTATTATGATGTGTCAGACAAGGGGAGACAAGGAGGGTGTGTGTGTGTGTGTGTGTGTGCGCGCGCGCGCACGTGTGCACACATGTGAGGATGAGGTTGAAGATGGAGGGTATAGAGAATGAGGAGGTCATCAAGTAAGTCATAAAAGAGTTAAAAGGAAAAGGGTTTATTTCAACTCTATTTTAAGTGTTTGTAGCCAGCAACCTGGCTAGTTTGCAACATCATGGTCTCACTTCTTCAGAAAACAGCAATGTTATGATTCTCAAATTCGTTGTCATTGTAGTTCAGCTAGATACATTGCACACTGGAAAAATAACTTAATAATATTAAGACCTATAAAACCTATACTATGGAGCTGAAAATAGCAAAATATACCAGCACATGTAGAAACGGGCAAGCCACGTAGGCTCACTTCACCCAAAGGAGGAATTTCCTGCTGTTCTCTTTGGGGTCCTGTGAGGGGTCCTTTCTGAGGACAAGGGATCAGCATCACAGTGAGTGCCTGGCACCTGGAGGGCCAAGCTGCTTGGTTGGTGGCCTGAGACCCTCCAAGTCCTGTAACAAGTGAGAAGGGGGGGTGGGTAGCACTTCCACTAACTTCCTCGGCTCCTTCCTGCTCTGTATTCTCCCCTCTCTATGTTTCTCCTCCTCCTTTTCTGGCTCACCTAGGATTTCAGAACCAGTTAGAGAAGCTTGTCACCCATTGCATCTGATCACTCAACTCTCACTCTGTTTATCTTGGTGGTTCAGTATTTGATGGCTGGGGCTTTATTTCTGAGTGTGCTGTCCTTAAAGAAAATGCAATATTATTGCTGTGGGTAATAAATTCAGATTTTCCTTAAAATGATATCCAACACAGTCTCTATCAGACTTTGAATTCACAGTGCTGCTTGGGAATGATAAACACAATATCTGCCTGTGTACAATCAAATCATGACACCCAGGAATGCTGGCTAAGCCCCTGCCTCTGCCTTTCATGAATGCATGTCCATCACTGTGGCACACACATCCGCTGTCACGCCATCCAGATAATTTTCACAACATGCTCTGCAGATAAGTCATTTCAAATCCAACAGCCCAGACAGTAACAGGATGACCCACAATCCATTTTCAGACAACACCAACACTGATTAAGGAGGAAAGCCACTGAATTTCTTATAAGGCACAAGAGAGAGGGAGGGTCCCCCAAAACAGATGTTACAAAAATAGCCTATGTCATTAAGGCAGCAAAACAATATGAAAATGGGAGGCACTTGAGACCAGCACCCATTTCCATAATTTATGGAAATGGCTTTTTCCTACACTTAATGGCCATCAGGAGCTCCATTAAGAGCCTGCCCCCTCTCCTTCTTCCTTTGTACCCTCAAATTAGAAATCATTACATCATTCTCTGGTTTTGTTTTAATCCCATTTTATTTATTGAAATGTGATATGTTGTTTTCTTTGGCTGGGATTTGATAGATATTCTAGGATGGAATAGACAGCCAGCTCAGCAAAGCCCAGAGTAGAATATGTATCACCACAAGTGTTGTTGGCATGTTGTATTCACAATAATCATACTGCAGGCTGCCTTTGTCTGGGGGTCATTCCCAAAGAGTCTCCTCCCTCTGTTGAAGGAATTTATGGGTGGCATCTGTGAGTCCAGAGATTCTCCCCTGCCTCTTCAGCAACCCTAAACTGATCTAGCACCCCTGGCAGTCACCATGATTCCAATGTTAATCTTTTCCTGAAGCCATCGTTTTGAAAGGAAGGCAAGTACTGTGGGCACAAAGAAGGGCGTTGCTTTGGGCCCCACATCAATGTGAATAAAGTGAGTGAAGGGTGAGAGGAGGCACTGGCTGAGGCTACCCTGGAATGTGCGTGCAGGACTGGTTTTACATTCCAACAGGGTTCACAAGCCCCAGGCACATCCTGGTCCCCATGCGGGAGCATGAGACCCTCCGTGGTTCTTGAGTCTGGTCCATACCCTTGATATTTAGTTTTCCCAGTGTGCATTCTTCCTAGCATTTATTCACCAAACATGTACTGAGGCACCAGGCTAGACACCAGGGAAGCCAAGGTAAGTGTAATAGGCTGTCTGCTATGAGGAGCTGCATCATTTAAATTGCAGATGATGAAGATATGAAATAGTGTAGGAGCAAGGACTCTGTTGGAAGTAGCAGGCACATGCTTTATTGTGCCTCATGTGGAACAAATAGGTGGTCTCTCACTTTCATTAATTATCTAGAAGTACATATAGAATTATAACCACTGGGAAATGAAAGAGGGATGGGAAATACACAGTGACTTCAACGTAATTAAGGTAAAGGGAAGCTGTAGGCAGGTGGGCAAAGCAGCAAAAATATTGAAATGAAAAAAGAGAAAAACACACATAAAGTTAATTAACTTATATTAAGTGGAGAGTGTAGGTGTTTCTCTCTTTTCCACGTCCAGCACGGAAAAAGAACGGATCTGGTTACTGAGTAGAGGAGCTGGGGATTGAGAAATAAAAGAAAGAAAGAGACCAGACACGAAGATAGAAGGAAAAAGCTGGGAGCCGGGTGGGAAGCCGTCCTCTCTGATGGAGGAACAGGGACCCAGAGCCGACACAGTGTGTTTATTTATACCCCCAAATACCAGGGGCTTTCACCAAAAGTTAGGATCAAAGGAGATTATTTGCATTCTTGAGTAGGCCCAAGCATTCCTGGTGCTTGACTGGATTTACATATCAAAGTCCCACTACCCGACACCTGGGCAAAGGTAAGAGTCAGTGCTGATAACACCCTTGCCTTTTTGGCAAAGCATGTTCCCAGGGCGTGGCCTTGCCTGTCGCCTTGGTTTCAGCTGACAATAAATAAAGAAATGCCCATATGCCTTCCCAGGTGCTGTCTACAGGAGAGAATACAATAAAAAAATAAATTAAAACATACATGTGTACAATTTCCTTTTTTTCAACTTTAATAGAAAATGTAAGAATAATACACTGAGTTGCCAGATTATTATGATCTTTGAATGCATAATAATCTGGCCACTCAGACTATATCATATATAATAAAAAGCTAATATGCAAATTGTCCCTTCGACCAGGAGTTCGACTAGCAGGCAGGTTGGCCAACTGCCCATGTCCCCTCCCCTGGCCAGGCTGGCCAGACCCTACCCATGCACGAATTCATGCACCGGGCCTCTAATATATATATGGAGTGGGCAGATTATTATGCGTTCAGAGATCATAATAATCTGGCCACTCAGTGTATAAATTCCTGTATAACCTTCATCAGAACCATTAACTTTTATTATCTTGTCACATTTGTGTTATGATCCTCTCTCTATATACTTACAAAATTTTTCTAAACTATTTGAAAGTAATACAGATGGTGATTCTTTATCCTTAAGTAGTTCAGTGTGACTTCCCTAAGAAGAGGGATATTCTCTTAACATAACCACAGTAAAATGATCAAAATCAGAACATTCATACCCTATTATCTAATCCATATTCCACATTTATATTTCACCAGTTATCCTAATAATGTCATTTACAGCAAAATTTTCCTGTTCAGTATCCAAGTCAGTATCACACATTTCATTTAGTTGTCATATATAATTAATCTCCAATCTGGAAGAACTCCTCAATCTTTCCTTGTCTTTTAAGACACAGACATTTTGGAGGAATTTAGGCCAGTTATTTTGTAGACTGGCCTTCAGTTTGAGTTTAACTAACATTTTCTCATAATTATATTTAGCTTATTCTGAACTATTTTGCAGCGATATTACAGACGTGATGCTGTATTCTTCTCTGTAAATCATATCAGGAGCCAAGGATGTCCCTTTGTCACTTTGTTGATAGTTATATTTGATGATTTCATTAAAGTGGTGCCCACCAGGTTTTTCCACCATAAAGCTATTATTTTTGTGCTGGGAATTAGTAATTTGTGGAGAGATGCTTTGGGACCATAAACATATCCTGTTCTTTGTCAAACTCATACCCACTGGTATTAGCGACCAAGAGCAAGAAGCAAGAAAGCTCTAGAAGCATTGTTACTATCAGACAGAATAGAATTTAATATTATAAGTATAGAGGGATATTAAACCAATAGCAAAAGTCACAGTTTATGAATAAATGCACCAGTAATGCACCTTAATACACCAAACAAGTTAAAATTCAGCACGTAGCGAAAACTGTAACTATAAGCATAATAGTATGCTAAAAGACTTTTATAAATATCAATCAGAAATTTCCCCAAGGAAAAAACAAGAGAATAAATTAATTTTAAAAGTTAATTAAAAATTTGTAAATACATAAATAAATAATAAGTAGAGGAGATACTTTTTTTTTAGTTTGCAGTTCTGATTATTAGCTAATACAAGTTAGAAATAAGTGATAAAAGATAACAAAAATATTGTCTCTTCAGATATTGAGAACTACTCTCTTTAATAACTCATGGATTAAAAAGAAAACAAAAACTGAAATTAAAGTATTTAGAAAGCAATAAAAAAGAATTTTATACCAAAATCTATGGAGCAAAATAAGTTCTCTATATAAATATTGTTATCATTATTCAAGAAGAGAAATTGTAAGTGAAGAATACTTGTGCTCATCTCAATAATCTAGGAAAAAAGCCAAAAAATGCCGACAAAAACTGAGAAGAAATAAATAAAAGACTGTTAAAAAGAATGCAATATGAAACAATAAAAACAATAACTGAATTAAAATAAATCTAAATCTGGTTTAAAAAAATCAATATAAGATAAAGATAGATAAATCTTTCACGAGCTTCATTAGGCACATTATGGAATCATAAGCATGACTCCATCAGGGAAAATATCCATCACACAAAATCCATGAGCAAGAAGTTTGGCATCTTGAAGCATTTCTCTACTCTCAAAATGACCTAAATGTATGGCATCTTGAAGCATTTCTCTACTCTCAAAATGACCTAATAAACTACCTGGCACTTTTCAGATGATCTGACTATAAACACAATGTAATCACACTACTGTGTGACAGACCACTGTTTCAAAAGCACTGTTG
The DNA here is from genome assembly GCF_951640355.1 of Cnephaeus nilssonii. Classification (NCBI taxonomy): domain Eukaryota; kingdom Metazoa; phylum Chordata; class Mammalia; order Chiroptera; family Vespertilionidae; genus Cnephaeus; species Cnephaeus nilssonii. The sequence goes on along the minus strand of NC_137073.1, from coordinate 89,370,288 downwards.
GGGAATCGTATATTGTGGAACAAATAAGTTCCCTCCATCTGCTTTCAATTCTAAAAGATTCAGTCCCAATCGCTATTCTCCCCATACCTCCTCTGCACACCTCATGCATTCACACACACCCTCCCTTTCCTTCTTGGCCAGCATGTCCGTGGGATGGACCTCGATGAGATGCATTTCTGTTTCAGTGTGTCCACCAGGTGTTCTGAGCCTTGGTTTTAGGGCTGCCTGAAAGAACCGAGATGTGGTATTTCAGAGACGTTATCATAAAGGGAAGTTCTAAGGCTATACCTCATGAATTGGTATCATGCTCTTGTGTTTCTGTGTGTGTGCGCGCGCGCACTATTACAGTAGCTACAAATTCCTCAATCACTTAAATATACACATTTTCTGGGCTGTGAAGCTTTTACCCTTACAGGGTTTGATTCTCTAAAGGGCCAGGTTGAGTTTATCAACCTGATGAACACACATTAAAATAAAAATGCTACCCATCAGTTCATTGTATCATTTAAATCAAATATCCAAATAATTATTAGGATGAATATCCAAAATGTCCACATTAACTTTCATCTGTATAACTACTTATACTTTATTTCTATTGCTTACACTATTACAGATGTCCCCATATTACTCCCTTTTGCCCACCTCTCTCCCTTACCCTCATCCCCCTTTCCTCAGGCCATCACCACACTGTTGTCTGTGTCTATGGATTATGCATATATGGTCTTTATTTTTTTAAAACATATATTTTTATTGATTTCAGAGAGAGGGAGAGATAGATAGAAACATCAATGATGAGAGAGAATCATTGATCAGCTGCCTCCTGCAAGCCCACTCTGAGGATTGAGCCCGCAACCCAGGCATGTGCCCTAACTAGGAATTGAACCGTGACCTCCTGGTTCATAGGTCAACACTCAACTACTGAGCCTCACTGGCCAGGTTGCCTATATGTTCTTTGGGTAATCCCTTCACCTTCTTTAAGCAGAAAGAAAATATTTGAATATACCTATAATTTTAAGCATGAACTAAATCTTTTAATTTCACATCTGGAGCAACTGCAAGTAATCTTTAGAAGAGAAATGCTTGCCTAGGTATCTGAGAGCTGCCTGTCCCCTTGGGCTGGTGGGAGGGTCCCTGCTTCAGTAGCTTCAGGGACCTTGTGGGCAAGCATCACCAGTTCTTACATCTAAAGCTGCCCTGGCTCATCCCTTTTCGATTTACTATTTTATCTCTTTGCAACTTGAACCCCTCCCTTTGATTGAATGATTTGTAGTATTCTTCAGAGAATTTAAAAAAAACAACTATGAGAAATATTTTTCCAGGTTTCCCATATTACTGAGAGGTTACAGCCTCTTTTAAACAATTAATCCAGGTTTTTTCTTCTATGTCTATTCAGAGAAAGCCAGGTGTGTTTATCTTGCTTTTGTGGGACCAATAGACTTCCAAGCTGGAGGCACAGCCCCTGTCTCCACATTGCTGGGGGTGGTGAACCTGGGGACTCACCTTCTGCCTTTTGTATGTAAAATAGTTTGTATATTTCTCTCAATTCTAATGGAGATTGATTTTGAGTGATGGAATTAGGAGGAGTGATTTTCATTTTCTTCTTCTTACCCCAAATTTTCTGTACTAAACATGCTTAACTTATATAAATAGAAAAGAATACTTTCATTTTTAAAAAATTAACTATTGTAAGGTCATGGACCTTGACCATTTATATATATATATGTAAGCTGAAGAATCAGGATGAAAGTGTTAAAATAGTACTTTGACACCAAGTTAGACAAATTGATTAAAAGCACATTAGAGCTAATTTTGATTTTTAAGAAGCTCAAAAAATATAAGTAAAATACATAAAACAATAGTTTTATGACACTTCAGAAAATTTGTAAACTCAGGGAAGAGGAAGGTACAATGTCTTTAGAAATACAGAGCAGAGCTTTAAATTTATGTTGTTTTTATTTGGAGATCAATTTGAGTTTGAATATAATATGTAAATTAAAAACACTGGTAGCCCAGAGAGATTTTCTCTTTATGTTTTTTTTATCACATAATAAATCACTTCTAAATTTTCCTAATGAATTAACCTCTTGAACTTGTCCTATATTTATATTGGCATCAAAGTCTTTGAGAATTTGTTCACACTGTACAATGGTGTAGAGAACCAGAAAAGGCCTGGGGCCTGGGGAAGGAAAATAATAGGGGGTGGGAAAATGAGGGGGATTCTGTCTGGTTTCAAATGTGCCAGCTTCCTTTGCTTTCAGGACCACTTTCCAATAGTCACGGGGATGTAAAGTACAGCGTAGGAAATATATAGTCAATAATATTGTAACGACTATGAATGGTGCCAGGTGGATACTAGAAATACCAGGGGGAACACTCTGTAAAGGATATGATTGTCTAACCGCTATGCTGTAGGCCTGAAACCTACACAAAACAATATTGAATATAAACTGCAATTGAAAAATAAAATAAAATAAAGCAGCACCAAGTAATTTGGGCCAGTGATAGAAATCAAGGACTCTGAATACAGGGTCTGAACAGTTCATTTGATGCCTCCTACATCTCTTTCCTATGACCATTAAAAATATCTTTTACACCTTTTAGCTTTCACATTGGTAAAGCACAATCTGAGTCTGGTGAGAAGAGATGGAAATCCCAGGACAAGGAGGTGAGGAGGAGTAGCTGTGGGTGGTTGCTAGGAGTAGCCTCTTTCCCTCAGAACTCTCCAGGAGCAAGTCCCGGGCAGCCAGGATGCCTGGTCCTCCAAGCTGGGATAGAGCCAGCATGAGTAGGTCATTGTCTGTTTTCCCATCCTGCCAGAGAGTGCACTTTGAGGCTCTAAAGTTGTTCCCATCCAACCTCTACATCGATTGTCAAAACTGGAGGAGTAAGCCAGCCCCAAAGGCAGTCTTTTCACTCAGTTTTATACATTTCTTTTTCTGCTTCAGACTCTGAATGTTCCCCCCGCCCCCCTCTAAACCCAAATTTCAGCTGCTGTGATGGTGTGAAGCATAAAAAAATGGAGTGTAGATAAAGGGGTGCGATTATGAAAGTGTGACAGGCACATGCATGTTTATAAATGGAAAAAAAGAACAGTTGTCTACCCTTGTTTGCACTAAATGAGACACCAAGGAGGGGTTCCTGTGCTTAATGACATGCATGGCTGCTAGGAAGCTGAACTGCTGTCGGTCCTGTTGGAAGCTGGCTCTGGGCGGTTGCAGCTGCAGTGATTCTTGCATACCTCCAGCTCTGGGGTCCACTCCCTGGGAAACACTCTATTAGGAAAATGAGAAGGAGAGGTGGACTGAGGAGAAGGGTGAGAGTTTTCATGCCTAGTAAATTCTATTTCCCAAGGACTTGACTACGGGGGCCCAAGGTTTTCAATATGAGTACTTATGTGTAGTTGGCTTCATCAATAAGCTAGGTTGGTTGTTTTTTTTTAATGACCATCTGGGAATTATTAGTTTCAAATTTAATTTGTATATGTATAATGATAATGGGAGTGATTTGTCTGGTGTTTGGCATTTTTTCAATTGTAAATGTTTTTTACAAGGAAGCTATCCACCCATGGTTTCCAGCAAAAGCTTTGGTAAGCCTTTCCTTGTGGGAGGGCTACCACAGGGCAGGTGAGATGGGGGTCCAAGGCTGTCCTGTTGGTCTCTCTACAGGGGGCCGTTACTCTACAGAAGACAGCTTTGGAAGGGGCTTGCTTGCTCAGGGGCCTGGGAGTGACATGAAGGAGGAAGTTGCCATCTCTCTGTTTTTCCCACTGTCTGAGACCTTGGGACTTCTGGTGGGGAAAGGCCATAGAGCCAGAGGCTGAGATACTGCTCTGCATGCAAGTCCTGGGAGACTTGGGACATAAATAGCAAGGCCCGGAGGACCAGGTGACAACTGATATAGAGCAAGCATGACCAACTCGTGGCCCGAGGGCTGCATGCGGTCGACAAATGTTTTTGCGGCCCAGCCAATAAACATTAATTTTATCATTGCTCTTGTTTTACTTTTTATTATACTTTTCGAAATAAACCTATGTTTCTATGAAAATTGAAGCTTGTGTTTTTTTGTGGCCCACATAAACTTAAACCTTGTTTATTTGGCCTGTATTAGCCTTTGAGTTTGACATGCTTGGTATAGAGCCTCCTGTAGCTTCTCTCCCTTGAGGGTTCATTGCAGCTGCTCCTGGGTGTGTCTGCAAATTCCTTAATTGGAAAAGAGGGCTGTGAAAGTGCAGGGGTCCTTGGAAATGAAGGTGTTGGGTAAACACTAGATGGAGATATACTTTATTTTGAAAAAAAAAACTGATAAAAGCAACTCAGGCTGAGAGTGTTTTTGTAGTCTCTCCCTTCAATGGACACTAATGCCAAGAAAAAGACAAATGTGCCTATGAAAATGATAGGGACCACGTAAGTTACCAAAGCTGTTGAGTGAGAACAAGAGGAACTTTGAGACAGTTACAGATGAATCAAAAAGCAATCTCAGAGCCAGGCATCCAGACTTCAAAACCAGTGTGTGTGAGCAGGGCGGGGCACTGGGCCACATCCATGTGGGCTTCCCCAGGCCTCCGCTACCCAATCCTTCACAGTGCACCTCCTGGGGAGTCCCTCCCTATGGGGAAACACACTTCCTGTTGGAAAAGCTGTCCCTGATGAAATGGGTGAGAGGAAAGGGAAAGGGAGGAAGAGGAGTGAACTTCTGAACATTATTTTTTAAGGCACATGTAGAAACTCCAAACGATTATATTTGTAATTTTAGCTCTGGTATGACTTTTGTGTGACTGCATATCAATTACACCTGACAATGAAATCCCAACGTATCCTTGGCCATCTTCATGTACAGGTGGTCTTGTGAGGGGATCCTGGGGTACAGGCGGTCTTGTGAGGGGACTCTAGGGTACATGGTGGTCGCATCACTGCAGCTTGGTGCCAAGGTCACGGTGGCTATGAGGGTGGGGGTGGGGACCAAGAACATCTGCAGGCAAAGCACATTCTCAAGAAGACAGCCATGCATGTCAGGTCACAGGTGCAGGACTGAGTCATCACTCTTCAGATGGTTGAGAGCACCACAAAGCTCTGGTGTCACACCCCTGTGCGCCCAGGGATGGTTTTCTATAGAAGGACATTGTAAGGATATGAGATGTTTATGTTTTTATCTCCTTTTCTTTCCCCACCCCTTCCTTCCAAATTTAGCTCTGCATACAATAGCAAACCAGTCAGAAAACTGTGGTCAAAACCACATATGCCTTTAGGATGAAGATGAGTACATATATATGATGGTTTTTCAACCTTCGCAGGTAAACTTTAACATGTCACTGTAGTAAATATGTAAAGAAAAATAGATTATAGATTTATACAAGTTCTAATCATAAACAATTTTCAAATGGTAGGTATACTTTCCAAGCTTCAATTTCAAGGGGCTGGGGTAATGGGAGCAGGACCACAAAGTCTCCAACTCCTCCTTTGAGACTGGGCCACGGGTGGGTAGCCTTGGGGTACTTCGGGCAGCGTATGCCACATATGCAGAGCGTGGTTTATCAATCAGCATGGTGCTCTTTGCATCTCTAAATTCTGCACTTCAATTTCAAGCAATTAAAATTCTCCTGACATGTGGTGGCAGGACAGCAGAAGGGAGCCAGGGTGTTAGAGGAGAGGTCAGCATGGAAGTGTCAGAAGCCAAGGTAGACTACTGTGTCCCCCTCCCCCCAACAGTGACCTGCTCGCTGCTGTGAGTCAGCAAAGGCATTGGAGAGGAGGAGGAGTCCACTGTCCTCTTGGCATCTCCTCTATTTATCTGCCCCCCACCTTAATTCAAATCTTTATACACCAGCCTAGAATTTTCCATGAAGCAATGTCTTTTGTGGCAGAGCCCAATGTTTCATATCACTTTTCATGTGTCTTGTTCAATCTCTATTCAGGATGGAGACAATGGCAAACAGCTTCTCAGCGAGAGCCACAGCTTGCAATATTGCAGAGCAGTGAAAACGAGATTAGAGTTTAATGTGTCTAGACAGCATATTTAAATAGCCAGAAAGGAAGCACAGTTACCTCTGGCTGGCAAAATCAGTGCTACGTGGTTCTGTGCTCCCCACTCCAATTTCCTTCTTGATTTTCCCTAAAGAGAGCCAAGATGCTGAGTGGGTGGGTATGAAGGTTCCTGTTTTCTCTGCTTATTAGTGCTGCCTCTCATCAATTCACTGCCTTATAAGAATCAGCACCTCTCCTGTGATTTTAAAAGGCTGCAACCAGATTATACCAAAATTGTACAAAAAAATAAAAATAAAAAATCTTCCTTCTGAAACTCCCCTACCAACGAACTTCTTCCATTTGCTTGTGACAGCCTGGAATCACTGAAGTGTTGCAAAATGGAAGGAGACCTACAAAAGGGACATGTACCACAAAATAAGAAAATGCTTGCTAGTACATGGCGTAAAGGATAAAAAAGAACCATTCATGCAAAATAGTGTGAGTTAACATGCCTCATGTGGCAAGGATGGAGAGGTGTGATGGACTGGGAACCTTGAAGTCAGCTGGGTCCATGTCCCTGGGAAGGCATCGAGGGAGGGAGGTTAATGCACCAGCAACCAGTGAAATCAGGGTCTATGCAGAGAGGGCCATATTGACCTCCTTTCTGGGTATTTTTATTCATAGAGAAAAAGTTTTGTCTATGTAAAGTGCTGAGGACAAAACACAAAATCTACAAATTGATACACCCACCCATGGTCTCTAGTCTGACAGGCGTCCCACAGACACTGTTGGCCACACGCTGCCTCCCATCTGTCCCTTTGCTGGCCCCCTACTACCTGACAGAGGAACATCTTTACAAACCACAGCAGTTAGTCAAAACCCTGGATTCTTAACTTTGAGAAGCAACCCATCCAATTTGGCTGAAGCTTCTCAGTAGCTGAGAACAGGAAACTCCATCAGAAATAGAAGCTAGGAGAAAATGGGGGAATAACAAGAGAGGAATTCAGAAGGCAAGATAGTTTTTAATCCTGTGATTAATTCTTAATGAACCTTGACATTCTCACCAAACAAAACTGAATCATGTTGTATTCCTTCACAGAAGAGAGAAAAGAGTTCAAAGGAAAATATTTGATTACTTTTTGCTCATGGAACAAAATGGAACTCAACAAACATTAACACAACCAGTTCTAACTCTCAAGCACATTGAATTACAGAATTTCATTTCAACCCATTTTTGAAGAATTTTGATCGCCTTTTCAATACCATCTCTCTACGTCATAGCTGAGTGGGTGAAATCATGGTCTGCATCTCATTCTGTCACGGTGTTTGAAATGCTATGTGCTTGAGCACAGGGACTAAGTCTTCATTTCTAACAGTGTTTTGTGGGGAAACACATACATTCCAGTTCCAATGGAGAAGAATTCATTTTCAATTGGGAGAACACACTCGCAGGGTAGTACTGGGGATGAAATACCATGCTCCTCCCCATTGTCACAATTCTCTGTAAAGTTTTTATGAATTGGGATGTGGGGCAGAGAGGGGGGTTAGATTGGGTTTTCTTGATGAAAACATATTGGTCTTTCATTGAATTAAGAGCAGATAAGGCAAGGCTACCTGCAGGGCAGAGTGCGGTAGGAGATAGTGTGCGGCAGTCTTCACTTCTGCTTAGATTTCTCTTCGTTAGCAAACACACCTGAAATCCTAGCCTGTTCCATCCACCAGCTCATGGCGTGTGATGTTTTGCATCCTGTTAGAGGCTTAGATTTGCAATTTCAGCATTCACATAGCTCCCTTTCTCTTTCTCGTTCATGGCAATTCATGTATATTGAAAGAGAGCACGAGGGGGAGGCATGTCTAGTGTCTTATGGCACACAAAAATGAAGTTATTGCCAGAAGAGTCACTAAATCTGGAGAAAAGAACACCTGTTTCCAAAAGCAATGGTAAAGCAAGGATTTTAGATCAGACAGTCTGGGATTTGAATCCTTGATCAGCTCTGAGAGCTACATTTTCAGTTTCTTTGTTTGCCAGAAGGAGATAATAATACCTGCCCCTCAGGGCTTGTGTGGAAATTGGACATTATAAGACAATTTATGCACATAATGAAGATATGTAAATAAAGTAAAACTTTTATTTTAATAAGTTGAAAGAGTACTTATTATGTGCATGTTTCATTGAAAGGGACGTATATTTCCGGCAACCTGACCTTCTGAACAACCTGAACATCTAACAATTATAACAATAGCTTTCTGGTTGTCCAAATGATTTGCATGTGTTAACTTACTGATTCCTTAAACATCCTATGAGAAAGGAAATATTATCATCCCCAGTTTACAAATTATGTAACTGAAGTGCAGAGAAGGTGTAAAACTTGCAAAACTTCAGATATCTACTAAGTGGTGGGATTTGAAGCAAGACAGTAGCAGGCGTCCTCAAACTACGGCCCGCGGGCCACATGCGGGTGTTTTTGCCGTTTTGTTTTTTTACTTCAAAATAAGATATGTGCAGTGTGCATAGGAATTTGTTCATAGTTTTTTTTAAACTATAGTCCGGCCCTCCAACGGTCTGAGGGACAGTGAACTGGCCCCCTGTTTAAAAAGTTTGAGGAACCCTGCAGTAAGGTTTCAGAGTCCATGCTACTAGCAACTATGCTATAGCGTCTTACTGATCAATTAAGAAACAGGTAGAAATGCTGGGTGTACTATAGTGAACATACTTTAAAATATATGATATCAGGAAAGAAGAGAAAATTTCAGCACTGCCACAGTTTGGGAGGGCCCTAAAAAGAAAGGTTCAAGGAGCAGCTGCTGCTGCAGCTTCCTGTCAGGGACAGGAGATGGAGACCAGGCTGCAGTGAGAGAGGAAAATGCATGTGATGAAAGCTGTGGGCCTAACTATGTCTGTGGCATGAAATTATGACCCTTGCAAAACTGAGTATTCAGTGAAAAGGTTGGGGAGTAAAAGTCTGCTGATTAGTTAGGAAAACAAACAAGTAAGCTTGCTTGCCTTAACCTGGGCCTTGATAGGAATAAAGTGCTTACAAAGGATATGTAACATGGGCCTGGCTACCAGTTAAAAGTTATGTTGCCTACATCCGAAGGGAGATTGATTGGCATAAAAGTGGCACACAGCCAGAATACCCCTGTGGCAAACAAAAAGAAAACACAAAAACTACATTTTGGGGACTCACTTCCATCTCAGTCTGTTAAGGATTATCAGATATAATACCCACTCAAGTTGAAATGACCATCCAACCATCTTAGATATCACTAAGAAGATAACTTACTGTGACGTGAGTCAAAAGATAGGATCAAGTCAGGTGAGATGTCCAAGAACTTCAGATGATAGAACTGCTGAGGTGACCCTAGGAGATAAGAACATTGACAATAGTCAAAGGCATGAAGAGAAGGACTCAACAGGCAAGGAAAGTCCAAGATACAACCCAATACCAGGCAATTATGACAATCACTAAGTAACAGAAATGGAAAATTGAGTGAATGAGGGAATGAGGAGTTATACAAAGCAGAAGAGAGAGATAATATCTCAGAATGCTATATCCTGCAAAAGTAATAGTCAAGTATAGGATAAAGGCAAACCTGCAGAAGCTTTACAAACCACACACCCTTCCTGGAAGCATTACTCCAACTTTACTATAGAAAAATATAAAATGAACACAATGAAAGAGGTTTGCTGGGACTGACCAGCAGACCCTGAGCCATGGATGAATGGATTACTCTGACACACGTTTCTGTGAAAGAGAGGGCTAAGGGACTGCTTGGCTATAGGAAACAAACACCCCATTCGCCTGCCTCCTTAGGCTTTTATTATAGCAACAGCTTGAACTAAAATTAACCTCTACTAGTGGATACAATCAGCAGGGTAAGAATCCTTGAGAAAGCACATGCTTCTAAAAGGTCATGTCTAAAGACTAAACATAGAGATTCCAGTAAAACACCTGGGGGCTCGGACTTGTTTGGAAAAGTCAAGGCAGGGGCTTCCACCTTCAGCAAGGTCCCCCTAGAAGCCTCTGATCATTTGGAGAATCCACCTTACAGTCTTTCCAACCAAGTCCCGTGCTTCCCCACAGAGGATGAGGGACACAAGAAAGCAATGATCAGAATGAGACCACCCAGTAAAATTTGTGGCCAATTCTGAATAATGTCTGGAAATAAATCCACAGAGGATTACAACAGGAACAATGACAGGAAGCAGGAGGAAATTGGAATATAGGGAGGTTCTTACTGTGTCAGAGGGGGGAGGAGGTGAAATGTAGACATTGGTCAAATGCTTTTATAGAATTAACATTAAGGGCAATCTAGAAAAATGTGAATAGGATTTATAAGTTAAAAACTACTTTAAAAAATTAGACAAAAATTTGCAATAAAATTGAACTCATAATAAAAATAAAATAACTGCACAAGAAGTCAATTCTCCATGAGACAGAATCTATATAATAAAAGCCTAAGCGACCTTTAGGGCAGAATGACCAGAATGACCGGTCGCTATGATGCGCACTGACCTTCAGGGAGCAGATGTTCAACACAGAAGCTACCCCCTGGTGGTCAGCATGCTCCCACAGGGGGAGTGCCGCTCAACCAGAAGCCAGGCTCATGGCTGGTGAGTGCAGTGGTGGTGGCAGGAGCCTCTCCTGCCTCCATGGTAGCGCTAAGGAGCAGCAAGTGGAGCAGTAGGAGCCAGCAGATGGGCGGTAAGGAGCAAGGGGTCCCAGACTGCAAGAGGGCGCAGGCCAGGCTGATGGACAGCCCCCCAACCCCAGTGCACAAATTTCGTGCACTGGGCCTCTAGTAGGTAGATAAAATGCAGAGCAGAATTAACCCCTCAAGAACATAATATTCAGAAAAAGATTATAAATTATAAAATGTTTAAAGTTATGGATGATATTTTTAAAAAGTGTAAAGTTCATTATATAAAAGAAGGCCACTATGAAAAGAAGAGGATTAAAAAAAGAGCTAAAGAACACTTTTAGAAATAAAGAATATGATAAAAAAAATTAAAGGACATATAAACAGTATATTTAATACATTTGAAGAAGCAGGAAATTAACTGGAAGGCTGATACATGGAAATTACCTAGAATTACACACACACACACACACACACACACACACACACACACACACACACACAGATGGTTATTTATGAAAACAACTGAAATTATCATAATGGGAGAAGGTTTAAAACAGTTCTAATTGAATTTTGGGTCAGAGTCAATTTTCCAAGAAATCCTGGCTAAGAATTTTTAGAGGAGCCAAACCAAGTTCCAAACAGAATAAATGAATTAAACACTCACAAACATATCACTTTGCTATTTCTTAACCTCAGATATGAGGAGAAAATCCTTATAAGCAAACAGAGAGAAAAAGAGAGATTGCTTATAAAGGAATAACGATTTTATTGCCATCAAGGTCTTTATCAGTAACAATGCAGTATTCTTCAAAGTGCCAAAGGCATAGAACCAACAAATTAGGAACCAGAAAAGTGAAGACTCAGAAAAATGATCATTAACAAACTCTCACTGAGTAGTTTTAATGATTGAAATCACTGACGAGGAAATTGAATTCATAATGAGGGAATTGGATGCTAGAAGCAACGAGTGAGCAACGATACTGAGTAAATATGTTGGTTGATCTAAACAGAATAAATTTTATTTATTGACTAAATAAAATACCAATGCAATTCAATGCAGGAATGTTTTCAGTTGCCGATTCCTGCACATCCCATAAGGCCCTGCAGAGGGGTGCATGACCGCCTCTTTGACATCATCCCCCACCTGCTCTTGTCACTTGCTTTGCTCCAGCCACATAGGTGTGTTCCATTAATTAGTTGTGGCTCTTTAAGCACATTGCTTACAGTTTCTAAGTTTAATTCTCCTGAGCTATAAAATGGGTATAGTAAAAGCTGCTCACAGATTGCCAAAAATATTAAACAAAACTTTGGGGAGCTCTTTAAACTCACCACATAGAGCCTAATAGAAGGTAATCTGCACCTGGCACTTTGAATCCCTCAGGGCCACAAATATTGGGTCCACAGGAGATGTGACAGGGCACCATGCCCACTCCACAGTTGGCTGGCAGAGACCAGGTGCTGCGCTGCACACCAGGTAGCTATGTCTTGTGCAAGAACAAAGGACTCTACAGAGGACCCATTAAATAGCACAAATGTCACACCCTTGCTTGAAGAAAACCTCTTGTCTGAACATCTAAACCGTTAAACACATTAGTCTGCTTGGATTGCTCTCAGTATTAAAAAACTACCTGCAAGGTTGCTTTCAATACCAAGCCCTCATCACGCATTACATTGAATTCACATGCCCAAATGTTTTTACATAAAATTTCAGGGGCGTGTCTATTCCATCAAATGAGACTAATCTCCCAACTCAAGTTTCTGAAGTCTAATGACCAGTGTTAGTGCAGTGCAGAGGGGAGTAGCCTGGATGAAATGGAGAAGCACAGGAAGGAGTAGCCTGGATAAAATGGAGAAGGACTCACAAAAGCAAAACCACCTTCTTTCTCACTAGGTTGCATCCTCCACAGCTTTTTAACACCCATGACAACCGAGGTGTTAATTTCTAGCACACAATTATCCGCTGACACTTATATTATACTGGGTTCCTTATACCTCACATTGTTTCCTTAGCAGTTTCTGTCATGACATGCAACTTGCTATTTTGGAAACATAAATGCCTTTGTAGAACAATGTCATACTAACCTTGCTTTCCGAGGGTTGGATGAAAAAATGTATTTGGCACAACTTTTCCAGTTTCAAAAGATTACTAAAAACTTTTATCCCTACAAGGAGTGATTGTAGATGTTGATTAACATTTATCAAGAAGAAAAATTTTGACATGAAATACAGATTTAGAAAATGATCTACAGCTGAAGGGAGATTATGAATACAGGAGTTGGCAGAGAAACTGTGTAGGTAGCTGTTGCTTTCTCTTCATCTTCTTTTGTATTTATATTGAATTTCCATTATTCCACAGTGAGGTTTAGTCTCCGACATAATTGTGCACATGGGTGTGCACACCTACACACACACAATCTTTACATATATTGAGAAAAATAAAATGCATTCATATGATGATAGTTTAGCAGGGGGGTTTCTATTCCTCATAAATATAGTAACATCTTGGCCATTGTATGTTAATGTCTAATTTTTGATTATTCAATAGGATTAATCTAGGCACTGCCAGGAAGGAAGGACATTGGCAACAAAATAACTATGCATATAAATTTGCAAGCTGAAAATAGCACTTTTTTAGATTTCCTCCAAGCATATTCAAATTACCCAAATGCTTGTCAACAATTGATATATACTAGTTAAAAGAATAAATTAAAGCTCTTTGTTCAAGTATCAACCAATGTAGTAATTTACATTTCTTTAAAAATAGTCAGTGGTTTAAACTTTCCATTAATTTCCCTAATGAGATCTTGCTGACTACAGTTGACTTATGCACATGTAAGTACACATACTAACATCTATATGCAGGTGTATAATCTACTTGAAGGATGATTTCTCAAATATCTAACTTGTGATACTTACTGGTGTCAACTTGAACCATCTGTTTATCACTGTTATTATGAAATTCCTCTGCCTTCTTGCTTTAGGGAAAATATATTTCTGTTGGTTAGTTATAGGATACAAGTGCTCTTTAATTTTGATTTTTTTTTAACATATTGAAGAGGCAAATCTCTGCTTTACTCTATACCTCATTGTATTTGGAGATTTGGATTTGACATAGTGATAGAATGAAAAAATACCAACTGAAAAAAATCACCAACAAAAGACAGAATCATAGGAGCAGGTGTATCACTGGGAAGTCCATGTGTGGTTTTCAAAGGATGTAGGTCAGTTCTTACGTAATAAGTGTGTCACTTAGGACACAATCAGAAGGCAAGCACACAGTGCTACTAGGCAAGTTTACCTCCTACTTAATCCTGATTCTCCATTTCCTGGGAAAAGAGTTTCTTGAGGTTCAGATGGATTCCCAAAGAAGCTTTCTAGGGCTGAAATTATCATCCTGTTGTTTCCATTTGCTCCGTTAAGGTAGCTTAATGGTTTTGGGGGATTTTCAAGCTGAACGCAGACCACTGAGTCATGACTTTTACAGAAAGGAACCAGCCAGGAGTGTCCTGTGAGATAAATAGAAAATGAGTGTCAGGAGACACTGACTCGTGATTTGAAGATAAACTAGCTGTGACTCAGATGCTTAAGGTTAAGAACCAAGAAAAGTTTAAAAGCTAAGGGTGTGCACAATAGACATAAAAAGCAGAAGACAGCTGTCAATGGGACCTGAAGAAGCAAATGCTATAAAAAAGCAGAAATTCTTCACAACTAAATGGGCTGCAGGGAAAAGCAGCTGGTGCCTTTCTTGGCTACTTCAAAAGAAGGGCAAGAATCCCTTGAGCCCAAGTAGGAATCAGAGAAAAGCATCTTTGGAAACATGTGAGCTCAATAAAGTTGACTCTTTTAGCATTTCTTAATGGTATGTCACAGGATATTGGTGAGATTTTCTGCAAGAACATATCATGTTTTTGTTTGAGGAATATTATACAGTTCCATTTCTCTACATCAAGCATGTTAACCTCACGGCCCATGCATGGGCTGCATGCCTTATTTATTTGGCCCATGTTAGCCTTTGAGTTTGACATGCTTGCTCTACATCTTGGCGGTCAAGAACATGACTGAAACGGGCTTCAAGGATTATTCTAAAGTCAAAGGAGAAATCAAGACAGGAGTATAGGGAGGAAGATAACATGACGTGATGGAAAAGGACTCAATTTTGAGTCAGATGGTCAAGGTTTATCTGCCTACTTTGCCATTTACTAGCTGAATGGCTAAATTACTAACTCAGTTCAATAGTTATTTATTGAGCACACCAAGTGTCCAATCACCATCTTGAAATGATCAGAAGGGTTACAGTTTAGCTGGGACTTGGGAAAATTACTTTGCCTCTGAGAACCTCAGTCTCTTCATTTGTAAAATGGGAACTAAGTTTCTGAATTCTCCAGGTAGCCAGAATTGGGATAAACTCTGTAGATGTACTAAAATAATAATTATGGTAGATAATGAGAAATAATTATATGCCAGGCACTAAAACTCCATATGGAAATAAGAATAATCTGGTAAGCTTTCTCTAAAAGTCTCCCTCTTCCCCCCAGCAGGAGGTACTGTGCTCACACTCAACTTCTTATAGGTTTGGAACCATTGTTCCTTAAGACAAAGAGAAACAGGTTCCCTGTCTCCCCAGCAGATGAACAGTGCCCTGGTGCCTCCAGGTGTCCTTCCCCCAAGCACGCCTCAGTGGGATGCAGAGAAAATGCAGCAGCCACACACCTACAGTCCTGCTGCCTTCCAGGTCACACCGAATGGTGCAGAGGCTGTTTGCCCTAAGCCATTTTCATGACAAAACACACAGACAGGTCCTATCATGATGACCATTCTCAGGTAAGAACTCTGAGGCACAGAAAGCTAGAGAAATTTGACCAAGGTCATTCAGCTGGTTAGTGGCAGAATGGAGTCACCTACCATCTCTCTACTCTCTTTGACCTTGTTCTCTAATGCTTTGGCAGCTTCCTTACTTCCAAACAAATGCTCACATTGTGCCCGTGGTGATAAATTCCCCCCACCCCTAAATGTTATATGACCTCTGTCCTGATACATCATGTCCACTGGATCATTTGCATAGGCCAGGAACCAGGAGTCCTTCCTGAGCCACCATCTTTCTTACCATCTACATCCAATGATGACCCAAGATGGCAGACCCTACCTCTGATAGTACATCATTACTTTCTTCTTTTCCTCATGTTGGTTCAGGTTGACAATCTCTCATCCTGATTACTGCAAAGCCTCCCAAGTGGTTTCTCTGTCTCCACTTGGCCATACTCTACCCTCTGTGACATTGCAACCTGTTTATTCTGTCAAAAACACACAATAGATGATTTCAAACTTTCTCAAAAAACCCTTCTGTGGCTCCACCTGGCCCTTAGGATTTGGTTCTTGCTTACCTTCCCAGCCTTCCTTTCTACCTGCCCCTTTTAGTCCCTCACACATTTAATCGATTTCCAGATCCCTGAAAATGTTTAATGTTTTCCTTGCTGAAATGTTTCCCTTCTCTCAATTACCTTCAGAATTTTCCACACATGACAGCAGACTCTTATAGGGCACCCTTCCCAGGCCTGATCATCACCTAACTCCATCGAATGCTACGTTTCTCAACCTGCCCCACAGAATGGTGAGATGTGCCTCCTACGAGCTGAGCTTGCCGTCCCAGGAGAATGACTAGCTCTCTAGCAGCATCCATAATAATAGAGTAATTACTTGTATATTTTTGTCTATTTCCATGGAGGATTCTATACTCTTCATGGGGTTTACCGAAATGAATATGGTGTTAGAATTGCAAACTGTTCTTATTTTATTAACTGAATAAAATTCCATCACATGGGTGTATTATGATTTATTAAGTTATTTTTAAGGTAGATCAAGGTAGAAAGTTGATGGTTATGGTAGAAAAATTTAAGGTGGATATGTATGCTTGAAACCTTGTGCTCCACTTCATGTCATTCTGAAATACTTGTATGTCAGCAGTGGACTTTCCTGTTGTATTTGCTGAATATTTTGGCTATATGCTTCATTTCTTAATAAGTAATGAGAAAATTGAAGAAAAACATAGTTGACAAAAGTTATGAGCCTGTTATTTTGAAAAAAATAGAAAAAAGATCAAACTTCCAGTCATTTAAGGTTACATCAATGGACATTGAGTGTCTATTCATGGAAACTATTTTACAATAACATTTGTGGCTGAGAAGAGCCCATCATCAGTATTGGGTGTTCCCCAGGGCCTCCCATTTTCAGGTAGATATGATGCAACAGAGACAATAGAGGAGGCATCTTAGGGAGAGCTTTGTGCTTTTCTCTCCTGGTGTAGAAGACTTTGTCAAGGATGCTGCAGAAGGGAAGCCTAGATCAGGTTGTAGATTAGTCCCTAAGTTCCCTTCTGACTTGAAGATTCTGTAATTTTTCACATGTAACACATTTATAGCATACCCACTCAGGTGACGTGAGAGATAGAACTTATGTGCTTGTGAATATTAGACACCTGTATGTGCCACACTGGACCATCCATGGATCTGTTCAGGGGCATTTGGCCAATTGTTTCAGCCTCAGCCCTCACCACTATGCTGCTTCATCTTGTGTGATCTTCAACCAACTTCTTATGGACACAACCCAATGTCCCCATGCTTTGTGTGAGGGCCTCACATCTTGCCTGCCTTCTGCCTCAGCATTTCTCAAGATGTGCTGAAGGCCCAATGTGTTCACCCTGGAAGCACAGGAGCAAGTCATGCCTTGTGGAGATAAATTTTCACCAATAAGAGAAGCTGAAGGATGTGTTCTTCCTCCTTTCTTCTCCAGAAAGATTGTGAAGCAGCCATTGATATAGCCACTGGAAAGACAGACCCACAGGTTTCAGTAAATGGCTATATTTAATAAAACGGTGGTTGGTTTGAAATCACACCTTCATATTGCCTTACTACTTCTCCCTAGGTGGCATTTTTAAAACTAAATGACAACACACAGTCCCTTTGTCTCAGACTCTGCTGTCTGAGTCCCAAATCCTGTGCATCATCTTGAAAAGATAATGTTAGACAGAGATGCAAAAACAAAACAATAAAGGGTCCTGGGGGGCATCAAGGAGAAGGTGATTAAGTCCCACCGGGATGATTAGAAAGACTACAAGAAGGATAAGAAACTGAGTTTAGCATTGCAAGTGAAGGTCAGCATCCAAGAAGTCAGCAGAATGGGGGTCCTGTATGTTCAAGTTTCAATGAACAGACAGACAGTGCCTCTGTGTGCCCATGAGATGATGGGGTGCAGGTTGGCTGCTGAGAGGCAGGGCTGACATTACAGCTTTCATAAGACTGGAGTGTTTCCTGGTGCAACGCATGAGCTTGTCAGCAGAACCAGCCTGAGAGGTTTCCAGGGGCACCACTACACATCCATGTGGGCTTATGATCCTCATGTTGGTTAGACTTCCAGATCGGCTTTACCACTTTTTAATACTTTTACATTCTTGAGCTTTAATGCTTTTACTTTTACATGAGCACTAGCTTGTGTGTAACAAGCTAGGGAGATGAAGATGGCAGTGGGAGACACACGTTCTTCTGCTCCTGCATACTGCCTCTCTAGAGGATGGTGGGTTAGAAGTGAAGTTTCCATGATGGGCTGTCCTGTCCTAAAACTCAGCTAAATTCTCCTTTTTAAGACTTTGCAGGGAGAGTGAAGGCTGTCAAGAATCTATTGAGTGATGACAGGTTTTCTACGTGAAATTGTGCCTCACAACAGGGATGAAAATGATGAGCTTAGTGAGCATAGTAATGAAGAGGCAAGATGGACAGCTGTGGATGGTGGTCACCCAACTGTGACTTCTTCCAACTGGTCTCTAGGTCGGAATAGGTCCCACATAAAAGAGATGCCAGGAGGTTCTTTTTCTTCTTTTAAAAAATTTTATTAACGTTGTTGGGGTGACATTGGTTAATAAAATTATGTAGGTTTCAGGTGAATAATCCTATAATTCATCATTTGTATATTGTATTGTATGTTTACCACCCCAAATCAAGTCTCCTTCCATCACCATTTATCCCCCATTTACCGTCTTCTACCTGCCACCACCCCTTTTCCTCTGATAAGCATCATAGTGTTGTCTGTGTCTATAAGTGTTTTTTTTTTTTCTTTGTTCAATCCCTTCACCTTTTTCATACCAGGAGGTTCTTAAAACTACAGCTCAGTGCTTTCATTTGCTGTGACTGGCTGTAAGTAAGGATGCTGTAGCTGTGGACAAAGTGGAAACAGAACTGAAATAAAAGACAAGGTCTTTGTCCTCAGGGAGTTTCTAGGTGAATGTGGCAGCCATTCTTTTTGTTTCAGAGATGAAGGTCACTTTCCAATCCAGTCTCTGCTACTGAATTATAAATAATGGTTGTTAGTGAACACTGTTTCAGATCTGGAGAAGGGATCTCTTCCTGAGGGGCCATATGTCCCTGAAAATTGTATGGAAATATTTCATGTTCCTCACCCTACCCCATCCCTGGGAGAGTTTCCAAAAACTTCCTCAGATTCTCAGAGGGGTCTGTGAGCCCAAAGGATGAAGAACCATTGATTTAGAAAAAAATAGTCATTACTTAATCTGACAATGACCTCAAGTTTCCTCTAAACTGGAATTCAAAAGAAATTCTGATGGGTCAATCTGCCTCTGGCTGTATGTGTGTGTGTATTTTTTTTCAAAATGAATTTTCTCTGAATTGAGAAAACAGGGCTCCCTTGAGCTTGTGTCTGCCAAGTTGCTGACATAAAAAGAAAATTATTTTTCTTGTCTAAATATAAAAACAAAGCTTTAAACATACACCCGCAGTTAGATAACTTATTGAGAAATCAACACACTCAGGCATAAAAAACAAAGTTATTGATTTAAGTGTTCTTTGCCATTTATTAGTAGAAAATGTATGAGAAGGTAGCAAGCAGGATCCCTTGCAGTCCTAAGTGTAGCCAAGTCCACACATAGGAACTCTTTGCTTTCATCTGTCCTCTTGCACAAGGTTCTGTGCTGCATTGTGTAGTCACTGCAGCAGCTGTAAATGATGTATGAAATTAAAAAAAAAAATTCCATGCCCGGGCACTCAGCCAGATGCTGTGTTCATGGCTATTTTTGCTATTGAAGCTCAGAGAGAGATGCAACCACCAGGGACACTAAATGATGCTTTTAAAAAATCGATGTTGCTCTTCCTTCTTCCTCTTCCTTTCCTATCTCATAGGAAGAATGTCAAACAAAATATTTTGACAGAAACAAACATGTTAAATAAATCAGCTCAGTCATCCTTTGAGCCAGATTCCAAATCATCATTTGAGAAAGTTAATTTCTATGTCCTTAAAATGGGAAATAGATTTTAACACACTCTCCTGATTCCACACTTGACTTTGACCTCGAGACCAATGATCTGCAAATGTGTAAGATCATGCATTACTATTAATCAAACATTTTTGAATATATGTGCTTCGTATATATATTTATGTACTTGTGGTTTGTAATCCTTTATATCATCATGTGTCAATACTTCAAGTCAATATATAAGTTTGAGCAAGGTTATTAATTAACAATAGTGGATATAAATCCATCTTAAAATAGACTTAATAAATTCAAATGTTTTGGGCAACTTTGCAGCTGCATATATGATTAGGTTGTTCTTTTTATTCAACAAATACTTATTTAATTGTCATCTGTCTTCCCTCAGTAGAAGGTAAGTTCTATAAGGGTAAGGAATTGCATTTGTTTTGCAAGTTGTACATAATTAAAAGATGTGTAAAATATAAATGGGGTAGCCTTTTAATTAGTTGTTCCTGGAAGGTTTTGATAAGAAGGTGGTATTTGTCCTTAGCTGGTTTGGCTCAGTGGATAGAGCATCAGCCTGGGGACTGAAGGGTCCTGGGTTCGATTCCAGTCAAGGGCACATACCCAGGTTGTGGGCTTGATCCCCAGTAGGGGGTGTGCAGGAGGCAGCCCATCAATGATTCTCTTTCATCATTGATGTTTCTCTCTCTCTTCCTCTCCCTTTTTCTCTGAAATCAATAAAAATATATTTTTTAAAAAGAAGGTGATATTTGTATAGTCTTGGAGGACATGGAGAGAAGGGCCATACAGACATGTGGGTGAAGAGGATTTGAGGCAGAGAGAAAATAGCATGTGCATAAGATTTGAGCAGAATAACTTATTTGACATAAATCATACTCTTAAGAATAAGCAGCAGTCTTTGCTAATGTTTTGCTGTTCACTTAGGCTTTTATTTTTATTTTTTGGGGGGAGTGGCATGTAGGAGTGCAGTGACTGAGTTGCAAGTTTAATTCCTTAAGAAACTTCCACAGTGTTTTCCAAAGTGGTTTTGAAGTTCCAGTTCCATACTCTCCAACACTATGGTCAGCTTTTAGAATTTTAGGCATTTTAATAGTAGTATCTCACTGTGATTACAATTTGTACTATCTTCATGAATAGCGGTGTTGAGCTTCTTTGTAGGTGCTTACTTGCCATTAGTGTACATTCTTTAGTGAAGTATCTGATCAAATGGATGTTCTAATCTTTTGCCAACATTTTAATTGTTTTTTTATATGCTTTTTGCTGTGATCTGAATGTTTGTATTTCCCCAGAATTCATATGTTGAAATCCTAACCTCCAATGTGATGGCATTAGTAGATGGGTCCTCTGGGAGGTGCTTAAGTTTTGAGGGTGGAGCCCTCATGAATGAATTGGTGTCTTTATAAAAGAGGCCCCAGAGAGACCCTTAGCCCCATCCACAAGGTGAGGACATGGTGAGACGTCCTCTTCCTGGGAGAGACCCTCACCTGACCATATTGGCACTACGGTCTTGGACTCTCAGTCTCAATTTTTGTTGTTTAAAAGCCACCAGTCTATGGTATTTTATTATAGCAGCCTGAATAGACTAAGACATTTATCATTAGTTGTGAGTGTTCTTTATAAATCCTGGATGCAGGTACTTTTCCAGATATATGGTTTGCAAATATTGTTTCCAAGTCTGTGGCTTTTCCATTCTCTTAACAATGTTTCCAAGAGAAGACATTTAAAAAAATTTGGATGAAATCCAATTTATCAATAGTTTCTTCAATGGATTGTGCTTGTATTAAATTTCTTTAACATTGTATTAAAGAAATTCTTGCCTAACTCCATGTCACAAAAATTTACTCATACGTTTTCTTCCAGAAGTTTTTTGTTTGTTTTAGTTTTGGGTTTTACATTTAAGTCTATGGTTCATTTTGAGTTCATTTCTATATGTGGTTCAAATTAGAGTTTGAATCTCATTTTTAAAAAAACATATTAATATCCAAATATTCCAACACAATTTGATAAAAAGACAATTTTTTTATCCATTAAATTACCTTTGCTCCATTGTCAAATTGATTGTACATATATGTATGTATGTTTTCTTCTTCCATTGACTTATTTGTCTATGTTTACACCAATACTAGACTCTTCTGGCTATGGTAGCTTTATAATGTCATGAAATAATGTTATTTTTAAAAGTTATTTTGCCTACTCCTAGTCCTTTGCATTTTATATTAGAATCAATTTGTAAATTGTACCAAATTTTACTAAAAATGAGTCAGCTGGGATTCTGGTTGGGGTTGTTTTGATTCAATATCATGAAAATTAACATCTCAACAATATTGAGTTTTCTGATCTTTATATATGATACTAGAGGCCCGGTGCACGAAATTTGTGCACAGAGGGGGGGGGGGTTGTCCCTCAGCCCAGCCTGTACCCTCTCTAATCTGGGACCCCTCGAGGGCAGTCAGACATCCCTCTCACAATCCAGGACTGCTGGCTCCCAAATGCTTGCCTGCCTGCCTTCCTGATTGCCCTAACTGCTTCTGCCTGCCTGTCTGATCACCCCCTAAGCACTCTGCTGCCAGCCTGTTTGCCCCCAACTTCCCTCCTCTGCCGACCTGGTCACTCCTAACTGCCCTTTCCTGCAGGGTTGATCACCTCCAACTGCCCTCCCTTGCATGCCGGGTGCCTCCCAACTGCCCTCTCCTGCTGGCCATCTTGTGGTGGCCATCTTGTGTCCACATGGGGGCAGGATCTTTGACCACATGGGGGCAGCTATATTGTGTGTTTCAGTGATGATCAATCTGCATATTACTCTTTTATTAGATAGGATAGAGGCCTGGTACAGGGGTGGAGGCCAGCTGGTTTGCACTGAAGGGTGTCCCTGATCAGGGTGGGGTTCCCTTGGGGCATGGAGTGGCCTGAGCGAGGGGCCTGTGGTTGTTTGCAGGCCGGCCACGCCCCCTGGCAACGCAAGCGGAGACCCTGGTATCTGGAATTTATTTTTCTTCTACAATTGAAACTTTCTAGCCTGGAGTTGAGCCAAACCTGGGGCTTCCTCCATGGCCGGCAGCCATTTCTGTTGGGGTTATAATTGAAACTTTGTAGCCTTAAGCGGAGGCCTGGGCCCGGCCAGGGTGTGCGGAAAGCTTTGCTTCCCCTGTTGCCGGTGGCAACCCTGGCCTGCTGTCTCAAGCTCCATTCTGCTGCCATTTCTGTTTGAATTTGTTTACCTTCTATAATTGAAACTTTGTAGCTTGAGTGGAGGCTTAGGCCTGGCAAGGGCAGGCGGAAAGCTTGGCTTCTTCTGTTACCTAGGAAACCTTGCTCTCTGTGGCTGTAGCCATCTTGGTTTGGGTTAATTTTCATACTCGCTCTGATTGGATGGTGGGCGTGGCTGGTGGGTGTGGCTTGTGGGTGAGTCGGAGGTATGGTCAATTTGCATATTTGCCTATTATTAGGTAGGATAGCTCTTCATTTATTTATTTATTTTTAAATATCTCTAGGCAATGTGTTGTTATTTTCAATATAGCAGTCTTTTATATATTTGGACCGATTTATCATTAATTATTTAATTTCTTGATGTTAGTACCAATGGCATTGTTGCCTTAATTTCAGTTTCCAATTATTTGTTTCAAATACATAGGGACACAGATAATTTTAGTGTATTGATTTGTACTCTGTAGACTTGTTAAACTACTTATTGGTTCCTGTAAGTTTTTAAAAATAGATTCTTTTAGATCTTCTACATGGATGATAATGTCATCTATGAATGTACGGTAGACAGCTTTACTTCTCTTTCCCCAACATGGATTTCTTGTTTGATTGTACTGGCTAGAACCTCCAGTATAAAATTGAACAGAAGTGTTGAGTGCATATATCCTTGTCTCTTTCCTGATCTTTGCAGGAAAGCAGTGAGTATTTTATCTTTAAGCATGATTTTAACTCTTATTTTTTCACAAGTTACCTTTATTAATTTGAGGAAGTTTGCTTTTGTACCTAGTGGTTGAGAGAGTTTTTGTTAGAAGGTAGCTAGATTTTGTCAAATGTTTTTCTGTGTCTATTTATTTAGATAACCACACACTCTTTTTTTAGTTTGTGAATAGGGTGAATTCCATTGATTGGTATTTGAATGTAAATTTAACCTTGCACTCTTGATATACACCTAACTTAGTCATGATACATTTTTAATATATGTGGATTTTATTTGCTAAATTCTATTTAGAATATTTCTATCTATGTTCATGAGGGATATTGGTCTGGAGTTTTCTTTTCTTGTAGAATATTTGTCTGGTTTTGGTGTAAGGGTAATGTTGACCTCACAAAAGAGTTGGGAACTATAGTATCCTCTTATTTTCAATTTCTGGGGGAGTTTATATGGAATTAGTACTATTTCTTCTTTACATTTTTGGTGGAATTTAGCAGTGAAGTCATTTAGGCTTAAATTTTCTTTGTGAGAAAGCTTTTATAACTGACATTTAAAAATTTAATGGTTATAGAGCTATTCAGATTCTCTACTTCTTTTTGAGTGCACTTTGATAGTTTGTGTTTTTCAAGAAATTCAACCATTTCATCTAACTTTTAAAATTCATTGGCATAAAGTCAATCTTTGTATTCTCCTGTTATCCTTCCAATATCCATAGGACCAGTAGTGATGCTGCCTCTCATTCTTTATATTGGTGAAATATATCTTCTGTCATTCTTTAGTCAGTATGGCCACAGGTTAATTAGTTTTACTGATATTCTCAAGGAACTAGCTATTGATTCCATTGATAAAACTATCAGAAATGAGATAAAAGGATTCATAGGAACCACTGGTACCTCTTCAACATTTCAATTCATATCATATTTATATTCATATTCACATTCATATTCTGAGATATAGAGAGAGCTTTGTGTTCTAAGTCTGATTGGACATAATGGAGATAGAGATGGCATTTGGTCAGCTTGTCCTTGGACTATATCACAAAATTATTTTCCCACTTTACTAGACAAAGAGCCAACTTGCCTCTATAGAAAACATTTTATTTATTACTCTTAATTCTCAAAGATCAAGATGACTGGCTTTATTTTCATTCAGAATTCTCCCCTTGACTCAGGATTGACTCCCCACAAAAGTAACACCATGCAACTAAGATATTACTTTTTCCCTCTCCCAATTAGAACTGTATTTCAGGGCCTTGAATGCAAATGTTAATTGTGTTAATATAACCCTTTACCAAAATTATTTCCTACAACTTGTCAGAGGCAGCAATGTCTAGGTCATAAGTCCAATGCCTTTGCTAATTCCTTGTAATAAATTTATGTGGGAACACTAGTAGTAGGAGGGTACAATTTCATCTTTGTCTTCTAGAATTTGTAATGCTTGAGTTCCAAACTTTGATCCCATTTTTCATCCAGTAGTTAGCATTACTTGTTGGCATTTTCTGCCCCCAAGTTGAATTAATGAAATCTCTGTCATGGAAAATGACCTTCGATAAATACAGTTTCTCATTTTCAGTCCTCTCATAGTTAATAGTATATGTTCCTACATGATACTATTAAATGTGTGTGGCTGATTGAACTGGGAAGCAAAAGTACTTTGGAAGATGGGTGCAGTTACACAGGTACTGTTTTGAAAAATTCACATATAAATAGCACACAATAAAATACCCAGATTTTAAGTGCTCAATTTGATGAATTTTGGCAATTGTATACAGTTGTGTGACCACACTCAAAACAAGATACACAATATTTCCATCTCCTGAGAAAATTCTATTGTGCTCATTTTCAGTCGATCTCTCCTCCCAACTGGTCAGATAATCACAATCTTATTTTAGTTTTAACTGTACTTGCATTTCATATAACTGAAATCATTCAGTGTGCACTCTTTCATGAGATTTACCAACATTGTTGCATATATGAACACTTCACTCTTTTTTATTGTTGCTTCTCCATTTTACGGGTATAGTACAATTGTTTATCTGTCCACGGAAACATAGATGTTTTCCAGTTTATTTTTTATAGAAATCATTTGTTGACATAGATTTCTTTGGTGGGATTGTGGTGGTAAATACACTGGAGTGGAATTACCAGTCATCTATTTTGCTCATATATCTCCAATTTGGATCTGGTTCAGTGGGGCAGCTCATTTCTGCTCCATGCAATGTCAATTGCATCTTGAAAGCTGTAAAGGGTTGTGTAGAGGGGCTGAAATTATCAGAAGGCTCACTCACTTCCTAGATGGTGGTTCATGTTGCTGGTGGCCCAGACCTTAGCTGTGGCTGATATCCAGAATTCCTACATGTGGTCTCTTCTTGAGGACACTTGGCTTCCTCAGAGCATGGCAGATAGTTCCAAAAGAAAGTGACCCAGGAAGAAAAGGTAGAAATCCATTACATTTTATGATCTATTCAGAAATCACATAGTGTCATTTCTGCCATGCTCTATTGGTTGAGGCAAAGGTGGGGGGGAGGGGTAATAATTGACCTTACAACTTAATGGAAATATTGTCAACATCACACTGTAAGAATAATGTGTTGAATGCAGTGCGTCTTGTTGGCCATTGTTGGAAAATACGAACACTCAGATTTATGTATAAATATATTTGTAACAACATTTTAAGCAACAGAAACAATTAGAAATCAATTAGAAAACATGTAAATGCAAATGTAAAAATTGCATTAGAGTTGGACAAATCTTAGCTCTGCTTTAGCCCAGGTCCTCGATGTGCGAGTGAGACACTTGAAACTCAGTCACACAGTTAGCTTGTGAGCAGTGGCTGCCTTGGAGAGAAGTCAGCCTGTGCACAGCACAGTCCCATCTGCATTCCTTGGATAACAAGACCCAGCAGCTATTTCTGGAAAGTGAAGACAGCACATTCAGTGAAACCTTCTTACATCAGATCTCCTGGGCTGGTGGGGCCATTTCTATATGAGCTAGACATCCCTCCATACGGATTGCACCTAATCTCTTGGCACTTTGTGTGAATTTTCTTTGGACCTTAAGTCAGTCTTTATCCTCATGTTTTTTAAAATTCTTTCATGTGTAAGGGTACCCATGTCCATCAATATTGTTATGTAAAAAGGGCATATTATTAACCCCTTCTGTTTGTCTTTTAATCAGAATTAAGAGATCATGGATATGTAAATCACACTTATCTCCTAATTTTATAAATCCAACCTTTATTGAAAAATAAAGTAAATCCAATTTTTATTTTGAAAAATAAAAGTTGTAAACAAAAGTATCATCCAACCTAGTAAAATAGTAATATGCAAATTGACCGCACCTTCGCTATGCCCAAGCCACGCCCACCAGCCAAAGCCACACCCACCAGCCAATCAGGGCGAGTATGCAAATTACCCAACAAAGATGGCGGTTAATTTGCATACGCTGAGAGAGGGAGGAGTGAAGACTGAAGACAACTTAGAAGGAAGAGGGAGGAAAAGCGGAAAGCAAGGTGGCTGCTAGAGGGAAAGCCTGGGCGGGGCGGAGCGGGGTGGAACGGGGTGGAGCGGGGCGGGTGGCAGTGGCGAGCGGGTGCAGGCGCGGTGGCCGCAAAGGCAGCGGCAGCGGCAGCGCACGCAGCTGCAACAGCCGCTTGCAGGATTTTCCTGAAAATGGGCTACTGTAAAAATAATAATTGAGGAATATGCAACCAGGATGCCAGAATGTCACAACTGAACAGCAGGGACCTGAGGCTGTATGGCGCCTGGCTGGGGCGAGGGACCTCAGGCTGTGCCCCCTGCCCCATGGGGCTTGACAGGGGAACTCAGGCTGCACCCCCCGCCCTGGTGCCAGGCTGGGGGACCTGAGACTGTGTCACCCATGCAGTTCCAGGCCAGAGGACTTGAGGTTGCACCTCCCCCCACCTGGAGGGGCTTGACGGGGGACCTGAGACTGAGTCCCCCACCCAGCACCAGGCCAGGGGACCTGAGGCTGCGTCCTCCGCCCAGGGGGGCTTGATGGGGGTGGGGCTGGCCAGGTCTGGGTCTCCTGCGTTTTCGAAGCGTGTGTGGGTGGTGGGTGGGGACTTGACTCTAGGTCCCACAGCACGCCACAGACTCTGACAGGAGGAAGATTTTCATATACATTTTACTAATTTTCTTTCATCTCTGACACTTCTATTATAGAGAAAGGACAAATAGCAATATTAAAATATTTCCTCTAATTAACTCCCTTTTAATGTGCACGAATTTCGTGCACTGGGCCACTAGTCATATTATAGCTGTGGAGATATTCCAGTTAGGATTCCTGGGGAAATTCAATTTTAAAAATAAGAATAAATGGACAAAAATATGCACATTGCATATCGATGATCATTTTTCCATCTGAAAGCAGCTGTGACAAAGCACATTTAAAACATCTTCCCTTGTGTACTCTTGAGTTCCACATGAGCACTTTGGGATGACACTTAATCTACTCTTCAGCAATAATGAGGATGGGATAGAATTGCTTTTTGTCCACTGGGGAATAGAACAGAGTTCCAAGTAGATCTTACTGGGTGCATACGGATTTAAATGTATTTCTGCTTCACCCTCTCTTTTTTTTCTTCTTCTTCTTTTTAAAAAATATACTGGGCTCAATAATGCCTTGTTGAAATGAAGATACTGTTTTTATAACTGGCAATTTGAACATCTTAATCCTTTCCTCCTTTTTACTTATCCTCATAAATCTCCTGGCATCTGGAAACCATTAAAATATTACCTATATCTATAAATTTGTTTCTATTTTGTATGTTTGTTTATTTTGCTTTTAGATTCTACATATAGATAAAATCGTATGGCATTTGTCTTCCTCTGTTTGACTCCTTTCACTTAGCATAATACCCTCTAGGTCTATCCATGTTATCACAAATGGCAAGATTTTATTCCTCTTTATGGCTAAGTAATATTCCATTGTATAAATGTACCACACCTTCTTTATGCATTTGTCTATTGGTGAACACTTAGGTTGCTTCCATATCTTCACCAGTGTAAATAGTGCTGCAATGAACATAGGGATGTTTAGACCTTTTTGAATTAGTGTTTTGGGTTTTTTTGAATAAATATCCAGAAGTGGAATTTCTGGGTCCTTCTTTGTCTCTTGTTATAGTCTTTGTTTTAAAGTCTGTTTTGTATGGTATAAGTATTGCTAGTCAGCTCTTCTTTTTGTTTCCATTTGCATGAAATATCTTTTTCCATTCCTTTACTTTCAGTCTGTGTGTTTGTTTTTGTCTGAAATGGGTCTCTTATAGATAGCATATGTATGGTCTTGTTTTCTTGTCCATTCAGCTAAACTAGGTATTCTCATTGGAGCATTTAATCTTTTACATTTAAAGTAATTATTGATAGGTACTAGTATGTAGTATTGCCACTTTATTATTTATATTTTTGATCTTTTTCATCTTTTTTTAAAGTCTCTTTAACATTTCGTGTAATACTAGTTTAGAGATGATTAGCTCCTTCAGCTTTTACTTGTTATATAGACTGAATATTGTTTTATTGCCTGAAAAATGTTGGACTTGGACAGGCATGAAAGCAAGCACTGAAGCAACTTGTAGACCAGCTTGAACCTTTTACAGCTTGGGTTTATATATTTTTGGACATGTCTAGAGTAACCTTTACTCTAGGACTATTTTATCCCCAATTCTCTTTGGTTGACTTCTAGATTCTTACTGATTTGCAGGGATTTCTGCCAAATGTCCTGTATGTTCAACCAGATGTATCCATACTGGCTGGTAAGAACTCATACGATCCTCACTTCCCTGTGGAGATTTTTCAGTTTATCTGGCAAATGTTCTAAATATGGAGTTCTTTTACCAGCCCCGAGGAGTTTTAGTTTTTTGTGAGCCAGAGTTTGTTTTCTTCTGCTAGGGATCGGAGCTCTATGCTGCCTATCGTCCAATAATAAACTCACAAACACACACATGGTACTTCATGTCTTTTATCTAGACCTTATTTCTAGTTTATGGTGCGTGGGTATATCCCACATGAGTTTTCTTCATATGGACAGAAGCATAAACACCTAGGTAAAATGTTAAAGTATTATTTCTCATCTTTAGATTTTTATACCACTTAAGAACTAATTTTCATATAAGTTATATGCAGTATTTAACTGTTTTATTTTTTTTTTCTGTTTTTGCACAACTAGTTTTCCTCATAATCTACTAAATATGTTAGCATTTCTCCACTGCCTTGCAAGGTGTCTTTGCCATATACCAATTTTCTATGCATTTGTGTGGGTATATTCTAGCTAACACCACACGTTATTTTACAATAAATCTTCATAGCCGAGTCTTCTTTGCCATGCCATGTTATCTCTCTTTATTTAGTTGGATATTATTTTATGTATTTCAGTAAGGTGTCATGTTTTTACCCATAGAGTTATTACATATATATTGTTAGATTTAATTATCAGCAAATATTTGTTGTTTTGTAAATGGTATTTTTATAATTAAATTTTCTAACTATGCACTGATGGTTATTGGGATACAATTCATTTTCATAAATTGATTTTACATATAGCAACCTTCTGAATTGTCTTATTAATCCCAATAATTTAGCTCTGTCTTCTCTAGGGTTTCCTATGCATATGAACACATTGACTGTTCTAGTCCTTAATATTTATTTCTTTATTCTTGCTTAATAGTTTTGTTTTGAACATCCAGAAAAAAAAAAAAAGCTGAAAAGAGGTAGTGAGAGTAGGTATTCTGTTCTTGTTCCTGGCATTAAAGAACATGTAAAAAAATCATTTCACAACTAAATGTGGGATTCATTGTAGCTTTTAAATAAATAATAAGGACAATTTCTGATGTTTCTAGTTTTTAGAAAAGCTTTACTTTGAGTGTGATTGAATTTAGTGAAATATAATTGCTGTATGTCTTTGAATCACAATAGTAGATTTTATAATGTTTATCATCTTTGTATTCTTGGGATAAAGCCACTGTGTTCATAATGCATTATTTTTGAATGTATCACTGAATTTAGTTTGCTAATATATTTAATATTGTTGTTGCTATGGCCAGCAGTGAGATTAGTTTATAATATTCCTTTCTTATTATATCCATGTCCCTGCCTTGAACAAACTCATTACTAGATTTGAGACCAACATTTGCCTTCCTAGTCCTTGAAACAATTTCTACAATCTTAGAACATCTGTTCCTTGAATTATTGGTAGAGTTTTCAACTACAACTGCCAGTGCCTAGGGAGCTTTTTGTTTTATTTTGCTTTAGTTTTTGGTAAAAATTTAAATAGTGATTTTTATTTACTGAAAGTTACATTTCTACACAGGTTGTTCTGCTTCATCTTGAGTTACTTTTAATATAATTGTGTCCTCACCTCAGGACTTAGTCTACTTCAAATTTTTTCAAATTTATTTTCCACATTGTAGCATATAATTTTAAAATTTTAAAAACCTGGGGATATTATGCCACCTCCTTCCATTGACAGACCCAACTCAAAGTTGAAGGACAAGGGAGCCCATTTGATACAATTTGTAGCAATTGGCCTGGGGTGACAGAGTGAGTGGAGAGGGTGGAGAGAAAATCTCAAAGGGGAAACAATGCATTATCAGCACAGCTATTATTATTATTATTTATTTTACTGACTTTTTATTGCTTATTATTTTAAAATTTATTAGTGTGAGATAGGTTAAGATGAGTATGTAGGTTTCAAATGTACATTTCTATGATACATTATCATTAAATTATCTGGTTACTTCTAGCATATAGAGGCCCTAATATTGGTGGAAGCTCACCACCCAAAGTCAAATCATCTTCTGTCACCATATATTTGACCCTCTTAACTGTTCACTACCTTTCCACCCCCTTCCTTCTTGTAACCACCATACTGTTGCCTATAGTGTTTGTTTGTTTTCCTTGTTTGTTCATTTGTTGCTTTCAGTTTTATATCCCACTTATGAGTGAAATCATATTTGTAACAAAAAATATGAATCTTGAGAATATCATTAAGCAAAATAAGTAGACAGAACAAGTTAAGACGTACAATTATTTTAAACAAAATAAATTGTGGTTTGCCAATGGGTCATAGCAAGCTTAGTGCAATCCACCATCTTGCATTTTAATCTGATTTCTTCTCTAAAATGATCTCCTCCTAAGGAGCGGCTGGGGTTTCATTACTCAACAAGAGATTCAAATTGACACACTTGTCTGTGGTAGCTTTTCAGCATTAATTGCCATTGCCATTTCCTTAACGCAAGAAGACTCTGAAAGTCATCATTAGATTTTTACTTTCCTTGAATATGTCTAGCTTCTGATCCTTCTTTTAAGGGCTCATTTCAATTAAATTCAACTCTCACCTAGTGTTCACCCATTCTACGTTTACATGTGCTAATTTGCTGACAGAGGTGGGTTTCCTAGATTGCTGGCTTCACTTATTTATTCCCCAGACATTTAGTGAGCATCTGTGCTTAGGTGTTAAATAACGCAATTACTAGCCTGTTTTACGCCAGTCTCTGTGCTAAGAACTGGGCTAGGTACTTGCAATTAAAATTCAAATAAAATAGTCTCACACCTACAGGAGCTTGCAATCCACAGTATATAGTGAGACCATCGAAATCTTTAGAGTCATCTTGCCCTGGGTTCATACTGTCAACAGTTAACTGTCAAAAAAAGTTTTAGTTATTTACATAAGAACAACATGATGTATTAGCAAACACATATCTTCATGGTTACTTAGGCAGGATGAATAGGAGGATGTTTCATTTCAGGAGGCAGTGTTGTAGGTGAACTTCCACCAATATTAGGGCCTCCATATGCTGGAAGTAACCAGATAATTTAATGAGAAGCATTTCTATGGAAACAAGAAAAACAAAGTTTCATAGTTTGAGCAAATTATAAATTCAGTTTCTGAGTTTAGAGATAAGCCAGCTGAGAAAATGTCTAGAGGTCAAGTTCAAAGCATTTTAGATGGTGTGAAGGCAAGCAGTGGCAATCTGACAGATCATCCTGGTTTACAGTTGAAAGTCTCTGATGATAACATAGCCATAGGCATGCAGATTGTCCATACACAAGCTGTTGTGGTGATTAATGTCTATGTATGTATGTATTAAGTTGGGAATCAGTGTCAAACAAGTGCATTACAGGTGCTGGCATTTTTAGGGCATCCCTGTACTCACCTGGTGGTTCATCAGTAGTTAGTATACAGGCCACCCATGCCCACATAGTCAATTTTTCAGTGTGGCACAAAACCATGTTTTTTAATAGACTTAAATATCTTCTGTTTCTCTGCAAAAAATTAAAGAGCCAAAGTAGATAAACTTACATTTAGTAACCAATGCCTCAGTATATTATCAATTTTGAACAATTAATCATAATAGATTATTTTTTGACAATTTTTGAAGACATGCCTGATATCATTAAATCAACAAATTAAAACTAGCTTTTATTTATCAAACTTTATTCCAGATCATGTAAATTTGAAATATATTTGGTTTACTTTCTATATTTCTCAGAGTATACTTCATTTATATAAATGCTTACTTTTCTTTAAGCCAATTAAATAGAAGTCAACAAATTAATTTCGGCAATACCATCTGTAGGTAGAAAAACATTACATATGTATAACATACATACATAGACATACATAAACATACAGACAGACATAAAAAATCTTATTAGCCTTGTTTTAAAAACGTTAGCCCTGTCTGAAGTATAAAATTTAGAACAGTTGGATCCAAATTGTGTTTCTGGCAGATGGACTAAGTAAAGGTTACCTACTCAGATGGCCAAAGTAATTTGTTAAATATTTTGAATTATTTTTTGTTTTTAATCCTCACCCAAGGATATTTTTTCCATTGATTTGTAGAAAGAATGGAAGAGAAGGCTGGAAAGGGAGATGAGAGAGAGAGAGAGAGAGAGAGAGAAACATCAATGTGAGATAGACACATTGATTGGTTGCCTCCTATGCACATCCTGACTGGGGCCAGGGATCTAACCTGCAACCCAGGTTCATGACCTAGACTAGGAATCAAACCTGTGGCCCTTTGGTGTGTGGGCCGATGCTCTAACCCCGTGGTCGGCAAACTGCGGCTCGTGAGCCACATGCGGCTCTTTGGCCCCTTGAGTGTGGCTCTTCCACAAAATACCACGGCCTGGGCGAGTCTATTTTGAAGAAGTGGCATTAGAAGTTTAAGTTTAAAAAATTTGGCTTTCAAAAGAAATTTCAATCATTGTAATGTTGATATTTGGCTCTGTTGACTAATGAATTTGCCGACCACTGCTCTAACCACTGAAAACACTGGGGCCAGGGCTGTTAAATACTTCTTATTTGCATACTGTAGGGATTATTGAGAGCTATTTTTAGAGTTTTATTGTCTTTTAGAAGCTTCTATGTACCAATAAAAATGCATCTCATTCTCTCTGAGAGGTTTGAGGCTCTTTCTTTTAAGAATGTCCCTTAAAGTGGACTTATCTAAGCCAAAGATTCCTGGAAGTGGCCACTACAATTTCAAATTATGCAGAAGTTCACCCATTTTTCCAGAAAGGCAAAAGATCCTGTTTCAAATATCAGGTGGAACTCATCTTTGCTTTTAGATCCCCTAAAACAGATAAACTATGGGGATTCAGGTAATCCTGCTGCATAAAACCCAGAGAATCACAGGTTTCTCTTCTCACAGATAGAAAGGTGATTTACAAAGAAGCTTCAACAAACAGAAACACAAAGCAAATTTGCACAATAAAGTTGGTGAGCTCAGAATGCAAACTGAGTGGCACTCAAATATAAGAGAGACTTACCCTCAAATTCCCAGGTCAGCGAGAAAGCTGTGAACTCAGTGGGTTCTGTGGGTACCTACATCTGTGTGCTCACTGGCCTCTGAGATGTCCGGTGGTGATGGTTAGTCTTAAAATCATACTTCTGACATCGTTAACTTGTTTAAACCATGCAATTTGGGCTAATTTGTTACAGCAGTCACAGGAATCAAATATGGTGCCTTTCATACCTCCTTTGGCAACAAGTCTGGCTTTGGTGAGTACCCACTTTGTACAGTGACTTATCTTGACATGTAAGCAACATTCTAGAACCTGTCCTGGGGAGTGTTGTCATTGATGGGACCTTTCTGGCTACTGAAACAATTTAGAAAGAAAGCTCCTTGGAACCCTATGTTGCCCTATGCCTGCTAACTGACTGCTTGGGTTTCATTATGGACGGATTTCTGGAATAGCTAATTCCTTTGAAGGTGACTTTGGGTCTTTTACTGGTTTCTATTGTTGCTGTAACAAATTAACACACATTCTATGGCTTAAAACAACACAAATTTATTCTCTAACAGTTTTAAAGGTCAGAAGTCCAAGAGTTTAATTGGGCCAACATCGAAGTGCTGGCTCCTTTCTGGAGGCTTTTGGGGAGAATCCTTTTCCTGGTCTTTTCCAGCTCTTAGAGATCATCCACATTCCTTGGCGTGTGGCCTTCCCCGTCTTCAAAACCAGAAATGCTACATCTCCTGCTGACTGACCAAGTTGGGAAAGTTTCTCCATTTTTAAGGACTCAGGCATTTAGACTGGGTCCACCTGGGTAAACTAGGATAATCTCCCAGCTCGATGTCCTTAATCACATCTGCAAAATTTCTTTTTTCCACGTAGGATCACATACTCAGAGATTCTGGGCATGGGCATGTTTGGGGCCCATCTCAGGCATAGGCACTGATACAGCATGCCCATGGCAAAGAGAACACCTGATATTATTGTGGATGTTTTGTAAAACTGCTGGAGTCACTTGAAGTGCTCACAATATCGAGCACTTAGGGATAGATCCCACACTCATCCTTTCCAAGTTGGAATCAGAACACTTTGACCTACCTGTTTCCATCAGTACTTTTGCTGATCTAGATTACCCAAGTGTAATCAGAGACTGCCCGAGCCATTTGATTGGATCCCTATCTTATCAAACAGCCTTAGTCCACTTTTTCGATTGGCCCTGGGGTGGCTCAGTGGACAGGACCAGAATGAAAAATGACAAAAGGATTTTCTCTCTGAGACTTTCTTCTCTTAGACCTCTCTACTTTGCTAGATTGGGGGCCTTCCTACATTCTCCCCATATTAGGTTTCATTTTCTGGGGGCAACCTATTAATCTGTTTTTCTCAATGTTTTGATCTACAAGGGCTGCAATGATTTATTAATGAGGTGGATATGAAGACTGTTTGGATCCTGTGAGAATCCCTTGGGCTAGGTTAAGGGCCTCCCTCTCTCTAAAACAGAAATCACATTACAAAATTCCATGTAAAATTGCAATTTTAAACAGAAAAGAACTATCCTGCATAACCAAATATTTAAAAAATGAACATCTCAAAGTATAGCCTATCTTATAAAACGTGCAATTCCCTTTATGAAATAGACATTCAGAGACTATTTATACCTTTAAACCATGAAAAATATGACTTCATGCTGTCTGCTTCACATATTACTTCTGGATCTTAGCAATAAAAAACAATTTCCAGCTTTATATGTAATTAGAAAAACCATTCTATTGCCCCTCACTCTCTTAAAGTGGCTTTTCAGAAAAAAGGAAACCTAGATTTTTTTTTTAAAACAATTGTTAACTTTCTTATCTTACCCATTAATTTTATCCCATATAAGACTCAGAAACAGAAACTCAGAATTCAAAACCATTTTCACAGCATCAAAGGAAAGTAGATAATGAATAATATGAGGAACCTTCTCTTCTTCTCTCCTTGCTACCATCTCTACCAAGCACAGAGGCTATATTTATGTAAGTTTCTTTTTTTTTTTTTGGTGTGGAGGGAAGCTCGGGGGTAGATGGAGTTCGTGAGGCTGAGGAAGTGCAGAGCAAGGCTGAAACATTCGCTGGTGGCAGAAGCTACTTGCTGAAATGCCCTGAGCTGTATTTCTAATGTGCAAGAAGATAGTGGAGCACCTGCCACATAGGAGCAGTAGTAAATAATTGTTTTTTGCTGAGTGAAAGGAGATAAATACAACAGCTTCTTTGCAGGCCACGCTGACATCATGCGGAGAAGACCACACAGCTCAGAAACAGGAGAACTGTGTTTTATCTTTGGCTTTATGATCTGACCTCGTGGACATTCTGAATTTCTTTGTGTTTTTATTTCAAAGCCACTGTGATGGACTCTACCCCTTTTGGAGGGGTTTGGTCCAGAGGACAGCTGGGGAAGAGCTTCGGCTGTGAGATCAGATTTATACCGTTGTCTTAAAGTACGATGCGAGACACATATACTAGTAGATGTCAACACCTGCATGATAATCTATCCCGGTTTGTAGAGTAATAAAAACAACAACAACAACACAAGCTTTAACCACAGTTCCTGGCCCCACCTATTATTTGTTTTATTTCTTTAAGATTTCTGGTAACTCTGCTCTTCAACTGAAATACTCAGCTGGATGAGAAGGAAAAGGGGGCTTTGAGTCAGGATCTGGGGCAGGCTTTCTGGCATAGCCACTTCCTACTCTGACTTGAAGTGTATTCTTCAATTTCTAGTTAACCATTTATCAATCTATAGATATATAATATGTGTGATAATATATTCCCTAAAGTATTGAAAATTAATTATGATGGGGTTTAAGACAGTTTATAATTTCACAGAAATTCAGTGCTGGAATTACAATCGATATTCCCATTTTGCCTTTTACCTGATTTTACAAGCTTTCGTACAGAACCCTTCCCCAAATGCTAACAAAGCACCATCTGTTTTTATGGCTGTAGAATTCCTTGCTAAGAAAGCATAATCTGTATAGAATTTTCAATGAATATGTATTGTAATTACTCCACTGGATTTGGATTAAATGCTAGGAACTGCGCTACCATCCCTAAATCCATCTTTATTTTTGTAATATATCTAGTGAGAGGAGAGCTTTGCTTTAATGACTTTCTTCTTTAATTCTTCATTTTAATAAACCAACATACTTTATTAATGAACAGCAGAATTATCACACATAAGGATTTTATATTGAAACCATTGTAAATGAAGTTATGCACCTATGATAGTTAATTTCACGTGTCAACTTGGCTTGGACATATAGTGCCCAGATACTTGGTCAATCATTATTCTGGGAGTTTCTGTGAAGGTGTTTTGGATAAATTTAACATTTAAATTAGTGAACTTTGAGTAAAACAGGTTGCCCGCCATAATAGGTGGGCCTCATCCAATCAATTGAAGGCCTGAATAAAACA
Source organism: Cnephaeus nilssonii (assembly GCF_951640355.1). Lineage (NCBI taxonomy): Eukaryota > Metazoa > Chordata > Mammalia > Chiroptera > Vespertilionidae > Cnephaeus > Cnephaeus nilssonii. The sequence continues at coordinate 89,332,298 of NC_137073.1, read as the reverse complement.
AAAAACTGGCCTTTAGGCTCCATCTGCAACATGGGCTCTTTCTGATTCTATAGCAGGCAGCCCTTGGACTTGAACTGGAACTTCAGCTCTCTGGTCTCCAGTCTGGGCCTTTGGACTGAATCAGTCTATCAGTTCCCCTGGGTCTCCAGTTTTCAGTTCACCCTTCAGATTTTGGACTTGCCAGACTCCATAATTGTGTGAGCCAATTCTCTATCATCTATCTATCTATCTATCTATCTATCTATCTATCTATCTATCTATCTATCTATCTATCTATCATCTATCACCTATCCATCCACACATACACACCCTATTGGTTCTGTCTCTCTGGAGAACCCTAAATAATACAGCACCCTAACTCTGGGGAAAAAAGCACAAGATACTGTTTGTTCTTATTGATGGGCTTCATCTCATATCCTGTATAAGTAAGGAGCCCAGTGCAATAACAGCTCTGAAGTAGCAGAAGGCACAGTGAGATAAATGCTGGGAAAGATAAACAGGATAGCATTTTAGCATATTTATAAGATCAGAGATTGAACAGAGAAATAGGTAATTTAGAATGTTGGTTTTATAGATTTCAGTGGCATTCTGTATATATTTTCTTTAAAAAGTGTGCATTTATAAAATAAATTTAATGTCCCATTTTGGCTTCTAAACACCTAAAGCAGTGAGCTTTCTTATGCTACACATCTAAAATGAACAACCAAAGTAAATAAAATAGTCTTATTTTAAATGATTTAAGAGGCTCCAGCTAGATTGTCTCAAATAAGGATTACTATCTGTTCAGTGACAAAATCCTGATACAGAACTATAAAAAACACCACAATAGATAATGTAAGATATGAAAATATTTCATATCTATGCATATATATGTGACTTTTGTATGTCATATATATTTTATATTTATATATATAAAAGGCTAAGTGACCAGCCAACCGGCCGACTGACCAATAGATATGATGCACACTGACCACCAAGGGGCAGACTCTCAGTGCAGAAGCTGCGGAAAAACAGGAACAACAGCAACTTTGTAGAGTGTCCTCTCGCACTCTAGGGCCCCTCGGGATGTCAGATTGCCAGTTTTGGCCTGATCCCCACAGGCCAGGCCGAGGGACCCACCTGCCAGAGGGACCCCGCTCACTCCGCAGATGCCCTTTGAGCCCCAGCGCCACCCAGGTGCTGCTGGCCAGGGAGGGACCGTGGGAGGTTGGCTCCAGGGCGTGTCCAGCCCATCTCTCCCAGTTCCGCCCCACCAGACACCTTCTAATTAATTTCCTTTCAATGTGCACGAATGTGTGCACTGGGCCTCTAGTATAAATACACACATGTACATGAGACGTCTACATGAATATTTAATAGATGAATGAAAGAAACCTATATAATTATCTACATTCATCTTGGTGGAATGTGTTATGTCCAGTATCGAAAGCTCAGTAGCAGCATACTGCTTACACAAGGCAGATGGTCAATAAATATTTGTTGGGAGAACTCTGCATTTTTTTTTTGGTGTTTTCCATCATAAGTATTAAGAAATAAAAAGATTTAAAATGTGCAGTATAAAATGTGTTAAAATAGTATAAAATCTATTTTGGATTTGCTGGGTACAGCTGGACTTAGCAAGGTAAGTAGATTCAATCTGAAGGTAATGCTTGGCTGTGTCTGGTCCTCCGCACAAATGGAGAGAACGAAGCAGAACACAGCAAGTTCTGAGTACCCTGGAGCCATACTTGGGGACATCATGCCAACTTTGTCATCTGAAGCTAGGTAATTGCTGCAGAGCTGGGGGAAGGCACCCCCTAGGACAACCACACCCTTCATTCATATTTAGAAGGGGCCTCAGTGATCCACGGTTGGCAAGGGAGAGGAAGTCATTACATTCATTGCCAAGTGTATTTATTTTCCATTAATATAAACCAATGTCCCATCTCTGCTGGGGGCCATCCAGAGACCTGCCAAGACAGTAGCTGTTCCTGGACATGTCCTTCTTGCTGCCACTGCTACCGGGTCACAAAGAATGGATCAATTACACACATAAGAACTGTCTTGTCTATAAGAATTTGCTTGGGAGAACATTGTGTTTATAGATCAACTTGTGGAAAATTACCATTTTTCTGATATTAAATTTTCAAATGAATTAATCTGATATATATCTACATTTATTTACATTTATCTAACTGATTTCTAGCTAATATGTTAGTCAGGATTTTTCATCTATGTTCATGTGACAATTGATCTATGTTCTTGAAATAACCTTTTTAAGTTTTGGTATTATGTTTAGGCTGGCCTACTAGATTGATTACACATTGTTTCCTCTTTTTCTCTTCTCTAGAAGACCTTGTACAGAGTTGGTGTTATCCCTCTTTAAATGGTTTTAGAATGTACTGGTGAAGTTAGTTGGGCCTAGAATTCGTTTAGAGGTTTTAATTATAAATTAAACGATACAGGACTATTCTTATTTCTGTGTCTTCTTGTGTTAATTTTTACAAATTGTGTGTTTTTTAAAAAAATTATATCAACATATTTGAAGTTTTATGTTAAATGGACAAAGCTATGCATATTTTGATCTACCTTTAGATATGTCAAGTTTTTCTTTCTGGATATTGGTCTGCTTTCTCTCAAGTTAATTCAAAGCTGGGCTTCCATCTTTGAAAACATTGGTCTATTTCTCCTTTGTCCTTGGCTATTCCACTTCAGAGATCCTGGCTGAAGGTCTGGGATGACAAGCTCCAATGTGGGTCCCTCCAGGCTGGAGGCTGCCTAGAACTCTGCTGACTTCAGAGCCTCTCTGCTCTTTCCTATTACTTGGCTTCTGTGTTCCTTGGGTTCAAGATCAACAGGCCAATCTTACTAATTAGCCAATGTTTAAAGCAAAAACTGTGCTGAATGGTGGAGTTAGTCCCATGTTCTACTTCTGTCTCTGATCTTGTCTTCATGTCCTTAAAGGCTAGAAAGCTCTCCAACATCTTTTAAGAGACTCTAAATTCTCCTCAATTTATTAATGAAAATGAGGGAGACCCTTCAAAGGATTCAACTGTATCACCCTGTAGGTAATGTACCATCTGAGTAATTTAGCATCTTTGGATTCAGTGTATACTATCACCCTTAGACATTTTCCTAGAAAAAATAAGTAAATATGTGTAGTTATTTTGCCATTAAGGAGTTCAGGGTAAATTAAATTTGTTTTTTATTGTTTAAAAAATATGCATTTAGTAGCCTTTATGAATAGGTAGGGGTGAAGAAAAATTTGGAGGCAAAAGTAAAAGGTTGTTATCACCTAGAAAATTCTGTGATATGGAACCTGGAGAAGGGATTTGAAAAAGTCTGTGTCATTTGGGAGAAATTTAATTTTTTTTTGTTTCTCCAATTTGTATTTGGCAGGGTTAATGATCTGAAAAGTGTTTCAATAATTATGAAAGCAAGAAAGAGAGAGGCATAACAGAATGCAAATTGCCTTATTCCCACACAGAGTACTTACTACACTCATAAGGACAATTATTCACATTTTGTACTTTTGCCTGTTTTTCATGTTTAAAAGTGGCAATTTACTTCTCTGGCAAGATGAGTGTTTTGGTTAGTGTAAATGGTAATGTAAGATGGGAATAAAGGAAAGTTGCCAATTATGGGCTCCCAGCACTTAAAATGAAGCCAGCCTCTTATATGAGTGACAGGGCTTTTTAAGGACTTTCCAGTAAATACCGTAGTTGTTTCGGTAAAATAAGTTGGTGAATCACCAATGAACCATGAAGCAAACTCTTCAGAGCAAGTTATATGGAGAAGGATTGAAAAAGCTTTCTTAACACCTGGTCATTCCAACCCATTTCTGATAGGCTTTCCTCCATGATTCAAAGTCAACCATGATCTCCCTGTCACATAATCTGCTCATATTATTTGATTCTCCCCTCCCGCCCAGTGGCCAGAGTCTCCTTCTCAGCCACATATGCCTAATTATCCTCCTCTCTCAATGGAAGCTTCTTTATATTCTCTTCCCCCCCCCCCCCCCGCTCAGCTCTGAAGTTTCTATGTAGAATAAAAAATGCAAAGAATCAAAATAAAATATTAAATGTTATTATTCTAATATATCTGTGGCAATAGCTTTGTAGAGAAAATTACTATGGTGTAATAAAAATACATAACGATGGCATTCCGTACGGAGGGTAAAAGTCTTGGTTTTGCTACTTCACAGCTTTGTAAACTGAGTTATTCTTTATTTTTTCTGAGCTTCCAATTTCTCCTATGCAATATGGGGCTATGAATGCCCACCTAGAAGGATTTGTGGAGGATGTTTAAGGAAAACTATTAGTTTCCTCTATCATATGCAATAAATATTTCAACCACCTGCTCCACAACATCTTGCTATTCAAAGCAATAATTATGCTCAAATTTGAAATTCTTAGTCTTAGGTTGTATACTCCTGAAAGATAACTTTTTGAAAACACAGAATTTTCAGTACAGTTTCATTGTAAAATATAATGGAATTATGGGTTAATCTCTTCCCTGGAACAAAATAGCATTATTTGATAATGAGGGCTCCCAAATGTGCCCTCTTTCATGACACAGAAAGCTAGGTTGTTTTCACCCAAAATTACATCAACAGACAGGCAAGGCAAAGAGCCCTCGACACATATAAAAATCATTACATTTTTTTTCTTTTATTACATGATTCAATTATCTGAACAACACAGTGGTGAAATTAAGCATCTCAAAAGTCAATGGAGTTTCAGTCAATTCGCCCTGGCCCTGACATCAATGGCCACTCCATGTCTCTGGCCTAGAGCCTGGAACCCACTCTGGATGGGCATGTGGGTGGATGTGACATGGACCTGAGCAGCATGTTGCTTTGAAAGTGTGGGCTTTGGAACCAGCAAGGTCACACATGGCAGATATAAGAATCCATCATCAATGTTACACCTAGCTCCTGCATTTTCATCATCCCTCAATGTTTATTAAGTTCTCACATGCAGAGCAGTCATATTTATTAGTGTTGTTCTCACCAAAATGTACTCACTTTGAGGAAGGAGAATGAAGGGTATGGGGATGCCAGGCAAAGAGGGGCCAAAGGGGGAGTGTTATTAGAGGGGCTGACTCCGTCATGAGGGACCCTGTCACAGTGTCAGATATTATTTGCCAAAGTGATCCTCACACTTTAATATGCATGCCAATGAGCAGGGGACCTTGCAGAGTGGCAGATTCTGATTCAGTTGGCCTGGGCTGTGGCCTGAGGTTCTTCCTGTGTCTCCAATAAGCCCCGGGAGATACTGAGGCTGCTGGTCTGCAGCCAGCCCTTGGAGTATCAAGGATCTAATACTGGTAGTTGCTTGTTATTTTGCCTTAATAAAGAATAGGTCAGCCCTGGCTGGTGTGGCTCAGTGGATAGAGTGTCAGCCTTAGGACCAGAGATTTCTGGGTTCAATTCTGGTCAAGGGCATGTACCTTGGTTGCAGGCTCCTCCCCCACCCGGGCCCTGGTCAGGGCTCGTGCAGGAGGCAACCAATCGATGTTTCTCTCACATTGATGTTTCTCTCTGTCTTTTCCTTTCTCTTCTACTCTCCCTAAAAATCAGTGGAAAAATATCTTTGGGTGAGGATTAACAACAACAACAACAACAAAGAATAGGTCACCTGCCCCTAGAATATCTTATTTCTATGAAAACTGCTCATCTTTTCCACCAGTAAGTGGGATCCTCAAGTTACTACTCTCCCATGTCTTTGTACCTGGCTCTGGACCTAAAGTTAAGGAGCTCCCCTTTGGGCATAGTGCCCTCTCTAGGGCAGTCAGCTCAGTCCTAGATAACTAAGGCACACAGCACATGCCAGCGAAACATTCTCTTTAAAATAGCTTTGGACTGAGCCATTACTGGGCTTCCGTGGCTAACCACAGAACCTGAAATTCTTGCTCTCAGGAAATGGAAACTCAATTCAAAATTCCCCAGTGTCAAGCACTGTGTATTGTGTCTTTTATTTCCCTTTTCGAGGTATCCACGTTGTGCGCTGGCTGCGTGGCGAGGTACTAGATTCCTATAAGGAAATAAATTATGGATGTAAAAGTCATCAAGAGAAATTTATAGATGGCTCTGCTGCACTTAAAATTAGCATTTGAAAATTGCATGGGCATTCTAGTTCCACCATGTGGTCGATCAATTGCTTCCTGGATTAACTTGCTCTCTAATGTGCTGCAGGCAATTGCTTTCTGGGCAAGTGTGTGTCAATTTGTCCACCACCTCTTGCAAGGAGACCCAAGTTTCAGATGCCTGATGCATCCTGTACCACAGCTGGGAGGCTAGGAGTGGGCTTGGGGATGGGAAATGGGAACCCAGAGGTGAGGTCATTAATTGTCCCTGAGGCTCTAGAGAAGGGCCAAGTCAGACTCTGATGACCATCCTTTTTTTTTTTTTCAATTGATTTTTAGAGAGAGAGGAAGGGAGCTGAAGAGAGAGAAACATTGACATGAGAGTAAAAGATTGATGCACTGCCCCCTGCATGCCTCTCCATCTTTTTGAAGTCTTCCTGAAAAGAGCAATGGGTCCAGGATGCTCACTGGTTCCTCATTTCGCCCAGACTATAATTAACCTTGTCCTATGGAAAAGAAAACTAGATCCTACAGGTTTAAAATTGGATTCCAGTGGTATAAATATGATGTGACATGAAATATATTTTATAGCAAAATCTCCAAGAATTTTTATTATTATGTTCTGCATTGGTACAATCATTGACTGTTCCTCCTTTGTTTTTATGCATCAAGAATGTATTTACTGAAAATCATGTATAATTTCTCCTATTTCTAGCAACTGAAGAAATAAAGGGAAGGATTTTGATTTCAGGCAGAGGCCTGAATAAAAAATAAAATGACAATATGCCTTACCCCCTTTTGCCTTCACAGCAAAGTGCTCTACACATCTGAGTCTAAATTTTACAAGTTTACAAATTACTCTACCCAACTCCATCTGAGTGTTTGAATTAAGAAATTATTTGAAATTCAGATTTATACAAAGCCGCCTTTGTAGGATCCAGGGTAAGGAATAATTTTCCCCTGCCATGTTTTCACACATCATGATGAAGATTAAAATGTAGTTTATTTCAAATTAAGTAAATCAAACCAAGCACAAATATTAAACACCCACCTAAACACTCCACAGATATTAAACAGTCACCTATTTATGCATTAGAATTCTCTTGTTGCTCAATTTTCTTGGATAATACTTACAAATCCCTAATAGGTTAGAAATGATCCTTTTCTAATTGAAGTAGTTAATTATTAAAAAAACAATTACAAAAGCTGTTAGCTCCTGAAGTAGAAACTTGTGTGTATAGGGGAAGGAGAAATTTGAACCTACAAAATATAATAAAAAGCTGCATATCAAAAGTGACTTTGAAAAATCAGAGTTGTGGTTCATGGTCTTCCCTAAGATTTCAACTACATTATTTTAAAACAACTGCATTGAGCATTTGTAAGTGGAGTTGCCTTGTATCATTAAGGCTTCAGACCTCTGGTTAACAGTCACCACCAGGAATAACCATCAGTTATTAGTAATAATTGGTGTGTGTATAGCAGTGTTCCTCCAAGGATTTTAAAGCAATATGCATAGCTGACTCATTAACCAATAGGAGGCTGTTGGTCTATTGACAATTGACCTCCATGAGAGATAATCACAAATGTGTGTTAACTTCCCTTTTGTGTATCTACAGGCAGTAAATGTTGCCTCTGTCATCCCCCTGCAGTGTTCTTGTGATAGAGGTAAGACATGTGTAGTGGCCAGGTTTATAAATAGTTGGTTCTTCATCCTAGTTCACTAAGTGTCCTTGGAATAATAGTGTGACATCATTGCTGACATACTCATTCAAACCTCCTTTTGTTGTTTGGCCTTGGCATGGTACATCAACTCAGAGTAGATTTGTTTTACGTGTCTCTGGAAAACAAGAGTCATTTTACAAAAACAGGAAGAAAAGGAGAATATAAATAATACAATTTGCTAAGTGAAACAAATAAAATAATATAGTTTGACATTTTTTAAGATAGATATTAATAATAACAATGCTCTAAATGCCAGAGTTACTGGGGAATTTACAAATCTTAAAAATCCTATAAATCCATTTGGAAGAGACCATTTACTCCCAGTTTCTTCCCATGTTTTCTTGAGCAGTATGTGCACACGTTTTATATGATCTGTAGGATCTGGGCATCTCTATCCACTGAGCCAAACCGGTTTCGGATCTGGGCATCTCTAAAAAGCTGTTGCTAAGCAGCCAATATTATCATTCTTGTTAGGACCATATTAATATTTTTATTTATTTATTCATTTATTTATGTATTTATTATTTCTTGTTATGATGATGATGATGATGATGATGATGATGAAAAAATATACAAAAATATATACAATTTTTCATCTTTTTTTTCCATTATAGTTCATCTGTATTAGTTTCAGCTGCACAACATAGTGGTTAGACAATCATATACTTCACAGAGTATCTCCCTGGCCCATACATAGCTATTACAATATTTTTTTTCCCTCCATTGACCTCTCTCTGGCCACTCCCACCCCCCAGCACAGGCCCTCACCCCCCTAGTGACTGTGTCCATTTGTAATGCTTATATGCATGCATACAAGTCCTTTGGTTGATCTCGTACTCCCGCCCCTACCCTGCCTTCCCTCTGAGGTTTGACTGTCAGTTCAATGCTTCTCTGTCTCTGGATCTATTTTTGTTCATCGGTTTATGCTGTTCACTATATTCCACAAATGAGTGAGATCATGTGGTATTTATTTATCTTTCTTTGATTGGCGATTGGCTTATTTCACTTAGCATAATGCTCTCCAGGTTGATCTATGCTGTTGAAAATGGTAAGAGTTTCTTCTTTTTTACAGCAGTGTAGTATTCCATTGTGTAGATGTACCACAGTTTTTTAATCTATTCGTCTGCTGATGGGCACTTAGGCTGTTTCCAAATCTTAGTTATTGTAAATTGTGCTGCTATGAACGTAGTGGTGCATATATCCTTTCTGATAGGTGTTTCTGATGTCTTGGGATATATTCCTAGAAGTGGGATCATTGGGTCAAATGGAAGTTCCATTTTTAATTTTTTGAGAAAACTCCATACTGTTCTCCACAGTGGCTGCACCAGTCTGCATTCCCACCAGCAGTGCACAAGGGTTCCTTTTTCTCCACATCCTCACCAGCAGTTGCTGTTTGTTGATTTGTTGATGATGACCATTCTGACAGGTGTGAGATGGTACCTCATTATTGTTTTGATTTGCATTTCTTGGATGATTTGTGACTTTGAGCATGTTTTCATATGTCTCTTGGCCTTCTGTATGTCCTCTTTCAAAACGTGTCTATTTAGGTCCGTTACCCATTTTTTTGATGGGGTTGTTTATCTTTCTTTTGTTAAGTTGTATGAGTTCCCTGTAAATTTTGGAGATTAAACTCTTATCGGAGATAACATTGGTAAATATGCTCTCCCTTGCAGTGGGATCTCTTATTGTTTTGTTGATGGTTTCTTTTGCTATACCAGAAACTTTTTATTTTGATCTAGTCCCATTTGTTTATTTTCTCCTTAATTTCCATTGCCCTGGGAGCTGTATTGGTAAAGATTTTGCTATGACAAATGTCTGATATTTTGCTGCCTGTGGTTTGCTCTAATGTTTTTTATGGTTTCCCGTCTTACGTTTAAGTCCTTTATTCATTTTCAGTTTATTTTTTTGTATGGCGTAAGTTGGTGGTCAAGTTTCACTTTTTTGCATGTATTTGTCCAATTTTCCAACACCATTTATTGAAGAGACCATCTACACTCCATTGTATGCTCTTGCCTCCTTTGTCAAATATTAATTGAGCATACTGGCTTGGGTCAATTTCTGGGTTTTCTGTTCTATTCCATTGGTCCATATTAATGTTTTTAAACTGTGGCGATGAGTCATTGACCAAAAAGTTCTGAAAAATAAACATAATTGTAAGAAAAATTACATATTCTAGGAGTTTAATCCATCAGAATTCTGGTATGTTCAATGAGTCAGAGGAAAGGATACACTGTGAGAAAGTGTTATAACATGAATAGGGAATTTTTCTATAAAATTCTTTTATCAAACATTGCATTTTTAAATACAGTTAGAATCATGACTTTGGGAATCAGTGAGAAAACACCTAAAGGTTTTTTCAAGGCCTGTGAGTGTGTGTTTGCATGTGTGACATTTCCTCTTATAAAATAACACAAGACAATGGAGTGGGATGTCTGGAAGCCACTTTATCATATATTTTGCCTGCAGCACTGATAGCAATTTCCTAATAATGTTATTTTCCATTTTTCATTCTCTGTAGCCTATGTTATAGCATAGCAGTTTTGAATTAAATTAGTTGACACTGTTCTTAGATGGATTAAGCTTATTTTCAATGTCATTCCTTTCTTAATATTTGTGTCTTGATAATGACATACTAAATGCCCTGATATTTTGAGACCTCTTCCACATTTTATTTCTATATAAAAATAGTAAACAAAATATTCCAAATCTCCTCCTAATCTGGCATCAGATCAGAATTACTTCTTTTCTTACTCAAAATTCTTTACTTCATAAATACTTAAAATGGTGCCAACCCCACAACATTCATTGGGTATTTAATGTTTTACTATGAAACAAGCCCATGAAATCTCACCATCCCCAAGAGATGGTGGGACCGAAGGTGAGAAAACAGGTTGAGAACATTTCATTCACAAGCCAATTGAGCTGGATTTTGAGACCCAGCTGTTTGCACCAGGGCCCACACTGCTAATTGCCTCTCATAACCTGTTTACTGCATGGACATGCATAGCATCACCTCATCCATGCTGAACAGTTTCCCAAGTCTCTAAAATTGTGTGCAGCAAATTTACCATGGCATACATTATCAACATGTATCCACTGATCACAGAAGCAACAGTCAAATGCAGCCTTTCCCATATCACCTGTCACAAAGGCCCAGTGTACTTGCTAGATAGAATGAGTACACTGCACAGAGTAAACTCTTGATTAGATGGCGAATGACTGCAACTTATCTTAACATGGGATCCCAAAGTAAGTTGTGAGTGAGAAACCACTGCTCTACTAGCAATGTTAAAACCAACAGCAACATCTTAATTCACACAGCTTCCTGAGTTCATCTTCAAGTTCTTCCCTCCTGCAAAACAACTCAAAGTTCCAGAGACAGGATTTCATAGATCTTCCTCTTTTCAGTGTCATTAAGGTTGATTGACAGTTGACAATTCTGTGGCCTTTCTGGGTTTTAGTTTCCCATTAATTAAGGCAGATTCATGTGTCACATGATTGTTCCAAAGGTTAAATCACAGGGTGAACTGTTTTGTTTAGTGTAAAGTATTAAATTATTGTTCTTTTGCCTCCCCCCTTTTTTATTCCTCTCTGTTAAGAGTCTCCACTTATTACAACTGAGAAAGGTTAACATGAGAAGCTTGGTGCTTCTTCCACTTTCTTTTAGTTACTGTGAGAAGTTCTCAGGCCTCCCTTCAGTTCCTGAACTTCTGTTGAGAGTTGTTGGTGTATGTAGGTTTCTAAGTGTCTCACAAAAGTGCACTTGCAAATATTTGAATAAACACCATGAATTTCACTAAAACCCCATAATCATGCTCAAGAAGGGAGATTCCTGCTGACTTGTTAGCCTCACTCAGAGGAGAACCTTCCTTCCTGATGTGTCTTACAGGGCTTTGAATGGCTGCTAATGAAACCAACAGTCAACAGTAAGCATGTGTAGGTATTAGATCACAGAGTCTCGAGATGTTGGTACAGGCTTTAACTAAACATTTCAATTGCTTTGGTTGTCATGCAGCTTATAGTAAAAAATTTTGAAGTATATTGGTCATGTCCTGAAGGCCTCCTATAAAACAAGTTCCAGGAGAAAAGTTTAAAATTATGCTTTACTGCCAAGGTTCTTGTTCCAGCATTAAGAAGGGTTCAGCAATCTGGAGAAAGGCTGTGCATAGATTAAGTAGGAGTCCAAAGATGAAAGATATTTTTGAAAGGCATTGGGGGTCAGAGGAGCTTTAGCTAAAGGAGCTAAGTTCTCCTTGTCTCAGGACCCCTTGCTTTTTATTAACACAATTTTTCCTAAGGCAAGGTGGAGATAATACACTTCAAAGGGTAGGGTACATAAGCATTGTCAGATTGGGGAATAGCCTATGGCTGTTCAGGTGTTTGGCCAGTAGGAGGCAATAACATGTAGATTAAGATGCCCTAAACTGTCTGGCAATAAACAATCATCCCTTTCAGGTTTGGAGGAAATGCCTTCGAGCTATTCCCACAGGTGATAACATATGTAACTCAGCCCTTGTTGAGTCCCCAAGTTCCATCAACCTTTTGATGAAACTCTTACAATTATGACATGCTGGAATTGGCTTCCAGCACTTTGCTTGAGATAAATAATAGAAAAATGTAGCTACTTAAGCACAAAACAATGATAGCTTAAACAATAACAGTGGTCACAAGATGTTTAGTCTCTGTCTTTGCCTTTAAAGATCACATCACTGATGCAAAGTCATCAGATATTTTTGTCAATCGTGACTCCTCAACCCAGTTATATCACCTGACCACACTGGAAGACTCCAGACAAAATGATGTCAGGAACTGAATTAATCAGCTTAAGGAAAACCACAGAAGATTACTCAAGTACTTATCAGTCAGCATCACCCATGATCCCTAACCCTAATCCTTGATCATTGCCTTTAAAAACCCTTGATTAAAAACCATGGGGGAGTTTGGCTTCCTATTCTCCTGGCTTGGCACTCTGACAATTTAGTGCTTTAATTTTTTCACTGTAGAACTCAGTGTTCAGTGTTTGGCTCTGTTGTGCCAAGTCAGATGGACTTGTCCTCATGGTTCAATAACAGGAACTGATGCATCATTCTATATAAGTATTGAATGAAAACTTTCTAATTGAACCCACTCCTGTTACCAGACAAGCTCTACTCCATAAAAAGTATTCAAGATTCAAGAGAGTGGTGAGTAGTATAGTTGACCCTTGAATAGCATGAGTTTGAAGTGCATGAATCCATTTATATGTGGATTTTTTTCAATAAATATGTTTTCTCTTATCATTTTCTTAATAACATGTTCTTCTCTCTAGTTTACTTACTATAAGAATACAGTACATAATATAAACAACTTAAAATATGTGTTAATCAACTATTTACATTATTGTTAAGGCCCACAGTAGGTTATCAATAGTTAAGTTTTTAGGGAATCAAAAGTAATATGTGGATTTTCAATTGTGCAGGAGTCAGCACCCCTAACCTCCAATTTATTCAAGGGAAAACTGTATATAAATGCAACATTTGACCACAACATATAGAGCTGGATCCTCTTTTGTTTCATCCAGTGGCCTGGCCACTTTCTGGGGCACCTGGCATCCAGGACAGGAAGCACCTACTGTGCACAATGTGCCAATGGACCCAGGTGCTCACTCCTCCTGGCAGCAAGGATATTTATTGGATCAACCCCTCCTATATGAGAGGGCATATGGGAATCTTCACATATACTCCCCAAACTGGGTTTGCAGCCATATTCCTGGGGAAGAAGATTTCATCAATTCTGTGGTGGTAACCTATTCATGGAGGGAGAGCTTGAACATTTTAAAATAATTGAATTATAGACTAGAGTAGATAAGAATCCAGCACTCATAACAAATGTAGAATGGTTCTGTGAGCCTTTCATTGGTGGCACACATACATAGTGTGTGTGTGCACATGTAAGGATTGCTGGGTTGTGCTCTATCTAGATATTTCTTGCAGTGAGAGCCCCTATGGAAGCCACTGTGTCTGACGAGGGAGATAGAGAATGTCAGGACAGTGCTTGGTGAAGTTAGACCAGACGAGTTCTTAGACTCAGTGGCTTATCCCTGTATACCTTATTTCCCCAACTTGAAGATGCACAATGGTATTCTAGTTAACGTTTTGGAAATCAGGACACTTCTTACAATTGATTTGTACATTTAATGTAGTTCTTTTCTGTTTGCACTCTGGAAAGCTCTTCCTAAGTCAATAAAATGTTTCACAATCATTGCCCTCTGAAAATTAACAAAATCGTCTGTGTTGTCAGGAGCATCGAGCATTAGGAGACAAAGTAAGTGATATAAACCCTACTTATCAAACAGGGAGAGATGAAGTGGCCACTAGGGGGATGGAGATATAAGCTGCAGCGACCTCTGAGGAGTCACAGGTCACCATCAGTCCCTCTCCATAGATAAGAAAAGTCAGGGAACCATGAAAGCACTGCCCCAGAGGCCTAGATCCTGCAAACCCAGCTCTCTTCCTGCCTCTGGGTCTTAAACTGGTGACTCACAGTTCATTTCAATTCCATTTCAGCATCTTCCTTTCTAAAGAATACTAGAGCTCATTCAAGTGACCAGGGTTGACAATAAAAGATTAGCCCATTCTATTGCTTAATGCCCTACACAACTTTAAATGCCTAATTGGTGATAAATTGCAATAAGAGTAGGATTTAGGAGAAGAGCACGGGGAAAGGAATATGAGATGCTGATTTAATCATTGCTGGAGGTATAGGGTAAAGGACCCCAAAATTGAGGAGAAGAAGGAAGGAGGAGGCAAGAAGGGGCAGGAATTGGGGGTGGTGGAAGGCAGACTTGACTGTCTTAAATAAAGCTCCTCCCATCAGCATGACTGCTGTCTACTCAGAACAGCTGGATCACTTTTCAGGATATTCCATCCATGGTCAATTTTGCTATCAAGGTAGAAAGGAATTGAACCTCGGGCCCTGGTTTCGGGCAGGTGGTGAGCGGTCTTGGGGACCTTCCCCCCATGGTCCTTGCTCCTTTCATTCGGAAAGGAGCACTGGCATTCTCTCCAGGACCAGAGTAGCCTGTCTGTGTTCTGTTCCCCACACAGTCATTAATATCACCCAGTCATCTGCCCACTTCTCGGCAACTACTTCCTAGAATCATGGAGAAGCACTCACACTATTCATGCATGAACTATTCACTCAAATAAATGGGTGGGGCCTTGAAACAAAAAACAAACTGGCTTTCAAGTCATAGACACAAATGCAAGAAGAAATATAAGATGTCCTTAGCAAGAATTCAAGTCCATTCCCAAGCCCTACACACATGCAGTGGTATGAGCTGAGGTTAGGCACTGTATTATGTCCCTTGTAAACCAGATTGTGCCTACATTGCTTACATAAATATGTTGATTGCCTCCTTGCTGTTTTTATTTTATGTGTTTATATTTCAAGGTGATTCTGTTTATCCCATTTTAGAGACAGAGGTGCACATTTTTGGAAGCCCCAGGGAGCTAAGTGAAATGTTGCATATTTAAGGAGTTGTTGGGGAAAAGCCATGCATTTAAGAAGCACACTGTCTATTCTGAGATATATGGCTCAGGTTCAGGTAAATAGCTCACTGGAATGAACAACTGAGCCAAGCACCCAGGTTTCATCCCCCATGCTCTCTTTATGGCTGCCTCCTTTAATGGCTCAGCCACCTATCAGGGCAGCTTCATTAACCTGTCAGCTCACACACCCACTCTCAAAGTGATGTATGGGGAAGTCCTCCCTATGCTAAATAAGATCCCTTTTGCTATTATTAATAATATCACAGTGATTCAGTACACAAAGCCATTAGAATAGTAATAAAAAGAGAGACTGTCATTATTCTAACCACAAAGCAGAAAATGAGAGAATCTTCCATAATTATGAACATTTGTGGCTGCCTGGCTCCAGCTAAGAGGAAAAATGCAGAACAGAGCCTGCTCAGCCGGCTGCAAGGGAAGGCCACCAGAGCCAAATCCTGGGCTTTTACCCATGCTACTTTTTACTGAAAAGTAGGTGCAGGTTTGGTTTTCCCATAATTGTTCTGCCTTGACTTCTCCTGATGGTTTGGGAAGGAAGAAATTTAATATCTAAGTTATTGCATTATCACCTATTAAACCACCCATTCTATGACTGCCTCCATAGAGTACCACAAACCCCGGTCTTCTTAAATATTTCTTTACAATTACACTTTGCTAAGTAGCAGCTATTGTCAGATTTAGCAAATGAAGTTCAAAACTTATATTCTGAAAAATACAAAATACTATTGAAAACAAAGACCTCAATAAATGAAAAAAAAATATTCCATGTTCATAGATCAGAATTAATATTTTAAAAATATGTTTTAGTTGATTTCAGAGAGGAAGAGAGAGGGAGAGAGAGATAGAAACATCAATGATGACAGAGAATCATTGATCGGCTGCCTCCTGCAACTCCCCCCACGGGGGATCAAGCCCACAACCCAGGCATGTGCCCTGACTGTGAGTTGAACTGTTCATAGGTCTATGTTCAATCAATGAGCCAAGATGGCCAGACCAGACTTCATATTGTTGAGATAGCAATACTTCCCAAATTGATCCAAAGATTCAATATAATCCCTATTAAAATCTCAGCTGGCTTTTTTTTTCAGACATTTATAAGCTAATACTAAAATTCATATGGAAATTCAAGAGAATAACAATATCCAAACATACTTGAAAAAGAACTCTTCCTAATTTCAAAACTTACCATAAGATACACTAATAAAGATAGTGTGGTACTGGGCATAATATCAGACATGTATATCAGTGAAATATAATTGAGTCCAGAAACAAATTCTAATACTTTTAGTCAAACTGATTGTTTTTAAGAAGGACACCAAAACAATTCAATGGGGGAAGGAGAGTAAAAATAGTTTCTAACAATTGGCTTTGAGACAACTTGATATATCCACATGCAACAAAATGAATTTGGATCCTTACTTCACACATATATAAAAATTATCTCAAAATTAATCAAAACCCTTCATATAAGAGCTAAAACTATAAAACCCTTAGAAGAAACATAACTTTGGATTATGCAATAGTTTTTAGATATTACATCAAAAGCGGAAGCAACAGAAAGAACAATAACAAGTATATAAATTGGACTTGATAAAAATGTAAAACTTTTGTGCTTCAAAATATGCCATCAATAAAGTAAAAAAAAAAACACCCCACAGAATGGGGGAAAATTTTGCAAATAATTTTCTGATAAGGGATTTGTATCTATAATATATAAGAACCAGAAACACAACTCAAAAAAAGTACATAACCCAATGGAATAAGTGAGAAAAAATATTCAAATAGAAATTTTTCTAAAGACGATATACAAATGATCAATAAGCACGCAAAAAGATGCTTCACATCATTAGCCATCAGAGACATGCAAATAAAAACCACATTGAGGTATCACTTTGCACCCATGAGAATGGCTGTAATTAAAAAGACATAATTTGTGTGCATGAGGACAGAGAAAAATTGGAACCCTCCTATACTGCTGGTGGGAAATTACAGTGATACAGTTCCTTTGGAAGACAGCCTGGAAGATTCTCAAAAAGTCACTGATAGGTACAAAACCAATAACAATGAAATTGTATGTCCACACAAAAAGTTGTACATGAATGTTCATAACAGAATTATTCATAATAACTAAAAAGCAGAAACAAATTGAATCTCAATCAACTGATGAATGATAAATGAAATATGGTAGATCCATTCAGTAGAATATTATGCAGCAATAAAATAAGCAAAAAACTGATGCATGCTATAACAAGAATGAACCTTAAAAGTATGCAAAATAAAAGAAACTAATCATACAAGATTACATAGAATTTCTGGAATAGACAAATCTACAGGCAAAAGGTAGATTAATGTTTACCTATGGCTGGGTAAGGGAGGTTGAGAGCAAATGAAAAGCGATTGGTAATTCATATGGTGTTTTTTATTGGGGAGTGATTAAATGTTCTAAAATTGATAGTGCTGATGGTCACACAACTCTAAAAATACTAAAATATATTGAATTGTATACTTCATTTTATTTATTTTTGAGGCATAATTTTCTTAGAAAATTATATTAGTTTTAGATGTATATGATTTGATATTTGTGTATATTACAAAATAGTCACCCTAATAAGTCTATTTAACATCCTTCATTATACATAGTCACAAAAATGTTTTTTTCTTGTGATGAGAACTTTTAGCAACTTTCAAACATGCAATACAATACAGTATTACTAATTATAGTTGTCATAATATATATTACATCCCCATGACTTATTTATTCTATTACTTTAAGTTTGTACCTTTTCACCTCCTTTCCCATTTTGCCACTCCATGATCCCCACCACTGGCAACCACCAATCTGTATCTATGAGGTTGATGTGTGTGTGTGTGTGTGTGTGTGTGTGTAGATTTTTTTTTTATTAAACATATCACTGAGATCAAAAGTATTTGTCTTTCTCTGTCTGACTTATTTTACCTAGCTTAATAACTTTAAATTCTATATATGTTATTGCAAATGGCAAATTTTCATGGATGTAATATTTTTATGGCTGAATAATATTTCAAAAATATTCCATATATTATTGATGGAATATTCTATTGATAGACACTATATGTCTTGCATATCTTGGCTATTGTAAACAATGCTGCAATGAACATGGGGGAACATATAGCTTTTTGAGTGTCTTCATTTCCTTCAGCTAAATACACAGAAGTGTAATTGATGGGTCATATAATTGTTCTATTTAAATTTTTTGAGAAACTTCCATACTATTTCTATAGTGGCTGTACCAATCTGCATTCCTGTTATCAAGGCCCAAGGGTTCCCTTTTCTCCACACCTTCCCCAACACTAGTTATTTCTTGTCCTTTTTATAATAGACATCTCACAAGTCTGAGGTGATATCTTATTGTGGGAAATTGTACAATTTAAATGGGTGAATTGTATGAATTATGTTTATATATCAGTAAATCTGTTATTATAAGTAGAGTAAATATTGTAGAATAACACCTGCTTTTCAATGCTTTCATCTCATTTCTTCTTTACTTTTATCTCCTCTCCCTTCTCCAAAATGCAAATTGTAACCCATTTACTTGAGAGCTTAAATCCCATTAAACAACTCTCAGAAATGACTGACTTACCAAAGTTTACAAGGTTACTTCTTCCCAGAGTAGTTACATTTAAGAGTGTTTTTTTAAGAAATAGAAAGCTTAAAAAACCAGTTTTTTCATATTTAATGGTGGAAGGTGAGCCACTATCAAAATAATTGGAAAGACAATAGAAGTAAAAAAAGAGAGAGATGTTACTTAATTTACACCATTGATTTGTAAGGTTAGTTCTATTCCAGAACAAAATAAAACCAAGTGTGCTTTGCTAAAACCCTAAATCATTTTAAATGATGCCAATTATATGGCAGCATCGTTTTGGGAGGTTGGCTCCCTTCTATGGCACCTACAGCATCTAAGACATAATCCCCTCTCAAGTCTGATTGACTTATAGCCTAGGAAAACCTTTTCATTTTTTCTGGTCATGTCTTCTTGGGACTATTGTTTCAGAAAGATGAGCCCCTTATCTGTATGTCTGGGAGCAAATGGGCCTGGGGCCTGGGTCCAAATCCAGAGGCAGTCCTGGTACCTAGGAAAGTAATATTTTTATTGTAGGCTTGTCCAGCTTTGAAAATACTTGTGGAACAGTCTGAGGTCCTCAATGAAGATGATAAACACTAAAAACTTACATTTTTTTGTTTGCTTTTATATATTTTGATTACTTAAAAAAAACCCAACTGCTTTAACAATTTCTAAACAATGCTCTCACAGTGTCTGCTATCTCCAGTCATGTACTTGATCTGCTACTGCTATCTGTTATTTGCTCCTGAGAGTTATTTCACTGATGGACATGTCGTTATTCTAAAGCCCTAAAGAATCAGCTTCTGTTTCACATCCCATTGACTTACTCCTGAGCCCTGGCTGCCATGTGGGCCCAGATAGCAGCTGAAGGAAACAGAAATAGCAGCTACCCAGCCTCATCACCATAAGCAGAGCAAGCATGGAGAAAACGAGCAGCAAAGGTTTAAATTCCTTCCATGCCTCAAAATAGTAAAGAAGCATCTGTTGATTTTTTTAAGGAAAGCATCAGAGAACAGAATCCTGGTGTCGAGCTTCCTCAGGATGTTTTGGAAGACCTGGTCTCTTCTCAATGCTCTGGGGCTTTGGGAGTAGTGGCCCTTCCCAGTACGGGCTTGCTGGTCGCCACTGACCGTTCTTCCAGAATGCAGAAAGACTGGGATGTTTTAAAGGGAAAAGTAACATAAAATGAAACATGACACTAAACTGTTTAGATGTTTATGGAGGCTTATCATCTAGAAGTTTCCCCAGATGATAAAATAGTTATCTTTTTATAAATCGAACTTTGAAATCTATCCTGGCAACGCTGGTGAGAAAGCAGTTACGCTGGGTGCTGAAGCATAACCGTTGTTTAAGGAATCTCATTTTCTCCCTTCATATTGATGGAGGAGGTAGCATATGATCCCATTTGCTTGGCAGAGTAAGAATTTATTTTTATATACTATGTGTAGTGTAGGAACATATAAATATAGCTTTACAGAGGAGAATCTTGAAAACATTAGGCCTGCTAAAACTGGCACTTTCTCCTCATTTTTCTTATAAAGAAAATAGACATTTGATATATACTTGTATTTTCAGTTGCAGCTGCTTTGCTGAATTTCACTCAGTTCTTTACACTTACGCCCCCTGTCTTACTCCATTGAGGCTGCTATGACAGAAATAACACAGACTGGGTGGCTTATAACCAACAGAACTTTATTTCTCACAGTCTGGAGGCTGTAAGTTCAAGATCAAGGAGCCAGCATTGTTGGGATCCAGTGAGGGCTCCTTCCTGGTTCACAGCTGGCTATCATCTAGCTGTGTCCTCATATAGCAGAAGGAAAAAGGGAGCTCCCCAGGGTCTCTTTTGTAAGAGCACATATCCCACTTATGGGGACTTCACCCTCATCACCCTCAATCACCTCCCAGAGACCCCTACTTCCTACTACTATCACATTGGAGGTTAGGTTTCAACATATGAATTTTGGGGTATAGAAGCATTCATTTCATAGCACACCCTCACCTCTACTCCCTGTATGTGGGGTTCCATTTATCTAAGGGAACATCCTCAGGCTGATGGGGTGTGTGCTATGTAGCCTTAGATCCAGAGATGGCCTGGGGAACTTTAAAGAATAAATACACACTAGAATTAAATTGCAATAGTTCATCTCTATCACTTTTTGCTTCCTCTACAGTTATGTTGCTGAAAGCTCACATAATATTTTAGCTGTTGACAAATAAAAAACTGGATTTACTATTAATACTCTTAGATTTTCATCTCTGCTTATATTAGATTAATAATTATTTATAACACAAAGAAAACATAATAAATGTACACAGTGTTCTATTTAATATTCAGAGTGGTATGTGCAAAAATGTTTATCTCACAATAATTTTAACTTATTCCTGAAGCAAAGCATTCCTCATTTTCTTACTAGAATCACACCTTCAATCCACAGGGGCATCATGATTCCTTCACAAAGGCTCCTTTCCTCACGGACACACCTGAATCAGGACCAGGAGTGCACCTAGTAGAACAGAGTAGTGCATTTTCATCCCACTATGTGGAGGCAGATTCAGAGCTCCATGAACCCAAGCACACATCTCAGAAGACAGGCTGAGGAAAGTTCCCTGGTGGGAAAATTTTGAGTGCCGTGGCAACTCAGCACTGACTGCGAGGGGGCTGCAGATCAGGCCTGAAGAGAGGCCTGGAGAGAGAAGCAGGGTCTGCTCTGTAGCCTTCGTGGCAGCTGTTGATCAGCCCTTGCCTCTCTCTTTCTTTCAGACCTCCACTGGGGCTGCTGATTAGCCCTGCCTCTCTGATCAGGTTCGTTGATAGGCCTGGAGATGCTGACTGGCATAGAAACCGACCAATCAGAACCAAATCTGGCTGAAGTGCAAGGAGCCAATGGCTGCCTAGGAGGCAGAGTATCTGACACTGATTGGCATAGAAACCGACCAATCAGAACCTAATCGGGGTGAACTGCGAAGGCAGAACTTAAGGTGGTGGCTGAGGAGGGGTTTTAAGGGCAACAGCTGTTTGGTGTAAGGTGTAAGAAAGAGGTTCAATTTTTTAATGACCAGTTTGGCAGTATAGTGCATATGGCTGGCTATCAGTCCAGATATAGGGATTATGTATTTTTGTCTGCCAAGAGCATCTCCTCCTGCTGAAAAAGGCTTTTTGCCCCATTTAAGCAATTCTATCCTATATAATCTATCTATACTACTAAAAGGATAATATGCTAATTATACTGGGTCGAGTGGCCATCTTCTGGATGTCCGCCTTCCTTCAAGACAAAGCCATGGTGGTGGGGGCTGAGGCAGAAGCAATTAGGGGCGATTAGGCTGGTAGGGGAAGGCAGTTGGGGGAGAGATCAGGCCAGCAGGGGGTTAGGGGCAATCAGGCCAGCAGGGGAGGGCAGTTGGAGGCCACCAGGCCAGCAGGGGTGGGCAGTTAGGGGCAATCAAGCAGGCAGGCAGAGGCAGTTAGGGGTGATCAGGCAGGCAGGCAGATAAGCAGTTGGTAGCCAGCGATCCCAGATTGCGAGAGGGATGTTCAACCGCCAGTTTAGGCAGTTGGACAGGGATTGGGCCTAAACTGGTGGTTGGACATCCCCAAGGGGTCCCCGATTGGAGAGGGTGCAGGCTGGGCTGAGGGACCTCCCCCCACCCGTGCATGAATTTTGTGCACCGGGCCACTAGTATTATTATAATTTTCCACAACAACCTTTCCAATGTGCTCCTTTTTAAACTAAGTCATCGTGTATCTGTCAAAAATGTGAATTGTGTTATAACTTGCACTACAGCTGTCATTGCACATTTAAAAGGTGCTCTTAGCAATTATTTTTGGCCAAGAAGCATGGGAATAATAGGAAATAGTAGAGAGTGGGTTATGTATTACTTTGTTGATGTTCAAATGAAGCTTACCAGCTAGAGGTCCTGTGGCCAGCCTGGTGTTTGTTTCCAAAGATGCTCAGCCCCAAACCTCAGCTGATGGGGTCTAATGTTTCTTTAAAGCATCACAGTGAAGCTCAGAACAAATGAATATATGACCATGTGGGTGAACCTGACAGAGGTTAGTACAGATCTTCTAAGTATTGTTCCAGAGGATGTATTATTTTCTAAAAAGTCCACCATTAAGATTTATTCACTTGAGAGTAATGCACTGAATGACAAATCTAAAGTGTACTTCCTTCCATCCATGCCCTTCTACAACGGAAGAATTATCAGGACACAGGTTCTGTGGAGAAAGCCACATTCTCACCTGGTATTGGAGAAAAGGAAAAGACCAAACACAGGAGATTTCCAGTTCTCTCAGTAAATTAGTAAATTAGACACAGAACATAATTCTTCCACAGAACATTTACTATCTTATGGATCTATAGCTACCTTTACTTTTTTTTTCAAATTTCAGCTTAAAATATTTTATTTTTATATTTCGTAAAACAGCTATAACATCGGAGAAATGGTGCAATATTAGATTTAAAAGTTACTTTAACTGACACCTATGATTCCTGGGCTCAAAGAAAAACAATGTGATCTAGTGATCTAGCACTTCCTCCCCCAGTGAGGGAACACAGGGAAGGGCCTCTGGAGGGTGCCAGAGGCATCAAGGCTATTGATTCTGCATCAATTCTCAGAGTGAACTTGCTGGCTGATGGTACCTGCTCCTGTGAAATCACATCCTCCCTGGTTTTACTTCTTTCTATGCTGTGTCCTTTGGCGGTCCTTTCAATTCATGTAGGATTAAAGGGGAAAGGACTGGATTAAAATGGAAGGTAAGACATTGCACCTGTATTTCTTAGATTTATATATAAACTGCTTCTCAGTAGACCCAGGTTAACAAAAATCATAGACATTCAGATGCTACTTGAAGTCCTAAAAAGAGAGATTATTACTCAGTATGAATGTGGAGAAGAAGGCAGAAATCCTAGACTAGAAGAAACAAATAAGAAATCAGAAATCCTAGGTAGGGTGGTCTGTAAAACAGGAAGCAAGCTAATTTATGCGGTACAATTCCAGAAGACATCAGAAATTGGAGACAGGCTCTGGTACTTCTGAAGATGGGTGTGGGAGATGTCTGAAAACAGAAGGAATGGTGGAAAACTTGCATTAGAAACAATTAGACCCATAGAGTCCCTCCCCTCCACCTCAGCAGTAGACTGGAGATTTCCCATCTGGACAGAAGATTACCAGGTATAACTCAGCAGGGAGCCATACTGAAAACACAGAATCAAGTGAATGTCCATCCCACTGAGTGGGGAAGCCAGACCCCTCTGCATTCAACTGTCAGCGTGCTGGCGGTTACCTTCATGTGGCCCAGGCAGGAGACTTCTTTCCAGAGAAGCTTTCTTTCTAGAGAAGTCAGACAAATGCAACTGATAGTCGAGGACTCCTCAACTTCGGTGAAACCCACTACTCTATAAGCAATGCCTATAGAGAGTTCCAGAACTATTTACAATGCCTAATTCTTAAAAATAGACAGACAGCTACTGATCAAGATAGACGGTGAAAGGGCCTATTGTGAAACACAGAGAGCAGAATAAGCAAACAGGAAAAAAGACTTTGAAGAAGCAGAACATGGAAAAAAGAGGAAAAAAGAGTCTTATGTAAAACCCATTATAATCAATGACTTTAGAGAGAAGAGTTTACAAACATGAATCAAGCATAGTATGCTATAAAAAGGGAATATTCAGAGAGCAAAACCATCTTTTGGATATTAAAAATCTTATGGTAGAAATAAAAAAGAAATTCAATAGGCTGGTTGGAAAATAAAGTTGAGCAAATTGCTCAGAAAGTAGAATAAAAAGGCAAAGCAAGTAAGTAACCAAAGAACAATGGAAACAAAAATAGAAGTCTGTTTCAGAATACATAATATCTAAATGTTAGAAGTTTCAGAAAGGGGAAATTGAAAGAGAAATTATCAAAGAAATATAATTCCCAGGATGCAAGGATTTAAGCCACCATAGTGCAAGGTCCCATGGTGTACCCACTATGAAAATGAAGGCATGCCATTATAAAATTTAAGAACAATAATAAAGACATTAAGGTACACAAAAAGGAGAAAAAATGCAAATAAAAAATGGAAAATCATAATGTTATGAACGTTAGACTCAGGACACAATGAAATAATTCCTTAAAATTTATTTAAATTATTTCCAATTTATAATTCTGTGTTCAGCCAAATGATGAGATTTTCACAATTGAAAAAATATTACCTTGAGGATTTTTCTTAGAATATAGTTGAAAATATGCTGCACCAAAACTAAGGACTGAATTTTTTTAAGTATGAAGTAATTGTATATAGAAAGCAGGATTTCCCCGAAGGAGAAAAGCAAAGGCAATGTGAATGTAAATAATAGGATGACCACAATGCACCAGGGGGAGAAAGCAGCTTGGGTTATAGCTTCCAAAAGAAAGATATCTAAAGGAGGGGAAAAGGAAATAAGGAAAATTGACAAATTACCTGACATGTTTGAATATAATGAGAAGACATTCTACTTAGGGAGAAATATTTAGGGATCAATTACAGATAAAAACTCAGAAAATCAAGTAGTAGAAAAAAATCAAAGCAATTATTAACTCAAGAGAAAACAAAAGGTTGTTTAACCAATGGAATGTAATTGCATAACAAAGATTGCAATTGCTTTGTTGGGAGCAGGGTAAGAAGACTCAAGTGAAAGCTTATGCCTCATCTTCAGTAGTAAATCAATAAATCATTGCTAAAATGGAAAAGAATAGAGAAATAACTGTATATGTTTGCTATTAAAATGTGATTATGTTATAGTCTTAAATATCATTTCACACAAAACAGGCCACGGTTCCATGGAGAATCACAATTCCAGGTCTTAGGCAAGAAACATGCAAAATCTTCTTGTCACATCAGAGAGTAAAGACGTTGCCAAAGACACCAGGGCCACATTCAAAGAACTTAGTGACTAGCCAAAGATGAGACATTTTGAGTATCAATGTGATAACAATTGCAATGGATTGAAACACATCAAAAGTGCTTACATCCTTGAATTCATAAAGATTTTAAGAAAAAAAAGGCTACTGATCGCTGTTGAAGGTTGCTTGGAACCAGCTCATTCTTTTGAAAACTGGTAAATAATGGAAAAAAACAAAAACAAGCATCCATCCTGTCTTCCCACACAAGCTGTATAATTGAACTTCCAAATAATAGAAAAGAACATTCTCTATACAGATGTACCCTGGCTAATCAATTAAGGGAGACTGTTAGAATTAGAATATAATCATTGTGTTATTCCTAAAAGATGAATAGATCATCAATGTCTGCTCACATCACAAAATGAAAGATAACCAGACATTGTGTACCTTCAGGCTGAAGGACAGAGAGCCACCTTTGAAGCAGTTTTGTGGGGACTAAAATCAAACCTGAATTTGATCAAGCTTCTAGCTCTGTTTATCAATTGGCAGCACAGGTCCCAATCAACACAATCCAGAACTAAAAAACTCTATAGTATAAATGTTCTGATTTCTTTAATAAATCAAGATGAAACAAACAAACAAGAGATGAAAGGAGAATTTATAAATTTAAAGAAACTTAAGAGACATTTTAACCACTCCTCTCTATCTCAGCTGTAAGTCTTGCCTCCCTCTGACTTTAAGGTGGAAATAGAAGCCTCTGGTAGGTTGTTCTCAATCCCTGCCCTCAATTCGGCAAATACCTCTGCCTGCACGTGTTAACTATGAGGTTAGACTGTAGCCTTGCACATCTTCTCAAGTACATGATGCTATTGACAAATTTCTGTACCCTCATTACTGTGTTTTTACCTCCCTACCTGCTCCCAGGAGAGCAGATATGAGAATCACTCACATGGGATCCTCCTTCTCTTCTTCTCTACTGTGTTTTCTCTTTAATACGTTTCTTCATCCCTACTGATCTCCATGCCAGTTCCCTGTTCTCTCACACACTTCGCTGCTCACACTTATAATCAGACCTCTAGAAATGCTGGCTCTGTTTTCCTTGTAAACAAAATGTCAGATAGGCAACCTGCCAGCCTTTTCAGGTCTAGTGATTTTGAAGCAACAGGAAATGAAAATGGTACAATAAAGGCTTAGTTGATGTAGCAGTAGAAACATGTGGTCTCTCTCTTTCTCTCTCTCTCCTTCTGTCTCATACACACACACACACACACACACACACACACACATTCAAAAAATTCTACACACACACACAAGTGACATGATATTTATTATTCTGTTTTAAACAGACTCCAATAAGCCAAGTTCTAATGGAATATTAAAATTATCAGTAGCAACAGAGGCCTGAGTACAGAGAAAACCATTATTTAAAATACCTTTAACTAATTGTAATACAAGGACAAAGAGATTGCCAAGTGTTCCAAACCCTGTAGTTCTAACCAAGAGTGAATAAATAAAAAGCTTCCTTGTGAAAAGGAAGAAAAAATATATATTTTCAACAAAAATGATTCAGTGCATTTCTGGCATTCAAGTGCTGCAGGAGTAAGAACAATGAGAACATCCACGAAACAGAATTCGTCTCATGTCTTTAATATAGCATGCATTTAAATTGATTATTATGTTTCCTGGGAAATTCCCTTCTTCAGAATATTTAATTCAATACAAAGTTTATGTATGAAGTAACAATGCATATTAGTGAGGACAGTGGCAGGAAATAAGATTCATTCCTCTGGTTTAAATGAAGAGTCTACACTGCAGGGACTAGAAGAGGCATGGGAGGGTTAGGAGGGCAAATAGGAGAGGATGGTGAGGGTATGGAGACTAGCAATACCAAGGCGCTGTCGCTGTTTTAGAGAAAAGTGTGCTCTTGGAGTCCAGGAGGACCCCAGGTCCTGGATCTTTATAGGATGGATGAACAACCCACGCAGGAGCTGTAGTCACAGAAGGACAGTTGTCTGCCTGATGCAATTCTGAACTGTGCTTGGAGGAAGCAGAGAAGAAACATTAATGTTCTCCTCCCACTTTTGCTTTACTTTCCATTGGCTGAATCCATCCAAGATCTTGGTTTGGGTGCCTAAGTGATGGTGGTCGACAAGGTCAAAGCCCAGGGTGAAAGTATGGCAGAGAACAGCAGAAAAGCCAACTGGAGATTGGAAGTGGGAGGCCAGTTGAGAATAACCATCACCCAGGACTCCTTTTCTCTTACAGTGTTTGTATTTCTTTCTGGATATAGTTACCTCCAGAAAGCTGGCACTAGGCTGTGATAGATCTTCCTTTACTCACTCTCACTGTTGTTATTTGTGCTAAATAACCTTGCTGGAAAATGCTGAGTGTTGCCAGTGTCCAAATTCCCCAGTGTTCTGGATAAATTTCTAGTCATCATTTAATATTTCCACCTCATGGGAAATTGAAACCAGATTGCCTTGGTGTAACATGAGCATGTCCATCTGGCAAATATGTATCAGTTTTCCTGGTTGATCATGAGTTAACTAAGTGATTTTAGATACACTCTAAGACTCAGTCCTTCGACTATCGATGACTTCATCTATCAAGTGTACACTGAGTGGCCAGATTATTATGCATTCAGAAATCATAATAATCTGGCCACTCAGTATATATAGGCCCAATGCATGAATTCGTGCATGGGTGGAGTCCGGCCAGCCTGGCCAGGGGGAGGGGACATGGGTGAAGTCTGGCCAGTCTGGCCAGGGGGAGGGGAGGTTGGCTGGCCTGCCTGCTGGTCGAACTCCTGGTCGAGGGGACACTTTGCATATTAGTCTTTTATTATATAGGATGTACACTGAGTGGCCAGATTATTATGTGTTCAGAGATCATAATAATCTGGCCACTCAGTGTATGTCCATCCTACCCTTATAGAATGTCTATGGGTCATGTGCAATCCCCAATTTAAAAAGTTGTAGGTGCTAAACAAAACAAGGATTTGGAGATGAGTGAATAAAGGATGCCTTTCTTCCCAGAGAGACTTGGATTGCTATCAGAGCTATGTTGCAGTAAGGTTTATCATTAGGGCTCAAAATGTGTAAATCCTTAAACTTCTAATGCAAAACCTATTGTGCTTCATTGTAAAAGAAAATAGAAAATAATAACCTATAAGAAATGCACATCTGAACTGGATTTTAATCATAACCTTGTCTCTGCCTTCTGTTTTATAGTTTCAAATATAATTAATTTGGCATAAAAAAATCAATGCCTTCTTTTCCTTTTACTACTGTCCTGATTAATACAAGAGCACGGGTCACCACACCTAGTTATTTCCCTCAGTCCTGTCCACATCCCACTTTACACATGACATTCTCTTCAATTATCCCATGTTTGGACCATTTTTATTTGTTGAAATGAGACTGATAAAGATATTAACATGCATTTGCTTTATATTCTAGATGTGATAGGAAGATATTGGAGGGTTTTGAGCAAATAAATGACACAATATTATTTATGGTTTTAAAGTATCATTCTGGGTACCATATGGCAAATACATTAAGCATAGTTAGGAGGCCATTAGAGTAATATAGACATAAGGCATGGGTGGGTTGCCTTACTTGGTAGCAGCAGAGGTGGTAAAGAGGGGTCATATTTGGTACATGCCTTCTGATAGAACCAATAAAATGTGCTGATAGATTGTATATAGGACTCAGGAGTCAAAAATATCCTCCTGTTACCTGCCTGAACAACTTCATAAATGAGCATATCATTAAGGTGGGAAACTTAAGAAACCCTGGCACGAAAAATCAAAAGTTTGGCTCTGGATGTTTTGAATGAAATATTCTCTTTAGATATCCAAGTGGTGATGTCAGGATGTGTGAGTCTAGAGCTCAGGCCACAATATGTACATTTGAGAGTTCTCAGTTTATATAGTACAGTTGACCCTTAAAAACATGGGTTTGTACTGTGTGGGTCCACTTACAAGTGGCTTTAAAAAAATAAATATACATTTGGCCCTCCTTATCTGCAGGTTTTGAATCTGCAGATTCAACCAACTGCAGATTAAAAACAGTATGTATTTTCCATCTTAGGTTAGCTATCTGAGGATGGGGGCCAATTCTATGCATTGTTCTATGCCATTTATTAAGAGACTTGAACATCTATGGATTTTTAGTATCTGTGTGTGTGTGGTGGAGGGGGGGCGGTAGGGAACTCCTGAAACCAATGCCCTGTGTACACTGAGAAACTGTAGTTAAGTTTTGGGGGAGTAAATATTTACATGGGGATTTTCAACTGCAGAAGGATTGATACTCCTAAACCCCATGTGTTCAAGAGTCAATTGTAACTATTGGAGTAGAGGAGGTCACCTAAAGAGAAAATATACAGACCAAAGAGAACAGTTCTAAGGAAAGAGTGCTAAAGCATCTTATATTTTAGAGATTGGAAAAAAGGGAACAAGAAAACAAAACAGTCTCAGAAGGAACCTCCAGTAAGATAGAAAGGAAGCCAGGTGAGTTTTATTTTTCTGGTACTCCAAAAATGAGGTATAGTATGTCTATAAAAAAGAAAATTATTGATGCATTTGTGACTCATAAATTATATAGAGCAAATCCAGGAGAGGAATCCAATGCATTCTTCCTAAAATAGGTCTGTGTTGACATGTGGGTCATGCATGCGCCCCTGTACGCATTCACACATTTATCTATCCACAGTCATATAGGTATGATAACACATGATTCCTGAAAACCTATTCTAAAGATAACCAGTCTGTTTTACTTTTCTAGATCAATTTGACATTTTAATTATGTGTAAAAGTTCAACCAAATATATTACTATTGAATATTTTGACAAGGTCTTTCATCCTATGTTCTCATTGAGATTCCAGGAACCAACTGCTCAACTATAATTACATAAAACGAAGGGAGTGGGGGAAAGTGAGCAATTTGCCCACTAAATACTTGGAAATAAGCCTTCAATTTCTAAGATCCTGCATCATTTGGTAGAGTGTCAGTAATCTTTCCTGCATAAAAACTGCCAATGCTTACAATATCATTAATTATCCTGCAGTGTCCGAGGGCCAGAGACCTGGATGTGCCTTAGTTGGGTGCCTCTGCTCAGTCTCTTCAAAGACAGTAGCCAAGGTGTGACCAGGGGAAGATCTGCTTCCACCTTTCCCATGTGGCTCTTGGTGGCCTCAGGTCCTCTCTGGGAGTGGACCAGAGACATTAGTTCCTTACACCTGGTCTTTCCATAGGGCAGCTCACCACATGGCAGCTGGCTTCCCTCCAGGCAGGTGAGATATGGGACCCAAGATGGAAGCAGTGTTCTTGCAACCTAATCTCAGAAATGACATCCCAATATTTCTGTCTGCCATATTTGTCAGAAACCAGTTATTAAGTCCAGCCACATTCAGGGGTGGGTATACCCCAAAGGGAGATAACTGGGGTCTTTCAAAGAGACTGCCTCTAACAGTCCAGGGAGCTGTGTTTCTTGATACAAAATTTGAGAGAGTTTTGGCTGTTCTGTAACTGTATTTAGGCTCCAGCTGCACAGGTCTGGAAGTTGGCAGACAATGGGGAAACAATTATGCTGCACTCGGCACTACAGAGCTCTTCTCCTACAGCTCATCTCGCTACAGCGCATTTCAACCAAGCGGCAGCCTCAGAGCAGGGAACAGTCACTTGGCAATGTAGGTTATTTTAATGAACACTTTAAACGAAGTCTTCACCATCTGTTCTGTTTCCTAATTATAAACCCACACTCTTGTGGTTGCATCATTAAAAGTGAGATTCTGGCAAAGTGCTCTAAATGCTTGTCCAGCTTGTCCTCTTGGTTCCACACTAAATTTCCCAGGAAGTCCAAGGCCTCTCATTTGAGGTGAAGACACAAAAAACAATATTACTGTATGCACAGTACTCAAATATACGGCATCCCTGTCTTTCCTTTTTAAAAAAATATGTTTATTATTGATTTCAGAGAGGAAGGGAGAGTTAGAAACATCAACGATGAGAGAGAATCATTGATTGGCTGCCTCCTGCATGCCCCACACTGGGGACTGAGCCCACAACATGGGCATGTGCCTTGACAGGAATGGAGCCATGACCTCCTGGTTCATAGGTTGATGCTCACCCACTGAGTCACACCAACCAGGCCAAGAGATCCCTGTCTTTCTTGATATCTTGGTCTGTCTCTCTATCTCTCTCTCCTATAATTCTATTATTGCAAACAGGAATTCTCTTTAAGAAGGATTTTACATGTCAAATTCTCTGAATGTCTTTGGTGAATTTAGCTTGCTTTAGGGATAAGAGGGGGATTTAGGCAGAAGCTCTTTAAACAGGAATTAAATTCATTTGCACAATTTATGCCTACATATCTCTCCTGTTAGCCCAATAAGGCACTTTACAGACTTTAACTGCAAATATTGTTTTACGTCTTTGCTTCCCCTCCTTAAGGAATTATTCATCAAGATGAATCTAAAGCGAATTGAGTGATACATAGCTTTTAAAATAATCTGTTAATAGTCAAAAGACAGTACACAGTTTTGCATCTCAAGGATGCTAGAATTACGAATGGATGGATGCCAATCATTAGGACCACTGTTACTGCTGCCTAGCTAAGTAGCAAGGCATTGTGGGCCTTCTAAATATTGAAAATGTACAAAACAGTGGTTCCTAGCCCCTGTCTCACCACAGTGTAGAAAGCTTCTGAAGGAGCCCCTTGACCTTCACTGAACATAGGAAGAATGATCAACACTGCTGCTGTCCACTGCGTGAGCTTCCTGCCATTTGACGCAGTCCTGCTATATAAGTGGCACATGTGCATTAGTGCCCAGAGACCCCTATCACATGTTCCAATGCCTTTTGTTAAATTTGCAAATAATTTTGATTAGCAGACAGTTCAGCAGGTGGGCCCAGGATAGCACTGGGTCAAGGCATAATCAGATTTAACTTATTCTCTTGACTCAATCAGCCTCTGAGACCATTGGAATGGGAAGATTTTTTGGAGCAGTGATGGGTGCCCTAAGGAGGAATTGCACCAGACCCCAAGCCAGCAGTGATAAGTGGTAAAGAACCTTGGGAGAACTGTGGAGGAAAAGAGGACCCAGGTTTCTGTGCAAGTCCAAGGTCTCACTTGGAATAGATCTAGGTATTCTCACTTTTGGTTTGGTTTACACAAATTTCCTACTTATATTCATAATGTTTTGGCCTAGGATGGCTTTTCTCCTTGTTACAGAAGACCACATCCTCCTGATTTTATCTGCCTGGGGCATTTTGCCTGAAAGTACCTGCAACTAGAATTACATCCTGTTTTATTTATTTATTTATTTTTAAAATCCTTATTGTTGAGAGTGTTTGAATGGTACTCTTAGAAAGAGCAATACTTACTTCTGTTAAAGTCTGTTAAGAAAATAGTTTCACAAAAACTTCTGGTTATAGGCTTCTAATTTCCTATCATTGCAAGATGCTGGAGTTTTAAAACACTTGTCTTTAAGTACAGTTGAGAAACACCAACTGGTGAGTGCAGGTCTGTCTAGAGGGCAGACATTTCAGAGAGTTTATTGAACAGATGTTAACTAAAGGTGAAGGACCTCTTATTTCAACTGCTTAGGCAAGTTGATGAGTATCTTAAAGTGTTTTCTATGATCTTTTTTTCTATTCTGGGTGGTGTGAGAGATTCTTACCCTTGGATTTTTTTTTTCTGTGGAAACTGAAGCTCTACACCTGTAATATTATGAAAGTTGTACTCTAAAGTGTGGAATCTAGGGCTAGAAGGAAAATAATGAGGATGGCAAAAATTCCCAGTGGAGAGTACACAGATGAGCAAAAATTCCAAAATAGGAATTATCAATGGAAAATAAGCTGAGCATGGTGGAATAAATTACATGGAAATGTACAGAAGCAATCAGCTACATCTTCTTTGGACAAAATAGAATTATTTTAATGAGTTTTTAAAAACCTGTGTTTTGGGGTTTTTTTTTGTTTGTTTGAGATAGATGAACATCCTTAAGATGTAGGTGAAACTTTTTCCCAAGTATTTTTTAATTCAGCTTTTTCTTACCTTTGAGGCCTTTGTGATAATCTAATGCCACTTGGCTACTATTTGGAACTCCACTTTAAGAGGTGGAGCCCTAGACAAAAGGTTGGGGTTCGAAGAGCTGGGTTTGAGGGCTTGTTTTGTGACTTGAGAATTACTGACAATGGGCATGTTGCCGAGGGCCAGAGCCTCCTCTTCTCACCTGGTACTGGGAGTGTTCACCTTTGAAGTAATCGCTGTGGAATTTGTAAGAATTCACAGGATGACTCCTGTTGTATGCATTCAAACTAACAAAAACCCCAGGTGCTGCCTGGTGGTTTCAGAGGTTGGTGTGGGTGAGTAGTTGTGGAGAAGTCCCAGGCTGCTCCAGAGTTTACATTCCTGGGTGACTATACCAGTTCCTATGCATCACACCCTGCTAGCTGCAAAGTGCTTAATGGCATCTAAACACAATCTCCCTTGATTTAATAATGATTACTAATGCCATTGACCCAGCTCTCCTTTATTAAAATCTCCTTAACTCTAAGGCAGCATTTGGTTCTTAGTTCTAACCTTGTTATGTTCACCAGGAGAAAGCTTCACAGCGAATCCTGTTATCCCATCTGCTATATGGAATACTGACTTTTAGTTCATTGAATGCCCTGGGCCATCTCATTGCAGGGCCTGGAACACAACAGCTGGCTGTGTCTGGCTCACCCCAGATCCCATTAGTGCAGTAAGAGCTACTATATGAGGTGCTCAGCCTCACTGGGGACACAAGTGGCCCCATAGTCACACATGCTTGTAGCTCCTGCCTCTTTCTGATGTGGAAACAAAATATGTATCATGCATTTCTGGGAGACCCTAAGAGGTGTGTGCCTTTTGCTCCTTGACCTGGCCAACCTGCCAAGTGGCGTATTTCTGTCACCAGCCTGACAGTTCTTCTTGTGCTCAGCTCTGAGAGCCAAGTGTCCCCACCCATAAGCAGCTACAGGCTCCCACCTCTGAGCCTTAAGCTTGACAGAGTGGCTTTCTATGGCCAGAAAGGAAGGACAAGAATGCATGCCAGCCACCCTTTTTATACAGAAATAACAATATATTACAAAAGTGATCTGCTTGGATTTCAGGTCATCTAGGGTTTTGGGGGAAATTGATTCTTTCAAGATTTACTGGGGAGAAACCAAGATGGCGGCATAGGTAAACATCTAAACTGCTGCCTCACACAACAATTTCAAAACTACAACTAAAAGACAAAATGTCTATCGCCCAGAACCATGAGAAAGCTGGCTAAGTGGAAGTTCTACAACTAGAAGGAAAGAGAAAAGAACATTGAGACGTGCATAAGCACTGAAAAGCTGAGGTACGGAGGTGCACAAATCGGGCTGGCGGCGGGTGTCTGGGTGCGCTGCTTCTTTCAACCTGAAGGGAGACAAGCTCCCGATTAGGCTGAACTCCAGTTTCTGGGGAGACGCTGGGGACCCAAACTCCTATGGGTAGAAGCTGGACTGTCTGCCATCAGGTCAGAAAGTGAGGGTGGCTTCCTAGCAGAGGTGCACCCAGCAATCATTGTTTACAGTGCAGGGGCACAAGACGCGGGGACACGGAAACTCAGAGACATAGAGACAGCTGACTGGCAGCCATCACTCTTTGCCACGCCCTAGCCTAGTGACTCCCTGAGACCCCGCCCTGCCCAATCTATAAACCCACCCAAGCACCATGCAGCGACTTTTGCATATAAATGGCCTGCCCTATCGCAGCTTACCCAAACAAACTGCAGCTCTGGTCAGACAGCTCCAAAACCTCCAAACCCCAAGCAAAGAGGAGAAAACTGTAGTTCTCGATGTAGCTCCTGTTGGGTGGCCTCAGACAGTATCTGACCTGCACCCCATTGGAGATCAAGAAGCTAGTGTATCTAGTGGTCAGTGTGAGACGGCACCAGATTTCAACTATTCACATCCATAAGTGACACATTCAAGAGGCAGACTCAGTGAGCACCAAAGCCCCACTGAAGCAAGTCCTGCCCCATAAGCATGTCTCCAGCACAGCAGTTCTTCCATTATAGACACATTGGGTCCTCACAGCCAATTGGCCTGGAGGTCGATTCCTCCCAGTGACACCAACAACAATCAAGACTTAACTACAACAAGGCTGTACACATAGTCCACAAAGGGGTGCACCAAGAGTGTCCACCTCAGGTAACTGGGAAGCCGACCCACTGGCCCATATAGGACACCTAGCACACAAAGCCACCCTACCAACTCAGGGAAGCAGCGAAAATGAGGAGACAAAGAAACAGATCACAAATGAAAGAAATGGAGGAAAACAAACAACTGGATATAGAGTTCAAAACCACGGTTATAAGGTTTTTCAAGAATTTCCTAGAAAAGGTTGATAAATTCAACGAGACCCTCGAGGATATGAAAAAGGACCAACTAGAAATTAAGCATACACTGACTGAAATAAAAAAAATATTATACAGAGACCCAACAGCAGACTAGAGGAACGCAAGTATCAAGTCAAAGATTTGAAATACAAAGAAGCAAAAAACACTCAACCAGGAAAGCAAAAAGAAAAAAGAATCCAAAAATTTGAAGATAGTGTAAGAAGCCTCTGGGACAATTTCAAGCGTACCAACATCAGAATTAAGGGGGTGCCAGAAGAAGAGAGAGAGCAAGATACTGGAAACCTATTTGAAGAAATAATGACTGAAAACTTCTCCCACCTGGTGAAAGAAATAGACTTACAAGTCCAGGAAGTGCACAGAACCCCAAACAAAAGGAATCCAAAGAGGACCACACCAAGACACATCATAATTAAAATGCCAAGGGCAAAAGACAAAGAGAGAATATTAAAAGCAGCAAGAGAAAAACAGTTAATTACCTACAAGGGAGCACCCATATGATTGTCAGCTGATTTCTCAACAGAAACTATGCAGGTCAGACGGGAATGGCAAGAAATATTCAAAGTGATGAATAGCAAGAACCTACAACCAAGATTGCTCTACCCAGCAAAGTTATCATTCAGAATTGAAGGTCAGATAAAGAGCTTCACAGACAAGAAAAAGCTAAAGGAGTTCATCACCACCAAACCAGTATTATATGAAATGCTGAAAGGTATTCTTTAAGAAGAGGAAGAAGAAGAAAAAAGTAAAGATAAAAATTATGAACAACAAATACATATCTATCAACAAGTGAATCTAAAAATCAAGTGAATTAAAAATCTGAAGAACAGAATAAACTGTGAATATAATAGAATCAGGGGCATAGAATGGGAGTGGATTGATAATTCTCAGGGGGAAAGGGGTGTGGGGGGTACGGGAAGAGACTGGACAAAAATCGTACACCTATGGATGAAGACAGAGCGGGGGAGGTAAGGGCAGAGGGTGGGGTGGGAACCAGGTGGAGGGGAGCTATGGGAGGAAAAAAGAAAAACAATTGTAATAATCTGAACAATAAAGATTTATTAAATTAAAAAAAAAGATTTACCTGTAGCCCTACCTCTACATGATACCTCTACATGGGTTCCTGGGTTGCTGTGGTCAGGAAAGGTTCAACGTGGACACAAACTGTACTGAGAATGATCCTCCTTCAGCCAGATTTCTCATCCTAGCACAGCGGGTGAGACCCCTCTTCTCTGGGGTGAATTGATGGCCAGGAGGCCCCACAGTTCTTTGTGCAGATGCAGCTGTCCAAGCAGCCCTCAGATGTGTCTAAGCATTCACCAACATCCAGCAGGGCCTATGCAGGTCAGTGCCTGCTACCTAAGGGAAGGATTCCATTCCCCAGGTCCTGGGAGCACTGTCCCAGAGTCTTGCTATTTAGTAATTAAGTCTAAGTCCCACAGTTGTGCTAGGAATTTTCCTTATTATGTTCATAAAGCATGGGGCTCTTAGACTTTTCCCTTTTACTCAAGTATGCTGCCCCCTCCCCAAATAAAGAAAATCATTTTGAAATAATTACCTCCATAACAGTAAAATATACAAAACCTATACTTCTTAGCAATGACAGAAAAATGTAAGACATACAGAAAAAGATTATAATGACTCATTTAACATTTCAGTGGCAAAATAAAATAGCCTTCATTTTTGTT
Source organism: Cnephaeus nilssonii (assembly GCF_951640355.1). NCBI lineage: Eukaryota > Metazoa > Chordata > Mammalia > Chiroptera > Vespertilionidae > Cnephaeus > Cnephaeus nilssonii. The sequence goes on along the minus strand of NC_137073.1, from coordinate 89,294,392 downwards.
GTTGTTGTGTGTGAATTGCCTTCCTCTCATCAATAAGTCATTCACTCACTAAAAGATAAGCATGTCATCATTATTTTATGTAAGGTCCACATAGAAAAGTACTTATTGTAAATAGTCTGCAATATGAAAGATGCAGCTGTAGTAGAATTTGTCATTTCCAAGTGTCAGGATAAATGTAAATATTGACAAGCTTTAAGTTACATAAGCAATATAACAATATATTTTTTAAATTTGGTCAGCTATACAAAGTCCATAAATACAATATTTGGGATGTGTTTAAGGAAGCTTTGAGACGTGTATATTCTGGTTTCAAATTGCAAAGTCATTATTTCCAATTGGGAGAGATAAGAGGGATGGTGAACAAGTATAGGGAATATTGGCACTGTCAGTGGTGGTGGAAGTCAAGAATAGTTTTCCCACTGGCTCTCATTTCTTGCCCAGGAAGGCAGCCTGGGAAATTTCAAATTACACCAGCCTGGTGGAAGAGCCTAAAACAGCATTGAGGAACAGATTTAAAATAGAAGTGTCAGCCCTAGCTGGTTAGGCTCAAGCGGCTGGAGCACTGGCCTTTGGACTGGAAGGTCCCTGGTTCAGTTCTGGTCAAGGGCACATGCCTGGGTTGCAGGCTCAATCCCCAGTGAGGGGTGTGCAGGAGGCAGCTGATCAATGATTCTTTCTCATTATTGATGTTTCTATCTCTCCCTCTCTCTTCCTCTGTAATCAATAAAAATGTATTTAAAAAATTTAAAAATACATCAAGTGTCACCATTCTGTATAAGTCAGGAATGCACTGAAATAATTTTTTGAAGTCTTATTGGAAGAGTTAAAAAAGTGTTATGAAAAGCCAGAGAAATTTAAGACAATCTGTAAATTGGCTTTTCTTTCCAAAATAAAGAAGAGAGAAGAATTATTTTAGAAAGTCAGTGGACTGAGGCCATTTACCTGGTGAGAGACCTTTGAGATGGTTTGGATCTTTGCAGATATATAAATCACGTTGCATACTGGTATTTGTAAGTGTTTTTTGTTAATGCCAAATATTAAAATAGGAGAGCCTATAGGATGCTAAAGGATGGCAATATATTTGTGAAGATGCTATAGACTTGGGAATGGAGGCAAATGCCACAGCAAAAAATAGACAGTAGAGGACTTACCTAGTATGGCTCTACTTGCATTTTTCTTATCAAAAGAGTTGTATAATTGGTTCACCATTTCTTCCCTTTTTCATGCCATATCATCTCAATTAGCCTTGGAGCTTCTATAGGGCAGCATTGTATCTTTTGCTTTCTTTATCTCCCCATATCTCTGGAAAGCCACAAAAAAGAGAAACTTGATGAATACACATTGGCCAACCAAATGAAAGGCCAATTCTAATTCTATATCTTGCAGCAGAATTTGTTCAGAACTCATATCATAGTGATGTGGGAAAAAAACCCACATACCTTTAAATGGAAAACAAGCTATTTTAATAGGTAAAAAGTGATGCAATGTGTGAAAATACTTCTTAGGAAGAGTTGTTCTCCTAATCCAAATTTTACTATACTAAAGTTAACAACAGGCTATCTTTACCTTTGAAACAGGAGGATGGGATAAAGTGACATTGATATGTAAATTCTGTAGCTTCTCTGATTCCCTGAACTCTCACAGTTTAATTCAATAATCAGCTTGGATCTTAAATACCTAAGAAATTACCTGTATGTAGCATCCTCATGATAGTTCATACAACTATTTAACATGGTTTTTATGGAATTTGTGTGAAGCTGAATGGAGGGAAACACCTGGGGATTTGATTATGAGGAGCACATTATATAATTTAGTATGAAGCTCAGAGACATTTTATTCTTATTTATGATTATAGATGTTTTACTGCATTCATTTATGTTTAGAGTTTTAGGACTGCTCACAGGGCTTATCCTACCATTAGCTCAGCCATGACAAATCCCTGGGTTGTCATTGCTAATTGTATTCCTGAAGACACATATACAATGGGGAGATGAGGCTGTTTAATCTTACCTATCTATTTGGAGATTGTTCCTATTGGTTGAGTAAAAATTATTTCTGAAACTGTCAGCTTATTGGATAAAACTTATGTGTTTTAATAAATGTGGTTCAGATTGCTGCCCAGAGTCAGTCTTTTTCATTTTTATGCCCAAAGCTCCCCTGCTAGCAATTATTACCAGAGGAGCTTTTGATATTTGCACTTTGGGGTGAGGCAATCAATGTTTGTAAGAGCTTTCTGTGAGTCTCTCTCCCAACTGAGAAGCCCTGGCTGTGAGGGATGCAGTGGAGCAGTTAAAAGCCTCTGCCTCCTATGTTTTGCGCAATAATGCTCTTCAGAACACTTGAAAAATATTTGGATAGCCATCTGGCCGTAGCCATTTTAACGTCCTTTGTAATACTACATGTACTGCTTTGGGTAGAACAGTGTTCAACATAATAAAAGCAGTTAGAAGTAATTTGGTGGCTTGGTTTCTGAAGGATTTCCACAGGCACAGATACTTTTGAATTACAGACAAAATCCCCCAGATTCTGCCAAAGATTTGTGCCAAAGTCATAATAATTATACATCTCCAAGTATTTGCTCCTGCCAGCAATGAATTAATGAGCTGATATCACGCATAATCTTAAATACTATGAAATAAAAACCGAAACAGGAATGAAATAATGATGAGCAAAGGGTCTCATTATCAAAGTAAACAACTTTTGATTGTTGAAAGACCATTCAAGCTAATGAAACCAGAGGACAGTAAACCTCTCATCATCAGGAACAGCGGGTCAAGGATTAAATGGGCAGGGATGAAGTGGACAAGATCAGCCCTCTCTGTCCATTAACACTAACTCTTCCTGCCCTCCCCCTGTGGTCTCAGTTTGGGTCAGATGTTCTTTTATTGATTTTCTGGGCTTCCTCTGGCCATCTTGATTGGGACCGCAATCATGAAGAATAGTTTGAAACCTTCCTCAAAGATCGTGTCACTTCATGCTATGCAAACCATGTTAAAACAGAAAATCTTCCTGTTAGGACAGAAGAGTGATGTTTAACTAACTTTGACTTCCTCTTGTGAGTGATATACCATTGACATAATTATAGGCAAGATGATCAAGTTAAAATGCTTTCCAGTTCCAGCAAGCCAGTGAGAAGCTATGAATCTGGCAGGTTTTTACATCTCCTGAGTTTCTCTTTCTTCATTTTCAGGGATCATAGAGGGCTTCCAGATTCTATGAATCAATGACTCTCTGAATGTTAGAAAGTAAAAAGAAAATTCCTGAAATAGAAAAACTGTGCAAAATGCCTTTTATTACCTGGCATGGCTCAGTGGTTGAGCATCAACCTATGAACCAGGAGGTCAAGGTTTGATTCCTGGTCAGGGCACACGCCCAGGTTGTGGACTTGGTCCCTAGTAGGAGGCATGCAGGAGGCGGCTGATCCATGATTCTTTCTCATCATTGATGTTTTCATCTTTCTCTTCCTTCCTCTCTGAAATCAATATTTTTTAAATTTCTTTTATTATATTATGGAGACTATGTGTTTTCTATATTTTTATTCTGTATTCATTATTTTAAATTACCTCTAGATGGATATTTAGGTAGATGGATGGATGGATGGATAGATGGATGGATGGATGGATAGATAGATAGATAGATAGATAGATAGATAGATAGATAGATGGATGATAGACAGATAGATGTTGTCATGGGCAATATAAAGTGAACACAGGGCTTGTCCCCCATTTTAAGAAGCCCAGAGATGGAAAGTGATAAACTATCACTACATCTGCCATCTGCTCAAAAATGTTCACTAATAGGAAATCGATATGAAAGTTAATGTACAGTTCAGGCTATACATTTGTATGTAGGGGAATCTGAGATGAGGTAAAAGAATGATGTTTTTATTGAATGAATTAGGGTGACATTGGTGAATAAAATTATATAGGTTTCTGGTGTACAATTCTATAATACATCATCTGTATTGTGTGTTCACTACCCCAAGTCAAGTTTCCTTCCATCACCAGTTATCCCCCTTTTACCCTCTTCTACCTTCCTTATTCCCCTTACTTCCTTTCTCCTCTGGTAAGTTGTCTGACTATATCGTGTGTGTGTGTGTGTGTGTGTGTGTGTGTTTGTGTGTGTGTTTGTGTGTGTGTGTGTAGTTTTTTTGCTTAATCCCTTCCCTTTTTTTCACCTAACCCCATAACCACTTCCCCTATGATAGCTGTCAGTCTGTTCTCTGTGCCTATGAGACTATTTGTATTTTGTTTGGAGTTTACTTTGCTCATTAGATTTCACATATAAGTGAAATCATATGGTACTTGCCTTTTGCTGAATGATGTGTTTTTATAGAGAAGTTTTCCACTCTGGTGATTTTCACTGGCAGAGACACTTTTCTTTTGTAAAAAGAGAAAATTGTTTTTACACAGTTTTGAAGCAAATCAATTTTTCCTCAAATTTATCAAACTGTCCAATTGTATATTAGTTATTAAAAATTATAAGAGCTTGAAGAGTTTAAAAAGGCAATTTATTCTGTTTACCTGCCTCTAGGCGGGACTTACATGAACCAACAGAGATAATTGGTATCCTGCCAAAATGACTATTTTTTGTCCAAGCGATTCATAATTTTAATTAGTGGTGTTAGAATAAAAGTTGTTTCTTATAATTAACGAGGACAGTTGCTATTGAGATCGCTCTAATGCCACATTCAGCACATGGAATCCAGCAGGGCAGCTTAGCATTGTATTTTGGGCTGCGCCATCTCCAAGTAGCCACTTACAATATCTCTGAGGCCATTCAGTGTCTGTCACTGTGGGGGAAAAATCACCTTCAATCTGCACAATTCAGCTTCTTTGTTGTTGCTAATTGCTGTCATTTGGAAAGCCTCTCATGATATTATATTGTGAATAGCCCCATCGGTTAGGTCCAGAGAAGCAGACACAGGCACTGTGTTCTGGGAGTTTGATCCAAGGCCAAGAACCAGCTGAGGTACAGAAAACAACAATAATAACATTTCTGCTATAGGATCCATTTAGTGTGTCTTTTATGAAACTATGAGCATAGAATTCTTGTCACCTGAAATCAGCACATGTTTATACATCTGACTCTACTGAGAACCCTTGGTG